>NW_028127066.1:0-600000 GCF_965231255.1 Vanellus vanellus
AAGGATGTCGTAGCTACTCTGAGACGGGGCGCTGGCGCATGGGTCCTTGCGAGCAGGCAGCTGGCTGCCGGCATCTGCGCCCGTGGCTTTGGAATCTGAGTTTGGCACCCCAAACTGGGTGGCAGATGGGGACTGGTGGTTGCAAACCCACAACAGCGTGGTTCTCACTGGCTGGCGCAACTCGCTTCTCAGGCTGGGGCTGAGAAACTGCATCTCCTTGAAGCGCGGGTCCAAAACAGAGGCGATAACTGCTGGGCTTTCGAGCACTTTCTCGAATGCAGTTCCCTTCAGTTTGGAAGACGGCAGAACACGGAGAATGGCATTACACGCGATCTCCTCCTTGGTGTATTGATTGGACAGGGAATCAGTCAAAAGAGAAAATAAGAAAAATTAATTTGTTTTCTACTTGGATGGCAGAAATCTACGAGAGGCAATAGAAGTCGGATGGTTGAACAAAATCTTGCATGGCTTTGAGTTTGCCCTGAGCTGACAGCTGCAAAGCCTATTGTGAAACCTACTCATTTTTGTGATCATAGTGATTTTTGTTTGTGTTTTGTTTGGATGTCTTAAGAGTATCGTTATCAAGCAATTATCTCCCCCCCAGCCCCGCCATGCCCACCAGCAGCAACGGGCCGATGGGATCCTCAGCTGTCAGGTGGGGGGCAGCGGCACCAGGGCAGGGAGGGCGATGCCTGGTACCCCCGGGCGGGCCATGCCGACGGTGTGGCTGGAGAATGCTCCATGGCTGCTCACTGCGGCATTTCTCATGGCTGTGAAATGGGTGGGGGTGAATGGGGGAGGCAAAGCATCTGCAAGGGGCTGTGAGGGCCATGGAAAGGGGAGTGAAGGGCATCTGCAAGGTTGGAGGGGGTAAGATGGGTGGTAGGTGTCTAAAATAGGGTGCTGGGGGTGTGCAAGGAGGGGGGACAGCAGGCCGCTGAAAGGGGGTGTAAGGCATCAGCAAGGCATCTGCAAGGCAGAGGGGTGGGGGCTCAAAGGGGGAGGCGAGGGGTACCCAAGTTGGGTGCGGGAGGGATGTGAGGAGGGGAGGAAGGCACCTGGGCAATGCCTGTTGGGGGTCTCCCCACCAGACCCCCCCTCCTCCGCATCTCGATGTGACCCCCTGGTGATGCTGTGGCCCTTCAGAGCAGGGGGACAAAGGCCACTGTCCCCACAGAGCCCCATGCCACCCGGTCACCTCAGCTATTGTCCCACCGGGCGCTTGCACGGATGCGCCTGGTGTTGGGGTGCAGGCAGGAGGTGGCTGGGTGGTCCCCCCCTCTTTCTGCATCTCCTTGGTCCGGGGGAGGGCCTGTCCGCCCCCCCGCTGCACCCATGGGACCCAGCTGCAGGAGGTGCTCTCGGGGGCAAACGAGAGGTGGGGAATTAATTAATCTGCCCTGAAATTACAGCTCACGGGAAAGACTGAGAGGAATTTGCGTCTCTGCCAGCAAGGGAAGACGGTCACGTCCTGGTGATGCTCAGCTGTGACCTGCATGTGTCCCCCCCTCACAGCCCCACTTTGGGGCTCTGGAGATGTGTCCTCTCCCAGGTCCAGTCCCCGTCACAGCCCAAATCCTGGCTCAGGAGCCGGAGGGGTCCCTGCAGGGGATGGTGCTGACCCCCACGATAGCAAAGGAGGGAGCCACAGGGCCGGTGGCTTCGTCTGGGTAGGATGGAGATGGAGAGGGGCGAGGAGGGGGGTCTCCTGCTCCACCACTAGAGCAGCTCCCCCAGTTTGGCCCCTCATCCCCTTATAACACTGGGATCAGTGTTATTAATTACACTTTGCGCGAGATTAATTACATCAATCCTCCCTCCTGCTGCTGGTGGCCAGTCCAGCTTGCGAGTGACGGAATGAGGGGGCTGAGATGGGAAGTTTGCCTGCTCGTGCGATGCTTTTGGCCTCCCCTGGCACCGGGAGGACTCAAAGCCGGACCTGAACCTCTGCTTTGTGCTTTTCCTCATCCTCAATTACACCAAAGCTTCCCCAGGGAAAGATTTTTCTTTCTAACTGGAGGAGTTGCACTGAGACAGGTAAACTGAGGCAGGACAGTCAAAAGTCCCTCTCTCTCCTGCTGGGACAAAAAAAACCCTGCAGCAAAATAATAATTTGGAGAAGTTTTCTTGAGAGGGAACAACACTCTCTGCTCTGAAAGTCAAAAGTGAGCTTGCCATCCCCTTTCCCAGCCCAGTTTCGATGATTTGATGTTTTCCAGGCGCCTGGCAGCAGCGGAGAAGGACAAAGAGGGAAGGCGAAGCGTCTGTGAGTGCTGGTACCCATCCTGGGATGGGATAATTCGCTTTCTGGAGGCATCTCTCCATCCTGCTCCATCCCATCCCAAGCCCACGCGTCCACAGATCCCATAGACTTATTAAATCCTTAAATCCTCCAGCGATTTCCTCAATGAAATAACCTTTCTGAGTCCATTTGGGTGTCTTAATCGGGAAAAAGAGGGTTTTGAGTGGCACCGTTTCCTTCGGTGGCATCTCTGTGCGAGGTTTGCCGCGATTTCTGCTGTAACAACTGGGGAAGGGCGATGGGATTCTCGGAGTGTCTTGCCACGGACCTGCTTGGCTTCTTTCTCCTGTATTTGCGCCTGAAGCTTTAATACTAAATAATAAAAAAGCAGCAGAGATCTGAGCTTGGATCCCGATGGGATTTTAACGGATTAGACCTCATTGTCACCCTCCTTCGCTGTGTTATTTTACATCCCATGTCACCTTTCAGGGCGAGCCGGGGCTGTCAACCTTTGTGCTGAGCAGCGCCGGGGAGGAAGTTCATGACAGCAAATGAATCTGTAGGCTGGAAATGAGGGATTAGCTCCGCTCGGAACATAAAGTAGGGCTGGAGATAGCTGGCGGAAGCGAGGAGAGTAAAACATGGGGCTTCTCTGGCCATTTCCGTACGGCGTAGGACTTGGTCTGGCTAACGAGGGTTTATGGAAGCCGCGAAGGGACGGAGGCCGTGCCAAAGGGAGACCTCCCTGAAACACCCTGATTTGATGCAGGAAATGTTGATGAAAATCAGGGCTGCCCCATAACGGGCATTTCCCCAATGGTTTGTGCCTCACGTGGTCTTTTGGCAGTTTGGGCTTTCAAATACACCCAAACACTGTGTAACACCTTTTGCCCTGCCGAGATGCAGCGTTTCCACCCCTTTTCTCTATTCTGGATAGTTTTTCCTCAAAACAGAGCAGGTTTCTCCCCATCCGCTAAGTTTTCCAAGCGGGATCAGTATTGGGGTGTATAGCTTTAAATAACTGCCGGGGTCACCCTGAACATTCCGATCCCAGCAACGGTCGCTGTTTATGTGCTGGAGATGGTGCAGACTGGGAGTCACTGGGCTGCAGTCGGAGGGTTTGGTCCTCTGATTGATCTGGAGGCTCAGTTATCCCCCAAAACCGGTGACCGACTTGAGGATGAAGCAGGAGGAGGGTCCCAAAATGACACTTCTGGAAGAGTTACAGGTGGGACGGCTGTGCCGAGGGGCTGCGTATCCCCCCAAAAGGGGGGGAGACTTCCCAAAATCCCACTGGCATGTCGCCAGAGCAGGGAAGGATGCGGGGGGACGATGCTTTGTGCCCTGCCGGGGGCAGGTTTAGCATCGTGGGTGGGAGCACGGAGCCAAAATGGTTTCTGAGAGAGAAGCAGACATTCCCCATGTCGCTCGGGGGGGATTTGGGGAGCTGTGATGCCCAAATCGCTCCGTTTATTCCCACTCTGACACCCCTGTAACACACTCAAGCTCGCTGTTGTATTTAAATTGCAATTTTATTTTAATTGTGATTGTATCTAAGTTGCGATTTAATTTAAATAGTGATTTAATTCAAATTGGGGTTTTATTTCGGTGGCAATTTTACTTAAATTGCGATTTAATTCAAATTGGTGTTTTACTTAAGTAATGATTTTACTAAAATTGCCATTTAAAGCTATTTGGTTAAGCCCCTTTTGTCCCGTGCCTTTTCTGAGGGTGGGGTTTGCGTTTTTGAGGTTTTTTTCCGGTAAATCTGGAGGGGAGTAGACACATTGCTAAGAAGGGACGGAGGGTGGTGGAGATCGGCGTGGGAGAGAGGACGGGAAAGCCACAGGCGCGTCATAATCCGGCTGCCGGGTGACGCGGGCGAGTGCCGGGAGATGGCAGGGAGGTCGCAGCAAGTCGGCTTTGAAATTAGTACTCGGGGGCCTGAAAAAGCTCATTCCCAGATGGGAACGTTTGTTCCTTTTGCTCATTAAATTAACTGGTGAGCGGGAGGTGTGAACTTCCCGAGCGTCGCTGCTGCGCAGTGGCAGGTGATGCCATTCAGTCGAAGCAGGGATTTGGGGGATAAAAAGCAGATTTCTGGTATTTTGCTCTTCTGTAAAGCGAAGTGTTTCCTGGAGGCCCTTTCAAAGTTGCAGTTGCAACTCGAGTGTGAGACGTGGTTGGGTTTTTAATTCTTTGAGCGTGGTAATCCCGGTGATGCCCTTCCCCAGCCCCCGGGGGCAAGGGGAGAAGAGAACTCCTGTAGTTCTCCTTCAGCTTTTAAGGCACAGATGCTCTTTGTGCAGCGCTGGCAGTGGTATTTCAGCCAAGGAGGGCATTAGCGCTCAGCCCTTGGCTTTTCTTTTGAGGAGAAAAACGCAGTTTTGTGTGGAAAGCAGGCTTGCAGCAAGAGAAGCCCGAGCCTGGTTGGGCTGAAGACGAAGCTTCACCCTTGCAGGTTCTTGAGGGCCTTTGGAGGTTGATGGTGGCCATGTCCTGTGGCCAAGTGCCATCTAGTGAGTCCTGCAGGTATCACGTTTGGAGAATGAAACTGGCTGTGATCAAAAGTGTGGAGTTGGGTTCCCCCACCCCACCCCCAGTTTGGAAATCCCTTTTTTAATTTTAATTTTTCGAAAGGAACCACAAGAATGAAGCAGGAGGTTTGGTTTTGGTTTGAAACACTCAACTGTCTCCCCTTTTAGTAAATCCTTCCAGACTCACGGTATATACAATACAGGTGACATTACAGGTGGTTTTATTTGGGTGTGGGAATAAAAACCTCCAAGTCCGTGTTTTTAGGGCTGTGCCTGGAGGAGGGGACACGCAGAGGTGTGATGCTCTTGGGCTCGCGTGGCCGCAGGGATGGGTGATGGCTGGGAGGATGTAAGGGAGCTCTCCTCACCTGGCCCCAACTTGTATCTTCTTCTCCTCACTAAACAGAGACACGACGAGGAGGCGGTGATTGACCAGGGAAGAACGAGCACCGCTGTCACTATTCACTATGAGAAGGAGGAGCTGGAAGGTGAGTCGGGAGAGGTGCCACCAGCCCCACGCGTTTTCCCGTTGCGCAAAGTCCCTGCCGCGTCCCGTGCTCAGCATACGCATCACCTGCAGTGAAACGTGGCATGCTTCTAAATAAACAAGCACAGTTATTTTCACATTTTTTTTAATGTTATGGCTTTTAGACAGAGGGGAAAAAGCCCCCATGGCATCTGCGGTGTGAGCGTTGGCCACAGAGCTTGGTAATTCCCAGCTTGTGTTCTCAGAGGCTGCTCTTGGCTTGGAGAGGTCAGGAGAATAATTTGATGGCTGCAGACACAGGGCTGTGATTTTCTTTTTTTTTTGTTCCAGACTTCATTATCACAGGACTGATTGGATCTCCTCTTGTTGCCTTGTGCCATACAAAGATTTTAAAAATAATTACCTTCTGTCGCTGCTTAATGAGCAGGTCTGAGTGTTGTCCAGCCGAAGCTGGAATTTTAGACAAGGGTTGATACTTTCAGGGCACTTTTAGGTGACCCGGAGCCATCGCTTGTTGTTGCTCTGTTGTTGCAAAGTTAGAGTAAAACAGGCTTGGAAAAAGGGAGGGGTCTCTGACATTCAGGGATGCAGTGAAACTAAAATGAAGAGAAGTTGGTGTTTCCTCCTGGGATGGCTGCGCTGGTTTAGTCATGGCATCAGTGTCAACCATCTCCGCAATATCGGGAGTGATGAGAACGCTGCTTTTTTTGCAGGCCACCGCACCCTGTCCGTGGGTGTGCGGATGCCGCTGGTGAGGCAAAGCCACCGGCACCACCGACCCCACCGCCAGAAGCATCGGAAGAAGGAACGGGAGAAGGACTGTGCCCCGCTGGAGCAGGGCTACCACTGTAAGTCCCGCCGCAGCGTTCATGAGCCTCCTCGGGGCTGCGTGGGTGCCGGGGTCCTCTGCAAGCAGGTCCGTGTGGCTGATTGGTGTGGTTTGCTGTTCTTCTGAGGGAAAGTGGCGTTATTTGGGAGGCAGTTGAAGGCATAATGGATTGAGGCTGGTCTTCCTTAGAGGGATCCTGCCTTTAAAAATGGAAACATGGGGAAGGAAAGTGGCCCGTCCTTATGCAGAGGTGGAACAGATGGTTCTCCTTCTCCATGGCTCTGTGCAAGCCTGGCCAGATCCAGGGGAGAGAGGCCAGCCCAATATTTAGGGCTGAACTGGTGCCGATCGATGGCCACTTTGTGTGTGAGCGTGACGGGTCGAATGCAGGTGTGGTAACGGGATTTATCTTCTGCCCCCAGACACCCCATCCCAGCGGGTGCAGTTCATCCTCAGCACCAAGGAGGATGAGCAGCACGTTCCCCACCACTTGTTCACCGAGCTGGATGAGATCTTCCTGAAGGAGGGTGAAGATGCCGAGTGGAAGGAAACAGCAAGGTAAATCCCTGCTGCCAGCTGCGGTGGCGGCCGCGGGCTCTGCCTTCCGCTCTCCGGGACGTGAAGCTTTTGCAGCTGCAGGTGCCGATGCGCGGAGCCTTCTCCTCTTGCCGCCCCGTAGCTGCACCAAAGGGGTTGCAGAGCTGAGGCTATTTTCTTGCAACGGGGCTGATCGTGCCCAATGTCCGCAGGTGGCTGAAGTTTGAGGAGGACGTGGAAGATGGCGGCGAGCGCTGGAGCAAGCCCTACGTGGCCACGCTGTCCTTGCACAGCCTCTTTGAGCTGCGGAGCTGCATCATGAACGGGACAGTGCTGCTGGATGTTTGTGCCAACAGCATCGAAGAGATCGCAGGTACTGAGCGCACTGCGTCCCGCCGGGAACGGCCGAGCTCAATTTGCCGCGGTGCCCTTCACTCCCGTATCAAACCCTGCCCCAATGGCACGTCCTTTTCCAGAAGTCGCGCTGTGTTTTTAAATGGTGGGTTGCTTTTTGGATGTAGACTGGGTGTACAACAGTCACATCAGCTTTTTCTCCCAGTATGGGAGCCTTTTGAAAGCAATTTGTGGGGTCAGAGAGGCGATTAGAGAATATTCTCCTGCCAGAAAGGAGTGTCAGGGCTTGGCAGGCTGCTCTTAGGAACACGGAGCCTGCGTAAGAGCTGAACCTCCTTAAATAAACTACTTACTACAAGCTGTTTCCTCCCGTTCTTTGTTTTGTTTTTTTTCCTATTGCCTTAACATCCGGGATTTAAGAGCTTTAAAGGCAGAGTTTATCTGGCAGGTGACCAAGCAGCATATTTCTGTGGGGAAGATAATTGAAGTTAATTGAAAAAGCAGCTTTGGAGAAATTATCTTTGACTGGCAGGTCTCCATTCAGCCCTTGCAAGAGCTGGAGAAGTCGGAGCCGTTCTTAGCACGTTTCTCCCTGTGTTTGGCAAATTGCAGTTGATGGGCAAAGGAAACTCTGGGAAAGTCTGTGCTAGAGATTGCTTATAATTTGTTGAAATGTGTCGAGTCTAGAGAGTCTGTCTAGAAACGCCAGATCGGGCAAAAAAATGTCATTATCTAGGATGGGGAATAATTATCTGAGCGGAGTGATGAATAAGCACTTTGATGATGGCTTTTAGCAAAAGAGAATTCTTCCTTTCGCTGCAAAGGCTGAACTGCATTAAAACGTCTTGCTAAGCAAGGCTGAGCCCGCGTTAGGGTATCCTGCGTGGCGCAGCCTTCGCCGGGGGCTTGAGGGGTCGGGGCTTGGGGACTTTCTGCTCTGACGGCTTTGTTTCCTGTTGCCATCTCCAGATATGATCCTGGGCCAGCAAGAGCAGTCCGCAGAGTTTGATGAGCGCATGCGGGCGAAAGTTCGAGAAGTGCTTTTGAAGAAGCATCACCATCAGAACGAGAAGAAAAGAAACAACCTTCTCCCCATCATCTGCTCATTTGCTGACATGAGCAAGAAGCAGTTAGACGTCCTTCCCCTCGACAAGCCAGGTGAGGGTTCCTGCAGGGTTTGGTATCCGGTGAGGGTTTCTGCCAGGCTTTGGCACCAGGTGAAAGTTTCTGCAGGGCTTTGGCCCCATTAGACTTCTCCCGGCAAAGGAGAAGTGTCCCGATTGCTCCTTGCCTGTCTTTCTCAGTGTCTTTCTTTCTCCTCCCAACCCAAACACTCCTCATCCATCTCCCACCACTGCAGAAGCTAAAAATGGGGTGAACCATGACAGCCATGCGATGGATCTAAGCAAGGTGAGACACTCGTAGCTTTCTTACGCTTTTAGGCCAGATTTGCTCTTGCAAACTTGGCTGCAGAGTGTTCTGCAGAGTGCGGTGGGCTTTACTTTTGGGGTAATGGCCTGAAAATCCTTTGTCATGCCCAGGCGGAGCTGCGCTTCATGAAGAAAATTCCCACCGGGGCTGAAGCGTGCAGCGTGCTCGTAGGAGAGCTGGATTTCCTTCGCCAGCCCATCGTGGCATTTGTCCGCCTGAGCCCAGCTGTCCTCCTCTCGGGCATGATGGAAGTTCCCATCCCAACGAGGTCTGAATGAGAAGCGCAAAGTTTTTATTTAAAAAAAAAAACACCACAACAAAACACTAAATTCATGCATCAGTTGGGCGTCCCAGGGGAACACAGCCAGTGGGAGCAAGCACATTTCTCCCACCCACATCTCTGTGCTTTCATTCCTCCCTTCCCTGCTGGAGCTTTTAAACCCATTGGCCAATTTTAATGAAAGTTGGTCCAAACCTCAAATTTGTGTTTGGTTTTGATGCGTTTCAAATTCATCACGGGAGTCAGTGAGCCTACACGTCCCCGCTGGAGCCACGCTCTGGGCTGGGAGCTCCCAGGGATTTCCTTGGGCGCCCTTTGAGTGAGGCCATGTTCTTCTCTCTCATTTTGGTTTTCTTGCCTAGGTTTCTGTTTGTTTTGCTTGGACCAGGAGGAAAAGCCCATCAGTACCACGAGATCGGCAGGTCCATGGCTACTATCATGACGGATGAGGTGTGACGAGATAAGAGATATCTCTGGGTCATTTTTTTGGGCTTTCTTCACCTCTCCCTGTGTCTGTAGTAGTGAGGAAGAGGGTTTGTTGTCTCTCTTAGCTGCCTGCAGGAGGCTAAAGTCCCACCTGGGCTGCAGCCCGCGCCTCATCCTTCTCCCCAGGGTCCCCAGCACGCTGTCCCCAGTGGTGGCATTGCCAGGGCCAGTGAAACTTCTCCTCTTGAAGCAGAAGGCTGTGGTGTGCCATGGGGGACGGGAGCCTGGTGCAGATGGTTACAAATACTGTGATGCACAGATTTTTGCTTTGGGGGGAATATTTCCTGCCACTTCCAACAGGCGATTTGGGGGAAATGACCTTGCATTTAGCCAAGAGCTTATTACACTGGTTAGGACATCCGAGATGGGTCATGCTCTCACCAGGTTGTCTCCTACGGCAGGTTTTCCACGACGTTGCCTATAAAGCCAAGAACTGGGCTGACCTGGTGGCTGGCATCGATGAGTTTCTGGATCAGGTCATGGTTTTGCCGCCAGGAGAGTGGGATCCCTCCATCCGAATTGAGCCCCCGAAAAACGTCCCTTCGCAGGTGGGTGCTGCGGCAGAAGGAGGCACAATGGGGACGGGCAGGAGGGCAGCACGGCTGGGGGTGCTGCTCAGGGGCCCAAATTCACAGGTCACGTACCCAGCCCAAAAAGCAAACCAAGCCAGTGGCTGCAAAGACATATCTTTATCTTATTTCCATTTTAACAGGAAAAAAGGAAGGTGCCAGAAGCTCTTGATGACAGCGCTTCTCACAGCAAGCCGGAGAAGCACAGCGGTCCTGAACTGGAGCGGACAGGAAGGTGTGAACTGAAATAGTTTAGTGGGGTGTTTTTCTGTTTGCCCCTAAAATCTGAGTGCGCACCTCCCTTCTAGCAGAGTTTTGGGGTTAACTGGGTCAGTGAAGGGGCTCCAGGTTACCAGCTTGGTCCCCTGGGCTGGGTGGGTGGGAGATTTGGGCAGCTGGGCTCAGCTGCAGTGTGGTTGCACAGAGGTTTTCTTGCTTTGGGGTGGAAGCAGATGTGTAAGTACCTCCAGGTAGAGCTCTGCTGCTTCTCAAAGTGAGGGACTGTTGCAATAAGAGGGGACGGGCTCTCAGGTTTGGTCTCCTTTTCTTTTTGTTGGAGGGGTTTTTTGTATGCCTCAGTTTCTACTGGGGCTAAAATGGGAGAAGGAGACTTCTTTTTAGCAACGGAAGTTACTCTGTGCTTGTGATTGTCCTTCCTCAGCCAAGAAAACTCAACGCTGTCTTCCACGAAAATGTTGTTTTGTTTTTTTTTTCCTTCCTCCAGGCTCTTTGGCGGTTTGATCCGGGATGTGAAGCGAAAAGCCCCCTGGTTCTGGAGTGACTTTCGGGATGGTCTGAGCCTGCAGTGTCTGGCGTCCTTCCTGTTCCTCTACTGTGCCTGCATGTCCCCCATCATCACCTTCGGGGGACTGCTGGGGGAGGCGACCAACGGCCACATAGTGAGCACCTCTCTCTGTTGGGTGGCACGGGGGAGGACAACACTCATGCAAAAGTCCTTGCTGCAGTGAATTTGCACTTGTTTTTTTCCCCCTAATGATTTAATTACTCGCTGCTGCCTCTCTTCCCCGGACAGAGTGCCATGGAGTCGCTGCTGGGCGCATCCATGACCGGCGTGGTGTATTCCCTCTTTGCTGGCCAACCTCTCACCATCCTCGGCAGCACCGGCCCCGTCCTCGTGTTCGAGAAGATCCTCTACAAATTCTGCAAGTAAGGCTGGCTTCTGCGGCCAGGTGCTGCGAGCGCCTTTGGAAGAAGGCAGGGATGGAGAAAGGATGTTTTTCTTAGTGGTAGTTGGTAGATTTAAGTTGTCTTCTGTGTCACAGACATCACGCGCTGCTGCTTTAGTATGTGACGGTGCAGGAGCCCTCAGTCTCTGAAGGATGGATGGGTGGTTCGGGTTTTTTAGGGTTAAAGTGAAAGAGCAGGAGGAGGAGAAACCACAAGGATGTGGATGCCCGAGATGGGCTGCACAGGGAAGATGAGACAAATGACTCTGGTTTGGGAATGAGGGAAGATTTGCTTTCCTCTCAGTACAAACTCGGGCACTTTTTTGTATGATTTTTGCTGGAAGTGGAAATATATTTTACCCACATATCCAAAGAGTTTTCTGGTCAAATGTTTTGATGATTTTTGAGAAAGCAGGAGCTTTTCACGCGAAATGGATATTTTCCATGACAGTCTTTTTGTTGTGGCAACTGTGATGGGAGATTAACCCCCTTATTGCAATTAAATTTATTATGAAGCCCCAACTTGCTGGCAGCAGGTAACTGGGTGCAAACCCAGCCGGTTTCGCTGTTAGGGCATTGGGGTGATGTGGGAGAACACCACCTTCCACAACAGGGACCTGACCTCAATTAGCCTCCGAGGCATTAACACAAGGTCATTGTTAAATAAGGATTAATTAGCCTCTCCTCCTGCGGGCCCACACCCTGTGCCGCAGTCCCAAGGCTGTCTGTAGTAGGACCGGAAACTGCATTTACCATCCGCAGCCTTGACACGCTCCTGAATTGCTGCCGACTTTCCCCGAAGGAAGGCACGGCTCGGAGTCTCTTGCTGCCCTCTCCACCCTGCGTTTTCTTTTGCTTTCCCAGGGACTACGCGCTCTCTTATCTCTCTCTCCGGGCATGCATCGGGCTGTGGACCGCCTTCTTCTGCATAGTGCTGGTGGCCACCGATGCTAGCTCTTTGGTGTGCTACATCACCCGCTTCACCGAAGAAGCCTTCGCCTCCCTCATCTGCATCATCTTCATCTATGAGGCTCTGGAGAAGCTGAGTCACCTGCGAGAGACCTACCCTGTGCACACGCACAGCAAGCTGGACTTCCTCACCATCTCCTAGTGGGTTTCTTCCTCCTAAAGTGCCGCTGCCCCTTGGCAGGAGCTCAGGGCTGCACCTCCATCGCCTTCCCCTCACCCCTGTCTTGGCTTCTCTCCTCCCAGCTGTAAGTGTGAGGCACCGACCCATCCCAGCAACGAAACCCTGCAGTTCTGGGAGAGCAACAAGATCAATGTGTCTGGCATCACCTGGGAGAACCTCACGGTGACTGTAAGTGCCCCGAGTCACTGCTTCCTCGTGCCGCGGCCGCAGGGTCCAGGGGCACTGGCCTGGTGCAAAGCTCAGAGCCCTTCAGGTGATGGTGGGCTTCAACTTGTGCCAGTGCTGCTCTGAAAAGTCATTACTTCAGTGTGTTTAACCTCCTTGGGCCTGGGAAGGAGAGTTCACCTCATCCCCGACATGGTGGGCAATAACTGTTATCCTCAGGACAGCGGTTCTGTCTGGGAGCAAGGTTCAGTGGGTGCTTTGGTTATTGGAGAAGTTGGAGGACTTAAGTTCATGCTTGAAGGCTGTAATTAGCTTCCTTCATTGGTTCCTAGTAACTCCAGGCCTTGCTTTCTTACTCAGCGCTGTCTGAAGGTACGTGCATAAACTTGCATGTCTGAGCAGCCCCTTGGGCCATTGTTGCTGGAAGCAGAGCTCAGGCACAGGGTGGGACGCTCTTATGGACATCTTCACCCCCCTTGGCCGTGTCCTGTGAGCCCGACCCTGGGAAGGGACAATTTGTCTCTTCTCCTTTCCTGTCACTGTTGTCTTAGCCCTCCTTCCCCGTTCCCTCTTTCACTCTCCCCAAGAGTTCCCAGTGTTTCCTTCCCCTCTGGTGTCTTCTTCAGCCACGGTTACCTGCTGTTCAAGCAGAGGATGTGCCATAGGTCTGTGGTACAGTGTCCCATCACATCTCCTCTCTCCGCTGTCTGTGTAGTTCCATGTGTCACTTATTCAGCTGCTGTTGATCGTTAAATATAAATCTCCGCTAGCTGCAGCAGTCCCGAGGTCACAGATCTTGGAGCAAGATCCTCCAAACCCCCTAGTTATCCGAGGTTTCCTTGACGCATGTGCACTACCTTTGTGTCCTGATGCTCTGTTTCCCCAGGAATGTCGGTATTTGCATGGAGAGTTTCGTGGACCTGCCTGTGGACACGATGGCCCCTACACGCCCGATGTCCTCTTCTGGTGCTGCATCCTCTTCTTCTCCACCTTTGTCCTGTCGGGCTTATTGAAGAAGTTTAAAACCAGCCGCTACTTCCCGACCAGAGTAGGTAGAAGACGGTGGCCAGCAGCAGTCTCCACACTCATTTCCCAAAATGGCTTTCCCGGAGCACTAAGCAGTGTTTGCCACCGCTTGGTCAAACTGGGAAATATTGGACCTTGAAGGCCAAACTTGGATGTCTCTCACTCATTTCCAGGAGTGCAAAACGATCGTAGCGTTTCCCACCTGCCTCGTGACCTGCCCCGGAGTGGTTTTTTCCCCAGGCAGTGGGAAATCGGTCTTCCAAAGTTGGTTGTTTGTTGTATTTTCATTTGTGGTTTTTTTCACCTTGTGTGCCCAAGGGGAAAGTTGATTCAAATGAGGAACTGCCATAGAAAAAGACACAAAAGACACTGTTTCTTCCTTTTGAGGAGCAAATGATGCCTCAGTGCCTTATTCCCATTGTAGCTGTGAGTGCAGCTGTAGTGGCAGACGTCTGTTTCATTATTTTTTAATATTTATTGGCTTTTTTTTTAAGTTTGAATTTAAACCACCCTTTTCCACCTAATTAAACTTTTTTTATTGCCTGACACCAGATCTTGCAGGTACAAACACAGCAACACTATCCAAACGAGGGATTTGGCTGCATCTTCTCAGAGTGGTGGGAATTTGTTAACCAGCCTTAATGCTGTTGATGTCTTTAACTTTTCCATCTCACGGTATGGCCCCGTTTGTGCTGTCCCTTTCAGCTCTGCTTTCTTGCCCCAGGTACGGTCCACAGTCAGTGACTTTGGTGTCTTCCTCACCATCGTCATCATGGTCCTCATTGACTTCCTGGTTGGGATCCCATCGCCGAAGCTCCACGTCCCCCACATGTTCAAGGTAATGGGGTGTTTTGGTGTGGAGCCGCTTTCGGCCCTTGGGGATGCCACAGGGTGATGCTGGGACAGGACAGGGCTGAGTCTGGGGATGCTGGTGGTGTTACCATCTCCTCTTCCACCTCCGAATGCATCGTTTCCTTCTGGAAAGAAGACGCCAGCCCCAAAACTTGATACCTACAGAAGTATCTATAGGTGCTTGCGACGAGGACGCTGGCACTGCTGAACCCCGTAGGAGAGGGTGACACGAAGGCAGGGCCAGGAGATGAGGCGGCACAGCGATGGAGAGGAAAATCAAAGCCAGTGAAGTGGCTGGGCTGGGAGTTGATCCTGATGTGTGTTTTGGCTTTGTTGCAGCCTACCAGAGACGACCGCGGGTGGTTGGTCAACCCCATAGGGCCCAACCCTTGGTGGACGGTGTTGGCCGCGCCCATCCCAGCTCTGCTCTGCACCATCTTGATATTCATGGACCAGCAGATCACGTCTGTCATTGTCAACAGGAAGGAGCACAAGCTGAAGGTAAGGGGCTGCAAGAGCTGACCCCATCCCCACCCCACTCTGGGCTGCAGGTGTGGGGAGAAGCTCCTATGCCAAGTGCTTTGTGAAGGCGTTGGTTTGGGACAAGGTCAGGCTGTGTGGCAGGATGCTCTGCTGGATTAGTGATGTCACAGGGAGCAAACGAGGGCAGTTCAGATGAGCAATCTTTTGGAGGAGCAAATTAATTTTCGAGCACTATAGAAGCGTGTTTTTGTTTCAGAATGCCAGCAGGAGCTGGGGGAACGAACTGTTTTGACGCACTGCCAGGGATAACTCAGGGTCACATCTTGCTTACAAGCAGTAGAAATTTCTTTATGAATGAAAATAGTCTGTTTGTTTGTGTGTTTGTTTGAGAAGTAGCTATTGCACAAACCTCCCAAATCCACTTGGTCTGAACTCCTGCCAGATTTTCATGCAAGGTGCTTGCGCAAAGACCGGATCCATCCTTATTTTTGCCAATTCTTCTCTTAAATTTTCAAGAGGGTGACTTGCGCCCAAGTAGGGTTTGAGTCTGAGTCGCGACGTTGTCCTCGCTCTTGTGCTGTGGGATGCTCTGTTCCTTGTTTTGCTGCCCACAGAAAGGATGCGGGTACCACCTGGACCTTTTCATGGTGGCCGTGATGCTCGGGGTGTGCTCCGTGATGGGGCTGCCCTGGTTTGTGGCTGCGACTGTCCTGTCCATCACCCACGTCAATAGCCTCAAAGTGGAGTCTGGCTGCTCAGCTCCAGGAGAACAACCCAAGTTTCTGGGGATACGAGAGCAGAGAGTCACCGGCTTGATGATCTTTGTGCTCATGGGCTGCTCTGTCTTCTTCACTTCGGTGTTAAAGGTAAGAGGAAAATGCAAAACGCCCAACAAGCGTGAGCTTTTTGGAGGTTTGACAAAAACCATCCCCTCCCTCCAGGCCTGAGTAGGTGTGGAGCAGAGGAGGAGGCGATCCCAAACCTTGAGGCTTGGCCCACGGTGGGAACCAGCCTCAGTTACCCTTTCCACCAGTTTGGTGTCCTCGAGGCAAGCGAGCAGGACAACTGCTTTAATTCCCAGGTGTCTCTCAGGCCCACCTGTGTTTATGGGTTACGACAAAGCGGATTCAGACCAGTACACTGCTCTCTTTCAAGCAGGCAGCACCTTATGGGATGCAATTGGCTCCCCCAAATGCCTCCCAACAGCCGTTCCCAGTAGCTAAACACACCAAAATCATCCCCGTGGGCTTCCTTGTGTGCTCCTCCCACAAAGTCACCTCAGCTCTAGGCTAAAAGGAGGCACTTCGCTTTTGCGTGTTGCCACAAAAATGTGTAGAAATGTTCTTCTGCCGTCACAGAACGTGGCGTACAGTTTCATGGGTGAAATGACCTATTTTCCTCCAACCTTTCAGGAAAACAGGAGTATTCTAATGAAACGTAACTAAAAATTTATTAGATTATTCTAATGAAACGTAACTAAATGCTCTGCCTAAAGCAGAGCATACACTCACTCACTCGCACGCACAAAACCTCTACGGGTTGAGAGCTGAAACATCTCTAACCCTGTGGAAACTGGAAAGCTTTAGGCAATTTTAGGCAGTGCCTCTAGAAGAGAGCAGTAATACTGAAAAACCAATTAAAAAAATAAATTATTGCATTTTTTTTTTTTTTAATTTCCCAGTTTATACCCATGCCTGTGCTTTATGGTGTCTTTCTCTACATGGGTGTGTCGTCGCTCAGAGGGATTCAGGTACGGACTCTTACAGCGTGCAGCTCCCTGCTGTGTCATCTCCAGAGAAGCAGGAAAAAAGCAGTGGTGTGGGAGAAAACCTCCCCAAAAGCAGGCAGTGAAAGTATTTTGTATAAGGAAAAGATTGGTGGGGGCACAGGAGGTACGTAGGGTGGGAGGACCAGGCAAGTTCAGCGCGCTCTGCGTCACGGTTTGGGACAGGGCAGTGTTTGGTGTGGTGAAAATGGGGGAATTCAGTGCAAAGCGAAGGCGATTTCTACTGCCGGTGGGAATCCTCACTGGGGGGTTGAGTGGGCTGAGAAATGCCAAATAACAAACAGAAGAATAGAATATATTAAACATATATTTTTATAGAAGAACAGGGAGGGGGAGGGGGAGATGGTATGAGGAGAAGGACCTGGGGGTACGGACTGATGAGAAGCTCACCGTGAGACGGCAATGCGCGATCGCAGCCCAGAAGGCCGACCGCATCCTGGGCTGCATCAGCAGTGTGGCCGGCAGGGTGAGGGGGGGATTGTGCCCTCTGCTGTGCTCTGCTCTGGGGAGACCCCCTGCAGTGCTGCCTCCAACTCTGGGACCACAGCACAGGAGAGCCATGGACCTGGTGGAGCGGGGCCAGAGGAGGCCCTGGAGCTGCTGGGAGGGCTGGAGCCCCTCTGCTGGGAGGACAGGCTGGGAGAGGTGGGGGTGTTCAGCCCGGAGAAGAGAAGGCTCCGGGGAGCCCTCAGAGCCCCTTCCAGTGCCTAAAGGGGCTCCAGGAGAGTTGGGGAGGGACTCTGGATGAGGGAGGGGAGCAATGGGACGAGGGGGGATGGTTTGACACTGACAGAGGGCAGATTGAGATGAGATATCAGGGAGAAATTTTTCCCTGTGAGGGTGGTGAGGCACCAGCGCAGGTTGCCCTGAGAATCTGTGGCTGCCCCATCCCTGGAGGTGTTCAAGGCCAGGTTGGACAGGGCTTGGAGCAACCTGGGCTGGTGGGAGGTGTCCCTGCCCAGGGCAGGGGGTGGGACTGGATGATCTTCGAGGTCCCTTCCAACCGAAACCCTTCTGTGATTCTATAATAGAAGGACGTGGAATAATTGCAATTTGGTGGGCAGCTCTCATGGGCACACTGGTTTATAGATGGAGCAAAGGGAAAACGGGTGCTGCTCCCGGGAGGAACAAAGTGGGATCCAGGATTTCTCACTGCACGCGAGATCCTGAAAACTCATTCCACGTGCCAACAGGGCCGGAAACTTTCCGCAGCCCCAAGGGGTAACTTTTCCGCTTTTATTTTGCAGTTCTTCGACCGCTTGAAGCTCTTTTGGATGCCGGCAAAACACCAGCCGGATTTCATCTACCTGCGGCACGTTCCCTTGCGGAAAGTGCATTTCTTCACCATGATCCAGCTCATCTGCCTCGTCCTGCTCTGGGCCATCAAGGTGTCCCGTGCTGCCATCATCTTTCCCATGATGGTAAGAGCCGGTGCCGCTCAGCAGTGGGACATTTGCAGCGTTGGAGTGAGATGTAACATCATCTCAGACCTCACCCCCTCTTCCTTCTTATTTTGTGAAGGTTTTGGCTCTCGTGTTTGTCCGGAAAGTGATGGACTTCTGCTTCTCAAAGCGGGAGCTCAGCTTTTTGGATGACCTTATGCCAGAAAGCAGGAAGAAGTTGGCCGATGCCAAAAATGAAGCCAAAGAAGAAGAGGTGATGCTTGCTGAGTGCTCGGGGGTGGGTGTCTCCCTCGGGCTCTGAGATTGCCTCTTTCCGTCACAGCTTCTCTTGAAATGTTGGGGGAAGATCCGAACTCAATAGAAATAGATCCTGACAGCCTGGATCCCGCATCATAACTTTTTAAATTAGCAGTGAGCTTAACACTTGAATAGCGGTACAATTTTTAAAGGTGCCATTTATAATAAACATTATAATTATGATGGAAAGATTTGCTCATAAGGGTGGTTTTAACCCCCTCCCAAAATGTTTGGAGTGAAAGGTCCTTCCCCGGCTGCGCTAACAGAAGGTCAGAAGGAGAGGGCAGCACGTGGGTTTTGCTGGGTGTTCAGTTTATCTCCACTTCGATCATAGACAGAGAACTTTGATTTGTCCCTTTTTATGTCAGGAGTCCCAGGAGATGATGGAAGCTGCTGCTGCAAACTCCGTTCGGCTGCAGCTGGGCAAGACCAGCAGCACGGATATCCCAAAGCCAAGCAGCGACAGGTAAAGCCCCACCAAGCAGCAGGACCCCCGGCAAGATTAGCCTGAAGGGGGTTGGCAGAATTTTCTCCACGTTTATCTTTGCTGAGCATCCCAGCGCCATGCACTCAGCTTGGCGGGAAGAGCAAATTTATGGGCAGGGCGGGCGGCAGAGCGCTGGCACAGGCTGCGCAGAGAGGTGGGGGAGTCTCCCACTTGGGAGCCATTCCAAATCCGCCTGGAGGTGTCCTGTGCCACTGCTGTAGGTGCCCCTGCTCTGGCGGGGGTGGGACTGGGTGAGCTCCAGAGGGCCCTTCCAGCCCTGACCAGTCTGGGATTCTGTGCAGAGCCTTTGCACAGAGCTGTAGCTCTGCGGCTCTCCGGCTCGCCTTCCAAACCTCCTCATCCCGCCCAACCCGCTGTGCTTATGCGCAGCTTTGGTTCTCCTCCCCCCCCGTTCCTCTTGCTGGTGCTGATGCGCTGGGTGGCATCAGTTCCCGCAGTCACGGATTGCTGTCTCAAATATTTATTGCAGGACTGATCCTTCGGAGATTAATATCTCGGAAGAGATATCAAAAACACCCGTGTGGAAGGCTCTCACTATGAGCATGGAAACAGTCTGAATCTGGGGAGAAAAGAGGTAAAGGATCGCGTGGGAACGTGGCCGTGCTCCTTTGCAAGCTGTGGCACATGCCTACGGCTTTTCTTTTTTTGCCGGCAATGCCGAGCAAGCGGCGAGGGCTGCGGCACACGAACCAGCTCCTCTCTGCCGGCGCGGTCCCACGAGCGGGGCAGCAGCCCCACTGATGACGCTCTCCCTCCTTTTCTCTCTCCTCCATCCCCCCAACTCCAGTTTTCATGTTTAGGAATCTTGACTTTGAAGGAGAGGCGTGAGAACGTGACTCGGGGATGTGCCCACGCAGACATGGGCAGAAACCGCTTTTATTTTGTTTTCCAGTTGGCGGATTCCCCTTTAAGCCACGGCGATGGTTTCAGCTGTCCTTGGTGTGCTTCAGGCATTCCCTCTCTCCAGAGCAGCAAACTGAGGTGCACATGACAGTCAGTGGGAGTTCGGTGGTGTTCCGCCTCCGTGTGTTCGTGTGTGGGTTGTTGCCATTTTGTAGCAGTAGAGGGACTGCTGCCGCTTCATCGTTCGGTGCTATTTTTTTAATATCTCACTCCTTTTCTATTTATCTTTCTTTTGTTCCCCAAAAATAAACTCTGAATGTTTCTGTTGTATGTGACGCATTCTCCACTTTCTTCTTCATCACGACCAGGTTCTCGGGTCTGGTTTGGGGTCCTGCCTTCAGTTCGCCCTTCTGTCTCTCCCTGGCAGGAGAGGGATGCCCTCCGTGGCGGGGCAGCGCGGAGCGCCCGAGCGGTTGGGCCGAGGCGAAGGAAAAGCATTTGCTCCCTGCGCTCCAGTTTTACACTGGAGTGTTTTTGGAATTTTTGTTTGTTGGTTTGTTTGTTTGTTTTTATGATAATTATTTTTCTTGTTTCGGCTCTGCCGTCAGCCTGGAAGCTGCAAAAGGCAGAAATGGCGCCTTCTCCTCCCCCGGCTGTTAAATTAATATAAGGCAGCGCTTCAGATCAACCCCCTCCAATCTGCCGGGTGGTGGCGGGAGCGGCCAGGCGAGACCTGGGGCTCTGTGTCCCCGGGCTGCCCCTCCGCTGTCCCTCCGCTTTCCTTCCTTTTCCCTCCCTGGCTCTCTCGCTGTGGTGTTTTTTCCTCCTCCCCTCTCCTCACAAAGCCTCTCGCAGGGTGGGATGAGCCCGGAGGCAAGTGGGAAGGTGCCTTTTCCTCCTCCTTTTTCCTGCCCCTTTGCAGGAAGAAGCTGTTGAGCAGAGATGGTTCTTGTGCTCTCTTCCCATCTCGGTGGGGTCGTTGGGCTGCGGCGTGGGGCCGCGGAGCCCGGGAGGAGAGGACAACCCCGAAGAAAAGGTCCCCTTGCTGCCCTCCACCAGCAGCGGTGGGATGGGTGCAGGGACCCTCCTGCCATCGGCTTATCCCGTCCCCTGTGGGAGCCTTTTTCTGCAGCAAACCGACCCAAAATGACAACGGCACGTTGGTGCTTCTTGCTAAATGGGGAGGGGGGAGAAAAACAAATCATCTATCAGTTTGCTCTGTAAGGATGGAAGCGGCGCATCCCCAAACAGGGCCAAAATCAGGCGGCTTTTACGGGATGGGGTTTTGCAAAGCGGCTGGTGCCAGTGCCCCACGGTGACGGTCGGAGGGGGAAGAAACTGGTTGAGCCCTTAAAAAGAGGAAAAGAAAAAGGCTCGGAGGAAGGGAAAGGTGCAGCACCGGGGTTTCCTTGCTGCTGTTCCTCCGGGATGGCCATGCACGTCCCCTCCATGCTGCCCTCCGGGCAGGACCGTGCTCGCTGCTCCGGCTCTGCCTCCCCGGAGGGGAAAGGTCCCAGAGCAGGAGAGTCCCCGTCTCTCCCCCCTTCCCAAAAGAAACTTTAACTTAATCATTACGCTGGTGACCCACAGTGGCTGTGGGGCTGTGGTACTAGCCCTATTGCTGCCCTGCCCTTAAAATGGAATTATACACTTCTAAAATGGAATTATACACTTCTAATATAGGATAATTTGGGTTTTTTTTTTCCATTTTGTTTTCCTCCCTGGAAAAGGAGGGAGTGGGGCTGAGCTTCACTCCCTCCTGGCCGGGACCGGGGCCAGAGCCTGGGATTGTTTTCGGCACGTGCCGGGCATCACTCCGGCAGAGACAGAAAGGAAGAAAATCACCCTGGAGGGAAAACGCGACCGGTTTTGGGGCAGAGCGGGCTGAGTCCGGCTCTGCATCTCCCCCCTCCCCAGGGGCCACAAAACCTTGGCGGCTGCCTCCAAAAGTCCTTACTTAAAAAACAAAGCAGATTTCCCCGGCGTGGCCCTCTTCTGCATTCGAAGCTCGGGGGTTTTTGCTGCTTACAAGGTGAGACTTTTTATTTATTTATATATTTATGTATTTATTTTGAATTAAATGAAAGCTGAGGCCTTGGTTAACAACGTGACTCTGAGCCACCTAAAAGGCGGCTGTAACCCCCCGGGCTGACTGTGGGACACAGTGCTGCGCCTGTCCCCCCTTCGTGCTCCGTGATCCCACGGCCGGCTCCGTATTTTGGGAGGATTTAATATTTCCCTGTGCAGAGGAGAATTTTACGGGGAGGAGGCGGGAGGAGGAATCCCTCTCAAAGCTGCTGCTGGAGTCGCTTTAGGAATCAAAAGAGATATCCCTGCAGTGACCCGCAATGCTTTAGTTGGCAGCAAAGCCCCTTCCCAGCGAGGCGGGACGGGGGCTGCTGTGCGCTTCGGTGCCTTCAAACAGCTCCTCACGTCCCCCGGGGGCCCCTCGAAAGAAGTTTCCTAAAATGATGCGCTTAATAGAGATCCTTAAGCGGGGGGTGGGGGGTGTAATGTAAAAAGGTAATATAAAAGGGTGGGGTTATTATTTTACCCCCCCCAGTGCACTACATGTAGAAATGCAGCAATTCTTTTTCTTGCGCAGATGCTGAAATATATTTATTTTATTGTAAGAGATGATCTAGTTTGGAAACGCTCCGTGTTGTAAATAAAACGGGGGGGGGGGGAATCCCCCAAGCAAATCTGTGTTAGTTATAACTTTGAATCTTTGTGTGGTTTTGTGTTTGGTTTTAGTTTTTTTGTTTCATTGGGTTTTTTTAATTTATTTTGGGTTCATTCTGTGGAACACAAATGACACAAATCCCTGTCGCCGTCGCGTGGGTCCCGTCGGTGGAGCGTCACTGTGGACTGAGGGGTTCCCCCCACCGGAGCCGGGACTGTCGGCCCTTTTTCTCTTGTTGCCCATTGAACGTTATGGGAAAAAGAATGGAATAAACCTCTCGTTTGTCTCACTGCGCTGCTGCCGTGTCTTTGGGAGGGCGGGGAGGAGGCAGAGGGGGGTGTGGAGCTTTTTTGGGGGGGGCTGGAGGGGATGGGGGAGTGGGCAGCACTGATTTTTGGGGGAAAGCCCATTTGCGTGGGGGTGGGGAACCAGCTGACTGGGGAAAGGGCTGAAATTAGTGGGTTTGGGGGTTTGAAAAATTGAATGACTTAACTGTGTTTTGTTTTTTAAATTTTGTTGTTTTTTTTTTTTAATTTGGGTTATTAAATTTGGGGGGTTTAAATTTTGTGGGTTTCTTTAATTTGGGTTTTTATATTTTTTTTTTTAATTGTGGTTGTTTTTCTGTGCAAGTAATTGCGATGAGCTCTGTGTTGCAGGAGGGAGGGGACAGCAGTGTCACACGTGTCCCCTCTGCCAGACCGTGGGGTGCTCAGGGAGCTCAGAAAGGGACTGGGGGGAGGGAGGGGTCGGCGCACAACAGAAATTGAGCATTTCTTCCTCCCTACATTCTTGGGGGTATATTTTTGCCCATCTGCAATACAGTTAATTAGCATTACATTAAATCCAAAGAGATTCTAGTTATCTTTCATATAGTATTTTTTTTATTCATTTCTTTCAAACCCCCCTCTGTCACAGGTCTGTGGGGTCAGGCAGGCGCATGCCCAGTGCCCTTTTACCTAAAATTTGAGGAATTGAGTGAAAAAAGAGGGCACCTGAGCCAAGCCAGGGGTCAGAGCCTGGAAATCCCGGGGGACCAGCGGCATGCGGGATCCCTGTGGGATGCTCGGAGGCGTTGGAGACGTCAGAAACCTGCTGCCGGATTTAGGGAAGGTTTTATTACGATTCAGGGAAAGCTGCAGGATCCGTGGTGCTGTGGGAGCAGTTACAGAGAAAACAGCCAGAGAAATCGAGGTTTGAAGGGGCGGTCGAGCCGCGGGGGCACTTACCTTCTGCAAAGACAGCCGTTCCCCTAAAAGCAAGATCCTCTTTTCCTCCTTCGAGCTGGTTGTGGCTAAACTCTTCTCCTCACCGGTGCCTTTAAGCTGGTTAGCAGGATGCTAAAAGCTGACGGGTAGGTCACTGCTACTCCTGGTTTTAGTCGGATGGGTCATTATGAATCATTACAGCATTTTTTAAGTGGGGCTGTTGCAAAAAATACAGTTGTTGCACTATTTCCCACCTTACGCCTTCAGCGAGGGGCTGATTTGGTGGTTGGGGGTGGGGGGGTGGGGGAGGGTGGGGGGTGGGGGGTGGTGGTGGTGGTGGTGGTTCTCTTTTCTATTTTTTTCCACTCTTTGGACCAAAGGAGTGACCTGTGGGTTTCCTCCTTTCAGGTGAGATGGCCCTGTGGTGCCACAGCCCATCTCGCAGGGAGGAATGATTTCTCTGCCCACGGGGCCGCCCTTTCCAACACCTTTGGTTTGAGTTGAAAAAGTTAAGAAACAAAGAAGAGGAAAAATGTAAAAGAAGCCTTTGGGTACCCAAGCACCGGCTGCTGCTTTTCGCCGAGTGAAACTCGGGTGGGAGCTCATCAGCTGGACAGACACCATCATAGACTCACGGAACCGTTTGGGCTGGAAGGGACCTTGAAGATCATGGAGTTCCACCCCCCCACCATGGGCAGGGACACCTCCCACTAGACCCAAGCCTGGTTTCATCCCCCAAGGTCAGATCTGAAACTGGGGCCGTTCCCCACCAAGTGTCAAGGACCGGCGCAGGAAGTGCAATTCCTGGGGCTCTGGTGGATTAAAGGAGCTGCTTCGGTCCCTCAAGATACCCTAAAAAAAACAGAACAGGGGCAGAATCCACCCAGTGTGAAGGAGTTACAGCAAGTTCTAGGAACTTTAAGCTGTTGGCGTAAACACACCCCTGGCTTTTCCATCATTGCTCGCCCCTTGATGATTTGCTCAGGAAGGGAAAATCCTGGGAATGGACTGACCAACATACCAATGCCTTGGAATTGCTAATAAAAGAGCTGAGGTTATTCCAACAACTTGGTCCTATACATCCAACTGACCCTGTCCATGTAGAATGGGGGTTCAGTGAACGTGGTTCTCACTGCACTTTGGCAGAAGGGACCCACACAGCTCCACTCCCCACACCGACAACCCTCCCCCTCCCCCAACGCTCCAAAAAGCAGCAGTCCTTAGGGCAGACTCCTTAAGCTGACTCCACAGCTACGGCTCCCCGTGGGCTCTGGGGGAGATAAGGGGGCCCCGGGGGTCTCCGTGGGCTTTAAAGGGGTCCCAGGGCTGCCCACGGGCAGAGAGAGGGGTAGGAGAAGAAAAAAGGAGAAGAAGAGAAGAGGTGGGTCGAGGGGGGAGGGGAGAATGGTGGGGGGAATGGTTGGGGGTGTGGGAGTGAGCGTGTGAGGGGGGAGTGAGGGGAATGGATGTTTGTGAGGGGGGAATAGATTTTCGTGAGCGGGAGAAGTGAAGGAGCGGAGGTTTGCAGGGCTGTGAGGTGCCTGTGAGAGAGGAGGCCCCGGAGGGAGGTGAGTGGAAAGGGCTGTGTGTGGAAAGAAAAGCTTTAAGGACAGGCTGGGCTGGGGAAAGGTGGTGGCCCTGAGGGAGGGCTTGGGGACCGGGGCTAGAAGCGTGGGTTTGGGGCAAAACTCTGGGAAAGAAACTGCAGGACAGGGCCAATCTGAGTATACAGTTTTAGCGAAGCTTCAAGGAAAAGGTGACCAAAGGTGCCTCTTGTCCTTTTGTGGGCTGGTTTTGTCTAAGTTATTCATGCGAGTGGACTTTTGCCACACGGGATGGGAACTTTCGCTTCCCGGGATAGCTGATGCCCCTGGATAACCACTGCCCGCGAAGCACTGCGAAACCCCGTGTTCAAAAATGAGGATAAAGGCCGAGTTTTGCCTCTCAGAAGGATCTCTAAGCACCGTCTCCACGTTGTTTTCAGTACCTTTCTGGTTGTTTTCTTTCCCCCCATCCCCGTGATGTCCGTCGGGGGGGCTGGCGGAGCTCTGCAGGCAGATGTGGGGCTCATTTTGGTGAGGGCTGAGCTGATTTCAGGGAGTCCCGGCTCATTTTGCGGAGGATTGGGCTGGTTTAGGGGGGTCCCGGCGCATTTGGGGGAGGGCTGCGCTGGTTTCGGCCTCGCAGTGCCCGGGGCGGAGAGAAGCGGTGGTGCGGGGCTGAGGGGGCCTCGTTCTCCTCGGCGCGGCCCCGCCCCTCTCGCCCGCCGTTGCCGCGGCGACGTTGGGGGGCGTGGCCCGGATCTGCCCCTCAGCGCATGCGCGGTTGGGCGGACGCGAAGGAGAACGTTTCCGGTGTGCGGCGGTGGTCGGGAGCTGCGGCGTTTGGTACCGGGAGAGACGGGGGGACCGGGGCCGAGGGGGGCGGGAGCGGGGTGGGGGTGGGGGTGGGGGTGGGGCGGCGGCGGCGGCAGGAGCGGTGCGGAGGTCTCCGGGGCCAGTTCGGGGGGTTGTGGGGTGGCGGGACCGGGCTGGGGGGCGCGGGGGGCGGTCTGGGCCTGTTTGGGGGGGGCAGAGCCGAGTGGGGCGTCCCCGGGGGAAACAGGGCCGATTCAGGCTCCCCCGTCCCCCGCTGCCGTCCCCTCACCCCCCGCTCGCTCCCCGCAGGTGGCGGCAGCCCCGGCCGCAGCGCAGGGTGCCCGGGGCCGGCCTGTCCGGGCGCTTGGCTCCGCTCTGGGCTCCGCTCTCAGCCCCCCCCGGCAGGTCAGCCCGGCCGTGCCCCCTTCGCCCGCCTCCAGCCCACGGCCGAGTCCCCCCAGGTACCCCCGAGATGGGTCGGGGGGTGTCAGCGCTGGGCCCCCTGAAGCGGGTGGTGGGCATGGGCATTGCTGGGAGCCCGTGGGCAGCCCTGGGACCCCCTCAAAGCCCACGGAGAGCCCCGGGGCCCCCTTGTCTCCCCCGGAGCCGACGGGGAGCCGTAGCTGTGGAGTCAGCTTAAGGAGTCTGCCCTAAGGACTGCTGCTTTTTGGAGCGTTGGGGGAGGGGGAGGGTTGTCGGTGTGGGGAGTGGAGGTGTGTGGGAGGAGTCCCGTGTCTTTGGGGAGCTTTGGGGATGTTGGGCAGATTTGTGGGAGTGGGGGAGGGGTCCCCTCCTTTGGAGCTCCCTGGTTCTTTTCTTGTAGACTGTGGGAGGCAGCGGGCGAAGGGGGAAGGCAATAGAGTGGGTTGCTGTACTTCAGTCCTTGGTTGAGAGTCAGCGACTCTGCTCCCTTGCTGCTCAGCAGACTCTTAGCTCCGTGGGGCTGTTTCTCCAGGCAGGCTACGACTACAGAAATGGCCCCACTTCCTCGGAAGAGTTGTCAGCGGTGATGTCTCCTGGGAACATACTGCCTGACGTTGGATAGACCTGGCACCACGCAGCAGCTCAGAGCTCCACAGTGTATGCTTCCACGCTCAGTTCCGTCCCCTGCCTGGGAACCCGCTCTTTCTCGGTCCCTGCTGGCAGCTCCTGTGGAGGCTCCTGGCCGAGGACCAGCCCCAGTTTCCCCACTGCCCCACCAGCAGCCATGGGAGAGCGGGGGTGTCCTGAGTGTGTGAGCACCACTGGCTCTGTTGCTGCACTGGGCCAGGCCTCCAGGAAGTGGTAGAGGGAGCTCTGGGAAGAGGAGCTGCTCCTCAACAGGCTGCTGCAGTCCTCCGAGTTGGCCAGCAAGCACAGGCTGCAGGGGCTCTTGCGGTAGCCCTTGGGGGGCCCAGGATCCCGGGGGGTTCCCTGGACCAGAAGGAGCTGTCCCCACTGATAGGACCTATAGGCGGCAGAGGAAGGCAGGGGGACGTGGGGGCTTGGGGGGGTTAGGGGGTAGAGAGAGGCATCACTGCTCAGATGGTATATGGTTGGCAGGGAGCCCAGTGGGTCCTGTGGGGCCCGGTGCTCCCTCCTCGGTTGCCCTGCAGAGGAGGAGAGAGAAGAGACCCGCTGCACCCCGTCTCCTCCGTCGGGGCCCGCGGGCAGCACCCCCTCCTCAGCAGGCGGGCAGGGCTGCCCAGCGCAGGCAGGGCACGGGCTGAGGGTCTGGGGCAGGATCTGGGGGTCTCCCCCACACTCCCTGCTTCTCCTGTGTCGACTTGAGCCTCCCATCCTTCATCCGCTAGCTGAGAAGCTGCTGAGGGAGGGGACGGAGTGAGCGGCCGGCAGCCCCCGGCACAGCCCCGGCTCAGGGCTGCCGTGGGGTGTGGGCTGTTTGCCCGGTGCTCGGTGCCAGGGCCACTCACTGCTCTGCTCCTCTGGGCGGGCTCTCGCGTCCGTCGTCCCTTGCTTTGGCTTCTTCCAGTCCCTCTGCAGGACCCCGGGAGCTGGGTGAGACGGGAGCAGCTCCCAGCCCCACGCCGCAGCCCCCCACCCCACCCCACGCTGCGGCACAGTGCGGTGCAGCAGTCGCCTACCTGGAGCCGCTTGGTCCGTAGCACAGAAGAGACGGCGCTGAGCCCCATCAAAAGCATCACGAGCAGAGCCAGGTGAGCTGTGGGGGGGACGTTGGAGTCCCTCCTGGCACCAGCTGCGGTGCAGCCGCGCAACCCTGGGGTGCCCCCCATGGGAAACGTTAAAGAAATAAAATGTTGGTCTCTATCCCTGGTGCTGTGGTTCCTCCTCCTATCCCGCGGCTGGGGCTGTGCCCCCCTCAGTGCCCGACCCAGTGGGACAGGCTGGCACTGCTGGCACCCACCAACCTGGGGGGTGGTGGTGTCGGGGGAGCTGGGTGGGCTGGAGAAAGGGAGGAAGCACCTCTTGAAACCAGCTGGGCCCTCTCCAGCCACAAAACCCTCCCCAGAGGCACCAGAGGGGACCCCCAGATCCTTGAAAAACTGCCCCAGACTCCCTCTGGCCTGCAAGATTCCCCCCCCAGGACCACATAAGGGCCGCCCAGGATCCCTAACGGACACCTTAGTGGCGTCCCAAATCTGGGTTCTTTACCTGCTGGGCAAGCCAGTAACACTCTGTATGGGAGCAGCCAGCCAAGCCGGTTTCAGAGCACCAGAGGTGAGAGGCAGGGAGCTGCCATCCCACTCAGCTCCATCTCCGCCGTGCCTTGGCTGTGCAGAGAGAACTTGGGGGGAGCTGCAAAACAGCTCAGCCCGAGCTTATCTCAAGATGGCACAGAACAACCAAAACCAAATGGCCCTTAACAATCAAAATGCCCCGAGTCCCATCCCACCACTCTTCCCGTGATGTTGAGCGCTGGACATCACAAATTGGCAACAGAGACTTCGCTATGGCACCACCAGAGGGAAATATCCCAGACAGTGTAATCCACTCGGGCATAATCCTGCACCCTCACCGAGTCAGGAAATATAAACCGCAGGGTCTGGGGAGACAAATGGGGAATCCTCCAAGGATACAGCTGGCCCCTCGGAGATCCGTCCCCCCCATCCAGGACGCTGGAGGGGAGCATTTACAGCCGAGGACGGCCTTTCCTTTAACCTCTAGAAAAGCCGGCTTTTGCTAAAAAACAAACGTCCCCCTCCTGCCCCTGCCCCCTCTGAAATGAAATAAATAAAGAATTAAAATCCTTGCAAAACTTAAAAATAGCCGCTAGTTTCGTTATCGTTACATTGATTGTAAAATCTGATGAGCTGCTGTGCTGTGTGCCGCAGCCCAACCTCCCCCCCCCCCAACGCTGGGCGAGCTCCTCTGGCCATGCCTGGGATGAAAAACCGGTGGCTTTTAGGAAATATCAAATAAAAAATTAAAAGAAAAAAAAGAATAATAAAACCTCTCTTTCTCTCTGCCTGTGTTAGTCTAACAAAACAGATGGCGTCGGGAGGCGAGGGAGGAGGAATGGGGAGGCTGTGGGTTGGAGAGAGCCCTCCCCGTACCCTTCGGTGGTGCATCCTCGCAGTGCCGCAGGGAATGGGGGAGGGGGGGTGTTTTTGGGAGGATCTTTGGTTTGCACAGGGTAGCAGTGGTGGGGGCTCAGCCCCATCCTTACAGTGCTGGGGCACACGGGGCTACCAGGCGCAGAGTCCCTCCCCCAGTGAGGTGCTTTGGTGTGTTGAGGTGTTAGATGGGGTGGCACAGCCCCTGCCCGCCCCGGGAGGGGGGACACCACCTCTCCGGTGGCACTGGATGGGTGGGAGGGAGGGAGGGAGGGAGCACAGCTCTGGGAGCCATGGAGAAAGGCGTGGGGGTGTCCCTCATCGTGGCAGCCCCCAGCAGCCCTACCCCGCCACCCGGCCACCCCAAGGGACACCCAAGCCCCATCTTGGTCCTTTCCCCCTTGGGTGACGCCCTTCCACCCACCCCGGAGGTGCGCTCCTCTCCTGCGGGGGGGACGCCCAGCGCTCGCCTGGCTAGAGAAGCACCGGGGGGGAGTGGTTAGGGGGCATCTGAGCTTCCCCATTACACGGGCCTAATTACTGTGCCGTTAGTAACCATTAGTAACCACTTTGGCTCTGCTAACCAACTGCGGCGAGGCCCCCACCCCGCTTTAGCACAGGCTTCCTGATGCCAACACCTCCCTGAGCCACTGGGTAAAGCTGCGCCTGGCAAAAAAACACCACCCCAAAAAAACCCCACACCACATCCCCCACTCCCCACCCACCCCTTCTCCCCCCATCACAGCCATGGGGCAAACTCCCACCACCACCACCCCCAATCTCAGCTCGGCCGTGACCCCCCCGAGACACTGGAAAGAGAGCAACGGAGAGCGAGCTCAGGCTCCTGTGAGCTGCAGAGATTTCTCTTTGGTTTTTGATGTTGTCGGTGGGTGGGATTTGGTTGGTTGTTTTTCACAGAACACTTTGCAGTAGAAGACAAAAACGTGGTGTCGCAGCCCCCGGGGCCGGCGCTGGCACCGCCACCTCCCCCCCCCTCCCCCCTCCCCCGGCTCCTGTCCCTCCTCCTGCCCGGCGGCTGTTCCCACTTTCCATCCTTGGTTTGTTTGGTTTTTTTTTTTTCCTTTCTACCTTTCTTTTTTAATATGTGGGGTTTTCTTCTTTCTCCCTTTTGTTTTTTGCTTCCCCCTCCTTTTTTCTCTTTTTCCCCTTTTTGCTTTTTCCCTTTTTGTTTGCTTCCCCCCCCCCCTTTTTTCTCTGTTTCCACCTTTTCCCCCGTTTTCACTTTTCTCCTTTTTTCACTTTTTTCCCCTTTTTTTCTCTTTTTCCCCTTTTTTCTTTTCCCACAATTCCGCCCCCCCCCCCCCCCCCCCTTTTTTTTTTTTCCTCTTTTTAAACAAGCTCTCTCCCGAAGGAGCGGCCCCTGGCTCTCCGCTGGCAGAAGGAGCCTACGGAAGAGCTCTGGCACTGACACGGGCGGGAACACCCACTCACACATCGCAACACAGCAGTTAGTTTGGCAACACCCCCACCCCCTGTCACAAGTGAGACCTGCACAGACAAAAGGCTCCTGAGTGAGGGCACTGGGGCAGCCCCACCTTAGAAGCAGCAGAGGAGCAGAGCCGTCCGGAGCCATCAAGAGCACAGGAAGGGCTATTCAGGGCCTCATTGTCTGCGCCGAGTGACCGTCTGCTGAGAACCGCTCTGGCGGCTCAGAGCTCAGCCCCAGCAGCAGTCTGGAGCCAACGGGGAAAAGTACACTGGGAGGAAGACTGGCAGCCTTCCTCCACAACGCCCCGGAGAGAATGACCACAGTGCTGCCTATCCCCATCGCTTTTCCAACTCGGTTCTTTTTTTTTTTAATTAATTTTCTAATAAAAAGCTCCAACTCTCAGTTTTACACAAGGCACACAAAATCTCTAAAAGGGAGACACAAGCGTGAGGTGCTGAGGTACCCAAACGTGCCCACGTTAGTCCAACGAAAGGGAGAGCGTCGGGAGGCGAGGGAGGAGGAAGGGGGAGGCTGTGGGATGGAGAGAGCCCTCCCCGTACCCCTCAGCTGTGCATCCTCGCAGCGCCGCGGGGAATGGGGGGCTGTGTGTTTGGGGGGGTCTTTGGTTTGCTCCCCTGACCTGCTGGGGGTGGGGGAGGGGGGGGGGATGTCTGGCGGTGGGGTTACATTCATCGGGCGGTGCTGGGCGGCACGGCGGGAGCCTCCCTTGCTGTGCTGCGAGGCCGGGGCTCCCGGAGCGTGTTTCTGCTCCTGCTGCTTCACCTGCTGGAGCATTTCCCTCATCTTGCGCTGTGCAGTTATGGAAGATGCACCCAGGTGGGATGCGGGTGGCTTTGCCTGCACAGAGGAGTCCATTCACACCCTGGGCGCTGCTCTGCACGGCCTCCAGAACACACATTTTTAGCTCAATCGAGCCAATCTTCCATTTCAGCACTTGCACAGCCGGGGGGAAGCTACCGAAACACCTTCAGTGCCTCTTGGGGGCACAGGGACTACCCAAAAGAAGAGTGGCAGGGTGCTCGGGTGGTGCTGGGCTCAGCAAGCCCCACGCCTTTCCTCGGTGGATGAAAGTGGCCGGGGAATATCGGGTAACGCCACGGCCAAACCGTACCTGACTGGCAAAGAAATGCCCAATGATTTTAACGATGACCTCCTCGTTCTCGTCTGGGGTTTGGTCTCGTGGCACAATGACTGCCGCGCTGGTTAAGTTTTGCAGTTCGTTTACCTGGAGCGAACCACAAGAGGGTGATGCCCTTCCACCCACCCCGGAGCTGCGCTCCTCTCCTGCGGGTGGGACGCCCAGCGCTCGCCTGGCTAGAGAAGCACCGGGGCGGGGGGGGGGTGGTTAGGGGGCATCTGAGCTTCCGCATTACACGGGCGTAATTAGTGTGCCATTAACCACCATTAATAACCACTTTGGCTTTGCTAACCAACTGCCCCCACCCCGCTTTAGCGCAGGCTTCGTGATGCACACGCCTCCCTGTGTGGGAGCAGCCAGCCAAGCCGGTTTCAGAGCACCAGAGGTGAGAGGCAGGGAGCTGCCATCCCACTCAGCTCCATCTCCGCCGTGCCTTGGCTGTGCAGAGAGAACTTGGGGGGAGCTGCAAAACAGCTCAGCCCGGGCTTATCTCAAGATGGCACAGAACAACCAAAACCAAATGGCCCTTAACAATCAAAATGCCCCGAGTCCCATCCCACCACTCTTCCCGTGACGTTGAGTGCCGGACATCACAAATTGGCAACAGAGACTTCGCTATGGCACCACCAGAGGGAAATATCCCAGACAGTGTAATCCACTCGGGCATAATCCTGCACCCTCACCGAGTCAGGAAATATAAACCGCAGGGTCTGGGGAGACAAATGGGGAATCCTCCAAGGATACAGCTGGCCCCTAGGAGATCCGCCCCCCCCATCCAGGACGCTGTACAGGGTAACTTCCCCGGGATGGAGCGACCTCACCTGAGAGAGAGAGGGTAAGTGACTAAGAAACATCCGTACGGTATAGGGCATGCGATTGAGTTTGTGACTGGTGCACTCTTCTAAGGCATTAATATCTAGCGCCCTCGTGGTTTGTGTTGCTACTTGTCGGGGGCATTTGTAGCTCGCAATAGTGGATCCCGCTAGTTGCTTCTAAACCGCAATAGTGTAATCGCCATCGCACACACAGAACTTGCAATAGTGACGTATTGGACCTGTGAGAAAAGTCCAAAGAAATTCTTAATTTGAACCTCTCAGTGAAGCCCTTTTTCCCCGTTTTGTCACACACACAGAGCAGAGGTATTTCTAAGTTTATGCCATTAATGCGCAGAAATGGGCTGCTTGTCCCAAAACAGGAGTGCTCACACCTTAGTTCCAAAAATCTCCACTTTCATTCATTGATTATTACATATTCAAACAATTAATACATATTCCCTGTCATTCCCTCTAATGACTGGTCGAGATTTCTTTGCTTCCCACGTAAAGGAGTGCGCAGACTCTGTCTTTTTTTTCCTTCTTTTGAGTAGGTGGTACCGTTTGGGGAGGTGGTCAATGAGTGGGTGGTCACCGTCTCCCCCTGCCGGAACTCCCTTTTACCTGCTTTTCCTCTCATCTTGGCACTTCCGAGTGGTTTTCGGGGTTTGCTGACCAGGCCTACAGTTCATGGCTCTCTCGACAGGAACCCCCTGCTTCTCAACAGTGCTCCATCGCCTGCTGGGTAGTTCCTTAACTGAACCATAGATAAATCGTGTCCAGTAACTATTTCTCTATGTGAAGATGAGGTCAATAAATAGCGTTGGGGCAGTACAGAGGACTTGAGCAGCAGCACGTTTCCTTTGTTGCTTCAGTGACATTTAATTTTCCTAGTTGATGTCCGTTTTACTACAACAATTCCCCCCTTTGAGACTTATCCAAGTCTTTCTGTACTTGGATGAGTCTCATTTTCTATCCCGTATCACTAATACATAAGATTGAGATAATTGCTTGATAACGAGACTCTTAAGACATTCGAACAAAACTCACTATGATGACAAAAACCTTTGCAGCCATCCGGTCAGGGCAAACTCCAATGTCATTCCCTGGACTAATCCAACTGCCATTTTCACTGCCGAAAGCCGCGTTATTTGTGCAATCAAACACCGATGGGCGCTACAGCGCAGCACGAAAGGCCAACGCCGACTCTGGCGGATAACCGAGAGGCTTCGCGGCCATCCAACGCCTTCACCCACCCCAATCCTGCTGCTGGCTCTGCCACGGTGGTGCAACGGTGCTCTCCAGTGGGAAAACCAACCAGGGAACAGCACCACGCGGCGCGGACCCAGGTTCTCCTTCACTTTGCACCACCAACCGTGTGGAACGGGTTTTGACGGCTTCAGTTATTTACAGCACAAACCCAGCAAGAGCAGCCCCAGGACTGGAACGTTCAACAACCCAATGTAATAAATTAAGGAGAACAACACATAACCCCCCCCACTTACTCCTATAACAAGATAAACATCCTGACTCGTACCAGAACAACAAACCTCACTCCTATCAGAAGAACACTAAAGCCTAAAACTAAGACCTAAAGGATGGCTAGCTAAGACCTAAAACCTACACGGGACTATTACCTAAGGGGGAAACACTATTAAATATGATAACTCTTTCTCTGCCGTTCTCAACTTGTGGGTCTTTCGTGAGTGGGGGCGACCTCGTGGTGGTGGACCCTCCGCAGAGCTCAGGTGCTGCCGGAGGCGAGAGATGGTGGGTGGGTTTTCCCAGAGCAGGAAAGGGACCTGGTTGCCGGGCTGAACCGGCAGTTGCCCAGTTGCCAACTAGAGGCGGTCACCCTCTGGGCTTCTGCCGGCTTCGCCACCCTTTAAAGACTCCTCTGGGGCCTTCCGATCCTCCTGCAGGCGATGGTGTTTCACGTGCGCATTCCTCCCGTTGACTGTCCCAAACACCCTGGAAGGGAGAAAACAAACAGGGATTTTGAATTCCTTTTTTTTTTAAAAAAAAAAAAAAAAAAATCATTAGATGACATTTCATTATTTCTACTTTTGTGAGCTTCTGGTCTGTTTTGCTGCGTGGTGCCATACAGCTTGTGCCAGTACCCCCGGGTGGGTGGGTCCTCGGTGGTTAAACACGGCAGATCATTAGGGATTAAAATAAGAGAAGTAACGGCGAGACGGCTTAAAATCGGGTCAGACTGAAACTCAAGTGGCTCTGCGTGGCACAAGCGACTGTAGTGCGGGACCACAAGAAGGAACTTCAGTGGAACCTTTTTCTCAGCCAAAAAAAACGAGAAACGCTGGGATTCTCGCCCGAGGAGATGAACCGCCCCAGGCCTGTAATGGGAGGAAAGGGCCTTCAAAGGGAGAAAGAAACCGTTGTGGCTGCAGTCAGCGGGAGACGGAGGAGCCCCGAGTGCGGAGGAGATGGGAAGAGGATGGAAATGCCGAGTCTCCATCGGTTTGAGCCCAAAGCAGCGGGTTTTGAGAAGAAAAAACGAGCGGCTCACCTTCCACACTGCCCGCAGGGAAACCCAGCCACATCGCCTGCGCCTCCAGCCCCGCACGGAGCGTCCCCGGAATGGCGGGAGGGACTGCCTGTGCCACGGGGTGTCTTTTCGCTGCTCTTCTGCTTCTTGGTGAGCTTTTCATTGGGCCCGAGCCGGCGCCTCTTCTTCGGGCTGCAACCAGCCTGTAAAGCAGACAGCTTGTGCTCATTTCTCCATCTCCTCAGCAAGGGGGACAGCTAAAGCGAAAAACTGGCTGGAAACATCCCCAAATGGCCCAGGCAGTGAGGGGTTTATTTGTGTGCTGGGTGGAACGCGTTCTATCTGCCCCAGCCTGCCCCAGTGAGCTCCTCCGAACGCTAAAACAGCCCAAACAATGCTGAAACTCGGCGGGGAGGATGGGGTGCGAAGACAGATGGTGAAAGAAAAACCGTATTATTTCTACCGTCCTCAGCGGAACAGCACTTTCCTCCACAAAAGTCTGTAAAATGGGTTTAAAACGTAGAATTACTGAGCACTGAAGGGACATGGTTACCCGGTGTCTACCACCAAAAAAAAACCTAAATAATATGTGTTTCTGTGAGCCAAAGTCCCATTTCCTGGCAAGGAAGGTTTTGGCAACACCCGCGCAGAGGTGGGTCACCAACAGTTCCTTTGACGGAGCACTGGGACGTTACGAAACATCCCCAAAAATCATCAGCAGCAGGTTTAACACGAAGTGGATCGTTTCCCAGAGCCTGGGACGAAGGGTTCATGGAGGAGCGGCATCTCGCACCCACCCCCGGCAGTTTTCCTACCTTCTCTTCGGCCTCCTCCACCTCATCCGTGCCTCGCTGCAGCCTTTTGGCTGTCCATCCTGGTCGGGTGGCGCCAAACCTGACGTGTTTTTTCCAGGTGTAGTAATATTCCACGCACTGGGCCACGGTCTTCGTCTGAATCTGTCGGGAGAAAACCAGAAGCGATCGATGAGGGAAATACCACAGGAAAACAATGAAGGCACAGACCCAGGACGGATCTATCCAGCACTGTTTGTCCTCCCCTGTGTCTGCGGTTCCCACAGCGCAACGCACGGGTGAGATCAGGCTGAAAACGAGCCCCCTTCTTCTGAAAGGGCCGTAAAGAAGCCTTGGGAGGGCAGAACTGTACGTTTCGTGCCGATGGTCAGCGGAACGTGTCAGTATTCTTCTAGTATTTCCTGTATTTTGTACTGGAGAGATTAAATATTCGCTTGATATTCGGGCAAATTCAGTAGACATTAGAGCCAATTATGTCTTGTACCGGTATCTTTTTGGAATGAAGCGGCATCCCAAGGACAGGATTACAATGCACCATTCAAAAGACTACTTTTCTGGGTTAAAACTCCCCTCCACGCTACCAACCCGTGACCCGCCTCGGTCTAACGGCTTTACCTTCTTCTGGATCAGGTGGAAATTCTTCTTATGCACATAAAAAGCCTCTTTAAACAACTGCTCCTCCAGGGGCGTCCAAGTGTCTGAGCCTGGGAAGAAACAGCCACGTGCAAACGATTAGACCCCTTGCAACCTCACGGAAACGCGCACGATGTATTTGTCACGCGTCCACATGTCTCCTCCTTCGCAAAGCAATTAGCCAACACCGCAGGCAGTTTGTTAGCACGAGCAGTTATGGCTGCCAGCAGAGCAAGCCCTGCACGCAGTAAAGCCGGGGCGCGAGGGAAAGGAGGAGCGTTGGGCGGCGTGGGGTGTCACCGCAAGGGACAGCAGCAGGCTAGAACACAGGGACGAGGCATTCCCCGTGCCAAAAGGCCCCCAGAACAGATTAAAAAGACTACTTCCCTGCCCCAAAGAACACGAGCCACTGCTCGCACGTTTCTAAAAATCACTTCTTTCAATCAGAACAAAGGGAACGGCAGTACCCGCTCGCATTCCTGGAGAAGCAACAAGCTCTGCTTCCAGTTTACCTGCGTAATGATAATCAGCCAGGGGATGGGATTCAGGTCGCTGGGGTGCCCCAGACTGCAACATCTCCAGACCCTCCTGCGGGAGTTCAGAGAACAAGACTTAGATTCCCCCTCAGCAGGGGCCAAAAGATCAACTCTTCAGCCCACTGTGGGAAGATGGTACTCAGTCGACGCTCAGCAACAGCGTGTCGGGGTCACCTCCGCCCACGGCAGTTGATGAGAATATTTCCTAGTCCAGTAGGAATTCGAAAAGAGCTGCTTCTTACCAGAGCTTCATGCAGGCGGTGCAAGGCGTGCTCCAGGTTGGCTCTTCCCCCCGGCATGACATTGGAGCAGGCGAAGTTGAGCAGATTTGTCACTAGAAATGCAACAAAAACCAACAGAAAGTCAGTTTTCGTCAAGAAAGGAGAAAAAGTGCGATACAAGGCAGAGGGCAAACAGAGCAGACAGACTGGAGACCCAGAAAAGGCACCGAAAAAAAGGCAGGTTATCCGGTATCGCTCTCTCTCCCTTCAGAGCAGCTTTGGGACCGGTAGCTCCAGAGACAGATCTCCCCTCTCCCGAGGTCGCTGCAGCTGACGTGGGACAGCTACAAACGCCCCTGACCGTCTCTCCCAGAGGACGCGACTCAGAGCACCACCGGTTGTTATCTGTTCACTGTCCCACCAGATCTGAGCCACCCTCGGGTGCTACCAGCCACGAATGCTGTCAAGGAAAAGAGGGAGAGGGTCCCAACGGACAAACAGCTGCTGTGAAAACGTGCAGTTTTCGACCCTTAGTATCTCGGGGGGGACCTGGGAAGAAAAGCGTTAAGAGAAACCTCTGTCCTGTGTTTCCGGGTTCGTTGCGATGTCTCCCCAGGGCTTCCACACTAGCGATGCTCCCTCCTCCTCCTCCTCCAACCGGGATCTGTCCTGGAGGTCTGGGATCTCGGCCTGAAATTCACTGCCGACGTTGACGTGTCTGAAATTGTTAAGGCAGAGGAGGTGAGGAAGGAGAGCTGGGAACAGCACGCTAGCACGCACCCGCTTCGAAGGAGGGAACGTGTCAGGTACGGCAGTTATTTCCCAGCACAGCGTCACCAACTGCCCTCTAACAACTCCCACAGCCCCTTCTCGCCACCAACAGCATTACCGTTCCACCACGTGAGCCCTTTTGCGCCCCATCGGGCAAGAAAATTGCCACTTCCTTCCTCAAACGCTGAGCAAACTGGCGAGGTTCACTCTGAGACCGACAGCCAGCAGCAGAAGAGCTGCGACGGTGGGCCAAGACCACCGTTGGAATGTTGTGTAGAACGCGGGAGGCCGGCAACCGGCATCATGAGGTCAGCCTGAGTGGCAAGCCCAGCCTGGGCTAGCACTGGCCATTTCTGGCAAGCACGGGGGTATACTCCAGCCAAAATAACCCCTCTGTTACCCTCTGCAGCACTGCGGGGCAGTGGGAGAACTGGCCAAGCCATGGGGAGCAACAGCAAGGACTGGCAGAGCCCCGGTGCCGAACCAACCGTGCACCCGCTCCTCAGCCCCCTTTCCCCAGGGTTTGCGGTTATTCTGACCGCTGGGCCGGAACTCACGGCCCAACGCTGATTTTAGGGTTATCCTTCTTCGGCTAAACCCAAAGTCCCCATCCATTCTGCCCAAAAGATGTATAGAAAAAACAGCACAAGTTAAAATCGTTGAGATCATCCTTTAGCCTTCCTCACCGCCCTCATCATCACACACCGCTCCCCATTCTCCCAGAATTTCCCTCCTTTCGGGGAAACTGCTCACTGGACACGGAAGCTGTGGAGATGGACCCTCTGGATCTCCTGGCACAGCTGCCCCTCACCCTGCTCAGAGTTGGCCCCACAGGGATCAAACCGTTCAGGGCTTTTTCCAAGCCAAAGCCAGGAGCGGAGCAAAACCCCCGTGGGTTGTTTCCATCCCCTCTGCCACAACAGCAATCCCAAAGGAGAAAGGCACCTCCTTTTTCACTTTTCCAGACTTTCATTAAAAGGAGGAACCTCTGAACAACGTAATTTAATTACCGTCAACGTTGGATCCGCGCTCACATTCCTGCGTAGAGCTCACTGCCTGTCTAGCTGGGAAATCTCTGCCGCTCATTTAGTGGCAAAAGGTGGAAACTGGAGAAAAATCTCCAGCGCGACATCAATCCCCGGCATTATCACGATACAGCCTAAAATCAGAAATGCGGTTAAGATCCCTTCTCCTGTGAGCGGCTATGTGAATTGTACCCGTTGACAGATGCATATAAATATTCATTTCAAAGTTACAGACATCACGTTTTAACCGCTACACCAAAAAAGAATGACCTGCATTAAAAACTCCAGGAGCGTTTTCTTTCCATAACACGCTGGAATTTCTGAAAAATCCATTTCCTGCACGGAAAAACACGTTGTATGTGGATAACAAATGGCAAACTCAGCGTTTGGGGAAGGTGAGCTCCCAAGTGCTGCGGATCCATCTCTCCATCTGGAAGACAGCAAAGGCAGTCAAAGCTCCCCAGCACAGCATCCTTACTGCCTCCCCTTTCCTACAGCCCAGGAGATCCTCGGAGCCTTCCCACAGGGAAAGGGAGGAGCGGACTGATCACCAAGGCTGGCTGGACCAGGTCACCATTGTCACCACATTCGTTTGTTGCCAAAGAACGATGAAATTCGTCCACCTAACGATATAGCAGGTCCCTTCCCTGCCATGGTTCCAGCGCTGGAGGAAAGGTGCCTCTCCCGAGGCCGCATTGGGACGGCACTGCTGCACAGAAGGACAGAGATTTTTAAATCTCTTTATTTCTTCCAGGGAAAAACTTGCTTTCTCACTCAGTAAAGGACAAGCTCCCCAGGCCGGGCAGGAAGGCGGCACAGCCACAATTTACTTACCGAGAAACGTGCAGAGGGCTGTGTGGTCCCTGTGCCCAAGGAAAGCGGCCATTGCCAAAGCAGAGGGAAGGACGTGTCTCACCTTCAGCACAGAGAACCGATTCACAGACTCACTCTGAAAAAAAAAAAAAAGCATTAACCACAAAATTATCTAATGGCTTCCCAAACCTGAATTCAGGGCCTCCCTCCGTGATTATAAAGTAATAATGGTCTTAACAGGCAGGCAGCTCACCAGGAATGAGATGGAGAGTGACCCCCATATTCCCCTGGAAACCCTTCGATGAGGCAAATCCCTGAACGCCCTCCCAGATTGTCGGTTCTTTACCTCCACGAGGAACTCGTGGCCTTTTATTGTCATAGTGTGTGACCAGAACAAGCCCCGCCATTCCTTATTCCAGCCTTAACAGCCTTCAGCGTTTCACTCCGGTCACCTCCCTGTCCCACTTCCGTCCCTGCACAATTTTTAAGATGGCGACTGAGAAATTAGGTCTTGTGGTTCCCATTGAAACACCCATTAATTCATACAACCAAAAGCTAGGCAAATGAAAAGGCCGTGTTAAACCTCAGCCCCCAGGGAAAAGAAATGTGCCCGACGAGGTGCTAAAAGGCGCTCTGGCAAAACACCCCCCTCTCCAAACTGCAGTTTGCTCCAGGAAACTGACAAGTTTTCTTCCTCTGCGGCCTTAGCGAGGCTGTAGATTTTCCCACCCTGCAGGGAAAGAAACAATCCTCAAAAGCAGATGTCATTCTGCCTGCAAGGAAAGCTTTAAAATATTTTTCTTTTTTTAAAGGCAGAATGCCTAAACGGAACATCCGAGCTGGTTTCTCCATGAAAATAACACTTTGCACTTGCACAGCAAAGCAACGCTCATTAACCAATCTCGTAAATCTTCGCAGGCATTAAGAAACACTCCACGTAACACACATGCGTGCACCCTGTAAGCACATGTGCAAAGAGGAATCCCCGTTTACGCACCCCGGCTATATCAAACCGCACTATTTCCCTCACAAGCTGTGATGGAAATGGGCCACGCTCCCATTCCTTGGCTCCAGAGCTCCGGCGATGCCGGGATCATGCCGACCCTCAGCCGCTGCGGGCATCAGCTCTGCTAACACCCCGCTGATGGGTCAGCGACAGGAATCTGGGAGCAGGAAGGGGATTGTACCACACAGGCTCCCCAAAATCCCCCGCAGTTAAGAGGAATGCAAATCTCAGGCTCCCCTAAGCCAACACATTTCTCACCGTGACCGCCGCACTAACACCCAGAGCAGTTTTTAAGCAGCACGCACCAGGTTTAACCTCCGCGCCTGAGAAAGTCCCTGTCCTGAGGGCTGCCGGTCCCCTTGGCCCAATGCAGGAGGCAGCAGCAAACCCCTCCAGACAGGGCAAGAGGTGCTTCTAAGAGTGACATCCAGCTAATAACCAAAAAGCACTTAAACCAATCCCAAACTTTGGAGACATTTAGTCTCGGGCCAGCAGCAGCATGTTGCTCAGTAAGGCACACTTCCACGACTCCCCTCAATTAACCATCACCTCCAGAGCGCGACCTCTGAAGGTGAGAAGTTCCTTTAGGTTGACTCTTGACGTCCCTTTCCCTCCCACAGGCAACGAGACCCCAAGTATTTCCACTTGAGAGTGCGGTTCCCCTTCCACGGGCACCCAGCTCGCTCTGCAGTTTTGGATTATCACCGACCTCTGTGCCAGCTCCACCAAGAAGCCAGGTGAGAGGCTCCGAATCACGTTACTAAAGATCCCAAGGCTTGACCTTGTTCCATTTATTTCTAAACCTTTGGCCCTGGATCAATGAGTTCATTGTTTTCAGGGAGTTCCAGATGTAAGCGCTGAGTACTGTTATTGGTGAATCCAGAACTGTCAACAGTGATAAAAAACAGAGCGCAGGAAGACAGTAAGGCCTCCGAGTCCCAAACTCAAATAACAGATGGCTAAAAAGGAAGGAGGAGCACACAGACATATTCGAATCCTGCTGAAAATAGTCAGCCATGGCCAACAGGAGCCGAGGAGGCAGTGGCCGTGGACACCTGGCTCGGGGGAGCCGCGCAGCTCTGCACGTATTTCGAGAGCTTTTCAGAACAAGTAATAAAAGCTTGACAGCAGCAGGGAGTGCGGGAGTCGCGGCAGCAGTTGCATCGATAGGCAATCTGCGCAACAGTTCCTAAAACAGGGGCTGCCCACAATCAGAAGTTGACTCTTTGGTACAAACTCCCTCCACACCAGTCATCACACAGGGGAAAAAAAACAACCAAGCTATTGTAGGGCTCAGTATTACCCATTTCTCTGCAGCTGGACAGAAATACACACTTCTGCGGCTTTTCCCACACTGGAAAATTCAAAGCACCCAAACAGGGCGCGCTTTTAGAGACATCAGCAATTAAGTTCTCCATCCCCTCCAGAAAAGCCTTTTCCTAAAGGCGTTCTCCTCCCAAGGGCAGACCCACAAAAAGAAGCCCTCTCTGCTTAATCCATTTCACAGAGAATTTCAAATGCAAAATAGAATTAAACAGGACGTCTTTTCCCCGCTTCAGGGAAAGCCACTAATATAGACCTTGGCAACATATTTAGCAAATCTATCATTGTAATGCCTTTGCATTGCCCATTTCCACCTGGAGAGCAGGCTGAAAGGACTCATAAAAAAAACTCAAACCAACCACAAAACATATTCCTGTCTAGGGGGTAATTTTATGAAACGATTTGAACACCTTAACGATTTGAACATCTTTTTACAGGTACAAGGCAACAAGAAACATTCTCGAGGTGAAAAAAAAACAAACCACCTATTCACCTCTTTACCCCAAAGATCTTTTCACCACACGGATTCCACCACCAATACACAGCTGCTAAATATCCCCGGCTGCTGCCGATCCGTAAGAAACCCTTCAAAATACAAGAGAACGCTGAGCCCAGCGCGCTGACGGTGCTGCCGGGGCTGTGAGTCGGAGCCCCTGAGGACGGAGTCGCAGCCCCTGAGGTTGAAATCAGCCCCACACTTAGGCACAACCCGGGGTTTTAAGCCTCACTACAAACCAGCCCCCCGCTTTTCAAGAAAAACAGGGAGATTCACCTCAAAATAAACCACGTTCTCAATGCCGAAGGGGTGCTGGTGCATGGCCGCCGCCGCCCTTAGGGCCAGTTCCATGGGGCTTCGCTTGACCTGGAGCAGAACTCGCGGGCGTGAGGACAACGAGCCCCCTACACAAAATCTGAAAAAAAGGAAAAGTTCAATAAGATTTGCTGTTACTCACCCACCAAAGCCTAACCACTACAACTGGCCCTTTCACAACCATGCCTGATCGCAGAAGAAAACTGAAATATCCCAATTCCCGCTTCAAACACAAGGCGTGGAGCTGCCCAGACCCCACGTGTGGGCTGGGAAGACAGGGGGCTCTTCTCAAAACCCGCAGGAAGAGAAAGGGCAGGAGTGTTTTCCCAGCCCTGGAAGAGCTGTGGGGAGAAGGTGGGAGGGAGGAAAAGGCTGCCCAGGAGTGGGGTAGGGGGAAGGAGAGGGCTCCATCCATGGGGGAAACGCCGTTCCTGGCCACACAGGCGGCTGCGGGACCACCCTGGGGATGGATTTGGGGGCTCTCCCTGAGGGAAACACTGCTCCCAGCCATGCAGGAGGCTGTGGGACCACCCTGGGGATAGGTTTGGGGATGAGGGGGGATCTATCCCTGAGGGAATCACTGCTCCCAGCCATGCAGGAGGCTGTAGGGCAATGACAGAGATGGATTTCGGGACTCTCCCTGAGGGAAACCCCATTCCCGGACACACAGGAGGCTGTGGAGCCACCCAGGGGACAGATTTGGGGGCTCTCCCTGAGGAGAGCCTGTGGGGAGGAGGGAGGCGGGGGCCGCCCCAGGGCCGGGGCCACTCCTGGAAGGGGAGGGGGGGATCTCCAGCCGCCCACGCGGGGCTGCCCGAAGCCTGAGGAGATGAAAAGAAGAGGAAAAAAGAGGAAAATTCCCTCCCCGCCATCGCCTCTCACAGCCCCGGCCCTCCCCGCCGCGCCTCATGGCGGCTGTGTGCGGTGTCACCTGAGCGGGGGGCGGGGGCTGAGGCAGGAAAAGGCGAGAGGGGGAGGGAAGGGCCATTTTGAATGGGAGGAGAGGGGAAGGGGGGGCGAAAGATGGGGGGAGGGGAGGGGAGGAGAGAGGAAGAGAGGATGGTGGGGGGGGTGGGAGCGAGTGTGTGAGGGGAAGAGGTGTTGCGTGAGGGGGGAGTGAGGGGGGAATGGGTTTTCGGGAGAGGGAGGTTTGCAGGGCTGTGAGGTGCCTGTGAGAGAGGAGGCCCCGGAGGGAGGTGAGTGGAAAGGGCTGTGTGTGGAAAGAAAAGCTTTAAGGACAGGCTGGGCTGGGGAAAGGTGGTGGGCCCCGAGGGAGGGCTTGGGGAGCGGGGCTAGAAGCGTGGGTTTGGGGCAAAACTCTGGGAAAGAAACTGCAGGACAGGGCCAATCTGAGTATACAGTTTTAGCGAAGCTTCAAGCAAAGGGTGACCAAAGGTGCCTCTTGTGGGCTGGTTCTGTCTAAGTTATTCATGCGAGTGGACTTTTGCCACACGGGATGGGAACTTTCGCTTCCCGGGATAGCTGATGCCCCTGGATAACCACTGCCCGCGAAGCACTGCGAAACCCCGTGTTCAAAAATGAGAACAAAGGCCGGGTTTTGCCTCTCGGAAGGATCTCTAAGCACCGTCTCCACGTTATTTTCAGTACCTTTCTGGTTGTTTTCTTTGCCCCCATCCCCGTGATGTCCGTCGGGGGGGCTGGCGGAGCTCTGCAGGCGGATGTCATTTTGGAGAAGGCTGGGCTGGTTTCGGGCGGTCCCGGCTGATTTTGGGGAGGGCAGAGATGGTTTCGAACTCGCAGTGCCCGGTGCGGGGCTGCGGTGGGGCCCGGCCCCCTCGTTCTCCTCGGCGCGGCCCCGCCCCTCTCGCCCGCTTTCGCCGCGGCGACGCTGGGGGGCGTGGCCCGGGTTTGCCCTTCGGCGCGTGCGCGGTTGGGCGGACGCGAAGGAGAACGTTTCCGGTGTGCGTCGGCGGTCGGTACCGGGAGAGACGGGGGGGACCGGGGCCGAGGAGAGCAGGAGCGGGAGAAGGAGAGTAGGAGCGGGAGAAGGAGAGTGGGCGGGCGGGGCGGCGGCGGCGGCAGGAGCGGTGGTGCGGAGGTGTCCAGGGCCAGTTCGGGGGATTGTGGGGTGTCGGGACCGGGCTGGGGGACTCGGGGGGCGGTCTGGGCCTCTTTGGGGGGGAGCAGAGCCGAGTGGGGGGTCCCCGGGGGGAACAGGGCCGATTTAGCTCCCCCCCCCCGTCCTCCGCTGCCGCCCCCTCACTCCCCGCTCGCTCCCCGCAGGTGGCGGCAGCCCCGGCCGCAGCGCAGGGTGCCCGGGGCCGGCCTGGGCGGGCGCTTGGCTCCGCTCTCAGCCCCCCCCGGCAGGTCAGCCCGGCCGTGCCCCCTTCGCCCGCCTCCAGCCCACGGCCGAGTCCCTCCAGGTACCCCCGAGATGGGTCGGGGGGTGTCAAGCGCTGGGCCCCCTGAAGCGGGGGTGGGTGGTGGGCACGGGCATTGCTGGGAGCCCGTGGGCAGCCCTGGGACCCCCTTAAAGCCCACGGAGAGCCCCGGGGCCCCCTTGTCTCCCCCGGAGCCGACGGGGAGCCGTAGCTGTGGAGTCAGCTTAAGGAGTCTGCCCTAAGGACTGCTGCTTTTTGGAGCGTTGGGGGAGGGTGAGGGTTGCGGTGTGGGGAGTGGAGGTGTGTGGGAGGAGTCCCGTGTCTTGAGGGAGCTTTGGAGGTGTTGGGCAGATTTGGGGGAGTGGGGGAGGGGTCCCCTCCTTTGGAGCTCCCTGGTTCTTTTCTTCTAGACTGTGGGAGGCAGCGGGCGAAGGGGGAAGGCAATAGAGTGAGTTGCTGTATTTCAGTCCTTGGTTGAGAGTCAGCGACTCTGCTCCCTTGCTGCTCAGCAGACTATTGGCTCCGTGGGGCTGTTTCTCCAGGCAGGCTACGACAACAGAAACGGCCCCACTTCCTCGGAAGAGTTGTTAGCAGTGAAGTCTCCTGGGAACGTACTGCCTGACGTTGGATAGACCTGGCACCACGCAGCAGCTCAGAGCCCCGCAGCGTATGCTGCCGCTCTCAGTTGGCTCCATCAAATCCTCCGACCTGAGAATGCCAGAGGTACAGAGTTGAAACGGGCCCTTCCTCACCCACTGAGTCAGATGAACCTTTTTGCGCCCAAGTTGGCTGGAGACTGCTTCTGCCTCGCCGCCTTCAGGCGGAGCATGGCTGTGAGCAGGGGAGCTCAACACAGAGTGCTTGCTGATTGCAGCCTGCTCCCTCGGGGGAGCACCCGCAGCCGTGGGACGGGAGGAGGAAGGACAGCACGAGGGCTAGAGACAAACATTTTATTTCTTTAACGTTTCACATAGGGGGTACCCCAGAGGGGTTCCTGGCCCCACACCCCACAGCCGCTCAGTATTCGGGGCACTGTTGGTCTTCTGGGCCTGGTGCTGTCACCGCTTGCAGGGCTGGCAGAAGCAGACACGGCTAGTGGCATCTCCACCAGCCCTTCAAGTAGCCCCACAGCCAGGCGCAGCCCTGCCGCGGGCACCTTCCTGTCCTGCACAGCCCTGGGTCTGCCTGGCCACACTCCCTGCCCATGGTCTTGCAGGACTCCTCCGTCTTTGCCTTCAAGGCCTGGAAAGTGCGGGTGATCTCCAGCACCCGCTCCACCTGGTCCATGTCCATGGCTGGGGGCCTTCCGGGGGACAGGTGCTTGTCCGTGGGCCTCTGTGTCCTGTCCATCCCCTACCTGGGAACCCACTCTTTCTCGGTCCCTGCTGGCAGCTCCTGGCTGAGGACCAGCCCGTTTCCCCACTGCCCCACCAGCAGCCATGGGAGAGCGGGGTTGTGCTGAGTGTGTGAGCACCACTGGCTCTGTTGCTGCACTGGGCCAGGGCTCCAGGAAGTGGTAGAGGGAGCTGTGGGAAGAGGAGCTGCTCCTCAACAGGCTGCTGCAGTCCTCCGAGTTGGCCAGCGAGCACAGGCTGCAGGGGCTCTTGCGGTGGCCCTCGGGGGGCCCAGGAGCCCGGGGGGTGCCTGGACCAGAAGGAGCTGTCCCCACTGATAGGACCTATAGGCGGCAGAGGAGGGCAGGGGGACCTGGGGGCTTGGTGGGGGGGGGCAGGGGGTAGAGAGAAGCATCACTGCTCAGATGGTATATGGTTGGCAGGGAGCCCAGTGGGTCCTGTGGGGCCTGGTGCTCCCTCCTCGCTGCCTCCTTGGTTGCCCTGCAGAGGAGGAGAGAGAAGAGACCCGCTGCACCCCGTCTCCTCCGCTGGAGCCCACGGGCAGCACCCCCTCCTCAGCAGGCGGGCAGGGCTGCCCAGCGCAGGCAGGGCAGGGCACGGGCTGAGGGTCTGGGGCAGGATCTGGGGGTCTCCCCCACACTCCCTGCTTCTCCTGTGTCGACTTGAGCTCCCATCCTTCATCCGCTAGCCGAGAAGCTGCTGAGGGAGGGGACGGAGTGAGCGGCCGGCAGCCCCTGGCACAGCCCCGGCTCAGGGCTGCCGTGGGGTGTGGGCTGTTTGCACGGTGCTCGGTGCCAGGGCCACTCACCTCTCTGCTCCTGCGCGTGGGCTCTTGCATCCGTTATCCCTTGATTCGGCTTCTTCCAGTCCCTCTGCAGGACCCCGGGAGCTGGGTGAGACAGGAGCAGCTCCCAGCCCCGTGCCGCAGCCCCCCACACCACCCCACGCTGCGGCACAGTGCGGTGCAGCAGTCGCCTACCTGGAGCCGCTTGGTCCGTAGCACAGAAGAGACCGCGCTGAGCCCCATCAAAAGCATCACGAGCGGAGCCAGGTGAGCTGCGGGGGGGACGTTGGAGTCCCTCCTGGCACCAGCTGCGGTGCAGCCACGCAACCCTTTGGTGACCCCATGGGAAACGTTAAAGAAATAAAATGTTGGTCTCTATCCCTGGTGCTGTGGTTCCTCCTGCCATCCCGTGGCTGGGGCTGTGCCCCCCTCAGTGCCCGACCCAGTGGGACAGGCTGGCACTGCTGGCACCCGCCAACCTGGGGGGTGGTGGTGTCGGGGGAGCTGGGTGGGCTGGAGAAAGGGAGGAAGCACCTCTTGAAACCAGCTGGGCCCTCCCCAGCCACAAAACCCTCCCCAGAGGCACCAGAGGGGACCCCCAGATCCTTGAAGGGCTGCCCCAGACTCCCTCTGGCCTGCAAGAGTCCCCCCCAGGACCCCTTACAGACACCCCAGTGGCATCCCAAATCTGGGTTCTTTACCTGCTGGGCAAGCCAGTAACACACTGTGTGGGAGCAGCCAGCCAAGCCGGTTTCAGAGCACCAGAGGTGAGAGGCAGGGAGCTGCCATCCCACTCACCTCCATCTCCGCCGTGCCTTGGCTGTGCAGAGAGAACCTGGGGGAGCTGCAAAACAGCTCAGCCCGGGCTTATCTCAAGATGGCACAGAACAACCAAAACCAAATGGCCCTTAACAATCAAAATGCCCCGAGTCCCATCCCACCACTCTTCCCGTGACGTTGAGCGCCGGACATCACAAACTGGCAACAGAGACTTCGCTATGGCACCACCAGAGGGAAATATCCCAGACAGTGTAATCCACTCGGGCATAATCCTGCACCCTCACCGAGTCAGGAAATATAAACCGCAGGGTCTGGGGAGACAAATGGGGAATCCTCCAAGGATACAGCTGGCCCCTCGGAGATCTGTCCCCCCCATCCAGGACGCTGGAGGGGAGCATTTACATCTGAGCACGGCCTTTCCTTTAACCTCTAGAAAAGCCGGCTTTTGCTGAAAACCAAATGTTCCCCTCCCGCCCCGGCCCCCTCTGAAATGAAATAAATAAATAAATAATTAAAATCCTTACAAAACTTAAAAATCACCCTTAGTTTCGTTAGTGTTATATTAATTCTAAAAACTGATGAGCCGCTGCGCTGTGCGCCGCAGCCCAACCTCCCCCCCTCAACGCTGGGCGAGCTCCTCTGGCCATGCCTGGGATGAAAACCCGGTGGCTTTTTGGAAATAAAAAATAAAAAATTAAAAAAAAAAGAATAATAAAACCTCTCTTTCTCTCTCTCTCTGCCTGTGTTAGTCCAACGAAAGGGATAGCGTCGGGAGGCGAGGGAGGAGGAAGGGGGAGGCTGTGGGATGGAGAGAGCCCTCCCCGTACCCCTCAGCTGTGCATCCTCGCAGCGCCGCGGGGAATGGGGGGAGTGGGGTGTGTTTGGGGGGTCTTTGGTTTGCACAGGGTGGCCGTGGTGGGGGCTCAGCCCCATCCTTACAGTGCTGGGGCGCACGGGGCTACCAGGCACAGGGTCCCTCCCCCAGTGAGGTGCTTTGGTGCATTGAGGTGTTAGATGGGGTGGCACAGCCCCTGCCCGCCCCGGGAGGGGGGACACCGCCTCTCTGGTGGCACTGGATGGGTGGGAGGGATCAGAGCTGTGGGAGCCATGGAGAAAGGCGTGGGGGTGTCCCTCGTCATGGCAGCCCCCAACAGCCCTAACCCGCCACCCCAAGGGACACCCAAGCCCCATCTTGGTCCTCTCCCCGTTGGGTGACGCCCTTCCACCCACCCCGGAGGTGCACTCCTCTCCTGCGGGGGGGACGCCCAGCGCTCGCCTGGCTAGAGAAGCACCGGGGGGGGGTTGGTTAGGGGGCATCTGAGCTTCCCCATTACACGGGCCTAATTACTGTGCTGTTAATAACCATTAATAACCACTTTGGCTCTGCTAACCAACTGCGGCGAGGCCCCCACCCCGCTTTAGCGCAGGCTTCCTGATGCCAACACCTCCCACAGCCACTGGGTAAAGCGACGCCTGGCAAAAAACCACCACCCCTCAAAAAAACCCCCACACCACATCCCCCACTCCCCACCCACCCCTTCTCCCCCCATCACAGCCATGGGGCAAACTCCCACCACCACCCCCCCCCAATCTCAGCTCGGCCGTGACCCCCCCGAGACACTGGAAAGAGAGCAATGGAGAGCGAGCTCAGGCTCGTGTGAGCTGGAGAGATTTCTCTTTGGGTTTTGATGTTGTCGTTGGGTGGGATTTGGTTGTTTTTTTCACAGAACACTTTGCAGTAGAGGACAAAAACGTGGTGTCGCAGCCCCCGGGGCCGGCGCTGGCACCGCCACCTCCCCCCACGCCCCGACCCCCCGGGTCCTGTCCCTCCTCCTGCCCGGCGGCTGTTCCCACTTTCCTTCCTTGGTTTGTTTGGTTTTTCCTTTCTACCATTCTTTTTTAATATGTGGGGGTTTTCTTCTTTCTCCCTTTTGTTTTTTGCTTCCCCCTCCTTTATTCTCTTTTTCCCCTTTTTTTCTTTTTCCCTTTTTTTTTGCTTTTTCCCCCTTTTTTCTGTTTCCCCTTTTCCCCATATTTTTTTTCTCCCTTTTTTCACTTCTTTTCCCCCTTTTCTCTTTTCCCCTTTTTCCTTTTTCCCTTTTTTTTTTCTTTTCCCCCCTTTTTCTGTTTCCCGTTCCCCCCGTTTTACTTTTTCTCTTTTTTTACTTTTTTCCTCTTTTTCCCCTTTGTTTTTTCCCTTTTTTTTTGCCTTTTCCCCCTTTTTTCTCTGTTTCCCCCTTTTCCCCCGTTTTCACTTTTCTCTTTTTTTACTTTTCTCCCCTTTTTTCTTTTCCCCCCCTTTTTTTTTCCACCCTGTCACAAGTGAGACCTGCACAGACAAAAGGCTCCTGAGTGAGGGCACTGGGGCAGCCCCACCTTAGAAGCAGCAGAGGAGCAGAGCCGTCCGGAGCCATCAAGAGCACAGGAAGGGCTATTCAGGGCCTCATTGTCTGCGCCGAGTGACCGTCTGCTGAGAACCGCTCTGGCGGCTCAGAGCTCAGCCCCAGCAGCAGTCTGGAGCCAACGGGGAAAAGTACACTGGGAGGAAGACTGGCAGCCTTCCTCCACAACGCCCCGGAGAGAATGACCACAGTGCTGCCTATCCCCATCGTTTTGTCCAACTCGTTTCTTTTTTTATTAGAAAATTAATAAAAAAACCCTCCAACTCTCAGGTTTCCAAGGCATACAAAATCTCTGAAAGGGAGACACAAGCGTGAGGTGCTGAGGTACCCAAACCTGCCCACGTTAGTCCAACTAAAGGGAGAGCGTCGGGAGGCGAGGGAGGAGGAAGGGGGAGGCTGTGGGATGGAGAGAGCCCTCCCCGTACCCCTCGGCTGTGCATCCTCACAGCGCCGCGGGGAATGGGGGGGGTGTGTTTGGGGGGTCTTTGGTTTGCTCCCCTGACCTGCTGGGGGGGGGGGAGGAGGATTTGGGAGGGGGGGGATGTCCGGCGGCGGGGTTACATTCATCGGGCGGTGCTGGGCGGCACGGCGGGAGCCTCCCTTGCTGTGCTGCGAGGCCGGGGCTCCCGGAGCGTGTTTCTGCTCCTGCTGCTTCACCTGCTGGAGCATTTCCCTCATCTTGCGCTGTGCAGTTATGGAAGATGCACCCAGGTGGGATGCGGGTGGCTTTGCCTGCACAGAGGAGTCCATTCACACCCTGGGCGCTGCTCTGCACGGCCTCCAGAACACACATTTTTAGCTCAATCGAGCCAATCTTCAATTTCAGCACTTGCACAGCCGGGGGGAAGCTACCGAAACACCTTCAGTGCCTCTTGGGGGCACAGGGACCTCCCAAAAGAAGAGTGGCAGGGTGCTTGGGTGGTGCTGGGCTCAGCAAGCCCCACACCTTTCCTCGGTGGATGAAAGCGGCTGGGGAATATCGGGTAACACCACGGCCAAACCGTACCTGACTGGCAAAGAAATGCCCAATGATTTTAACGATGACCTCCTCGTTCTCGTCTGGGGTTTGGTCTCGTGGCACAATGAGTGCCGCGCTGGTTAAGTTTTGCAGTTCGTTTACCTGGAGCGAACCACAAGAGGGTGATGCCCTTCCACCCACCCCGGAGCTGCGCTCCTCTCCTGCGGGTGGGACGCCCAGCGCTCGCCTGGCTAGAGAAGCACCGGGGCGGGGGGGGGGTGGTTAGGGGGCATCTGAGCTTCCGCATTACACGGGCGTAATTAGTGTGCCATTAACCACCATTAATAACCACTTTGGCTTTGCTAACCAACTGCCCCCACCCCGCTTTAGCGCAGGCTTCGTGATGCACACGCCTCCCTGTGTGGGAGCAGCCAGCCAAGCCGGTTTCAGAGCACCAGAGGTGAGAGGCAGGGAGCTGCCATCCCACTCAGCTCCATCCCCGCCGTGCCTTGGCTGTGCAGAGAGAACTTGGGGGGAGCTGCAAAACAGCTCAGCCCGGGCTTATCTCAAGATGGCGCAGAACAACCAAAACCAAATGGCCCTTAACAATCAAAATGCCCCGAGTCCCATCCCACCACTCTTCCCGTGACGTTGAGCGCCGGACATCACAAACTGGCAACAGAGACTTCGCTATGGCACCACCAGAGGGAAATATCCCAGACAGTGTAATCCACTCGGGCATAATCCTGCACCCTCACCGAGTCAGGAAATATAAACCGCAGGGTCTGGGGAGACAAATGGGGAATCCTCCAAGGATACAGCTGGCCCCTCGGAGATCTGTCCCCCCCATCCAGGACGCTGTACAGGGTAACTTCCCCGGGATGGAGCGACCTCACCTGAGAGAGAGAGGGTAAGTGACTAAGAAACATCCGTACGGTATAGGGCATGCGATTGAGTTTGTGACTGGTGCACTCTTCTAAGGCATTAATATCTAGCGCCCTTGTGGTTTGCGTTGCTACTTGTCGGGGGCATTTGTAGCTCGCAATAGTGGATCCCGCTAATTGCTTCTAAACCGCAATAGTGTAATCGCCATCGCACACACAGAACTTGCAATAGTGACGTATTGGACCTGTGAGTGAAGTCCAAAGAAATTGTTAATTTGAACCTCTCAGTGAAGTCCTTTTTCCCGTTTCGTCCCACTCCCCGAGCCACTGGGTAAAGCGACACCTGGCAAAAAAACCCACACCACCCTCAAAAACCCCACACCACATCCCCCACTCCCCACCCACCCCTTCTCCTCCCATCACAGCCATGGGGCAAACTCCCACCACCACCCCACTCTCAGCTCAGCTATGACCCCCACCCCCCCTCCCCCCCCCCCGAGTCACTGGAAAGAGAGCAGCAGAGAGCGAGCTCAGGCTCTTGTGAGCTGGAGAGATTCCTCTTTGTTTTTTGATGTTGTTGTCGTTGGATGGGATTTGTTTGGTTTTTTTTCACAGAACACTTTGCAGTGTGGTGTCACAGCCCCCGGGGCCGGCGCTGGCAGCGCCACCTCACCGCTGGCTCTCGTCCCTCCTCTTGCCCGACGGCTTTCACCACTTACTTTGCTTGGATTTTTAGGGTTTTTTTTCCTTTCTACCTTTCTTTTTTTTTATTTGGGGTTGTTGGTTTTTTTCCCTTTTTTTTTCTTTTCCCCTCTTTTTATCTCTTTTTCCCTTTTTTCTTCTTTCCCCTCGTTTTTTTCCTCTCCCCCTTTTTTTCTTTCATTTTTTTTTTCTTTTTCTCTTTTTAAACATCTCTCAAGCTTTCTCCGAAGGAACAGCCCCTGGCTCTCAGCCAGCAGAAGGAGACTATGGAAGAGCTCTGGCACCCGTGGGATTGCTTTCCTTCTCCCACCTCGCACTCAGTAGAGCGTGTTTTCCAACTCTTTTTTTTTTTTATTAAGAAAATAAACAAAAATAATGTGCCAGCTATCAGTTTTGTAAGGCACACAAAATCTCTAAAAGGGAAACAGAAGCGCAATGTGCTGAGGTAAACCCTGAGGTAGTTTTTGTGTGTGGTTGTGTGTGTGTCATCTGGGGTTGAGGGTTGTGTGCGTTTTATTTTTGAAATTAAAAAAAAATAAATTATTTTGCTAGTGTGTTTTTTTTTTTCCCCCAGCCCTGGGCTGACAACCTCTTGGAAATCTGGCTTTCCCCCCCTGCCCCTCTTTCCCCCTTCTCTCCTTACAACCGGGATCATTCCCCAAAGTGTTTACAGCCGAGCACGGCCTTTCCTTTAACCTCTAGAAAAGCCGGCTTGTGCTAAAAACCAAACATCCTCCTCCTGCCCCCACCCCCTCTGAAATGAAATAAATAAAGAATTAAAATCCTTAAAAAACTTAAAAATCGCCGTTAGTTTCGTTATTGTTACATTAATTCTAAAAACTGATGAGCCGCTGCGCTGCGTGACGCAGCCCAACCTCCCCCCCTGAACACTGGGTGAGCTCCTCTGGCCATGCCTGGGATGAAAACCGGGTGGCTTTTAGGAAATAAAAAAATTTTTAAAAAAGAATAATAACAACTCTCTTTCTCTCTCTCTCTGCCTATGTTAGTCCAACTAAAGGGATAGTGTCGGGAGGTGATGGAGAGAGCCTTCCCCACACCCCTCGGTTGCGCATCCTCACAGTGCCACGTGGAATGGGGGGGGGGGGGGGGGAGGTGTGTTTGGGAGGGCTCTTTGGTTTGCTCCCCTGACCTGCTGGGGGTGGTGGAGGAGGGTTTGGGAGGGGGGAATGTCCGGCGGCGGGGTTACATTCATCGGGCGGTGCTGGGCAGCACAGCGGGAGCCTCCCTTGCTGTGCTGCGAGGCCGGGGCTCCCGGAGCGTGTTTCTGCTCCTGCTGCTTCACCTGCTGGAGCATTTCCCTCATCTTGTGCTGTGCAGTCTTGGGGAGGAGAGGGGAAAAGCAAGAGGTGGGGGTCAGGGCACTGTTTCTCCCCCTACCACCCACCCCCAAGCCCCCACCGAGCATCTCACCACTCCCAACTTGTCACTCTGGACAAGCTGTAAGTAATTTCAAGGGTTTTTTTGTTTGTTTGTTTTTTGTTTGTTTGGTTTTTGGTTTTTTTTTTTTTTTTTTTTTAAACTTGTGCTTCCTCCATCTCTCCTCAAGACCACCTGAATTTTTCTGGGGGGCCACCATCCCTCTCGAGTGGACAGGAGACAAGGTTATGGAAGATGCACCCAGGTGGGATGCGCGTGGCTCTGCCCGCACCGAGGAGTCCATTCACACCCTGGGTGCCGCTCTGCACAGCATTCAAAACACCCATTTTTAGCTCAATCGAGCCAATCTTCAATTTCAGCACTCCCACAGCCGGGGGGAGCTACTGAAACACCTTCAGTGCCTCTTGGGGGCACAGGGACCACCCAAAAGAAGAGCGGCAGGACACTCGGGTGGTGCTGGGCTCAGCACACACTGCGCCTTTCCTCGGTGGACGGAAGCAGCCGGGGAATATTGGGTAAAGCCACGGCCAAACCGTACTTGACTGGCAAAGAAGTGCCCAATGATTTTAATGATGACCTCCTCGTTCTTGTCCAGGGTTTGGTCTCGTGGCACAAGGACTTCCACACTAGTTAAAATTTGCAGTTCATTCACCTGGAGCGAACCACAAGAGGGTTTTGTTGTGGAAGAGCCAAAATGCTCTGCTGCCGGTGTCACCACGGCACCAGGCACCCTGTGTGTCTCCCCCTTCCTTGGGACCAACAAGAACCACCACCAGGACATCGGGGCTGAGGGTCAAGACATCGCCAAAACCACTGTGCACCCGGGATTTGTCTCCCTGGGGTGGGCAGGGGTGACGGCTGATGCCCAACTCTGCGTCCCCGGGGCACCACCACCTACCATCTTGCCACCTTTGCCTATAACATGGCCGGTGGCGAAAGAAGGCACCTTGATGTGGGCTTCAAGCTTCACGTCTTTCGCGTTTTCCTCTTTCATCTTCCCAAAATATTCACCCCTGGGCCTGGGGAGGAGACGGACAGAAAGGAAAACCATCAGGCAGCACCCACTGTGCCTCTCCATCCCCAAAGCTGACGATGTCCCCATGTCCAGCAGCATCAAAACCACTGTACCCAGCAAAGAGCTCCCCTGGTGCTGAGGGAGGCCAAGGCAGGCTGCCAGCACAGTGGTGACCACAGGGATGCCCTCGACTTGTCCCTTACTGTCGCCCCCCCCATAGCCCCCACCCAGCGCACCTTGAACTGAGCCTTGGGAAGCCCTGTGATGACCATCCGCTCGCTGGCCTCGGGACCTTCTGCCGGGGCGAGCTGGGGAGCAATGAGGGAGAGGGAGCATGAGCGCAGCCCCCACTTCAGCAAGACCTTCCCTTGGTGGGATGTACCCCCCCAACGCAGGGCAACCGCCCCATGCAGGAGCATCCCCTCCCACCTGAGCTGGGCTGATAACCAGGGTGCTGCAGGCCTGGCCTTCTACTAATGACAGGCTGGAGAGGTGGGCACATGCCAACCTCATGAAGTTCAAGGAGGCCAAGTGCAAGGTCCTACACATGGGTCGGGGCAATCCCCAGCAAAAATCCAGGCTGGGCGGAGAATGGATGGAGAGCAGCCCTGAGGAGAAGGACCTGGGGGTGCTGATTGATGAGAAGCTCAACATGAGATGGCAAGAGAAGCTGTGGCTGCCCCATTCCTGGAGGTGTTCAAGGCCAGGTTGGTCAGGGTTTGGAGCAACCTGGGCGGGTGGGAGGTGTCCCTGACCAGGGCAGCAGGGTGGACTGGATGGTCTTCAAGGTCTCTGTCAACCGAAACCATTCTATGATAATTTGGGGAGCAACACTGTAACCCGCAGACTCCCATTCCCTGCCCTCAGCAGTGCGGAGGGGAAACTGAGGCACAAAACACAGGACCAGCCCCGTGGCCCCTTCCTCACCTTGATGGAGGCACCCAAAAACCGCACCAGCTGCTTGATGTGCTGCCCCTTCTTCCCGATGATGGCCCCCACCGCCTGCATCCCGATGAACAGGTTCACAAACTCTTGCTCCGGCAGCTGAAGGGGCACAGAAGAGCGAGAGGGTCAGGGGACCGGACGGACAAGGGAGGTGGCTGTCCCCATGTTACCATCCCATGGTAGTAGCTGCTCACCCTCCCAAGGTGCCCAAGTGAAGATCTCCTGGAAAGGGGTACCAGGCACTTACTGGGTGCTGATGGCGGAAGGCACCGGCCGGGGGGGGCTCCATACACACCCAAGAGGTACATCGAGGAGCCCTATGGTTGGAGAGAAAACGAGGGTCAGCGACAGCCCCAGCGTGCCAGACCCTTCCCGGCCACTCCCAGTCCCACGCAGAGCAGTGTGCCACCACTGTGAGCCCAGCAGGGACACGGGGACAACCCTTCAGGCCCTGAAACCCCCCCTCACAGAGCGTGGGTGCACCCGAGGGTGCATTGGGGTGAGCTGCAGCCCCGACCCAGCGTGATGGGGCTGGGAGGCAGACAGGGGCTCCCAGTTACCCCCACCCCCCCCCCCCCACTGCCATGTTTTCGTCTGTGTCCTGCCTTTGTAGGGGAAAACCACGACACAACTCTCTCCTGCTCTGCATTCCAGCAAGTGCAACCAGATGCTACCTGCAAACCACCATTGCTCACATGGAGGACGAGCAGACCCAGCTCCCCTGCCCAGGCTGGACGCCGCTCTCACTCCCAGCCCTCCATTTAAACCCACCACGCCGAGGTTTTGTGCTCCTCCTCGCATTGAGCTCACACTCCCCGTGTCCACCCTCTGCTTCGGGCCACGGGCTGCTCCACGGCTCCTACACCAACGTGTCCCCTCCTGCCCAGACACTCCTCGACGCCGGGCTGGACACTGCACCTCCTCACTTCCTTCACTTCACCAAGAGCCTCGTTCCTTCTCCTCCATCCTTCCCACGACTCTACAGCTCCACAGATGAAGCTACAGCCCAAGACACCAGCTCCTGCTCAGGACATTCGCTCCTCTTACACTTAAAAACCCCTCTGGAAAAGCCTCTCCGCCACGGGGCTGCAGCAACACCCGCACATGTCCACCCCCCGTTAACGACGGGCGAGCACCGCATTGAAGAGCCCCCTTAGGAGCAAGGGCAGGGCGAGGCAGCGCCCCAAGAGCCAGCCCAACCCCCCAGCACACAGCTCAGCACTCACCACACGCTCGCCGGCCCCCGCAGCAGCGGCTCGAGCGGGGCTGCCCGCGGCCGGCGGTCGGGCGCCGCTCCGTCACAGCCGCTCACCATGGTGGAACGCCGAACGCAGTCCGCGTCCTTCCAGTCGCGCCGCAGCCATGGCGCAGCCGGATGCGGCTACCGGAGCTCCGCGCCAGAGGGGCGCAAAGCGCCGTGCGAGCGCGGAGGAAAGGGCTCGGTAAGCCCGGGACTGGCATTCCCTCACCCACCGCGGGCAGAGGAGGCAGGAGGGGGCGCGCAAGAGCCCGCGCCGCCGGGCGGTGCCGCTCGCCTCAGTCCTGCGGGACGCCGCAAAGCTTCTCCGCTCTCGGGGGGGGGGGGGGCCCTCCGCTCTCTGGAGGGCTTCTGGGGGGCCCCTCCGTCTCTGGAGGGCTTCTGGGGGGCCCCTCCGTCTCTGGAGGGCTTCTGGGGGGCCCCCTCCGGCCTCTGTGGGGGCCTCTCCCCGAGGGCAGACAGGCCTCTTCCCCGCCTCCGGGCACCCCCCGCCTCCCGGCGCCCAGCTGCCAGCCGGGGCCCGGCTCGGGGCTTCCGGAGAAGGGTCAGTGCCTCCCCAAGACAGAGGAGAGCGAGGCGGGACGGCGCCGGCCCGGCCCGGCCCCACCGCAGGGCAGGGGCAGAAGCGGGCCGGGCGGCCGCTAACGGCTCCCTCAGGCAGAGCACAGACGCGGCGCGCCTGCGCGCACCCACCGCCCCGCCCCGCCCCGCCCCTCTCTCCCCCCTCAGCCTCCCCTCCACTAATGGCTGCGGGGGGCCCTCGGCGCCCTCCTCGCCGCCCCCGGCCCCGCCGCCGCGCAAGAGGCCGCCCCCCAGGGCAGCGAGCCGCCCCGCCGCCTCAGGGCCGCCCCCGGGCATCGCCCCGGCGCCCACTCCCCCTCCCCCCCCCTCCGCCTGGGGCCTGCGGGACCCCCGGGGCTCCTTGGCGGGAGCCCGCCCGGCGCCTCGGCCGGGAGCGGCGTTAGTCGCTCTGTGGGCTCGGGTGCAGGGCGGGGTCTTGCTCTGGGGCTCCCCTGGCTCTGGCCTCGGCCCCTCTGCCCGCCCAGAGCCCCCCCTCCGGGGCGGTGGGGCTCGTGGTGGGCCCCGGCAGCCCCGTGCCCCCCCCGCCCTCTCCCAGCCCGGCAGCCCCGTCCTTCCGGCCCTGTGCGGCGGCTGTGGCTCCTGCCGCTGTGGGCTCGCCCCGGGCCGCAGTCAGAGTCGTTCCCCTGTGATGCTGAGATGACTGTGGCTTCCAGATGTTCCCCCCAAATCCGTGGGCAAAGCCACCCCCTCGTTGGCTTTCCGTCTGCACAGCGGGGGCTTGAAAAGGGAAAAAGAGGGGGTGGAGACTTGGAGTGGTGAAGGAGCGGGGAGCAGCTTAGTACAACTTCCCAGGAGAGAATTCCTCTTTTCTCGCCCTCAAACTGATCCTAAACCTCCAAGTGGCTGGTAAAGTAAAAAAGGACAAAACAAGGCTCTCCCAGGTGCCGGGTGCTCTGGTAAAGCTGGAGAAAGCGGCATTTCTGTTCACAGGCAGTTGCCGTAAGTGCCGTCAGGTATTGAAACTGCGCTTCTCTCAGGACGTAGCCTTGAGCCTGGAGAGCAGCTCAGAAGGAGTTAGCTCCTGCGAACAATTGAGCAGGAGGATACAAAGATTTTGCCTTCTCTACTTTTGCCTTCTGAAGTATCACATATGCTGAGTAAGAATGCATTTTCATGGGAAGATATTTACCTCTAATGCCTACCCCCCGATATTTTCTGCCTGACTTTAATAGCATAGTAATAGCCAATACTCTTGACATTGTATGAAAGGTGCCGTTAGGGACTTCTTTGTGCTCCTGATACAGAGAGAAGATAGTCCAGAAGCAATGCTATCATCAGGGTTCGGGGGCATAACATTTTAAAAGAAATTCCTTTGTGTAAGAAAGACCAAAGAATTCTTCAAAGAATCCTTGCCGTCTGTCATGACATTTGGGGGAGCAAATAGAGGCAAAAACCCACCTAGGACCATCCTTTGTGCTCCATTCCCAAAGGAAAAAGTGATTGAAGTGGGTGTATGCATGAGTTGCTTTCCCACCTTTTATTTCCTGTCCTCCTTAGACCTTTCTTTGCAACTCAGTGTAGTGATTTACGAAATGAGATGGCGTAGTAATCTCTGGTGTGCTGCTTTCCCTGATGAAAGAGGAAAACATTACATATAAACTCAATTTTTTGGCGATAGGAACAAATGTAAAATGTTAGGAAGCATTAACAGAATGAGAAAAAGAGGCCTAATGTGCTGCAGCGGGATAATTAGCTCTCTGAGAGCGGTCGTTGGTTGGGAGAGGTTGGGGGGTGTTGAGGAGGGGTGCAGTTAGGTGTATGTGCCTGAGATGATCCCAGGGGCACTTGGAGGGGGAGACCTTTGGGATAGGAAAAGTAACTTGGGAAGTTTGGGCCCTGTGAAGGGAAGTCAGCCTGCTGGGAGCTTCCCTAGGGCTGCAAAACACTGTTGTGTGTGTTCTTTCCTCAGCGTTTGGATACCTGTGGACGATGGTGACGAGAGTCCGGCGAAAAAGAAAGTATCAGGTATTGCACATTACAGAAGTATTGAATATGCCTGATTTTTCTGAGGTTTCGTGTCCCTTGGAAAAGTCTGGCTTTTGTGCGCTGGCATTGTTCCTGAAACGGTGGCTTTTCAAGCTGTTCTTTCCTTGTGGCTATCTATCCCTATAGCCAATGGCTTGAGGGTGTACGGTAGGGCTTAGCCCTCTGTATGACGTTATCTGCGGTGACTGTGGCAGGGCACAGTACTTTTACTGCCAGCAGGAGATAGCCCAGGTCTCTGGCGGTGAGCCCGCGCATGTCAGCAGAAAGAGTATTTTAAATCAAAGCTGTGTGCTCCCTCCTGGCTGTATTCGCAATGTACCTCTGTTGGTTTTCTATCATGTTCTTACATGGCCTGTCTTTGTTTTTTAGATTATTCCATCTCTGAACAGAAAGAGAAAGTTTCTGCTGTGGTGCAGTTGCCGACCAAGGCAACCAAACGCCCGGCGGCTTCCGTCAGCGAAGATGCTCCATTCACAGAGTGTGCGGAAGAGGTTAGCGAGGGGTTTGAAATATTAGGATCTGTGCAAGGTGCGAGAGCAAGCAGCTCTCCCTAATGCATCTTGAGGTTGAGCCTGCTCTGAGCCTGTACAGCTGTAGGTGGTTCTTTTCCATTTCTAGCAGGCAGCTCTAATGTGGGCTGGGTTTGCCTTACTCAAGCCTGCGTTATTCTCTTTCTCGAGTTTGTGGTTAAGGAATCAAAATACACTACCTTACAAGAAAAACTGCGTACTTCCTGTGGATAAACCTCTTTCTGCTCATTAGCCACCAGCCCAGGAGAGGATTCCTGTAGGACTTTGGCTCTGTAAAAATGAGCCACCTACTGCTTGACTCCCTAGTTTGGTTCAAAGGTGTAGTGCTATTTTTCTTATTACCCCATGGAATTAGAGGCCTAAGAGACTGTCGGGCTCTAATTCTTCATTCCTGAGAGAGTCGTTAACTCTTATTTGTACAAAATATATTTTTCAAGGGCTGAATTATCACACTTTGGAATGTTTAGGAGCTGACTGCACGTATGAGAGCCTGTATTCAAAAATTAAAGCGTCCCTGTCAAAGGTCCTGCAAAGATTGGCATTCTTCTGCAATCTGACCCAGCAAGTCATGGTCCGCAAGTCATAGCAGAGCTGACTAAGTCTCAGGAAGTGTGTTTGCTTGGTTTCTCATTCAGGTTATACTCACATTGGTACTTTTTTTTTGTTTTCTTTTAAGATTCGGTCCACTTCTTTTGAGCCTTCAAGTAAAAGACCAAGATTTTCATCGCTCGATGTAGCAATGCTACAAATTGGTAAGGCTGACATCAAGTTATACGACTTGTTTCATTTTCACCCTACCTTGTGTACTGTCCAAGCCTACCCCTGGGGTTCTGTACAGATTATTGCAGGCACAGGACGAGGCGGCATCTGGGAAGACTTGAGCGTGACCTCTGTTTCTTACCTGCATCCTTGCATTGCTTCTGGAGTGGGGCTGGGCATTTATCTTGTCATCTCAGTACCAGAGCTGCCTTGGATGCAGTCCTTCCATTCTGATAGGTCCACTGTTAGCTTGCCAGAAGTAAATTGTTTTCAATGCTTCTTTTAGGTAGTAGATCCCGAGAAGCCTTTTGTATTTCAGGTTTCGGCTGGCAATACCTTGTGCGCACAACTTGCTGTAGTTGCCGGTGTGAAAACCTGAAAATGTCCTCAAGTGACATAACAGAAATAATATGATGATGTGAGAGAGAAAATGACAGTTTATCTTTGTTGAAGCTCGTTACTGTAAACTCATGAACCTCTTCAGTTTCCTTTTAGAGTTCCTGATGCCTTATGCTCTTCCCTCGTAGGTCAGATGCCGTGTGGAACCCATGCTCACCTGACGAAGGAACCACTATCCCATCCTCACAAGATAATTCCACGTCTGAGGTAAAAATCCTTCTGTTTTCTTTGACTTCTTCCCCAAAAGGTTTACTGCCTATGGTAAGGGAGGTCTCCAGCTGCTTCCCCCCTGAAGAACCAATTTTCAACTTTTTTCTTTAAACCCAGCTACTTAATTGACGCAGGAGATTAGGTAGAGATTAAAGGTCTGCAGTAAGAGGAAGTGTTGAACTTGAGAGGAGGCTGAGGACACAATCAACAGCGTATCTTCATCTGAAAGTCATGAACATCTCGTGTCTGTCTCCATCATCATCGGTGTACGTGCTTGACAAAGTAGTTGGTGGTGGAGGTGCATATTGGAATGTTCTCTGGATACCATTTCTTTTGCCGTTGATGTTTTCAGCACAATCCGGAATGGCAAACAGAGCATCAAAGCTGGTCCAGACAGCTTCTTACCACTGAGGCCGCCCATTAAGGAGCACGCTGCGCCAGAATCCGCCACTTCAGATGAAAATCCATATCATGAAAATGATACAGAAAACAGTTTCTCATGTAATTTTGTGTGCACTGAGTTTAAGTGCACTGCATTTGAGAGCGGGTCAAGACTCTGCTTTGGGCGTCTAATCTGCCAGTCGTTGCTTATTGTGGTTTGGCTCATATTTTGGAGCAGATCTGGAGCATGAGAAAGAGATTCCTTTCAGAGGAAGGTAAACCAGAGAAGGTTCCTGGGGAAGGTGTCTAATGCACTCCAACTGCTACTGAGCATATAGTCCCTGAGGTCAGAGCAGGGCAGGTCTGAAGTAAAATGTCCCAGCAGTATGGATGTTGTGGACATTGCCATTCTCAGCGTCAGCATAATCTTTAACAAATAGATTGAGCAGAATTGGTCAGGGCTGGTTGAAATGAACGCTGTCTTGTCCCGCAGAGTAAAGTGGCCTCCTCAGGTTGATGCAGATATTTGTCGGATGTGCAAAGAATATTTTTTTCTTTTCAAAGAAAAACCCCAAAAGCCACTGTGAATTGGTATACACTGATAACAAATGCCCCACATATAAAAATTGTGATTCTCCTCTGTTGTTCTTTCCTGCCCCAAAGTGTTCAAGCCTCCTCTAAGGAACCAGTGACGACTGTGAGTCACCTGGAAGAACCAAAATACGGAGGAGAGGTCTATCCACGTCCAACACTAAGGACCGGTGAGTATCCCCATGATTCCAATCCGTTCCACTTTGTAGGTAGACTTCAAATCGGAATAGGGCATTTCTTATACACTGGCAGATGATGTTCAAAGCGCTTGCCAGAATTCAAACTTCTTGACCATACAGTCAGCATTCAAAGTTTTTCTTTTTTTTTTTAATTATCACTCAGAAATGGAGAGCTATGTACATCCGATGGTGACTGAAAGTCGACTTCTTGTTTTCTTACTACTGCTTTCCTGTGCAGGTGTCGAATGTATAGATGTTTGCTGCCCGCAGTGGTCGCAGAGAGGTGATACGATCAGGTAGAGTCTCTTTTAATGTAATGAGTAGCTACCTTGCGGCTCCGGAATTGCTCGCAAGCCAGTTGCATCTCCAACACAGCTGCCATGTGAGAGCCGTGCTGCGTGACAAAGAGGGTTGTGCTGGTGTGGTGTTTGCTGTGGGAAGAAAGCCAGTAAGGGTGCGGGTGGTGGCCGTCCCAAGTTGTCCTTGGATGTGCAGAATCCGTTTTTGTTTGTGAGTCGTTCTGCCGAGCCATCAAGGAGCTGACATTTCATTTCTTTCACTTGGAAACTCGCATCCTGAGCATAAGGATTAGAGAGCTTGTAAAGCCTGGTGGGACTTGAGGCAGTTTTTGGGACTTAGAGGATGCGTGGGGTTTGACTAGGAGGGGGAAAAAAGCAGCGTGCGGTTGGGTTTGAGAGGCCAGCAGCCTCTCTCAAAGGGGTCTTTTGGTGACAATGCGAATTCTTGTTTTTGAAGCAGGGACATATATCTGGACAACTTTAATGTCTGTGTATTTGTTTGCTCTTCAGAGTCTGTGTGGTTTGAATGACAATCCTCTCCAAATGGGGATAGTCACTCTCTTGACTGGCCTGTAGAAGGCAAGTAAACATCCTGTCGCTGTCCCATTTGGAATTCAATGTGCTGGCCTTAGTTTCCCGAAGCTCACTCTGTTTGGATGCAAGTCTAGTTGCAGATGTTCCTGTTACACCTTGCAGTAGAACACCCAGCGTGCAGTGTTTATCAGCAGTAGATCACAAAGCCCTCGATAGAGGAAGTGCTGGTTGCTTCTCTGTTTTCTAAATAATGCAACTGATAAAGAGAAGGAAAAGGAGTCTTGTACAAGTAAATGGGAAAAAAAAAAATTGCAAAGCTCCCAGCTCTTCATTCTATCCCAGTCCTGCTGCTAAGAAAGAATGGTGCTGGACGTTGAGGCGATATTGTCACGTGTTGATGTGTGCAACTGGGGCTGTAGTCAGAATAAGCCTTGAAAAAGCCTTTCTTGTCCAGAAGGTGAATTCCTGAGAATTCCATGGGAGAGGACAGATACAAAGCTCACTTCTCTCTCTCCCTCTCCTGGCAGGTACTGCACACCAGAAGAAAACTCTCAGGAAGAGGAAGGAGCAGCGAAACAAACCATCGCGGGGGTAAGCTTGCGTTATTCACAAGGAAAATAGAGCTATTTGTGATCAGAAACTTCAGCACTCTCCACTTCACGTGACTTACTCAACAATATCTGTATTTGCCCAGGTTGTTTTTCCCCGGGAAAGCGGGAGCGTTATTTGATGAGTAGCGCTATGGCAAAGTGTTTTCCGCTACCGTTAATTTTGTTTCTGGACTATTAGGAGCACGCTACACTATAGCATTTTGATTCTTCCCCTTTCATGTGTTGGGTATAGCCTCAAAATCTTTACTGCACAGCCTTAGTTGACCTGCAAAGCTGGACTGGGGTGTCTTTAGTCTTATCTTGTTTGCTGGGATGGGAAGTACATCCCTGACTTCCATCTCTGGTCAGGATTGAGGTCAAAAATAAAATTTTAATCATGGAAATCATAAATAGTAGTCTCACTCTCAACTTAATACCTACACGTGGAGGCTTTGCTGGGGTTCTTAACGCTAGCCCAAGCCAAACTAGCTCTCTGCCTCTCTTGCCTCCAAGTGCAGCACTCCATGGGTGCACAGTTGGAATGCAGTCGTCAATAAAAAGTCACTTTGGGGTTTGCTGTTTGGATGTGTGTACAAAAACTCTTCCAGTTTTCTGTCCTGTCCCCAAGCAAACAAATCTGTGCTTGATTGCTAGCTTAATGTCCGTTTGTCTAACAGAGGCAGCATGGAGCTGAAATCTCAGAAGATGCGTTATTCCAAGGACATCCTATACCTGTTCGGTCCAAAAAGTCAGCCAGCCTCACCGTGGAAGGAAAGAAAGTGCCAGGCTTGGGAAAAACAGCGGAACGCTTTCCTCCGCTCACAGAGGTACCACAGCCGACAGTCTGTTAGACAAAAGAGAAGGTTGTGACAGAGCTGCAGGGAACTCCTCTTATTCTCGGTGGTTCTTGAGGCTTTTTGAAATCTGAAGAACTTGCATTGAACCTGTTAGCGAGTGTCTGCGGCTGTGACTTTGCAGTGCGAGGGTCAGCACTAAAGCTGGTTTGAAGGATTTCGTGTGCTCCAGCGCTCCTTCAGTTGTGCTGCCCTGAGGGTTTGTGGGCCTTCTGTTAGCAGGACAAAAAATGAGTCCAGGTTGAACACCAGTCTCCAGAGCAGTGCTAACCCGACTCATCCAGTTCTATTGGATGTGCCTCTTGTCCTACCGTGGTGATAGAACCTGAAAGATCAGCTTGTGCTGGTCCGTGATGCCGTTCCCCAGGGAGTGGGAGTTCAGTTTCCCCTGCTTGTATGAATTTTGGCTGCTTTTATTCTTTGGAGTTGCAGTCTAATTCAGCTCCCCCCACCTTTTCCTGCCTGTTGAGGATGGACTCGGAAAGGGCGGGCAAATGCAGAGTTTACAAAGTCTGCAGAGTTGATGCTGGGTACAAGGGAAACCGGGTGGTTTTCTTATTTTGCTCGCCCAGATTCAAGCAAGAAGGAGATACTATTGCAGATCAGAGTATTTTATACCACCATCCGTAGTGGTTTCTTTGCATTCCCCGCTGGGATTGGCTTAAACCTGGGTATTGCGAGGGCCGCGGCAGCACGTGGGAAAGGGGTTTGCCAGAGTTGTGTTCCATTTTCAGCTGCTTTAGCGTGTTTGCTGAGTTGACGGGTTTTATCCCCACGTCCTTGGTGAAAAGAAACGGCAGCAAGCCTGGGCTGTGAAGTTCAAAGTTAGGATGCTGAAACCAACCAAGCAAGGCAAAAGCGCTATCGCTCACTGAGGCAAGAAACCGTCGAAGGCAGTTGCTCTGTCACCTGAGCTGAATTTACAGGCCGTGTTTCAGTGGAAAGCTGCCCCCAGGTCAGCGTGCTCCATGCGCTGTTTCACAAGTCCTTCCCCATTGAATTGTTCCTTTCAGGCCATGGAGAGAGAGGTCAGTGCCGCATTTGGCAGAGGTGAGCCAGATGAGATCATGAGCAGTGCCTTCAAACTAAAGGTCACTCGCGAAGACATCCGCACGCTCAGGAACCTTTGCTGGCTAAACGATGAGGTAAAACCAGCTGCAGCACAGGGCTAGTCTCACTCAGCCTTTATTGAAAAATACCCCTCTGCCGTGTACAGAAGTCCCGTCAACGTTCTTTGACGACCTCCGTGGCAGAGCCTAAAACCCTCTGTAGAAGTCTTATTTGAGGTATTGAAGGGTCGAGCGTTTCTGGAAGTTCCGTTACTTCTTGTATGACGCAGCTTCCCGGAGTTCGTCCGGGTTTTTGGTGTGGGGGGCAGGTGTTTTGATCAAACTGACGATGTAGCCCCGTGTGAAATTCTGGGAACAAAAGCTGACAGCTGAGGCTGGAGTTCTCTCCGCTGCGTGCTTAAGGGTGGCCAGAAAAGACATGGTGCTGTATTTTTCATTGGGGAAGGCAGCGTCTTATTTTGACACCTCACGTTTCCTCTTTATGGTACAGGTCGTTAATTTCTACATGGGTCTGCTGATGGAAAGAGGCAAGAAGGAAGGATATCCAGCGGTCCACGCTTTCAGTACTTTCTTTTATGCCAAACTAACATCTGGGGGCTACGATGCAGTAAGAAGATGGACCAGAAGTGTTGATGTCTTCAAGCAGGACATCATCTTCGTGCCTATAAACTTGAAAGCGCACTGGACACTAGCCGTGAGTCCCACGGGCTTTTTCTTTAGAATTGGACGGGGAGCAAAAGCTGGCAAGAGAAGTCATTTAGGTGTTGGGGGGTGTGCGGCAGAAGGTTGTGCTTTGTCTAATGGTCACCTTTTAATAACAGGTCATAGATCTCAGGAGGAAGACCATCATGTACTTGGACTCTCTGGGCCAGAAAGGGGACAAGATTTGTCAGACTTTGCTGTAAGTAACCGCTCCGTCACTGCTTTTCTGGTGTGAATGAGGAGAGGGATTTTAGATTGAGTCCCTGTAAGGCGACTGCAAGTTTTCACATGGCTTGTAGATAACCAACCCGGAATCTTGGCGTTGCTTGCTGCGAGTTGTCTGGCATCGGCTGCTTATCTGGTGTCACAGCGTCCCCTCCGCCCAGGGTCTGGGGTGCCTGGATTCTGCCACCTTCCCGTGATAGGCACAGCCAAATCCACCATAGCCCCGTGGCACACGTCTACCGGCTTTGTTAGTTGGATCCCAGTATGTGGGATGAAGGCACACGGTGGAATTATGGCATTACAGTTCCTTGCTTGGTTCGTCTCTTTGTCTTCTGATAACATGTGATTTGGGGCTTTTTGACCTCTCTGAAGCAATGGAATCATTGGCCTTGTTCTTGACCATTAGCTCACAGCCTCTCCCTGTGTTTGTAAGTTTCAGATTGGGATTTTTCCTCAAAATCAGCCTTAAATCAGCTGCTGTGAGGATCCTCTGACATTTTACCGTCCTGCCGTCCGTCTTCCTGTGATCCTTCAGCCGCTTTATTTTGTTGTTGGCCTAAATTACAGAGATGAAAAGGGATTTTTTTTTTTCCTTTTGTTTTAACCAGCCAATACCTGCAAAAAGAAAGCCGGGAAAAAAGAAATCTGGAGCTGAATGTTTTGGAGTGGACTCTTCACAGCATGGAGCCACGTGTACGTGAGCACCACTTGGGTTTGAAATGGGAACTGTCAGTGCTTCTTTGGGGCCCAGATCCTGGAACGTGACAAAGAAAGGGCTGAGCTGATGTTTCTCGAGGAATTGATAGTAAAAAGCAGTCCCTAAAGACTGGATTTAAGAAAGGTCACTTAAGAAAATGGCGGTGCGAACCTCGAGAGGCCTCGCAGGGAGGAGAGCTGCTGCCCCTTCTGGGCCTGCCAAGAATTTGGATTGTAGTGTCCGAGTCCGGGAGGCAGAGGGGAGGGATGGTGTGCAGTGAACTGGGTCTGTTCCTCATGGGCGGGAGTGGGTATTCGGGATTAGGCAAGTAGGGTCAGGAGTGTGCGGTGAGCGCAGTGTCGGTGTGGGTAATGTGCGCTACTTCCAAGTTGCTTTTCTTTTGAGATAGAGGGAAATCCTCCATCTTCTTTGCATTCCTTAGGAGATCCCTCAGCAGCTGAACGGAAGCGACTGCGGCGTCTTTATGTGCAAATACGCAGAGTACATCGCCAGAGAGAAACCGTTCAACTTTACCCAGGTGAGTGAAGGTCATAAACCCCTCCAGCCCCTTTCGCGCAACGACAGGAGCCGGGGGGTTACGCAGCAGCTCTTAATTGTGTCCGGGGCAGGGGCTGAGGTTTCGTGCCCCGTTTCGGTGCGTAGTTGCTGGGGTCAGAACTTCCAAGTGGCCTGGGCAGGGCAGAGCTGTGGTTCTCCATCCCCGCCTTTGGGAGCTGCTGCCGGTGAGATTCCTCTTGGGCAAGGTACTGCCGCCAGCGGGTTTGGCATATCTGGGCTCGTATCTTTTGGAGAAATGGCTTCTACCCTTTGACCAGTCAAGACACCGCTTATTTTTATTGATTTCATTTTACACCGGTCTTTTATTAGCGTGCTTGTAAGCTGTCGCGCAGTCAAGTCAATCTGGTTTTGTCGGGTTGTCGTGTCACCCTCTTAGGAGCCGCGTGGGGTGTTGTACCCAAACGGTTGACAGTTCTTAAAGGGAACTTCATATTAAGGACTCCGCTGGGCGTTTATGCCTGTTTGCCGCCTCTTTCTACTGTGATGTCATTATTTAATGGATTTCTCTTCTCTTTTCAGACTCACATGCCATACTTCCGCAAGAAGATGGTGTGGGAGATAATCCACCAACAGCTGCTGTGACACATGGACTATTAGAGTTCTTATTTTAATTACGTTTCTTAGACCTTAGTTACATTTCTTAGACCTTTAGTTACTTTTCTTAGACCTTTAGTTAGTTTTCTTAGACCTTTAGTTACATTTCTTAGATGAATTTTCCTCTTTAGGTTATGAAGTAGAAGTTAAGATGGTTTGTTCCCCCCACCTCCCTTATTTTGGAGACAGTAACTCTGGGGTTTTGGTACACAAGTTTTCCTCTTCAAGTTATGAAGTAGTGGTTAAGACAGTTTATTTCCCCCCCCCCCCTTATTTTGGAGACAGTAACTCTCTTTGAAATTAGCTAACGCACCTTAAGCAAAAGCCAGAAAGGTGGGTGTGACCTCGTTAAGGGCAGAGTGAAGAAGGAACATCGTCAACTTCCATGGCTGAGCCGCACGCTCGCGCCTCACAGAGCACGCGACCACGTTACAGACAAATGGGAAACATCTGTGGTGGTGGTTACAGTCGTGTTTGCCCAACTTACCTTCCCAAGGACAACGTGCTGAACTACCGTCTCCTCAAAGAGAGTTTTCCTCTGTTTCTGGAATATCTACCATCTCCTTGATTCCTAAAACTGGATTTGTCACGACCACGGAAAGAAAGCGTTTACCATCTCTTGATTTCTCACCAAAGCCCCTGTCCTTTGGGCTGGTTTGGGGTTGGCTTGTTTTGCTGCCTCCAGGGAGTGATCTAATGTGAAAAGAGAAGTATTTATTTCTTTATATAATATAAATATTTATTTTAATAAAAAGAGCCTTAATGGAAGGAAACTCTCCCTGTGTCCTGGTTTGAGGTAAAAGAGAACCAATTTTGTTCAGTAACTTGGCTTCTTAGCTGGGCCTCTTCTACCAACTGAAATTAACTGCCTATTGTGCCGTCAGCGTTCACTCTCTCAGAGCGATAAGAGCAATGTTTACAGCTGATGCCCAGGCATGGGATGCAGAGAGGCTCTTGCTTATACTTATTGCTATAACCCCCACGGCCAACCAGCTTTGTTATTTGCCCCGTTGGAGGGTTGGAAGTGGAAAAGCATAGTGGGGTCCCACCTGCGGGGAGGAGCGACAGGACAGGTGACCCAAAACTGACCAACAGGGTATTCCATCCCATCTGCCTTATGCTCAGTAGAAAAGGGACCAAAGGGATCAAAGGGTTCTTCTACCTGGGGAATGTTTACTTCGCCCTTTGATAATTATGCTGATGTGACCCCATCAGAGCTGGGGCATGGCAACCTTCTGGGCTCTGAGGATAAGGACTGGTACCTTGTTAAGATCGTGATTTTGTTGTTGATGCTCCTGAATGTGGTGCAGGGGTGGTTTCTTGTGAAACATCTGTGCAGGGGGAGCCGTAGGGTACCGTGCGCTGCCGCCACTCAGACCCGCGCAGCCGCTCGGCGATCTGCAGCGGCGCGAACCGCGGCCCCGCCCGGCCCGGCCGCAGCTGCCCCCCCCGGAGCAACGGCACCACCGGCAGCCGCCTCCCCCACGGCACCGGGGCCACCGGCAGCCGCCCCCCCCACCGCCACGGCACAGGCGCCTCCGCCGCCGCCTGCACCGGCACCGGCACCCGCACCACCGGCAGCCGCCCCCCCCACCGCAACAACACCGGCCCCTCCGCCGCCCGTCCCGGCACAAGCCGCGCCCCCCCCCTGCAGCGGCACAAGCCACGCCGCCGCCTCTCCCGGCACAACCTACTGCAGCCACTACAACCAGTACCAAAACTACTCCAACTCCATCAAAATCGGTACAAGCCGCCCCGGGAACCAGGAGCAGGAAGAGGAGGTCAACTCCTTCCCCTGCCCCTTACCACAAAGACCACCTCAAGTCACATAGCTTGGGGGAGAGTTCTGAACAAGATCCAGGGGAGGGTCCTTCAAGACCACAGAAGGGAAAGAGACCTTTGAAAACAGACAAAGGCCAGAGTCCTTCTAGAGCAGATGCTGGAGAGGCCCCTTCTGGGGCAGCCTCACCACAGGAGGACTCAGATGTAGAGGGAGTTGTTCAATCCTTCTCCGTGAAAGATCTGAGAAGTATCAGGAAGGACTTTAGTCGTCATGAAGGCGAAACACTTGTCTCCTGGTTGCTCCGATGCTGGGATAGCGGGGCAGATACCCTAGACTGAGATGGCAGAGAAGCTAGGCAATTGGGAAACCTGGCCAAGGATGGGGGGATTGATAAAGAAATTGGGAGAAAGACAAGCACTCTCAGTCTCTGGAGGCGACTGGTGTCAGCCATAAAGCGCAGGTATCCCTTCAAGGACGATATCGAATGCCGTCCAAGTGAATGGACCAACATGGGAAAAGGTATGAAGTACCTGAGAGAACTGCCTGTGCGAGAGGTGATTTATAGTGATGGGCAAGCGACAGTAGACCCTGATGAAATGCCATGCAAACGATCTCTGCTCAAAAAGTTTGTACAAAGTGCACCATCAACATGGTGCACCATCACCGCTAACCAACTGCGGCGAGGCCCCCACCCCGCTTTAGCGCAGGCTTTGTGATGCCAACACCTCCCTGAGCCACTGGGTAAAGCGATGCCTGGCAAAAAAACACCATCACCCAAAGAAAACCCCACACCACATCCCCCACTCCCCGCCCACCCCTTCTCCCCCCATCACAGCCATGGGACAAACTCCCACCACCACCACACCCCAATCTCAGCTCGGCTGTGACGCCCCCAAGACACTGGAAAGAAAGCAACCGAGAGCAAGCTCAGGCTCCTGTGAGCTGCAGAGATTTCTCTTTGGTTTTTGATGTTGTCGTTGGGTGGGTTTTGCTTGGTTGTTTTTCACACAACACTTTGCAGTAGAGGACAAAAACGTGGTGTCGCAGCCCCCGGGGTCAGCGCCGGCACTGCCACCTCCCCCCCCCAGCTCCTGTCCCTCCTCTTGCCCCGCAGCTGTTCCCACTTTCCTTGCTTGGTTTGGTTGGTTTTTTTTCCTTTCTACCTTTCTTTTTTAATACGTTTTCGCTTCCCCCTTTATTCTCTTTTACCCCTTTTTTCTTTTGACCTTTTTTGCTTTTTCCCCCTTTTTTTCTTTTTCTCTTTTTTCTTTTCCCACTTTTTTTTTCCTCCTTTCCCTTTTTTTTTTCCCCCCTTTTCTCTTTTTAAACATTTCTCAAGCTTTCTCCTGAAGGAACGGCCCCTGGCTCTCCACTAGCAGAAGGAGCCTACGGAAGAGCTCTGGCACTGACATGGGCAGGAACACCCACAAGTGAGAACTGGATAGACAAAAGGCTCCTCAATGATGACACTGGGGCAGCCCGACCTTAGAAGCAGCAGAGGAGCAGAGCCACCCAGAGCCATCCAGAGAACAGGAAGGGCTATTCAGGGCCTTATTGTCTGCGCGAAGTAACCATCTGCTGAGAACCGGTCTGGCGGCTCAGAGCTCAGCCACAGCAGCACTCTTGAGCCAAAGGGGAAAAGTACACCGGCAGGAAGACTGGGAGCCTTCCTCCACAACAACCCACAGATCATGACCAGAGTGGTGCCTATTCCCAGCCTACACTAATGAATACGTACGCCTTTGCATCAGAAAGGAACGCTTGCTTTACCAGCCCCTGGGCGAGTTGGGAGCCATCCCCCTTGCACCCAGCGCTGCAATAAACATGCTGCTTTGTAACTCGCCCTGAGTTGGGGAGTTTCTTTCCGCACGTCAGCACCCCTGGGATTGCTTTCCTTCTCCCGCCTCGCACTCGCTCGACATGGTTTTTTCCAACTCAGTCTTTTTTATTAAAAAAATTAATGAAAAAATGCTCCAACTCTCAGTTTTACAAGGCACACAAAATCTCTAAAAGGGAAACACAAGCGTGAGGTGCTGAGGTACCAAAACCTGCCCCTGTTAGTCCAACTAAAGGGACAGCGTCGGGAGGCGACGGAGGAGGAAGGGGGAGGCTGTGGGATGGAGAGAGCCCTCCCCGTACCCCTCAGCTGCGCATCCTCGCAGCGCCGCGGGAATGGGGGGCTGTGTGTCTGGGCGGGTCTTTGGTTTGCTCCCCTGACCTGCTGGGGGTGGTGGAGGAGGTTGGAGGGGGTTGTCCGGCAGTGGGGTTACATTCATCAGGCGGTGCTGGGCGGCACGACAGGAGCATCACTTGCTGTGCTGCGAGGCCGGGGCTCCCGGAGCGTGTTTCTGCTCCTGCTGCTTCACCTGCTGGACCATTTCCCTCATCTTGCACTGTGCAGTCTTGGGGAGGAGAAGGGAAAAGCAAGAGTTGGGGGTCAGGGCACTGTTTCTCCCACCACCACCCACCCCTGAGCCCCCACCGAGCATCTCGCCGCTCCCAACTTTTCACCCCGGACAAGCCCTAATTAATTTCAGGTTTCTGGGTTTTTTTAACTTGTGCTTCCTCCATCGCTCCTTGAGAGAGGCTCAATTTTTTGGGGGGGGGGCCGCCATCCCGCTCGAGTGGACAGGAGACAAGGTTATGGAAGATGAACCCAGGTGGGATGCGGGTGGCTTTGCCCGCACCGAGGAGTCCATTCACAATGTCCTCACGTCCAGCAGCATCAAAATCAAGGTACCCAGCAAAGAGCTCCCCTGGCGCTGAGGGAGGCCAAGCCAGGCTGGCAGCACAGTGCTGACCACAGGGACGCTCTCAACTTGGCCCTTACTGTCCCCCACACCCACAGCCCCCACCCAGCGCACCTTGAACTGAGCCTCGGGCGGCCCTGTGATGATGACCATGCGCTCGCTGCCCTTGGGACCTTCTGCCGGTGCAATCTGGGGAAGTATGGGGGAGAAGGAGCGTGAGTGCAGCCACCGCTTCAGCAAGACCTTCCCTCGGTGGCATGTCCCCCCACAACGCAGGGCAATCCCCCCATGCAGGAGCATCCCCTCCCACCCGAGCCGGGCTCATAACCAGGGTGCTGCAGGCCTGGCCTTCTACTAAACACAGGCGGGAGAGGTGGGCCCATGCCAACGGGTACAGGAGAGCTGGGGAGAGACTTTTTACAAGGGCATGGGGTGACAGGACGAGGCGGAGTGCCTTCAAAGTGGAAGAGGGGAGATTTAGAGGAGATAACAGGAAGAAATTTTTCACTGTGACGGTGGTGAATCACTGGCCCAGCTTGCCCAGAGAAGCTGTGGCTGCCCTAGCCCTGGAGGTGTTCAAGGCCAGGTTGGACGGGGCTTGGAGCAACCTGGGCTGGGGGGAGGTGTCCCTGAACAGGGCAGGGGGGTGGGACTCCATGATCTTCAAGGTCCCTTCCAACCTCAACCGTTCTGTGATAAGTTGGGGAGCAAAACTGCTCCCCGCACACTCCCATTCCCTGACCTCGGCAGTGCAGAGGGGAAACTGAGGCACGAAGCGCAGGACCAGCCCCGCAGCGCCTTCCTCACCTTCATGGAGGCACCCGCAAACCGCACCAGCTGCTTGATGTGCTGCCCCTTCTTCCCGATGATGGCCCCCACCGCCTGCGTCCCGATGAACACGTTCACAACCTCTTGCTCCGGAAGCTGCGGGGGCATGGAAGAGTGAGAGGGTCAGGGCACCAGCTGGACAGGGGACAAAGGAGGTGGCTGTCCCCATCCCACCATCCCATGGTAGTGGTTGCCCACTCTCCCAAGGTGCCCCAGCAAAGATCTCCTGGAGAGGGGGGACAGGCACCTAAAGGGTGCTGATGTGGGAAGGCGCTGGCTGGGGGAGCTCCGCCGAGAGCTGGCTGAGAGCTATGCCGAGGAGCTCTATGGTGGGAGAGAAAATGAGGGTCAGTGATGGCCCCAGCATGCCAGACCCTTCCCGGCCACCCCCAGACCCACGCACAGCAGCAAGATACCACCATAAGCCCGGCAGGGACACGGGGACAACCCTTCAGGCCCTCAAACCCCCCCTCACAGAGCGTGGGTGCATCTGAGCTGCATCCAGCGCCATGGGGCTGGGAGGCAGACGGGGGCTCCCAGTTACCCCCACTCCCCCCACGCTGCCACCTTGCCGCCCGTGTCCCGCATCTGCAGGGGAAAACCACGACACAACTCTCTCCTGCTCTGCATTCCAGCAAGTGCAACCGGATGCTACCTGCAAACCACCACTGCTCAGCTGGAGGACGAGCAGACCCGGCTCCCCTGCCCAGCCTGGACGCCGCTCTCGCTCCCAGCCCTGGAAAAAAAGCCTCTCCAGGACGGGGCTGCAGCAACAGCCGCACATTTCCACCCCACAGGAAACAGCTCGTTAACGAGGGGCGAGCACCGCATTTCAAAGCCCCCTTAGGAGCAAGGCAGCGCCCCAAGAGCCAGCCCAACCCCCCAGCACACAGCTCAGCGCTCACCACACGCCCGCCGGCCCCCGCAGCAGCGGCTCGAGCGGGGCTGCCCGCGGCCGGCGGTCGGGCGCCGCTCCGTCACAGCCGCTCACCATGGTGGAACGCCGAACGCAGTCCGCGTCCTTCCAGTCGCGCCGCAGCCATGGCGCAGCCGGATGCGGCCAGCGGAGCTCCGCGCCAGAGGGGCGCAAAGCGCCGTGCGAGCGCGGAGGAAAGGGCTCGGTAAGCCCGGGATTGGCATTCCCTCACCCACCGCGGGCAGAGGAGGCAGGAGGGGGCGCGCGAGAGCCCGCGCCGCCGGCCGCTGTCGCTCGCCTCAGGCCTGCGGGACGCCGAAAGGCTTCTCCGCTCTCCGAGGGGCCCCTCCGCTCTCTGGGAGGCTTCTGGGGGGCCCCTCCGTCTCTGGAGGGCTTCTGGGGGGCCCCTCCGGCCTCCGTGGGGGCCTCTCCCCGAAGGCCTCTTCCCCTCCTCCGGGCACTCCCCGGCCTCCCGGCGCCCAGCTGCCAGCCGGGGCCCGGCTCGGGGCTTCCGGAGAAGGGCAAGCGCCTCCCCCAGACAGAGCAGGGCCGGGCGGGACGGCGCCGGCCCGGCCCCACCGCAGGGCAGGGGCAGAAGCGGGCCGGGCGGCCGCTAACGGCTCCCTCAGGCAGAGCACAGACGGCGGCGCGCCTGCGCGCGCGCACCCACCGCCCCGCCCCTCTCTCCCCCCTCAGCCTCCCCTCCACTAATGGCTGCGGGGGGCCCTCGTCGCCCTCCTCGCCGCCCCCGGCCCCGCCGCCGCGCAAGAGGCCGCCCCCCAGGGCAGCGAGCCGCCCCGCCGCCTCAGGGCCGCCCCCGGGCATCGCCCCGGCGCCCACTCCCCCCCCATCTCCCCGGCCAGAAGCAATGCTATCAGCAGGGGTCGGGGGCATAACAGTTCAAGAGAAATTCCTTTGTGTAAGAAAGACCAAAGAGTTCTTCAAAGGATCCGGCTGTCCTGACATTTGGGGGGGCAAAGAGAGGAAAAAACCCACCTCGGACCAACCTGTGTGCTCCATTCCCAAAGGACAAAGTGATTGAAGTGGGTGTATGCCCGAGTTGCTTTCCCACCTTTTATGTCCTGTCCTCCTTAGACTTTTCTTTGCAACTCAGTGTAGGGATTTCCGAAACGAACTTAATTTGTTGGCGATAGGAAGAAAGGTAAAATGTTGGGAAGCATTAACGGAATGAGCCAAAGAGGCCTAATGTGCTGCAGCGGGATCATTAGCTCTCTGCGAGCGGTCGTTGGCTGGGAGAGGTTGGGGGGCGTTGAGGAGGGCTGCAGTTAGGTGTATGTGCCTGAGATGATCCCGGGGGCGCTTGGAGGGGGAGACCTTTGGGATAGGAAAAGTAACTTGGGAAGTTTGGGCCCTGTGAAGGGAAGTCAGCCTGCTGGGAGCTTCCCTAGGGCTGCAAAACACTGTTGTGTGTGTTCTTTCCTCAGCGTTTGCATAGTTGTGGATGATGATGATGACGAGACTCCGCCGAAAAAGCAAAAATCAGGTATCGCACATTACACAAGTACTGAATATGCCCGATTTTTCTGAGGTTTCGTGTCCCTTGGAAAAGTCTGGCTTTTGTGCTCTGGCATTGTTCCTGAAACGGTGGCTTTTCAAGCTGTTGGCTTCTTGCCTTGTGGCTCTCTATGCCTATAGCCAATGGCTTGAGGGTGTCCGGTAGGGCTTAGCCCTATAGATGACGGACGTTCTCTGCGGTGACTGTGGCAGGGCCCAATACTTTTACTGCCAGCAGGAGATAGCCCAGGTCTCTGGCGCTGAGCCCGCGCCTGTCAGCAGAAAGAGTATCTTAAATCCAAGCTGTGTGCTCCCTCCTGTCTGTATTCGCAATGTACCTCTGTTGGTTTTCTAGCCTGTTCTTATACGGCCTGTCTTTGTTTTTTAGATTATTCCATCTCTGAGCAGAAAGAGAAAGTTGAAGTTTCTGCAGTGCTGCAGTTGCCGACCGAGGCAACCAAACGCCCGGCGGCTTCCGTCAGCGAAGATGCTCCATTCACAGAGTGTGCGGAAGAGGTTAGCGAGGGCTTTGAAATGTTAGGGTCTGTGCAAGGTGCGAGAGCAAGCGGCTCTCCCTACTGCATCTTGAGGTTGAGCCTGCTCTGAGCCTGTACAGCAGTAGGTGGTTCTTTTGCATTTCTAGCAGGCAGCTCTAATGTGGGCTGGGTTTGCCTTACTCAAGCCTGCGTCCTCTGCTCCGGCACTGGCAGCTGCGGGAGGAGCAAACTGTTTGTTGTCTTCCAGATACTTGAGAATGGTTCAAGTTTATAGTTTTAGTGTGTTTGCAAACTGTTATTCTCTTTCTCAAGCTTGTGGTTAAGGAATCAATATACACTACCTGACAAGAAAAACTGCATACTTGCTCTGGATAAACCACTTTCTGCTCATTATCCACCAGTCCAGGAGAGCGTTCCTGTAGGACTTTGGCTCTGTAAAAATGAGCCACCTTGACTGCCTAGTTTGGTTCAAAGGTGTAGTGCAGTTTTTCTTATTGCCCCATGGGATTAGAGGGCTAAGAGACTGTCGGGCTCTAGTTCTTCGTTCCTGAGAGAGTCGTTAACTCTTATTTGTACAAAATATATTTCTCAAGGGCCGAACTATCACCCTTTGGAATGTTTAGAAGCCGACTGAGTGATAACTCAGTGACAAGACTGTATTCTTTTAATTGCTGCACATATGAGAGCCTGTATTCAAAATTTAAAGCGTACCTGTCAAAGGTCCTGCCAAGATTTGCCGCCTTCTGCAATCTGAACCAGCAAGTCATGGTCCCCAAGTCATAGTAGAGCTGACTAAGCCTCAGGAAGTGTGTTTGCTGGGATTCACATTCAGGTTACACTCACGCTGGTGCTTTTTTGTTGTTTTCTTTTAAGCCTGGGTCCACTTCTTTAGAGCCTTCCACTAAAAGACCACGATTTTCGTCACTCGAGGTAGCCGTGCTGCAAATTGGTAAGGCTGACATCAAGTTATACGACTTGTTTCATTTTCACCCTACCTTGTGTACTGTCCAAGTCTACCCCTAGGGTTCTGTAGGGATTATGGCAGGCACGGGACGAGGCAGCATCTGGGAATACTTGAGCGTGACCTCTGTTTCTTACCCGCATCCTTGCATTGCTTCTGGAGTGGAGCCGGGCGTCGATCTGGTCGTCTCGGTACCAGAGCTGCCTTGGATGCAGTCCTTCCGTTCTGATAGGTCCACTGTTAGCTTGCCAGAAGCAAATTGTTTTCAATGGTCCTTTTAGGTAGTAGATCCTGAGGAGCCTTTTGTATTTCAGGTTTCGGCTGGCAATACCTTGTGCGCGCAACTTGCTGCAGTTGCCGGTGTGAAAACCTGAAAATGTCCTAAAGTGACATAACACAAATCATATGATGATGTGAGAGAGAAAATGACAATTTATCTTTGGTGAAGCTCGTTACTGTAAACTCATAAACCTCTTCAGTTTCCTTTTATACTTACCGATGCCTTACGCTCTTCTCTCGTAGGTCAAATGCCGTGTGGGACCCATGCTCGCTTGACTAAGGAACCACTCTCTCGTCCTGACAAGACAATTCCCCGTCTGAGGTAAAAATCCTTCCGTTTTCTTTGACTTCTTCCCCGAAAGGTTTACTGCCTATGGTAAGGGAGGTCGTCAGCTGCTTCCCCCCCGAAGAACCAATATTAAACTTTTTCTTTAAATCCAGCTACTTAATTGACACAGGAGATTAGCTAGAGATTAAAGGTCTGCGGTAAGAGGAAGCGTTGAACTTGAGAGGAGGCTGAGGACACAATCAACAGCGTATCTTGAAGGCAGTTGTTGTGATTTTCACTTTTACTTCTCTCTACTTCCCCATTAGCCAGTTGAAGACAGCAGGTCTTCATCTGAAAGTCATAAACATCTCGTGTCTGTCTCCATCGTCATCGGTGTACGTGCTTGACAAAGCAGGTGGTGGTGGAGGTGCACATTGGAATGTTCTCTTGATACCGTTTCTTTTGCCGTTGATGTTTTGAGCACAAGCCGGAAGGGCAAACAGAGCATCAAAGCTGCTCCAGACAGCTTCTTACCACTGAGGCCACCAGTTAAGGAGTGCGCTGCGCCAGAATCCGCCACTGCAGATGAAAATCCATACCATGAAAATGATACAGAAGAGAGTTTCTCATGTAATTTTGGGTGCGCTGAGTTTAAGCGCACTGCATTTGAGAGCAGGTCAAGACTCTGCTGTCGGCGTCTCATCTGCCAGTCGTTGCTTATTGTGGTTTGGCTCATATTTTGGAGCAGATCTGGAGCCTGAGAAAGAGATTCCTTTCAGAGGAAGCTAAACCAGAGAAGTTCCTGGGGAAGGTGTCTAATGCACTCCAACCGCTACTGAGCATATAGTCCCTGAGGTCAGAGCAGGGCAGGTCTGAAGTAAAATGTCCCAGCAGTATGGATGTTGTGGACATTGCCATTCTCAGCGTCAGCATAACCTTTAACAAATAGATTGAGCAGAATTGGTCAGGGCTGGTTGAAATGAACGCTGTCTTGTCCCACAGAGTAAAGTGGCCTCCTCAGGTTAATGCAGATATTTGTCGGATGTGCAAAGAATATTTTGTTCTTCTTAAAGAAAAACCCCAAAAGCCAGCGTGAATTGGTACGCACTGATAACAAATGCCCCCCGTATAAAAATTGTGATTCTCCTCTGTTGTTTGTTTCCTGCCCCAAAGTGTTCAAGCCTCCTCCAAGGAACCAGTGGCGACTGTGAGTCACCGGGAAGAACCAAAATACGGAGGAGACGTCTATCCACGTGCAACACTCAGGACCGGTGAGTATCCCCATGATTCCAATCCGTTCCACTTTGTAGGTAGACGTCAAATCCGAATAGGGCATTTCTTACACACTCGCAGATGACGTTCCGAGTTCAAAGTGCTTGCCAGAATTCGAACTTCCTGACCATACCGTCATCCTTCAAAGTTTTTCCTTTTTTTTTATTTATCACTCAGAAATGGAGAGCTGTGTACATCTGATGGTGATTGAAAGTCGACTTCTTGTTTTCTTACTACTGCTTTTCTGTGCAGGTGTCGAATGTATAGATGTTTGCTGCCCGCAGCGGTCGCAGAGAGGTGATACGATCAGGTAGAGTCTCTTCTAATGATGCTTCTTGTTCCTTTTGGCTCTGCGCGTGTATCTCTTTCAGCCGCTGGTAGAGTCTCGAAGATGACCAACGGTCTTTGATCGTCTCAGTGCTGTGAAAGAGAAGCAGCTAGCTTGCGGCTCCGGAATTGCTTGCAAGCCAGTTGCATCTCCAACACAAGCGAGAGCCGTGCTGCGTGACAAAGAGGGTTGTGCTGGTGTGGTGTTTGCTGTGGGAAGAAAGCCAGTAAGGGTGCGAGTGGTGGCCGTCCCAAGTTGTCCTTGGATGTGCAGAATCCGTTTTTGTTTGTGAGTCGTTCTGCCGAGCCATCAATGAGCTGACATTTCACTTCTTTCACTTGGAAACCCGCATCCTAAGCAGAAGGATTAGAGAGCTTGTAAAGCCTGGTGGGACTTGAGGCAGTTTTGGGGACTTTGTAAGTCCCAAAGGATGCCTGGGGTTTGCCTAGGAGGGGGAAAAAGGCAGCGTGCAGTTGGGTTTGAGAGGCCAGCGGCCTCATTGGTATTGGCTGTCTGAGCTGGCAGGACTGTGAGTTGCGACGGCTTTGCGGTCTTTATGGAAACAGGTTTTTGGGGGCAGTAGGTGCAGCTACAGGGAGAGATTTTGTACGGCGGTAAGATGCACGCATCTTTCTGCAGTGACCTGCCCTTACATGAGAGAGGAGAAAGCGTAGATGGGAGCAGAGGGAGGTTCAGTTGCAGCAGTCCTGTTTTGTAGCTAATTCTGTCCCTATTCTTCTCCCCGCTTTAAAAACTAGTGCTGTATTTAGCCTTGCAAAAGCCTTTCTTGTCCAGAGGGTGAATTCTTGAGAATTCCATGGGACAGGACGGATATAGAGCTCGCTTCTCTCTCTCCCTCTCCTGGCAGGTACTGCACACCAGAAGAAAACTCTGCGGAAGAGGAAGGAGCAGTGAAAGAAACCATCGCAGGGGTAAGCTTGTGTTATTCCCAAGGAAAATAGAGCTCTTTGTGATGAGAAACTTCAGCACTCTTCACATGACTTCCTCAACAATATCTGTATTTGCCCAGGTTGTTTTTCCCCGGGAAAGCGGGAGCGTTATTTGATGAGTAGCGCTATCGCCAAGTGTTTTCCGCTGCCGTTAATTTTGTTTCTGGACTATTAGGAGCACACTACACTATACGGTTTTGATTCTTCCCCTTTCACGTGTTGGGTATAGCCTCAAAATCTTTAGCGCACAGACTTGGTTGACCTGCAAAGCTGGACTGGGGTGTCTTTAGTCTTATCTTGTTTGCTGGGATAGGAAGTACGTCTCTTTGACTTTCACCTCTGGTCAGGGTTGAGGTCAAAAATAAAATTTTAGTCATGGTAATCAGAAATAGTAGTCTCAATCTCAACTTGATACCTACACGTGGAGGCTTTGCTGGGGTTCTTAACGCTAGCCCAAGGCAAAGGAGCTTTCTGCCTCTCTTGCCTCCGAGTGCAGCACTCCATGGGTGCACAGTTGGAATGCAGTCGTCAAGAAGAAGTAACTTTGGAGTTTGCTGGTTGCATGGGTGTACAAAAACCCTTCCAGTTTTCTATATAAGCAAGATTTTCTGTCCTGTCCCCAAGGAAACAAATCTGTGCTTGATTGCTAGCTTAACGTCCGTTTGTCTAACAGAGGCAGCGTGGCACAGAAATCTTAGAAGATGCCTTATTCCGAGGACACCCTACACCTGTTCCGTCCAAAAAGTCAGCCAGCCTCGATGTGGAGGAAAAGAAAGTGCCAAGATTGGGAAAAACAGCGGAACGCTTTCCTCCGCTCACAGAGGTACCGTAGGCGACAGTCTGTGAGACAAAAGAGAAGGTTGTGGCAGAGCTGCAAGGAAGTCCTCTTCTTCTCGGTGGTTCTTAAGGCGCTTTGAAATCTGAAGAACTTGCATTGAACCTGTTAGCGAGTGGCTGTGGTTGTGGCTTCACAGTGCGAGGGTCAGCACTAAAGCTGCTTTGAAGGATTTTGTGTGCTCCCCGCGCTCCTTCAGTTGTGCTGCCCTAAGGGTTTGTGGGCCTTCTGTTAGCGGGACGGCTGCCTCAGTTTCCCCCTTTGCCGTTCCCTTTGAAGTCCCCCACCTTCACGTTCTTTCAGGCTCCTGACTTAGCTGCCTCGGTACGGAGGATGCCCGCTGGGGTTGGCTTAAACCTGGGTATTGCGAGGGCCGCGGCAGCACCTGGGAAAGGGGGTTGCCAGAGTTGTGTTCCATTTTCAGCTGCTTGAGCGTGTTTGCTAAGTTGACGGGTTTTATCCCAACGTCCTTGGTGAAAAGAAATGGCAGCAAGCCTGGGCTGTGAAGTTCAAAGTTGGGATGCTGAAGCCAACCAAGCAAGGCAAAAGCGCTATCGCTGACTTAGCCAAGAAACCGTCGGAGGCAGTTGCTCTGTCACCTGAGCTGAATTTACAGGCCGTGTTTCAGTGGAAAGCTACCCCCAGGTCAGCGTGCTCCATGCGCTGTTTCACAAGTCCTTCCCCATTGAATTGTTCCTTTCAGGCCATGGAGAGAGAGGTCAGTGCCGCATTTGGCAGAGGTGAGCCAGATGAGATCATGAGCAGTGCCTTCAAACTAAAGGTCACTCGCGAAGACATCCACACGCTCAGGAACCTTTGCTGGCTAAACGATGAGGTAAAACCAGCTGCAGCACAGGGCTAGTCTCACTCAGCCTTTATTGAAAAATACCCCTCCGCCCTGTACAGAAGTCGCGTCAACGTTCTTTGACGACCTCCGCTGCAGAGCCTAGAAATCTCTGTACACTTCTTATTTGAGGTGTTGAAGGGTCGAGCGTTTCGGGAAGTTCCGTTACTTCTTGTATGACGCAGCTTCCAGGAGTTCGTCCGGGTTATTGGCGTGGGTGGCAGGTGTTTTGATCAAACTGCTGATGTAGCCCCGTGTGAAATCCTGGGAACAAAAGCTGACAGCTGAGGCTGGAGTTCTCTCCGCTGCATGCTTAAGGGTGGCCAGAAAAGACGTGGTGCTGTATTTTTGGTTGGGGAAGGCAGCGTCATATGTTTACACCTCACGTTTCCTCTTTATGGTACAGGTGGTTAATTTCTACATGGGTCTGCTGATGGAAAGAGGCAAGAAGGAAGGCTATCCAGCGGTCCACGCGTTCAGTACTTTCTTTTATGCCAAACTAACATCTGGGGGCTACGAAGCAGTAAGAAGATGGACCAGAAGTGTGGATGTCTTCAAGCAGGACATCATCTTTGTGCCTGTGAACTTGCAAGCACACTGGACACTAGCCGTGAGTCCCACAGGCTTTTTCTTTACAATTGGACGGGGAGCAAAAACTGGCAAGAGAAGTCATGTAGGTGTTGGGGGGTGTGCGGCACAAGGTTGTGCTTTGCCTAACGGTCACCTTTTAATAACAGGTCATAGATCTGAGGAAGAACACCATCACGTACTTGGACTTGCTTGGGCAGAAAGGGGACAAGATTTGTCAGACTTTGCTGTAAGTAACCGCTCCGTCACTGCTTTTCTGGTGTGAATGAGGAGAGGGGTTTTAGATTTAGTCCCTGTAAGGCGACTGCCAGTTTTCACGTGGCTTGTAGATAACCAAGCAGGAATCTTGGAGTTGCTTGCTGCGACTTGTCTGGCATCGACTGCTTATCTGCTGTCACAGTGTCCCCTGCACCCAGGGTCTGGGGTGCCTGGATTCTGCCACCTTCCCGTGAGAGGCACAGCCAAATACGCCATAGCCCCGTGGCACACGTGTGCCGACTTTGTTAGTCGGAGCCCAGGATGTGGGATCAAGGCACCCGGTGGAATTACGGCATTACAGTTCCTTGCTTGGTTTGTCTCTTTGTGCTCTGATAACATGTGATTTGGGGCTTTTTGACCTCTCCGAAGCAATGGAGTCGTTGGCCTCGTTCTTGACCATTAGCTCACAGCCTCTCCCTGTGTTTGTAAGTTTCAGATTGGGATTTTTCCTCAAAATCAGCCTTAAATCAGCTGCGGTGAGGATCCTCTGACATTTTACCGTCCTGCCGTCCGTCTTCCTGTGATCCTTCAGCCGCTTTATTTTGTTGTTGGCCTAAATTACAGAGATGAAAAGGGATTTTTTTTTTCCCTTTTGTTTTAACCAGCCAATACCTGCAAAAAGAAAGCTGGGAAAAAAGACAGCTGGAGCTGGATGTTTCAGAGTGGACTCTTCACAGCATGGAGCCACGTGTACGTGAGCACCCCTTGGGTTTGAAATGGGAACTGTAAGTGCTGCTTTGGGGCCCAGATCCTGGCCCGTGGCAAAGAAAGGGTTGAGCTGATGTTTCTCGAGGAGTTGATAGTAAAAAGCAGTCCCTAAAGACCGGATTTAAGAAAGGTCACTTAAGAAAGAGGCGGTGCGAACCTTGAGACACCTCGCAGGGGGGAGGGCTGCTGCGCCTTCTGGGCCTGCCAAAAATTTGGATCGTAGTGTCCGAGTCCGGGAGGCAGAGGGGAGGGATGGTGAGCAGTGAACTGGGTCTGTTCCTCGTGGGCGGGAGTGGGTATTGGGGATTAGGCAAGTAGGGTCAGGAGTGTGCGGTGAGCGCAGTGTCGGTGTGGGTAATGTGCGCTGCTTCCAAGTTGCTTTTCTTTTGAGACAGAGGGAAATCCTCCATCTTCTTTGCATTCCTTAGGAGATCCCTCAGCAGCTGAATGGAAGCGACTGCGGCGTCTTTATGTGTAAATACGCAGATTACATCGCCAGAGAGAAACCGTTCAACTTTAGCCAGGTGAGTGAAGGTCATAAACCCCTCCAAGCCCCTCTCGCCCAGGGACAGGAGCCAGGGAGGTTAGGCAGCAGCTCTTCATTGTGTCCGGGGCAGGGGCTGAGGTTTCGTACCCCGTTTCGGTGCGTAGTTGCTGGGATCAGAACCTCCAAGTGGCCTGGGCAGGGCAGAGCTGTGGTTCTCCATCCCCGCCTTTGGGAGCTGCTGCCGGTGAGATTCCTCTTGGGCAAGATACTGCCGCCAGCGGGTTTGGCATATCTGGGCTCGGTATCTTTTGGAGAAATGGCTTCTACCCTTTGACCAGTCAAGACACCGCTTCTTTTTATTGATTTCGTTTTAGACGGGTCTTTTATTAGCGTGCTTGTAAGCTGTCGCGCGGTCAAGTCAATCTGGTTTTGTCGGGTTGTCGTGTCACCCTCTTAGGAACCGCGTGGGGTGTTATACCCAAACGGTTGACAGTTCCTAAAGGGAACTTCCTATTAAGGACTCCGCTGGGCGTTTATGCCTGTTTGCCGCCTCTTTCTACCGTGACGTCATTATTTAATTTCTCTTTTCTTTCTCTTCTCTTTTCAGACTCACATGCCATACTTCCGGAAGAAGATGGTGTGGGAGATAATCCACCAACAGCTGCTGTGACACGTGGACTCTTAGAGTTCTTATTTTGATTACGTTTCTTCGACCTTAGTTACTTTTCTTAGGCCTTTAGTTAGTTTTCTTAGACCTTTAGTTACATTTCTTAGACGAATTTTCCTCTTTAGGTTATGAAGTAGAAGTTAAGATGGTTTATTCCCCCCACCTCCCTTATTTTGGAGACAGTAACTCTGGGGTTTTGGTACACAAGTTTTCCTCTTTAGCTTATGAAGGAGAAGTTAAGATGGTTTATTCCCCCCACCTCCCTTATTTTGGAGACAGTAACTCTGGGGTTTTGGTACACAAGTTTTCCTCTTCAAGTTATGAAGTAGTGGTTAAGACAGTTTATTTCCCCACCACCACCCCCCACCCCCCCTTATTTTGGAGACAGTAACTCTCTTTGAAATTAGCTAACGCACCTTAAGCAAAAGCCAGAAAGGTGGGTGTGACCTCGTTAAGGGCAGAGTGAAGAAGGAACATCGTCAACTTCCATGGCTGAGCCGCACGCTCGCGCCTCGCAGCGCACGCGACCACGTTACAGACAAATGGGAAACATCTGTGGTGGTGGTTACAGTTGTGTTTGCCCACCTTACCTTCCCAAGGACAACGTGCTGAACTACCGTCTCAAAGAGAGTTTTCCTCTGTTTCTGGAATATCTACCATCTCCTTGATTCCTAAAACTGGATTTGTCACGACCACGGAAAGAAAGCGTTTACCATCTCTTGATTTCTCACCAAAGCCCCTGTCCTTTAGGCTGGTTTGGGGTTGGCTTTTTTTGCTGCCTCCAGGGAGTGATCTAATGTGAAAAGAGAAGTATTTATTTCTTTATATAATATAAATATTTATTTTAATAAAAAGAGCCTTAATGGAAGGAAACTCTCCCTGTGTCCTGGTTTGAGGTAAAAGAGAACCAATTTTGTTCAGTAACTTGGCTTCTTAGCTGGGCCTCTTCTACCAACTGAAATTAACTGCCTATTGTGCCGTCAGCGTTCACTCTCTCAGAGCGATAAGAGCAATGGTTACAGCTGATGCCCAGGCATGGGATGCAGAGAGGCTCTTGCTTATACTCATTGCTATAACCCCCACGGCCAACCAGCTTTGTTATTTGCCCCGTTGGAGGGTCGGAAGCGGAAAAGCATAGTGGGGTCCCACCTGCGGGGAGGAGCGACAGGACAGGTGACCCAAAACTGACCAACAGGGTATTCCATCCCATCTGCCTTATGCTCAGTAGAAAAGGGACCAAAGGGATCAAAGGGTTCTTCTACCTGGGGAATGTTTACTTCGCCCTTTGATAATTATGCTGATGTGACCCCATCAGAGCTGGGGCATGGCAACCTTCTGGGCTCTGAGGATAAGGACTGGTACCTTGTTAAGATCGTGATTTTGTTGTTGATGCTCCTGAATGTGGTGCAGGGGTGGTTTCTTGTGAAACATCTGTGCAGGGGGAGCTGGAGGGGACCGTGCGCTGCCGCCACTCAGACCCGCGCAGCCGCTCGGCGATCTGCAGCGGCGCGAACCGCGGCCCCGCCCGGCCCGGCCGCAGCTGTCCCCCCCGGAGCAACGGCACCACCGGCAGCCGCCTCCCCCACGGCACCGGGGCCACCGGCAGCTGCCCCCCCCGGAGCAACGGCACCACCGGCAGCCGCCTCCCCCACGGCACCGGCGCCACCGGCAGCTGCCCCCCCCCGGAGCAACGGCACCACCGGCAGCCGCCTCCCCCACGGCACCGGCGCCACCGGCAGCTGCCCCCCCCCGGAGCAACGGCACCACCGGCAGCCGCCTCCCCCACGGCACCGGGGCCACCGGCAGCTGCCCCCCCCGGAGCAACGGCGCCACCGGCAGCCGCCCCCCCCACCGCCACGGCACAGGCGCCTCCGCCGCCGCCTGCACCGGCACCGGCACCCGCACCACCGGCAGCCGCCCCCCCCACCGCAACAACACCGGCCCCTCCGCCGCCCGTCCCGGCACAAGCCGCGCCCCCCCCTGCAGCGGCACAAGCCACGCCGCCGCCTCTCCCGGCACAACCTACTGCAGCCACTACAACCAGTACCAAAACTACTCCAACTCCATCAAAATCGGTACAAGCCGCCCCGGTAACCAGGAGCAGGAAGAGGAGGTCAACTCCTTCCCCTGCCCCTTACCACAAAGACCACCTCAAGTCACATAGCTTGGGGGAGAGTTCTGAACAAGATCCAGGGGAGGGTCCTTCAAGACCACAGAAGGGAAAGAGACCTTTGAAAACAGACAAAGGCCAGAGTCCTTCTAGAGCAGATGCTGGAGAGGCCCCTTCTGGGGCAGCCTCCCCACAGGAGGACTCAGATGTAGAGGGAGTTGTTCAATCCTTCTCCGTGAAAGATCTGAGAAGTATCAGGAAGGACTTTAGTCGTCATGAAGGCGAAACACTTGTCTCCTGGTTGCTCCGATGCTGGGATAGCGGGGCAGATACCCTAGACTGAGATGGCAGAGAAGCTAGGCGATTGGGAAACCTGGCCAAGGATGGAGGGATTGATAAAGAAATTGGGAGAAAGACAAGCACTCTCAGTCTCTGGAGGCGACTGGTGTCAGCCATAAAGCGCAGGTATCCCTTCAAGGACGATATCGAATGCCGTCCAAGTAAATGGACCAACATGGGAAAAGGTATGAAGTACCTGAGAGAACTGCCTGTGCGAGAGGTGATTTATAGTGATGGGCAAGCGATAGTAGACCCTGATGAAATGCCATGCAAACGATCTCTGCTCAAAAAGTTTGTACAAAGTGCACCATCAACATATTCCCACACATTGTCAACAATGGTCTGGGGAGGATCCGATACTGACACACCAACTGTAAATGAAGGGGTTAAGAAGGTACGACAGTATGAAGACAGTCTCTCTGGTCCCTTCTCTGTGGCAGCCATAGAAAAGCTGACTGTGACCACCGAGAAAATGACTGAGAAACTGACTGAGAAAATAGAGCAAATGACCCAGAGATTAGTTGAGCAAACCGATAAACTGTTTGATAAACTAACCAAGGTGGAGGAAAAACTCCATTCTTTCCCTGTACAGACTCATGTTGCAGCTGCTAAGAGGAAACGCCCTCCTACTCAAGAGAAAAACCACCCTCCGACTCAAGACAAATCAAAGCTGATGCGAGATATCCTGTGGGTTTGCCTCTGTGAATATGCAGAAGACATGAAGAAGTGGGATGGAGAACCTACCTCAGCCCTACAGGTACGGGTGCTTGAGTTGCAAAATGAAGTCGATAGAAGAAAGGATTCTTACAGGAAGAAGGTTGCTCCAACCTACGGTAGGTGATCCTACGGACCAGGTAGGAACCAATCTGATAATCGTAGGTACTACGGTCAACAGTAGAGGTGCCCTGCCTCCAGCCAGGAGGAGGAGAGGGACAACCGACTTTATTGGACTGTGTGGATTCGATGGCCTGGCACATGAGAGCCACAAAAGTATAAAGCCCTGGTGGACACTGGTGCACAGTGCTGTTGGGTTTTTTTTGCTGTCTCCAGGGAGTTATCTAGTGTGAAAAGAGAAGTATTTATTTCTTTATATAATTTAAATATTTATTTTAATAAAAAGAGCCTTAATGGAACGAAACTCTACCTGGTAATGAGAGAGGGTGATTTATTCTTTTTTTTTTATTTAACTGAAAAAAAGTTGGATGTAGCGATGTGGATTTTCGCTCCCTCACAGTCCCCCAGGAAGAGGATTGGAGCCAGGAGGAGCATCGGAGCACAGAAGCGGCGAAGCGATGGTCACACAGTGCTGCAGGGGCAATCGGGGTGTCGTTCAGTGATGAGATGAGCAAGCAGCATCCCGAAAATCCGCCCCTGGAGAGGGGTCAGCGGTGTACGGACGCTCTCTGTGTTCTGTAAACCCCCTGTGGGGAGCCCCTGCTGCCCCCTTGGCAGTGCCCGGGTGGCTGTGACTGCTGAAAGCTGGTTTGGTGCGTTGAGGTGTTAGGTGGGGTGGCAGCAGCCCCTGCCCGCCCCGGGAGGGGGGACACCACCTCTCCGGTGGCACTGGATGGGTGGGAGGGAGGGAGGGAGCACAGCTCTGGGAGCCATGGAGAAAGGCATGGGGGTGTCCCTCATCGTGGCAGCCCCCAGCAGCCCTACCCCGCCACACGGCCACCCCAAGGACACCCAAGCCCCATCTTGGTCCTCTCCCTCTTGGGTGATGCCCTTCTACCCACCCTGGAGGTGCGCTCCTCTCCTGCAGGGGGGGACGCCCAGCACTCGCCTGGCTAGAGAAGCACCGGGGGAGGTGCTTAGGGGGCATCTGAGCTTCCCAGTTACACGGGCATAATTAGGGCGCCCTTAAGAACCATTAATAACCACTTTGGCTCTGCTAACCAACTGCGGCAAGGCCCCCACCCCGCTTTAGCACAGGCTTTGTGATGCCAACACCTCCCTGAGCCACTGGGTAAAGCGACGCCTGGCAAAAAAACACCATCACCCAAAGAAAACCCCACACCACATCCCCCACTCCCCGCCCACCCCTTCTCCCCCCATCACAGCCATGGGACAAACTCCCACCACCACCACACCCCAATCTCAGCTCGGCTGTGACGCCCCCAAGACACTGGAAAGAAAGCAACCGAGAGCAAGCTCAGGCTCCTGTGAGCTGCAGAGATTTCTCTTTGGTTTTTGATGTTGTCGTTGGGTGGGTTTTGCTTGGTTGTTTTTCACACAACACTTTGCAGTAGAGGACAAAAACGTGGTGTCGCAGCCCCCGGGGTCAGCGCCGGCACTGCCACCTCCCCCCCCCCAGCTCCTGTCCCTCCTCTTGCCCCGCAGCTGTTCCCACTTTCCTTGCTTGGTTTGGTTGGTTTTTTTTCCTTTCTACCTTTCTTTTTTAATATGTTTTCGCTTCCCCCTTTATTCTCTTTTACCCCTTTTTTCTTTTGACCTTTTTTGCTTTTTCCCTCTTTTTTTCTTTTTCTCTTTTTTCTTTTCCCACTTTTTTTTTCCTCCTTTCCCTTTTTTTTTTTCCCCCTTTTCTCTTTTTAAACATTTCTCAAGCTTTCTCCTGAAGGAACGGCCCCTGGCTCTCCGCTAGCAGAAGGAGCCTACGGAAGAGCTCTGGCACTGACATGGGCAGGAACACCCACAAGTGAGAACTGGATAGACAAAAGGCTCCTCAATGATGACACTGGGGCAGCCCGACCTTAGAAGCAGCAGAGGAGCAGAGCCACCCAGAGCCATCCAGAGAACAGGAAGGGCTATTCAGGGCCTTATTGTCTGCGCGAAGTAACCATCTGCTGAGAACCGGTCTGGCGGCTCAGAGCTCAGCCACAGCAGCACTCTTGAGCCAAAGGGGAAAAGTACACCGGCAGGAAGACTGGGAGCCTTCCTCCACAACAACCCACAGATCATGACCAGAGTGGTGCCTATTCCCAGCCTACACTAATGAATACGTACGCCTTTGCATCAGAAAGGAACGCTTGCTTTACCAGCCCCTGGGCGAGTTGGGAGCCATCCCCCTTGCACCCAGCGCTGCAATAAACATGCTGCTTTGTAACTCGCCCCGAGTTGGGGAGTTTCTTTCCGCACGTCAGCACCCCTGGGATTGCTTTCCTTCTCCCACCTCGCACTCGCTCGACGTGGTTTTTTCCAACTCATTCTTTTTTATTAAAAAAATTAATGAAAAAATGCTCCAACTCTCAGTTTTACAAGGCACACAAAATCTCTAAAAGGGAAACACAAGCGTGAGGTGCTGAGGTACCAAAACCTGCCCCTGTTAGTCCAACTAAAGGGACAGCGTCGGGAGGCGACGGAGGAGGAAGGGGGAGGCTGTGGGATGGAGAGAGCCCTCCCCGTACCCCTCAGCTGCGCATCCTCGCAGCGCCGCGGGAATGGGGGGCTGTGTGTCTGGGCGGGTCTTTGGTTTGCTCCCCTGACCTGCTGGGGGTGGTGGAGGAGGTTGGAGGGGGTTGTCCGGCAGTGGGGTTACATTCATCAGGCGGTGCTGGGCGGCACAACAGGAGCATCACTTGCTGTGCTGCGAGGCCGGGGCTCCCGGAGCGTGTTTCTGCTCCTGCTGCTTCACCTGCTGGACCATTTCCCTCATCTTGCACTGTGCAGTCTTGGGGAGGAGAAGGGAAAAGCAAGAGTTGGGGGTCAGGGCACTGTTTCTCCCACCACCACCCACCCCTGAGCCCCCACCGAGCATCTCACCGCTCCCAACTTTTCACCCCGGACAAGCCCTAATTAATTTCAGGTTTCTGGGTTTTTTTAACTTGTGCTTCCTCCATCGCTCCTTGAGAGAGGCTCAATTTTTTGGGGGGGGGCCGCCATCCCGCTCGAGTGCACAGGAGACAAGGTTATGGAAGATGAACCCAGGTGGGATGCGGGTGGCTTTGCCCGCACCGAGGAGTCCATTCACAATGTCCTCACGTCCAGCAGCATCAAAACCACGGTACCCAGCCAAGAGCTCCCCTGGCGCTGAGGGAGGCCAAGTCAGGCTGGCAGCACAGTGCTGACCACAGGGACGCTCTCAACTTGGCCCTTACTGACCCCACACCCACAGCCCCCACCCAGCGCACCTTGAACTGAGCCTCGGGCGGCCCTGTGATGATGACCATGCGCTCGCTGCCCTTGGGACCTTCTGCCGGTGCAATCTGGGGAAGTATGGGGGAGAAGGAGCGTGAGTGCAGCCACCGCTTCAGCAAGACCTTCCCTCGGTGGCATGTCCCCCCACAACGCAGGGCAATCCCCCCATGCAGGAGCATCCCCTCCCACCCGAGCCGGGCTCATAACCAGGGTGCTGCAGGCCTGGCCTTCTACTAAACACAGGCGGGAGAGGTGGGCCCATGCCAACGGGTACAGGAGAGCTGGGGAGAGACTTTTTACAAGGGCATGGGGTGACAGGACGAGGCGGAGTGCCTTCAAAGTGGAAGAGGGGACATTTAGAGGAGATAACAGGAAGAAATTTTTCACTGTGAGGGTGGTGAATCACTGGCCCAGCTTGCCCAGAGAAGCTGTGGCTGCCCTAGCCCTGGAGGTGTTCAAGGCCAGGTTGGATGGGGCTTGGAGCAACCTGGGCTGGGGGGAGGTGTCCCTGAACAGGGCAGGGGGGTGGGACTCCATGATCTTCAAGGTCCCTTCCAACCTCAACCGTTCTGTGATAAGTTGGGGAGCAAAACTGCTCCCCGCACACTCCCATTCCCTGACCTCGGCAGTGCAGAGGGGAAACTGAGGCACGAAGCGCAGGACCAGCCCCGCAGCGCCTTCCTCACCTTGATGGAGGCACCCGCAAACCGCACCAGCTGCTTGATGTGCTGCCCCTTCTTCCCGATGATGGCCCCCACCGCCTGCGTCCCGATGAACACGTTCACAACCTCTTGCTCCGGAAGCTGCGGGGGCATGGAAGAGTGAGAGGGTCAGGGCACCAGCTGGACAGGGGACAAAGGAGGTGGCTGTCCCCATCCCACCATCCCATGGTAGTGGTTGCCCACCCTACCAAGGTGCCCCAGCAAAGATCTCCTGGAGAGGGGGGACAGGCACCTAAAGGGTGCTGATGTGGGAAGGCGCTGGCTGGGGGAGCTCCGCCGAGAGCTGGCTGAGAGCTCCGCCGAGGAGCTCTATGGTGGGAGAGAAAATGAGGGTCAGTGATGGCCCCAGCATGCCAGACCCTTCCCGGCCACCCCCAGACCCACGCACAGCAGCAAGATACCACCATAAGCCCGGCAGGGACACGGGGACAACCCTTCAGGCCCTCAAACCCCCCCTCACAGAGCGTGGGTGCATCTGAGCTGCATCCAGCGCCATGGGGCTGGGAGGCAGACGGGGGCTCCCAGTTACCCCCACTCCCCCCACGCTGCCACCTTGCCGCCCGTGTCCCGCATCTGCAGGGGAAAACCACGACACAACTCTCTCCTGCTCTGCATTCCAGCAAGTGCAACCGGATGCTACCTGCAAACCACCACTGCTCAGCTGGAGGACGAGCAGACCCGGCTCCCCTGCCCAGCCTGGACGCCGCTCTCGCTCCCAGCCCTGGAAAAAAAGCCTCTCCAGGACGGGGCTGCAGCAACACCCGCACATTTCCACCCCACAGGAAACAGCTCGTTAACGAGGGGCGAGCACCGCATTTCAAAGCCCCCTTAGGAGCAAGGCAGCGCCCCAAGAGCCAGCCCAACCCCCCAGCACACAGCTCAGCACTCACCACACGCTCGCCGGCCCCCGCAGCAGCGGCTCGAGCGGGGCTGCCCGCGGCCGGCGGTCGGGCGCCGCTCCGTCACAGCCGCTCACCATGGTGGAACGCCGAACGCAGTCCGCGTCCTTCCAGTCGCACCGCAGCCATGGCGCAGCCGGGTGCAGCGAGCGCAGCTCCCCGCCAGAGGGGCGCAAAGCGCCGTGCGAGCGCGGAGGAAAGGGCTCGGTAAGCCCGGGATTGGCATTCCCTCACCCACCGAGGGCAGAGGAGGCAGGAGGGGGCGCGCGAGAGCCCGCGCCGCCGGCCGCTGTCGCTCGCCTCAGGCCTGCGGGACGCCGAAAGGCTTCTCCGCTCTCCGAGGGGCCCCTCCGCTCTCTGGGAGGCTTCTGGGGGGCCCCTCCGTCTCTGGAGGGCTTCTGGGGGGCCCCTCCGGCCTCCGTGGGGGCCTCTCCCCGAAGGCCTCTTCCCCTCCTCCGGGCACTCCCCGGCCTCCCGGCGCCCAGCTGCCAGCCGGGGCCCGGCTCGGGGCTTCCGGAGAAGGGCAAGCGCCTCCCCCAGACAGAGCAGGGCCAGGCGGGACGGCGCCGGCCCGGCCCCACCGCAGGGCAGGGGCAGAAGCGGGCCGGGCGGCCGCTAACGGCTCCCTCAGGCAGAGCACAGACGGCGGCGCGCCTGCGCGCGCGCACCCACCGCCCCGCCCCTCTCTCCCCCCTCAGCCTCCCCTCCACTAATGGCTGCGGGGGGCCCTCGGCGCCCTCCTCGCCGCCCCGGGACCCGCCGCCGCGCAAGAGGCCGCCCCCCAGGGCAGCGAGCCGCCCCGCCGCCTCAGGGCCGCCCCCGGGCATCGCCCCGGCGCCCACTCCCCCCCCATCTCCCCGGCCAGAAGCAATGCTATCAGCAGGGGTCGGGGGCATAACAGTTCAAGAGAAATTCCTTTGTGTAAGAAAGACCAAAGAGTTCTTCAAAGGATCCGGCTGTCCTGACATTTGGGGGGGCAAAGAGAGGAAAAAACCCACCTCGGACCAACCTGTGTGCTCCATTCCCAAAGGACAAAGTGATTGAAGTGGGTGTATGCCCGAGTTGCTTTCCCACCTTTTATGTCCTGTCCTCCTTAGACTTTTCTTTGCAACTCAGTGTAGGGATTTCCGAAACGAACTTAATTTGTTGGCGATAGGAAGAAAGGTAAAATGTTGGGAAGCATTAACGGAATGAGCCAAAGAGGCCTAATGTGCTGCAGCGGGATCATTAGCTCTCTGCGAGCGGTCGTTGGCTGGGAGAGGTTGGGGGGTGTTGAGGAGGGCTGCAGTTAGGTGTATGTGCCTGAGATGATCCCGGGGGCACTTGGAGGGGGAGACCTTTGGGATAGGAAAAGTAACTTGGGAAGTTTGGGCCCTGTGAAGGGAAGTCAGCCTGCTGGGAGCTTCCCTAGGGTTGCAAAACACTGTTGTGTGTGTTCTTTCCTCAGCGTTTGCATAGTTGTGGATGATGATGATGACGAGACTCCGCCGAAAAAGCAAAAATCAGGTATCGCGCATTACACAAGTACTGAATATGCCCGATTTTTCTGAGGTTTCGTGTCCCTTGGAAAAGTCTGGCTTTTGTGCTCTGGCATTGTTCCTGAAACGGTGGCTTTTCAAGCTGTTGGCTTCTTGCCTTGTGGCTCTCTATGCCTATAGCCAATGGCTTGAGGGTGTCCGGTAGGGCTTAGCCCTATAGATGACGGACGTTCTCTGCGGTGACTGTGGCAGGGCCCAATACTTTTACTGCCAGCAGGAGATAGCCCAGGTCTCTGGCGCTGAGCCCGCGCCTGTCAGCAGAAAGAGTATCTTAAATCCAAGCTGTGTGCTCCCTCCTGTCTGTATTCGCAATGTACCTCTGTTGGTTTTCTAGCCTGTTCTTATACGGCCTGTCTTTGTTTTTTAGATTCTTCCATCTCTGAGCAGAAAGAGAAAGTTGACGTTTCTGCAGTGCTGCAGTTGCCGACCAAGGCAACCAAACGCCCGGCGGCTTCCGTCAGCGAAGATGCTGCCGGCACAGAGTCTGCGGAAGAGGTTAGCGAGGGCTTTGAAATGTTAGGGTCTGTGCAAGGTGCGAGAGCAAGCGGCTCTCCCTACTGCATCTTGAGGTTGAGCCTGCTCTGAGCCTGTACAGCAGTAGGTGGTTCTTTTGCATTTCTAGCAGGCAGCTCTAATGTGGGCTGGGTTTGCCTTACTCAAGTCTGCGTTATTCTCTTTCTCGAGTTTGTGGTTAAGGAATCAAAATACACTACCTTACAAGAAAAACTGCGTACTTCCTGTGGATAAACCTCTTTCTGCTCATTAGCCACCAGCCCAGGAGAGGATTCCTGTAGGACTTTGGCTCTGTAAAAATGAGCCACCTACTGCTTGACTCCCTAGTTTGGTTCAAAGGTGTAGTGCTATTTTTCTTATTACCCCATGGAATTAGAGGCCTAAGAGACTGTCGGGCTCTAATTCTTCATTCCTGAGAGAGTCGTTAACTCTTATTTGTACAAAATATATTTTTCAAGGGCTGAATTATCACACTTTGGAATGTTTAGGAGCTGACTGCACGTATGAGAGCCTGTATTCAAAAATTAAAGCGTACCTGTCAAAGGTCCTGCAAAGATTGGCATTCTTCTGCAATCTGACCCAGCAAGTCATGGTCCGCAAGTCATAGCAGAGCTGACTAAGTCTCAGGAAGTGTGTTTGCTTGGTTTCTCATTCAGGTTATACTCACATTGGTACTTTTTTTTTGTTTTCTTTTAAGATTCGGTCCACTTCTTTTGAGCCTTCAAGTAAAAGACCAAGATTTTCATCGCTCGATGTAGCAATGCTACAAATTGGTAAGGCTGACATCAAGTTATACGACTTGTTTCATTTTCACCCTACCTTGTGTACCGTCCAAGCCTACCCCTGGGGTTCTGTACAGATTATTGCAGGCACAGGACAAGGCAGCATCTGGGAAGACTTGAGCGTGACCTCTGTTTCTTACCTGCATCCTTGCATTGCTTCTGGAGTGGGGCCGGGCATTTAGCTTGTCATCTCAGTACCAGAGCTGCCTTGGATGCAGTCCTTCCATTCTGATAGGTCCACTGTTAGCTTGCCAGAAGTAAATTGTTTTCAATGCTTCTTTTAAGTAGTAGATCCCGAGAAGCCTTTTGTATTTCAGGTTTCGGCTGGCAATACCTTGTGCGCGCAACTTGCTGCAGTTGCCGGTGTGAAAACCTGAAAATGTCCTCAAGTGACATAACAGAAATAATATGATGATGTGAGAGAGAAAATGACAGTTTATCTTTGTTGAAGCTCGTTACTGTAAACTCATGAACCTCTTCAGTTTCCTTTTAGAGTTCCTGATGTCTTATGCTCTTCCCTCGTAGGTCAGATGCCGTGTGGAACCCATGCTCACCTGACGAAGGAACCACTATCCCATCCTCACAAGATAATTCCACGTCTGAGGTAAAAATCCTTCTGTTTTCTTTGACTTCTTCCCCAAAAGGTTTACTGCCTATGGTAAGGGAGGTCTCCAGCTGCTTCCCCCCTGAAGAACCAATTTTCAACTTTTTCTTTAAACCCAGCTACTTAATTGACGCAGGAGATTAGGTAGAGATTAAAGGTCTGCAGTAAGAGGAAGTGTTGAACTTGAGAGGAGGCTGAGGACACAATCAACAGCGTATCTTCATCTGAAAGTCATGAACATCTCGTGTCTGTCTCCATCATCATCGGTGTACGTGCTTGACAAAGTAGTTGGTGGTGGAGGTGCATATTGGAATGTTCTCTGGATACCATTTCTTTTGCCGTTGATGTTTTCAGCACAATCCGGAATGGCAAACAGAGCATCAAAGCTGGTCCAGACAGCTTCTTACCCCTGAGGCCGCCCATTAAGGAGCGCGCTGCGCCAGAATCCGCCACTTCAGATGAAAATCCATATCATGAAAATGATACAGAAAACAGTTTCTCATGTAATTTTGTGTGCACTGAGTTTAAGTGCACTGCATTTGAGAGCGGGTCAAGACTCTGCTTTGGGCGTCTAATCTGCCAGTCGTTGCTTATTGTGGTTTGGCTCATATTTTGGAGCAGATCTGGAGCATGAGAAAGAGATTCCTTTCAGAGGAAGCTAAACCAGAGAAGGTTCCTGGGGAACGTGTCTAATGCACTCCAACTGCTACTGAGCATATAGTCCCTGAGGTCAGAGCAGGGCAGGTCTGAAGTAAAATGTCCCAGCAGTGTGGATGTTGTGGACATTGCCATTCTCAGCGTCAGCATAACCTTTAACAAATAGATTGAGCAGAATTGGTCAGGGCTGGTTGAAATGAACGCTGTCTTGTCCCACAGAGTAAAGTGGCCTCCTCAGGTTGATGCAGATATTTGTCGGATGTGCAAAGAATATTTTGTTCTTTTCAAAGAAAAACCCCAAAAGCCACTGTGAATTGGTATACACTGATAACAAATGCCCCACATATAAAAATTGTGATTCTCCTCTGTTGTTTGTTTCCTGCCCCAAAGCGTTCAAGCCTCCTCTAAGGAACCAGTGACGACTGTGAGTCACCTGGAAGAACCAAAATACGGAGGAGAGGTCTATCCACGTCCAACACTAAGGACCGGTGAGTATCCCCCTGATTCCAATCCGTTCCACTTTGTAGGTAGACTTCAAATCGGAATAGGGCATTTCTTATACACTGGCAGATGATGTTCAAAGCGCTTGCCAGAATTCAAACTTCCTGACCATACAGTCAGCATTCAAAGTTTTTCTTTTTTTTTTTAATTATCACTCAGAAATGGAGAGCTATGTACATCCAATGGTGATTGAAAATCAACTTCTTGTTTTCTTACTACTTCTTTTCTGTGCAGGTGTCGAATGTATAGATGTTTGCTGCCCGCAGTGGTCGCAGAGAGGTGATACGATCAGGTAGAGTCTCTTTTAATGTAGTAATGAGTAGCTACCTTGCGGCTCCGGAATTGCTCGCAAGCCAGTTGCATCTCCAACACAGCTGCCATGCGAGAGCCGTGCTGCGTGACAAAGAGGGTTGTGCTGGTGTGGTGTTTGCTGTGGGAAGAAAGCCAGTAAGGGTGCGAGTGGTGGCCGTCCCAAGTTGTCCTTGGATGTGCAGAATCCGTTTTTGTTTGTGAGTCGTTCTGCCGAGCCATCAATGAGCTGACATTTCATTTCTTTCACTTGGAAACTCGCATCCTGAGCATAAGGATTAGAGAGCTTGTAAAGCCTGGTGGGACTTGAGGCAGTTTTTGGGACTTAGAGGATGCGTGGGGTTTGACTAGGAGGGGGAAAAAAGCAGCGTGCGGTTGGGTTTGAGAGGCCAGCAGCCTCTCTCAAAGGGGTCTTTTGGTGACAATGCGAATTCTTGTTTTTGAAGCAGGGACATATATCTGGACAACTTTAATGTCTGTGTATTTGTTTGCTCTTCAGAGTCTGTGTGGTTTGAATGACAATCCTCTCCAAATGGGGATAGTCACTCTCTTGACTGGCCTGTAGAAGGCAAGTAAACATCCTGTGGCTGTCCCATTTGGAATTCAGTGTGCTGGCCTTAGTTTCCCGAAGCTCACTCTGTTTGGATGCAAGTCTAGTTGCAGATGTTCCTGTTACACCTTGCAGTAGAACACCCAGCGTGCAGTGTTTATCAGCAGCAGATCACAAAGCACTCGACAGAGGAAGTGCTGGTTGCTTCCCTGTTTTCCAAATAATGCAACTGATAAAGAGAAGGAAAAGGAGTCTTGTACAAGTAAATGGGAAAAAAAAAAATTGCAAAGCTCCCAGCTCTTCATTCTATCCCAGTCCTGCTGCTAAGAAAGAACGGTGCTGGACGTTGAGGCGATATTGTCACGTGTTGATGTGTGCAACTGGGGCTGTAGTCAGAATAAGCCTTGAAAAAGCCTTTCTTGTCCAGAAGGTGAATTCCTGAGAATTCCATGGGAGAGGATGGATACAAAGCTCACTTCTCTCTCTCCCTCTCCTGGCAGGTACTGCACACCAGAGGAAAACTCTGAGGAAGAGGAAGGAGCAGCGAAACAAACCATCGCGGGGGTAAGATTGTGTTATTCACAAGGAAAATAGAGCTATTTGTGATCAGAAACTTCAGCACTCTCCACTTCACATGACTTCCTCAACAATATCTGTATTTGCCCAGGTTGTTTTTCCCAGGGAAAGTGGGAGCATTATTTGATGAGTAGCGCTGTCGCAAAGTGTTTTCCGCTGCCGTTAATTTTGTTTCTGGACTATTAGGAGCACACTACACTATAGCATTTTGATTCTTCCCCTTTCATGTGTTGGGTATAGCCTCAAAATCTTTAGCGCACAGCCTTAGTTGACCTGCAAAGCTGGACTGGGGTGTCTTTAGTCTTATCTTGTTTGCTGGGATGGGAAGTACATCCCTGACTTCCACCTCTGGTCAGGATTGAGGTCAAAAATAAAATTTTAATCATGGAAATCATAAATAGTAGTCTCACTCTCAACTTAATACCTACACGTGGAGGCTTTGCTGGGGTTCTTAACGCTAGCCCAAGCCAAACGAGCTCTCTGCCTCTCTTGCCTCCAAGTGCAGCACTCCATGGGTGCACAGTTGGAATGCAGTCGTCAATAAAAAGTCACTTTGGGGTTTGCTGTTTGGATGTGTGTACAAAAACCCTTCCAGTTTCCTATATAAGCAAGATTTTCTGTCCTATTCCCAAGCAAACAAATCTGTGCTTGATTGCTAGCTTAACGTCCGTTTGTCTAACAGAGGCAGCGTGGCACTGAAATCTCAGAAGATGCGTTATTCCGAGGACACCCAACACGTGTTCAGTCCAAAAAGTCAGCCAGCCTCAATGTGGAAGGAAAGAAAGTGCCAGGCTTGGGAAAAACAGCGGAACGCTTTCCTCCGCTCACAGAGGTACCACAGCCGACAGTCTGTTAGACAAAAGAGAAGGTTGTGACAGAGCTGCAGGGAACTCCTCTTAGAAGAACTTGCTTTGAACCTGTTAGCGAGTGTCTGCGGCTGTGACTTCGCAGTGCGAGGGTCAGCACTAAAGCTGGTTTGAAGGATTTCGTGTGCTCCAGCGCTCCTTCAGTTGTGCTGCCTTGAGGGTTTGTGGGCCTTCTGTTAGCAGGACAAAAAATGAGTCCAGGTTGAACACCAGTCTCCAGAGCAGTGCTAACCCGACTCATCCAGTTCTATTGGATGTGCCTCTTGTCCTACCGTGGTGATAGAACCTGAAAGATCAGCTTGTGCTGATCCGTGGTGCCGTCCACCGGGGAGTGGGAGTTCAGTTTCCCCTGCTTGTATGAATTTTGGCTGCTTTTATTCTTCGGAGTTGCAGTCTAATTGAGCTCCCCCCGCCTTTTCCTGCCTGTTGAGGATGGACTCGGAAAGGGCGAGCAAATGCAGAGTTTACAAGGTCTGCAGCGTTGATGCTGGGTACAAGGGAAACCGGGTGGTTTTCTTATTTTGCTCGCCCAGATTCAAGCAAGAAGATGCTATTGCAGATCAGAGTATTTTATACCACCATCCGTAGTGGTTTCTTTGCATTCCCTAGGCAGACTTAGATGGGAACGTGCAAATTGGGACCAGTTGTGTGCACAAGCTGGACTCCCCATTGCCTGACTCCAGTGTAGCTGCCTCAGTTTCCCCCTTTCCCGTTCCCTTTGAAGTCCCCCACCTTCACACTGTTTCAGGCCCCTGACTTAGCTGCCTCGGTACGGAGGATGCCCGCTGGGGTTGGCTTAAACCTGGGTATTGCGAGGGCCGCAGGAGCACATGGGAAAGTGGTTTGCCAAACTTGTGTTCCGTCTTCAGCTGCTTTAGCGTGTTTGCTGAGTTTACGGGTTTTATCCCAACATCCTTGGTGAAATGAAATGGCAGCAAGCCTGGGCTCTAAAGTTCAAAGTTGGGATGCTGAAAGCAACCAAGCAAGGCAAAAGCGCTATCGCTCACTGAGGCAGGAAACCATCGAAGGCAGTTGCTCTGTCACCTGAGCTGAATTTACAGGCCGTGTTTCAGTGGAAAGCTGCCCCCAGGTCAGCGTGCTCCATGCGCTGTTTCACAAGTCCTTCCCCGTTGAATTGTTCCTTTCAGGCCATGGAGAGAGAGGTCAGTGCCGCATTTGGCAAAGGTGAGCCAGATGAGATCATGAGCAGTGCCTTCAAACTAAAGGTCACTCGGGAGGACATCCGCACGCTCAGGAACCTTTGCTGGCTAAACGATGAGGTAAAACCAGCTGCAGCACAGGGACAGTCTCATTCAGCCTTTATTGAAAAATACCCCTCCGCCGTGTACAGAAGTCCCGTCAACGTTCTTTGACGACCTCCGCGGCAGAGCCTAGAAATCTCTGTACAGGTCTTATTTGAGGTATTGAAGGGTCGAGCGTTTCTGGAAGTTCCGTTACTTCTTGTATGATGCAGCTTCCAGGAGTTCGTCCGGGTTATTGGCGTGGGGGGCAGGTGTTTTGATCAAACTGCCGATGTAGCCCCATGTGAAATTCTGGGAACAAAAGCCTCCAGCTGAGGCTGGAGTTCTCTCCGCTGCGTGCTTAAGGGTGGCCAGAAAAGACGCGGTGCTGTATTTTTGGTTGGGGAAGGCAGCGTCTTATTTTGACACCTCACGTTTCCTCTTTATGGTACAGGTGGTTAATTTCTACATGGGTCTGCTGATGGAAAGAGGCAAGAAGGAAGGATATCCAGCGGTCCACGCGTTCAGTACTTTCTTTTATGCCAAACTAACATCTGGGGGCTACGAAGCAGTAAGAAGATGGACCAGAAGTGTCGATGTCTTCAAGCAGGACATCATCTTCGTGCCTGTGAACTTGCAAGCACACTGGACACTAGCCGTGAGTCCCACGGGCTTTTTCTTTAGAATTGGACAGGGAGCAAAAACTGGCAAGAGAAGTCATTTAGGTGTTGGGGGTTGTGTGGCAGAAGGTTGTGCTTTGTCTAATGGTCACCTTTTAATAACAGGTCATAGATCTCAGGAAGAATACGATCACGTACTTGGACTCGCTGGGCCAGAAAGGGGACAAGATTTGTCAGACTTTGCTGTAAGTAACCGCTCCGTCACTGCTTTTATGGTGTGAATGAGGAGAGGGATTTTAGATTGAGTCCCTGTAAGGCGACTGCAAGTTTTCACATGGCTTGTAGATAACCAACCCGGAATCTTGGCGTTGCTTGCTGCGAGTTGTCTGGCATCGGCTGCTTATCTGGTGTCACAGCGTCCCCTGCACCCAGGGTCTGGGGTGCCTGGATTCTGCCGCCTTCCCGTGATAGGCACAGCCAAATACGCCATAGCCCCATGGCACACGTGTACCGGCTTTGTTAGTTGGATCCCAGTATGTGGGATGAAGGCACCCGGTGGAATTATGGCATTACAGTTCCCTGCTTGATTTGTCTCTTGGTCCTCTGATAACATGTGATTTGGGGTTTTTTGACCTCTCTGAAGCAATGAACTTAGGTATGTGTGGAAGCCTCTGTTGGAATTGTTGGTCTCATTCTTGACCATTAGCTCACAGCCTCTCAGCGTGTTTATAAATTGAAGATTGGGATTTTTCCTCCCAAATCAGCCTTAAATCAGTTGCTGTGAGGATCCTCTGACGTTTTCCCGTCCTGCCGTTCATCTTCCTGTGATTCTTCAGCCACTTTATTTTGTTGTTGGCCTAAATTACAGAGACGAAAAGGGATTTTTTTTTTCCCCTTTTGTTTTAACCAGCCAATACCTGCAAAAAGAAAGCCGGGAAAAAAGAAACCTGGAGCTGAATGTTTCGGAGTGGACTCTTCACAGCATGGAGCCACGTGTATGTGAGCACCACTTGGGTTTGAAAGGGGAACTGTCAGTGCTTCTTTGGGGCCCAGATCCTGGCACGTGACAAAGAAAGGGTTGAGCTGATGTTTCTCGAGGAGTTGATAGTAAAAAGCAGTCCCTAAAGACTGGATTTAAGAAAGGTCACTTGAGAAAGATGCCGTGCGAACCTCGAGACACCTCGCAGGGAGGAGGGCTGCTGCCCCTTCTGGGGTTGCCAAGAATTTGGGTTGTAGGGTCCGAGTCCAGGAGGCAGAGGGGAGGGATGGTGAGCAGTGAACTGGGTCTGTTCCTCGTGGGCGGGAGTGGGTATTCGGGATTACGCAAGTAGGGTCAGGAGTGTGCGGTGAGCGCAGTGTCGGTGTGGGTAATGTGCGCTACTTCCAAGTTGCTTTTCTTTTGAGACAGAGGGAAATCCTCCATCTTCTTTGCATTCCTTAGGAGATCCCTCAGCAGCTGAACGGAAGCGACTGCGGCGTCTTTATGTGCAACTACGCAGAGTACATCTCCAGAGAGAAACCGTTCAACTTTACCCAGGTGAGTGAAGGTCATAAACCCCTCCAGCCCCTTTCGCGCAGGGACAGGAGCCAGGGAGGTTACGCAGCAGCTCTTAATTGTGTCCGGGGCAGGGGCTGAGGTTTCGTGCCCCGTTTCGGTGCGTAGTTGCTGGGATCAGAACTTCCAAGTGGCCTGGGCAGGGCAGAGCTGTGGTTCTCCATCCCCGCTTTTGGGAGCTGCTGCCGGTGAGATTCCTCTTGGGCAAGATACTGCCGCCAGCGGGTTTGGCATATCTGGGCTCGGTATCTTTTGGAGAAATGGCTTCTACCCTTTGACCAGTCAAGACACTGCTTATTTTTATTGATTTTGTTTTATAGCATTTTGTTTGTTAGCGTGCTTGTAAGCTGTCGCGCAGTCAAGCCAATCTGGTTTTGTCGTGTTGTTGTGTCACCCTCTTAGGAACCACATGGGGTGTTGTACCCAAATGGTTGACAGTTCCTAAAGGGAACTTCCTATTAAGGACTCCGCTGGGCGTTTATGCCGCTTTGCCGCCTCTTTCTACCGTGACGTCGTAATTTAATGGATTTCTCTTCTCTTTTCAGACTCACATGCCATACTTCCGCAAGAAGATGGTGTGGGAGATAATCCACCAACAGCTGCTGTGACATGTGGACTATTAGAGTTCTTATTTTAATTACGTTTCTTAGACCTTAGTTACATTTCTTAGACCTTTAGTTAGTTTTCTTAGACCTTTAGTTACATTTCTTAGACAAATTTTCCTCTTTAGGTTATGAAGTAGAAGTTAAGATGGTTTATTCCCCCCACCTCCCTTATTTTGGAGACAGTAACTCTGGGGTTTTGGGGTTTTTTTTTGCCAACACCACCAACAGCTGCTGTGAGATGTGCACTATTAGAACAACGCTGTGATCACCTCCGGGTGACTAGTTGTTATTGCAGTTACATTTCTTAGACCTTATTTGGAACAGCAGCAGGCACACAAATTTTCCTCTTCAAGTTATGAAGTAGTGGGTTAAGACAGTTTATTTCCCTCCCACCCCCCTTATTTTGGAGACAGTAACTCTCTTTGAAATTAGCTAACGCACCTTAAGCGAGAGCCAGAAAGATGGGTGTGACCTCGTTAAGGGCAGAGTGAAGAAGGAACATCGAACTTCCATGGCTGAGCCGCACGCTCGCGCCTCGCAGCGCACGCGACCACGTTACAGACAAATGGGAAACATCTGTGGTGGTGGTTACAGTCGTGTTTGCCCAACTTACCTTCCCAAGGACAACATGCTGAACTACCGTCTCCTCAAAGAGAGTTTTCCTCTGTTTCTGGAATATCTACCGTCTACTTGATTCCTAAAACTGGATTTGTCATGACCACGGAAAGAAAGCGTATTTTAATAAAAAGAGCCTTAATGGAACGAAACTCTACCTCTGTCCTGGTTTGAGGTAAAACAGAACCAATTTTGTTCAGTAACTTCGCTTCTTAGCGGGGCCTCTTCTAACTACTGAAGTTAACTGCATATTGTGCAGACAGTGTTCACTCTCTCAGAGAGGTCAGACCAATGGTTACAGCTGATGCCCGGGCGTGGGATGCAGAGAGGCTCTGCTTATACTCATTGCTATAACCCCCACGGCCAAACAACTTTGTGATTTGCCCCGTTGGAGGGTCGGAAGCGGAAAAGCATAGTGGGGTCCCACCTGCAGGGAGGAGCGGACAGGACAGGTGACCCCAAACTGACCAACAGGGTATTCCATCCCATCTGCCTCATGCTCAGTATAAAAGCTGAGGGATCAAAGGGTCAGTGCTCTTCCTTCAATGGCCGATGTCTGAGGGGGACTCAGCCTGGGACTGCCCCAGTGCCAGCCGGTGACGTGATTGTCATCTCGGGAGCTTGATACGGTTTTGTATATATTTTTCATTATTTCTTTTTATTTTATTATTAATATTTCATTAAAGTAGTTTAGTTCCTTCTAAACTCCTAAGTCTCTTTTTCCTCCTCTGCCTCTCTCTTTGAAGAGGGGTAGAGGGGAGCATCTGTCGGTCCCGTTTGGGGTCCCCCAGGTCCCCAGTGGTGGATTTGGCCTAAACCATGACAGATTAATTGGCGCCCAACGTGGGGCCCGAGCAGTGCTCCACCAGAGCTGTGATAAGTTGCCCGAATAGTTTGAATTCCAGTTTGCTCAGAGATTAGAACAGACAGCTTGCATCATGTCGTTCTTAGACGAAATCGTGTATCATGCCTTTAAACAGCTTTGTTGGACCTTAATGCAGTCAACTTGGTTTAACCTGCCAAAGGTGTTGCAAACTTCATTTATTCTTTGTCTTTTTATGCGAAGGTTTAAAGGTGCTGTTTTGGTGTGGTTCGCAATTCAGATGTATAACACGATGAGTTGGGTAACGGCTCTACCTGTATATCTCGGGCATCAGGTGATGGATTCTGTTATTAATTATACTTTCGGTTCTACCTGGGGAATGTTTACTTCGCCCTTTGATACTTATGCTGATGTGACACTCTCAGAGCTGGGGCATGGAAACCTTTTGGGCTCTGGTACCTTCTCAAGATCGTGATTTTGTTGTTGGTGCTCCTGAATGTGTTGCAGGGGTGGTTTCATAGGAAACATGGGCACAGGGGAAGCCGTAGGGGACCATGCGCTGCCGCCACTCAGACCCGCGCAGCCGCTCGGCGATCTGCAGCGGTGCAAACCGCAGCCCCGCCCGGCCCGGCCGCAACCGCCCCCCCACCACAGCGGCACCGGCATCACTGGCAGCCGCCCCCCCCACCGCAACAACACCGGCCCCTCCGCCGCCCGTCCCGGCACAAGCCACGCCGCCGCCTCTCCCGGCACAACCTACTGCAGCCACTACAACCAGTACCAAAACTACTCCAACTCCATCAAAATCGGTACAAGCCGCCCCGGGAACCAGGAGCAGGAAGAGGAGGTCAACTCCTTCCCCTGCCCCTTACCACAAAGACCACCTCAAGTCACATAGCTTGGGGGAGAGTTCTGAACAAGATCCAGGGGAGGGTCCTTCAAGACCACAGAAGGGAAAGAGACCTTTGAAAACAGACAAAGGCCAGAGTCCTTCTAGAGCAGATGCTGGAGAGGCCCCTTCTGGGGCAGCCTCACCACAGGAGGACTCAGATGTAGAGGGAGTTGTTAAATCCTTCTCTAGGAAAGATCTGAGAAATATCAGGAAGGACTTTAGTCGTCATGAAGGCGAAACACTTGTCTCCTGGTTGCTCCGATGCTGGGATAGCGGGGCAGATACCCTAGACTGAGATGGCAGAGAAGCTAGGCGATTGGGAAACCTGGCCAAGGATGGAGGGATTGATAAAGAAATTGGGAGAAAGACAAGCACTCTCAGTCTCTGGAGGCGACTGGTGTCAGCCATAAAGCGCAGGTATCCCTTTAAGGACGATATCGAATGCCGTCCAAGTAAATGGACCAACATGGGAAAAGGTATTAAGTACCTGAGAGAACTGCCTGTGCGAGAGGTGATTTATAGTGATGGGCAAGCGATAGTAGACCCTGATGAAATGCCATGCAAACGATCTCTGCTCAAAAAGTTTGTACAAAGTGCACCATCAACATATTCCCACACATTGTCAACAATGGTCTGGGGAGGATCCGATACTGACACACCAACTGTAAATGAAGGGGTTAAGAAGGTACGACAGTATGAAGACAGTCTCTCTGGTCCCTTCTCTGTGGCAGCCATAGAAAAGCTGACTGTGACCACCGAGAAAATGACTGAGAAACTGACTGAGAAAATAGAGCAAATGACCCAGAAATTAGTTGAGCAAACCGATAAACTGTTTGATAAACTAACCAAGGTGGAGGAAAAACTCCATGCTTTCCCTGTACAGACTCATGTTGCAGCTGCTAAGAGGAAACGCCCTCCTACTCAAGAGAAAAACCACCCTCCGACTCAAGACAAATCAAAGCTGATGCGAGATATCCTGTGGGTTTGCCTCTGTGAATATGCAGAAGACATGAAGAAGAGGGATGGAGAACCTACCTCAGCCCTACAGGCACAGGTGCTTGAGTTGCAAAATGAAGCCGATAGAAGAAAGGATTCTTACAGGAAGAAGGTTGCTCCAACCTACGGTAGGCGATCCTACGGACCAGGTAGGAACCAATCTGATAATCGTAGGTACTACGGTCAACAGTAGAGGTGCCCTGCCTCCAGCCAGGAGGAGGAGAGGGACAACCGACTGTATTGGACTGTGTGGATTCGGTGGCCTGGCACATGAGAGCCACAAAAGTATAAAGCCCTGGTGGACACTGGTGCACAGTGGTGGTGCTTTTTTTTTTGCTGTCTCCAGGGAGTTATCTAATGTGAAAAGAGAAGTATTTATTTCTTTATAGAATTTAAATATTTATTTTCATAAAAAGAGCCTTAAGGGAACGAACCTCTACCTGGTAATGAGAGAGGGTGATTTATTCTTTTTTTTTTATTTAACTGAAAAAAAGTTGGATGTAGCGATGTGGATTTTCGCTCCCTCACAATCCCCCAGGAAGAGGATTGGAGCCAGGAGGAGCATCGGAGCACAGAAGCGGCGAAGCGATGGTCACACAGTGCTGCAGGGGCAATCGGGGTGTCGTTCAGTGATGAGATGAGCAAGCAGCATCCCAAAAATCCGCCCCTGGAGAGGGGTCAGCGGTGTACGGACGCTCTCTGTGTTCTGTAAACCCCCTGTGGGGAGCCCCTGCTGCCCCCTTGGCAGCGCCCGGGTGGCTGTGACTGCTGAAAGCTGGTTTGGTGCGTTGAGGTGTTAGGTGGGGTGGCAGCAGCCCCTGCCCGCCCCGGGAGGGGGGACACCACCTCTCCGGTGGCACTGGATGGGTGGGAGGGAGGGAGGGAGCACAGCTCTGGGAGCCATGGAGAAAGGCGTGGGGGTGTCCCTCATCGTGGCAGCCCCCAGCAGCCCTACCCCGCCACACGGCCACCCCAAGGACACCCAAGCCCCATCTTGGTCCTCTCCCTCTTGGGTGATGCCCTTCTACCCACCCTGGAGGTGCGCTCCTCTCCTGCAGGGGGGGACGCCCAGCACTCGCCTGGCTAGAGAAGCACCGGGGGGGGTGCTTCGGGGGCATCTGAGCTTCCCAGTTACACGGGCATAATTAGGGCGCCCTTAAGAACCATTAATAACCACTTTGGCTCTGCTAACCAACTGCGGCGAGGCCCCCACCCCGCTTTAGCGCAGGCTTTGTGATGCCAACACCTCCCTGAGCCACTGGGTAAAGCGACGCCTGGCAAAAAAACACCATCACCCAAAGAAAACCCCACACCACATCCCCCACTCCCCGCCCACCCCTTCTCCCCCCATCACAGCCATGGGACAAACTCCCACCACCACCACACCCCAATCTCAGCTCGGCCGTGACACCCCCAAGACACTGGAAAGAAAGCAACCGAGAGCAAGCTCAGGCTCCTGTGAGCTGCAGAGATTTCTCTTTGGTTTTTGATGTTGTCCTTGGATGGGGTTTGGTTGGTTGTTTTTCACACAACACTTTGCAGTAGAGGACAAAAACGTGGTGTCGCAGCCCCCGGGGTCAGCGCCGGCACTGCCACCTCCCCCCCCCAGCTCCTGTCCCTCCTCTTGCCCCGCAGCTGTTCCCACTTTCCTTGCTTGGTTTGGTTGTTTTTTTTTCCTTTCTACCTTTCTTTTTTAATGTTTTCGCTTCCCCCTTTTTTCTCTTTTACCCCTTTTTTCTTTTGACCTTTTTTGCTTTTTCCCCCTTTTTTTCTTTTTCTCTTTTTTCTTTTCCCACTTTTTTTTTCCTCCTTTCCCTCTTTTTTTTCCCCCCTTTTCTCTTTTTAAACATTTCTCAAGCTTTCTCCTGAAGGAACGGCCCCTGGCTCTCCGCTAGCAGAAGGAGCCTACGGAAGAGCTCTGGCACTGACATGGGCAGGAACACCCACAAGTGAGAACTGGATAGACAAAAGGCTCCTCAATGATGACACTGGGGCAGCCCGACCTTAGAAGCAGCAGAGGAGCAGAGCCACCCAGAGAACAGGAAGGGCTATTCAGGGCCTTATTGTCTGCGCGAAGTAACCATCTGCTGAGAACCGGTCTGGCGGCTCAGAGCTCAGCCACAGCAGCACTCTTGAGCCAAAGGGGAAAAGTACACCGGCAGGAAGACTGGGAGCCTTCCTCCACAACAACCCACAGATCATGACCAGAGTGGTGCCTATTCCCAGCCTACACTAATGAATACGTACGCCTTTGCATCAGAAAGGAACGCTTGCTTTACCAGCCCCTGGGCGAGTTGGGAGCCATCCCCCTTGCACCCAGTGCTGCAATAAACATGCTGCTTTGTAACTCGCCCCGAGTTGGGGAGTTTCTTTCCGCACGTCAGCACCCCTGGGATTGCTTTCCTTCTCCCGCCTCGCACTCGCTCGACATGGTTTTTTCCAACTCAGTCTTTTTTATTAAAAAAATTAATAAAAAAATGCTCCAACTCTCAGTTTTACAAGGCACACAAAATCTCTAAAAGGGAAACACAAGCGTGAGGTGTTGAGGTACCAAAACCTGCCCCTGTTAGTCCAACTAAAGGGACAGCGTCGGGAGGCGACGGAGGAGGAAGGAGGAGGCTGTGGGATGGAGAGAGCCCTCCCCGTACCCCTCAGCTGCGCATCCTCGCAGCGCCGCGGGAATGGGGGGCTGTGTGTCTGGGCGGGTCTTTGGTTTGCTCCCCTGACCTGCTGGGGGTGGTGGAGGAGGTTGGAGGGGGCTGTCCGGCAGTGGGGTTACATTCATCAGGCGGTGCTGGGCGGCACGACAGGAGCATCACTTGCTGTGCTGCGAGGCCGGGGCTCCCGGAGCGTGTTTCTGCTCCTGCTGCTTCACCTGCTGGACCATTTCCCTCATCTTGCACTGTGCAGTCTTGGGGAGGAGAAGGGAAAAGCAAGAGTTGGGGGTCAGGGCACTGTTTCTCCCACCACCACCCACCCCTGAGCCCCCACCGAGCATCTCACCGCTCCCAACTTTTCACCCCGGACAAGCCCTAATTAATTTCAGGTTTCTGGGTTTTTTTAACTTGTGCTTCCTCCATCGCTCCTTGAGAGAGGCTCAATTTTTTGGGGGGGGGCCGCCATCCCGCTCGAGTGCACAGGAGACAAGGTTATGGAAGATGAACCCAGGTGGGATGCGGGTGGCTTTGCCCGCACCGAGGAGTCCATTCACAATGTCCTCACGTCCAGCAGCATCAAAACCACGGTACCCAGCCAAGAGCTCCCCTGGCGCTGAGGGAGGCCAAGTCAGGCTGGCAGCACAGTGCTGACCACAGGGACGCTCTCAACTTGGCCCTTACTGACCCCACACCCACAGCCCCCACCCAGCGCACCTTGAACTGAGCCTCGGGCGGCCCTGTGATGATGACCATGCGCTCGCTGCCCTTGGGACCTTCTGCCGGTGCAATCTGGGGAAGTATGGGGGAGAAGGAGCGTGAGTGCAGCCACCGCTTCAGCAAGACCTTCCCTCGGTGGCATGTCCCCCCACAACGCAGGGCAATCCCCCCATGCAGGAGCATCCCCTCCCACCCGAGCCGGGCTCATAACCAGGGTGCTGCAGGCCTGGCCTTCTACTAAACACAGGCGGGAGAGGTGGGCCCATGCCAACGGGTACAGGAGAGCTGGGGAGAGACTTTTTACAAGGGCATGGGGTGACAGGACGAGGCGGAGTGCCTTCAAAGTGGAAGAGGGGACATTTAGAGGAGATAACAGGAAGAAATTTTTCACTGTGAGGGTGGTGAATCACTGGCCCAGCTTGCCCAGAGAAGCTGTGGCTGCCCTAGCCCTGGAGGTGTTCAAGGCCAGGTTGGATGGGGCTTGGAGCAACCTGGGCTGGGGGGAGGTGTCCCTGAACAGGGCAGGGGGGTGGGACTCCATGATCTTCAAGGTCCCTTCCAACCTCAACCGTTCTGTGATAAGTTGGGGAGCAAAACTGCTCCCCGCACACTCCCATTCCCTGACCTCGGCAGTGCAGAGGGGAAACTGAGGCACGAAGCGCAGGACCAGCCCCGCAGCGCCTTCCTCACCTTGATGGAGGCACCCGCAAACCGCACCAGCTGCTTGATGTGCTGCCCCTTCTTCCCGATGATGGCCCCCACCGCCTGCGTCCCGATGAACACGTTCACAACCTCTTGCTCCGGAAGCTGCGGGGGCATGGAAGAGTGAGAGGGTCAGGGCACCAGCTGGACAGGGGACAAAGGAGGTGGCTGTCCCCATCCCACCATCCCATGGTAGTGGTTGCCCACTCTCCCAAGGTGCCCCAGCAAAGATCTCCTGGAGAGGGGGGACAGGCACCTAAAGGGTGCTGATGTGGGAAGGCGCTGGCTGGGGGAGCTCCGCCGAGAGCTGGCTGAGAGCTCCGCCGAGGAGCTCTATGGTGGGAGAGAAAATGAGGGTCAGTGATGGCCCCAGCATGCCAGACCCTTCCCGGCCACCCCCAGACCCACGCACAGCAGCAAGATACCACCATAAGCCCGGCAGGGACACGGGGACAACCCTTCAGGCCCTCAAACCCCCCCTCACAGAGCGTGGGTGCATCTGAGCTGCATCCAGCGCCATGGGGCTGGGAGGCAGACGGGGGCTCCCAGTTACCCCCACTCCCCCCACGCTGCCACCTTGCCGCCCGTGTCCCGCATCTGCAGGGGAAAACCACGACACAACTCTCTCCTGCTCTGCATTCCAGCAAGTGCAACCGGATGCTACCTGCAAACCACCACTGCTCAGCTGGAGGACGAGCAGACCCGGCTCCCCTGCCCAGCCTGGACGCCGCTCTCGCTCCCAGCCCTGGAAAAAAAGCCTCTCCAGGACGGGGCTGCAGCAACACCCGCACATTTCCACCCCACAGGAAACAGCTCGTTAACGAGGGGCGAGCACCGCATTTCAAAGCCCCCTTAGGAGCAAGGCAGCGCCCCAAGAGCCAGCCCAACCCCCCAGCACACAGCTCAGCGCTCACCACACGCTCGCCGGCCCCCGCAGCAGCGGCTCGAGCGGGGCTGCCCGCGGCCGGCGGTCGGGCGCCGCTCCGTCACAGCCGCTCACCATGGTGGAACGCCGAACGCAGTCCGCGTCCTTCCAGTCGCACCGCAGCCATGGCGCAGCCGGGTGCAGCGAGCGCAGCTCCCCGCCAGAGGGGCGCAAAGCGCCGTGCGAGCGCGGAGGAAAGGGCTCGGTAAGCCCGGGACTGGCATTCCCTCACCCACCGAGGGCAGAGGAGGCAGGAGGGGGCGCGCGAGAGCCCGCGCCGCCGGCCGCTGTCGCTCGCCTCAGGCCTGCGGGACGCCGAAAGGCTTCTCCGCTCTCCGAGGGGCCCCTCCGCTCTCTGGGAGGCTTCTGGGGGGGCCCTCCGTCTCTGGAGGGCTTCTGGGGGGCCCCTCCGGCCTCCGTGGGGGCCTCTCCCCGAAGGCCTCTTCCCCTCCTCCGGGCACTCCCCGGCCTCCCGGCGCCCAGCTGCCAGCCGGGGCCCGGCTCGGGGCTTCCGGAGAAGGGCAAGCGCCTCCCCCAGACAGAGCAGGGACGGGCGGGACGGCGCCGGCCCGGCCCCACCGCAGGGCAGGGGCAGAAGCGGGCCGGGCGGCCGCTAACGGCTCCCTCAGGCAGAGCACAGACGGCGGCGCGCCTGCGCGCGCGCACCCACCGCCCCGCCCCTCTCTCCCCCCTCAGCCTCCCCTCCACTAATGGCTGCGGGGGGCCCTCGTCGCCCTCCTCGCCGCCCCCGGCCCCGCCGCCGCGCAAGAGGCCGCCCCCCAGGGCAGCGAGCCGCCCCGCCGCCTCAGGGCCGCCCCCGGGCATCGCCCCGGCGCCCACTCCCCCCCCATCTCCCCGGCCAGAAGCAATGCTATCAGCAGGGGTCGGGGGCATAACAGTTCAAGAGAAATTCCTTTGTGTAAGAAAGACCAAAGAGTTCTTCAAAGGATCCGGCTGTCCTGACATTTGGGGGGGCAAAGAGAGGAAAAAACCCACCTCGGACCAACCTGTGTGCTCCATTCCCAAAGGACAAAGTGATTGAAGTGGGTGTATGCCCGAGTTGCTTTCCCACCTTTTATGTCCTGTCCTCCTTAGACTTTTCTTTGCAACTCAGTGTAGGGATTTCCGAAACGAACTTAATTTGTTGGCGATAGGAAGAAAGGTAAAATGTTGGGAAGCATTAACGGAATGAGCCAAAGAGGCCTAATGTGCTGCAGCGGGATCATTAGCTCTCTGCGAGCGGTCGTTGGCTGGGAGAGGTTGGGGGGTGTTGAGGAGGGCTGCAGTTAGGTGTATGTGCCTGAGATGATCCCAGGGGCGCTTGGAGGGGGAGACCTTTGGGATAGGAAAAGTAACTTGGGAAGTTTGGGCCCTGTGAAGGGAAGTCAGCCTGCTGGGAGCTTCCCTAGGGTTGCAAAACACTGTTGTGTGTGTTCTTTCCTCAGCGTTTGCATAGTTGTGGATGATGATGATGACGAGACTCCGCCGAAAAAGCAAAAATCAGGTATCGCACATTACACAAGTACTGAATATGCCCGATTTTTCTGAGGTTTCGTGTCCCTTGGAAAAGTCTGGCTTTTGTGCTCTGGCATTGTTCCTGAAACGGTGGCTTTTCAAGCTGTTGGCTTCTTGCCTTGTGGCTCTCTATGCCTATAGCCAATGGCTTGAGGGTGTCCGGTAGGGCTTAGCCCTATAGATGACGGACGTTCTCTGCGGTGACTGTGGCAGGGCCCAATACTTTTACTGCCAGCAGGAGATAGCCCAGGTCTCTGGCGCTGAGCCCGCGCCTGTCAGCAGAAAGAGTATCTTAAATCCAAGCTGTGTGCTCCCTCCTGTCTGTATTCGCAATGTACCTCTGTTGGTTTTCTAGCCTGTTCTTATACGGCCTGTCTTTGTTTTTTAGATTATTCCATCTCTGAGCAGAAAGAGAAAGTTGACGTTTCTGCAGTGCTGCAGTTGCCGACCAAGGCAACCAAACGCCCGGCGGCTTCCGTCAGCGAAGATGCTGCCGGCACAGAGTCTGCGGAAGAGGTTAGCGAGGGCTTTGAAATGTTAGGGTCTGTGCAAGGTGCGAGAGCAAGCAGCTCTCCCTACTGCATCTTGAGGTTGAGCCTGCTCTGAGCCTGTACAGCAGTAGGTGGTTCTTTTGCATTTCTAGCAGGCAGCTCTAATGTGGGCTGGGTTTGCCTTACTCAAGTCTGCGTTATTCTCTTTCTCGAGTTTGTGGTTAAGGAATCAAAATACACTACCTTACAAGAAAAACTGCGTACTTCCTGTGGATAAACCTCTTTCTGCTCATTAGCCACCAGCCCAGGAGAGGATTCCTGTAGGACTTTGGCTCTGTAAAAATGAGCCACCTACTGCTTGACTCCCTAGTTTGGTTCAAAGGTGTAGTGCTATTTTTCTTATTACCCCATGGAATTAGAGGCCTAAGAGACTGTCGGGCTCTAATTCTTCATTCCTGAGAGAGTCGTTAACTCTTATTTGTACAAAATATATTTTTCAAGGGCTGAATTATCACACTTTGGAATGTTTAGGAGCTGACTGCACGTATGAGAGCCTGTATTCAAAAATTAAAGCGTACCTGTCAAAGGTCCTGCAAAGATTGGCATTCTTCTGCAATCTGACCCAGCAAGTCATGGTCCGCAAGTCATAGCAGAGCTGACTAAGTCTCAGGAAGTGTGTTTGCTTGGATTCTCATTCAGGTTATACTCACATTGGTACTTTTTTTTTGTTTTCTTTTAAGATTCGGTCCACTTCTTTTGAGCCTTCAAGTAAAAGACCAAGATTTTCATCGCTCGATGTAGCAATGCTACAAATTGGTAAGGCTGACATCAAGTTATACGACTTGTTTCATTTTCACCCTACCTTGTGTACCGTCCAAGCCTACCCCTGGGGTTCTGTACAGATTATTGCAGGCACAGGACAAGGCAGCATCTGGGAAGACTTGAGCGTGACCTCTGTTTCTTACCTGCATCCTTGCATTGCTTCTGGAGTGGGGCCGGGCATTTAGCTTGTCATCTCAGTACCAGAGCTGCCTTGGATGCAGTCCTTCCATTCTGATAGGTCCACTGTTAGCTTGCCAGAAGTAAATTGTTTTCAATGCTTCTTTTAAGTAGTAGATCCCGAGAAGCCTTTTGTATTTCAGGTTTCGGCTGGCAATACCTTGTGCGCGCAACTTGCTGCAGTTGCCGGTGTGAAAACCTGAAAATGTCCTCAAGTGACATAACAGAAATAATATGATGATGTGAGAGAGAAAATGACAGTTTATCTTTGTTGAAGCTCGTTACTGTAAACTCATGAACCTCTTCAGTTTCCTTTTAGAGTTCCTGATGTCTTATGCTCTTCCCTCGTAGGTCAGATGCCGTGTGGAACCCATGCTCACCTGACGAAGGAACCACTATCCCATCCTCACAAGATAATTCCACGTCTGAGGTAAAAATCCTTCTGTTTTCTTTGACTTCTTCCCCAAAAGGTTTACTGCCTATGGTAAGGGAGGTCTCCAGCTGCTTCCCCCCTGAAGAACCAATTTTCAACTTTTTCTTTAAACCCAGCTACTTAATTGACGCAGGAGATTAGGTAGAGATTAAAGGTCTGCAGTAAGAGGAAGTGTTGAACTTGAGAGGAGGCTGAGGACACAATCAACAGCGTATCTTCATCTGAAAGTCATGAACATCTCGTGTCTGTCTCCATCATCATCGGTGTACGTGCTTGACAAAGTAGTTGGTGGTGGAGGTGCATATTGGAATGTTCTCTGGATACCATTTCTTTTGCCGTTGATGTTTTCAGCACAATCCGGAATGGCAAACAGAGCATCAAAGCTGGTCCAGACAGCTTCTTACCCCTGAGGCCGCCCATTAAGGAGCGCGCTGCGCCAGAATCCGCCACTTCAGATGAAAATCCATATCATGAAAATGATACAGAAAACAGTTTCTCATGTAATTTTGTGTGCACTGAGTTTAAGTGCACTGCATTTGAGAGCGGGTCAAGACTCTGCTTTGGGCGTCTAATCTGCCAGTCGTTGCTTATTGTGGTTTGGCTCATATTTTGGAGCAGATCTGGAGCATGAGAAAGAGATTCCTTTCAGAGGAAGCTAAACCAGAGAAGGTTCCTGGGGAACGTGTCTAATGCACTCCAACTGCTACTGAGCATATAGTCCCTGAGGTCAGAGCAGGGCAGGTCTGAAGTAAAATGTCCCAGCAGTGTGGATGTTGTGGACATTGCCATTCTCAGCGTCAGCATAACCTTTAACAAATAGATTGAGCAGAATTGGTCAGGGCTGGTTGAAATGAACGCTGTCTTGTCCCACAGAGTAAAGTGGCCTCCTCAGGTTGATGCAGATATTTGTCGGATGTGCAAAGAATATTTTGTTCTTTTCAAAGAAAAACCCCAAAAGCCACTGTGAATTGGTATACACTGATAACAAATGCCCCACATATAAAAATTGTGATTCTCCTCTGTTGTTTGTTTCCTGCCCCAAAGCGTTCAAGCCTCCTCTAAGGAACCAGTGACGACTGTGAGTCACCTGGAAGAACCAAAATACGGAGGAGAGGTCTATCCACGTCCAACACTAAGGACCGGTGAGTATCCCCCTGATTCCAATCCGTTCCACTTTGTAGGTAGACTTCAAATCGGAATAGGGCATTTCTTATACACTGGCAGATGATGTTCAAAGCGCTTGCCAGAATTCAAACTTCCTGACCATACAGTCAGCATTCAAAGTTTTTCTTTTTTTTTTTAATTATCACTCAGAAATGGAGAGCTATGTACATCCAATGGTGATTGAAAATCAACTTCTTGTTTTCTTACTACTTCTTTTCTGTGCAGGTGTCGAATGTATAGATGTTTGCTGCCCGCAGTGGTCGCAGAGAGGTGATACGATCAGGTAGAGTCTCTTTTAATGTAGTAATGAGTAGCTACCTTGCGGCTCCGGAATTGCTCGCAAGCCTGTTGCATCTCCAACACAGCTGCCATGCGAGAGCCGTGCTGCGTGACAAAGAGGGTTGTGCTGGTGTGGTGTTTGCTGTGGGAAGAAAGCCAGTAAGGGTGCGAGTGGTGGCCGTCCCAAGTTGTCCTTGGATGTGCAGAATCCGTTTTTGTTTGTGAGTCGTTCTGCCGAGCCATCAAGGAGCTGACATTTCATTTCTTTCACTTGGAAACTCGCATCCTGAGCATAAGGATTAGAGAGCTTGTAAAGCCTGGTGGGACTTGAGGCAGTTTTTGGGACTTAGAGGATGCGTGGGGTTTGACTAGGAGGGGGAAAAAAGCAGCGTGCGGTTGGGTTTGAGAGGCCAGCAGCCTCTCTCAAAGGGGTCTTTTGGTGACAATGCGAATTCTTGTTTTTGAAGCAGGGACATATATCTGGACAACTTTAATGTCTGTGTATTTGTTTGCTCTTCAGAGTCTGTGTGGTTTGAATGACAATCCTCTCCAAATGGGGATAGTCACTCTCTTGACTGGCCTGTAGAAGGCAAGTAAACATCCTGTGGCTGTCCCATTTGGAATTCAGTGTGCTGGCCTTAGTTTCCCGAAGCTCACTCTGTTTGGATGCAAGTCTAGTTGCAGATGTTCCTGTTACACCTTGCAGTAGAACACCCAGCGTGCAGTGTTTATCAGCAGCAGATCACAAAGCACTCGACAGAGGAAGTGCTGGTTGCTTCCCTGTTTTCCAAATAATGCAACTGATAAAGAGAAGGAAAAGGAGTCTTGTACAAGTAAATGGGAAAAAAAAAATTGCAAAGCTCCCAGCTCTTCATTCTATCCCAGTCCTGCTGCTAAGAAAGAACGGTGCTGGACGTTGAGGCGATATTGTCACGTGTTGATGTGTGCAACTGGGGCTGTAGTCAGAATAAGCCTTGAAAAAGCCTTTCTTGTCCAGAAGGTGAATTCCTGAGAATTCCATGGGAGAGGATGGATACAAAGCTCACTTCTCTCTCTCCCTCTCCTGGCAGGTACTGCACACCAGAGGAAAACTCTGAGGAAGAGGAAGGAGCAGCGAAACAAACCATCGCGGGGGTAAGATTGTGTTATTCACAAGGAAAATAGAGCTATTTGTGATCAGAAACTTCAGCACTCTCCACTTCACATGACTTCCTCAACAATATCTGTATTTGCCCAGGTTGTTTTTCCCAGGGAAAGTGGGAGCATTATTTGATGAGTAGCGCTGTCGCAAAGTGTTTTCCGCTGCCGTTAATTTTGTTTCTGGACTATTAGGAGCACACTACACTATAGCATTTTGATTCTTCCCCTTTCATGTGTTGGGTATAGCCTCAAAATCTTTAGCGCACAGCCTTAGTTGACCTGCAAAGCTGGACTGGGGTGTCTTTAGTCTTATCTTGTTTGCTGGGATGGGAAGTACATCCCTGACTTCCACCTCTGGTCAGGATTGAGGTCAAAAATAAAATTTTAATCATGGAAATCATAAATAGTAGTCTCACTCTCAACTTAATACCTACACGTGGAGGCTTTGCTGGGGTTCTTAACGCTAGCCCAAGCCAAACGAGCTCTCTGCCTCTCTTGCCTCCAAGTGCAGCACTCCATGGGTGCACAGTTGGAATGCAGTCGTCAATAAAAAGTCACTTTGGGGTTTGCTGTTTGGATGTGTGTACAAAAACCCTTCCAGTTTCCTATATAAGCAAGATTTTCTGTCCTATTCCCAAGCAAACAAATCTGTGCTTGATTGCTAGCTTAACGTCCGTTTGTCTAACAGAGGCAGCGTGGCACTGAAATCTCAGAAGATGCGTTATTCCGAGGACACCCAACACGTGTTCAGTCCAAAAAGTCAGCCAGCCTCAATGTGGAAGGAAAGAAAGTGCCAGGCTTGGGAAAAACAGCGGAACGCTTTCCTCCGCTCACAGAGGTACCACAGCCGACAGTCTGTTAGACAAAAGAGAAGGTTGTGACAGAGCTGCAGGGAACTCCTCTTAGAAGAACTTGCTTTGAACCTGTTAGCGAGTGTCTGCGGCTGTGACTTCGCAGTGCGAGGGTCAGCACTAAAGCTGGTTTGAAGGATTTCGTGTGCTCCAGCGCTCCTTCAGTTGTGCTGCCTTGAGGGTTTGTGGGCCTTCTGTTAGCAGGACAAAAAATGAGTCCAGGTTGAACACCAGTCTCCAGAGCAGTGCTAACCCGACTCATCCAGTTCTATTGGATGTGCCTCTTGTCCTACCGTGGTGATAGAACCTGAAAGATCAGCTTGTGCTGATCCGTGGTGCCGTCCACCGGGGAGTGGGAGTTCAGTTTCCCCTGCTTGTATGAATTTTGGCTGCTTTTATTCTTCGGAGTTGCAGTCTAATTGAGCTCCCCCCGCCTTTTCCTGCCTGTTGAGGATGGACTCGGAAAGGGCGAGCAAATGCAGAGTTTACAAGGTCTGCAGCGTTGATGCTGGGTACAAGGGAAACCGGGTGGTTTTCTTATTTTGCTCGCCCAGATTCAAGCAAGAAGATGCTATTGCAGATCAGAGTATTTTATACCACCATCCGTAGTGGTTTCTTTGCATTCCCTAGGCAGACTTAGATGGGAACGTGCAAATTGGGACCAGTTGTGTGCACAAGCTGGACTCCCCATTGCCTGACTCCAGTGTAGCTGCCTCAGTTTCCCCCTTTCCCGTTCCCTTTGAAGTCCCCCACCTTCACACTGTTTCAGGCCCCTGACTTAGCTGCCTCGGTACGGAGGATGCCCGCTGGGGTTGGCTTAAACCTGGGTATTGCGAGGGCCGCAGGAGCACATGGGAAAGTGGTTTGCCAAACTTGTGTTCCGTCTTCAGCTGCTTTAGCGTGTTTGCTGAGTTTACGGGTTTTATCCCAACATCCTTGGTGAAATGAAATGGCAGCAAGCCTGGGCTCTAAAGTTCAAAGTTGGGATGCTGAAAGCAACCAAGCAAGGCAAAAGCGCTATCGCTCACTGAGGCAGGAAACCATCGAAGGCAGTTGCTCTGTCACCTGAGCTGAATTTACAGGCCGTGTTTCAGTGGAAAGCTGCCCCCAGGTCAGCGTGCTCCATGCGCTGTTTCACAAGTCCTTCCCCGTTGAATTGTTCCTTTCAGGCCATGGAGAGAGAGGTCAGTGCCGCATTTGGCAAAGGTGAGCCAGATGAGATCATGAGCAGTGCCTTCAAACTAAAGGTCACTCGGGAGGACATCCGCACGCTCAGGAACCTTTGCTGGCTAAACGATGAGGTAAAACCAGCTGCAGCACAGGGACAGTCTCATTCAGCCTTTATTGAAAAATACCCCTCCGCCGTGTACAGAAGTCCCGTCAACGTTCTTTGACGACCTCCGCGGCAGAGCCTAGAAATCTCTGTACAGGTCTTATTTGAGGTATTGAAGGGTCGAGCGTTTCTGGAAGTTCCGTTACTTCTTGTATGATGCAGCTTCCAGGAGTTCGTCCGGGTTATTGGCGTGGGGGGCAGGTGTTTTGATCAAACTGCCGATGTAACCCCATGTGAAATTCTGGGAACAAAAGCCTCCAGCTGAGGCTGGAGTTCTCTCCGCTGCGTGCTTAAGGGTGGCCAGAAAAGACGCGGTGCTGTATTTTTGGTTGGGGAAGGCAGCGTCTTATTTTGACACCTCACGTTTCCTCTTTATGGTACAGGTGGTTAATTTCTACATGGGTCTGCTGATGGAAAGAGGCAAGAAGGAAGGATATCCAGCGGTCCACGCGTTCAGTACTTTCTTTTATGCCAAACTAACATCTGGGGGCTACGAAGCAGTAAGAAGATGGACCAGAAGTGTCGATGTCTTCAAGCAGGACATCATCTTCGTGCCTGTGAACTTGCAAGCACACTGGACACTAGCCGTGAGTCCCACGGGCTTTTTCTTTAGAATTGGACAGGGAGCAAAAACTGGCAAGAGAAGTCATTTAGGTGTTGGGGGTTGTGTGGCAGAAGGTTGTGCTTTGTCTAATGGTCACCTTTTAATAACAGGTCATAGATCTCAGGAAGAATACGATCACGTACTTGGACTCGCTGGGCCAGAAAGGGGACAAGATTTGTCAGACTTTGCTGTAAGTAACCGCTCCGTCACTGCTTTTATGGTGTGAATGAGGAGAGGGATTTTAGATTGAGTCCCTGTAAGGCGACTGCAAGTTTTCACATGGCTTGTAGATAACCAACCCGGAATCTTGGCGTTGCTTGCTGCGAGTTGTCTGGCATCGGCTGCTTATCTGGTGTCACAGCGTCCCCTGCACCCAGGGTCTGGGGTGCCTGGATTCTGCCGCCTTCCCGTGATAGGCACAGCCAAATACGCCATAGCCCCATGGCACACGTGTACCGGCTTTGTTAGTTGGATCCCAGTATGTGGGATGAAGGCACCCGGTGGAATTATGGCATTACAGTTCCCTGCTTGATTTGTCTCTTGGTCCTCTGATAACATGTGATTTGGGGTTTTTTGACCTCTCTGAAGCAATGAACTTAGGTATGTGTGGAAGCCTCTGTTGGAATTGTTGGTCTCATTCTTGACCATTAGCTCACAGCCTCTCAGCGTGTTTATAAATTGAAGATTGGGATTTTTCCTCCCAAATCAGCCTTAAATCAGTTGCTGTGAGGATCCTCTGACGTTTTCCCGTCCTGCCGTTCATCTTCCTGTGATTCTTCAGCCACTTTATTTTGTTGTTGGCCTAAATTACAGAGACGAAAAGGGATTTTTTTTTCCCCTTTTGTTTTAACCAGCCAATACCTGCAAAAAGAAAGCTGGGAAAAAAGAAACCTGGAGCTGAATGTTTCGGAGTGGACTCTTCACAGCATGGAGCCACGTGTATGTGAGCACCACTTGGGTTTGAAATGGGAACTGTCAGTGCTTCTTTGGGGCCCAGATCCTGGCACGTGACAAAGAAAGGGTTGAGCTGATGTTTCTCGAGGAGTTGATAGTAAAAAGCAGTCCCTAAAGACTGGATTTAAGAAAGGTCACTTGAGAAAGATGCCGTGCGAACCTCGAGACACCTCGCAGGGAGGAGGGCTGCTGCCCCTTCTGGGGTTGCCAAGAATTTGGGTTGTAGGGTCCGAGTCCAGGAGGCAGAGGGGAGGGATGGTGAGCAGTGAACTGGGTCTGTTCCTCGTGGGCGGGAGTGGGTATTCGGGATTACGCAAGTAGGGTCAGGAGTGTGCGGTGAGCGCAGTGTCGGTGTGGGTAATGTGCGCTACTTCCAAGTTGCTTTTCTTTTGAGACAGAGGGAAATCCTCCATCTTCTTTGCATTCCTTAGGAGATCCCTCAGCAGCTGAACGGAAGCGACTGCGGCGTCTTTATGTGCAACTACGCAGAGTACATCTCCAGAGAGAAACCGTTCAACTTTACCCAGGTGAGTGAAGGTCATAAACCCCTCCAGCCCCTTTCGCGCAGGGACAGGAGCCAGGGAGGTTACGCAGCAGCTCTTAATTGTGTCCGGGGCAGGGGCTGAGGTTTCGTGCCCCGTTTCGGTGCGTAGTTGCTGGGATCAGAACTTCCAAGTGGCCTGGGCAGGGCAGAGCTGTGGTTCTCCATCCCCGCTTTTGGGAGCTGCTGCCGGTGAGATTCCTCTTGGGCAAGATACTGCCGCCAGCGGGTTTGGCATATCTGGGCTCGGTATCTTTTGGAGAAATGGCTTCTACCCTTTGACCAGTCAAGACACTGCTTATTTTTATTGATTTTGTTTTATAGCATTTTGTTTGTTAGCGTGCTTGTAAGCTGTCGCGCAGTCAAGCCAATCTGGTTTTGTCGTGTTGTTGTGTCACCCTCTTAGGAACCACATGGGGTGTTGTACCCAAATGGTTGACAGTTCCTAAAGGGAACTTCCTATTAAGGACTCCGCTGGGCGTTTATGCCGCTTTGCCGCCTCTTTCTACCGTGACGTCGTAATTTAATGGATTTCTCTTCTCTTTTCAGACTCACATGCCATACTTCCGCAAGAAGATGGTGTGGGAGATAATCCACCAACAGCTGCTGTGACATGTGGACTATTAGAGTTCTTATTTTAATTACGTTTCTTAGACCTTAGTTACATTTCTTAGACCTTTAGTTAGTTTTCTTAGACCTTTAGTTACATTTCTTAGACAAATTTTCCTCTTTAGGTTATGAAGTAGAAGTTAAGATGGTTTATTCCCCCCACCTCCCTTATTTTGGAGACAGTAACTCTGGGGTTTTGGGGTTTTTTTTTGCCAACACCACCAACAGCTGCTGTGAGATGTGCACTATTAGAACAACGCTGTGATCACCTCCGGGTGACTAGTTGTTATTGCAGTTACATTTCTTAGACCTTATTTGGAACAGCAGCAGGCACACAAATTTTCCTCTTCAAGTTATGAAGTAGTGGGTTAAGACAGTTTATTTCCCTCCCACCCCCCTTATTTTGGAGACAGTAACTCTCTTTGAAATTAGCTAACGCACCTTAAGCGAGAGCCAGAAAGATGGGTGTGACCTCGTTAAGGGCAGAGTGAAGAAGGAACATCGAACTTCCATGGCTGAGCCGCACGCTCGCGCCTCGCAGCGCACGCGACCACGTTACAGACAAATGGGAAACATCTGTGGTGGTGGTTACAGTCGTGTTTGCCCAACTTACCTTCCCAAGGACAACATGCTGAACTACCGTCTCCTCAAAGAGAGTTTTCCTCTGTTTCTGGAATATCTACCGTCTACTTGATTCCTAAAACTGGATTTGTCATGACCACGGAAAGAAAGCGTATTTTAATAAAAAGAGCCTTAATGGAACGAAACTCTACCTCTGTCCTGGTTTGAGGTAAAACAGAACCAATTTTGTTCAGTAACTTCGCTTCTTAGCGGGGCCTCTTCTAACTACTGAAGTTAACTGCATATTGTGCAGACAGTGTTCACTCTCTCAGAGAGGTCAGACCAATGGTTACAGCTGATGCCCGGGCGTGGGATGCAGAGAGGCTCTGCTTATACTCATTGCTATAACCCCCACGGCCAAACAACTTTGTGATTTGCCCCGTTGGAGGGTCGGAAGCGGAAAAGCATAGTGGGGTCCCACCTGCAGGGAGGAGCGGACAGGACAGGTGACCCCAAACTGACCAACAGGGTATTCCATCCCATCTGCCTCATGCTCAGTATAAAAGCTGAGGGATCAAAGGGTCAGTGCTCTTCCTTCAATGGCCGATGTCTGAGGGGGACTCAGCCTGGGACTGCCCCAGTGCCAGCCGGTGACGTGATTGTCATCTCGGGAGCTTGATACGGTTTTGTATATATTTTTCATTATTTCTTTTTATTTTATTATTAATATTTCATTAAAGTAGTTTAGTTCCTTCTAAACTCCTAAGTCTCTTTTTCCTCCTCTGCCTCTCTCTTTGAAGAGGGGTAGAGGGGAGCATCTGTCGGTCCCGTTTGGGGTCCCCCAGGTCCCCAGTGGTGGATTTGGCCTAAACCATGACAGATTAATTGGCGCCCAACGTGGGGCCCGAGCAGTGCTCCACCAGAGCTGTGATAAGTTGCCCGAATAGTTTGAATTCCAGTTTGCTCAGAGATTAGAACAGACAGCTTGCATCATGTCGTTCTTAGACGAAATCGTGTATCATGCCTTTAAACAGCTTTGTTGGACCTTAATGCAGTCAACTTGGTTTAACCTGCCAAAGGTGTTGCAAACTTCATTTATTCTTTGTCTTTTTATGCGAAGGTTTAAAGGTGCTGTTTTGGTGTGGTTCGCAATTCAGATGTATAACACGATGAGTTGGGTAACGGCTCTACCTGTATATCTCGGGCATCAGGTGATGGATTCTGTTATTAATTATACTTTCGGTTCTACCTGGGGAATGTTTACTTCGCCCTTTGATACTTATGCTGATGTGACACTCTCAGAGCTGGGGCATGGAAACCTTTTGGGCTCTGGTACCTTCTCAAGATCGTGATTTTGTTGTTGGTGCTCCTGAATGTGTTGCAGGGGTGGTTTCATAGGAAACATGGGCACAGGGGAAGCCGTAGGGGACCATGCGCTGCCGCCACTCAGACCCGCGCAGCCGCTCGGCGATCTGCAGCGGTGCAAACCGCAGCCCCGCCCGGCCCGGCCGCAACCGCCCCCCCACCACAGCGGCACCGGCATCACTGGCAGCCGCCCCCCCCACCGCAACAACACCGGCCCCTCCGCCGCCCGTCCCGGCACAAGCCACGCCGCCGCCTCTCCCGGCACAACCTACTGCAGCCACTACAACCAGTACCAAAACTACTCCAACTCCATCAAAATCGGTACAAGCCGCCCCGGGAACCAGGAGCAGGAAGAGGAGGTCAACTCCTTCCCCTGCCCCTTACCACAAAGACCACCTCAAGTCACATAGCTTGGGGGAGAGTTCTGAACAAGATCCAGGGGAGGGTCCTTCAAGACCACAGAAGGGAAAGAGACCTTTGAAAACAGACAAAGGCCAGAGTCCTTCTAGAGCAGATGCTGGAGAGGCCCCTTCTGGGGCAGCCTCACCACAGGAGGACTCAGATGTAGAGGGAGTTGTTAAATCCTTCTCTAGGAAAGATCTGAGAAATATCAGGAAGGACTTTAGTCGTCATGAAGGCGAAACACTTGTCTCCTGGTTGCTCCGATGCTGGGATAGCGGGGCAGATACCCTAGACTGAGATGGCAGAGAAGCTAGGCGATTGGGAAACCTGGCCAAGGATGGAGGGATTGATAAAGAAATTGGGAGAAAGACAAGCACTCTCAGTCTCTGGAGGCGACTGGTGTCAGCCATAAAGCGCAGGTATCCCTTTAAGGACGATATCGAATGCCGTCCAAGTAAATGGACCAACATGGGAAAAGGTATTAAGTACCTGAGAGAACTGCCTGTGCGAGAGGTGATTTATAGTGATGGGCAAGCGATAGTAGACCCTGATGAAATGCCATGCAAACGATCTCTGCTCAAAAAGTTTGTACAAAGTGCACCATCAACATATTCCCACACATTGTCAACAATGGTCTGGGGAGGATCCGATACTGACACACCAACTGTAAATGAAGGGGTTAAGAAGGTACGACAGTATGAAGACAGTCTCTCTGGTCCCTTCTCTGTGGCAGCCATAGAAAAGCTGACTGTGACCACCGAGAAAATGACTGAGAAACTGACTGAGAAAATAGAGCAAATGACCCAGAAATTAGTTGAGCAAACCGATAAACTGTTTGATAAACTAACCAAGGTGGAGGAAAAACTCCATGCTTTCCCTGTACAGACTCATGTTGCAGCTGCTAAGAGGAAACGCCCTCCTACTCAAGAGAAAAACCACCCTCCGACTCAAGACAAATCAAAGCTGATGCGAGATATCCTGTGGGTTTGCCTCTGTGAATATGCAGAAGACATGAAGAAGAGGGATGGAGAACCTACCTCAGCCCTACAGGCACAGGTGCTTGAGTTGCAAAATGAAGCCGATAGAAGAAAGGATTCTTACAGGAAGAAGGTTGCTCCAACCTACGGTAGGCGATCCTACGGACCAGGTAGGAACCAATCTGATAATCGTAGGTACTACGGTCAACAGTAGAGGTGCCCTGCCTCCAGCCAGGAGGAGGAGAGGGACAACCGACTGTATTGGACTGTGTGGATTCGGTGGCCTGGCACATGAGAGCCACAAAAGTATAAAGCCCTGGTGGACACTGGTGCACAGTGGTGGTGCTTTTTTTTTTGCTGTCTCCAGGGAGTTATCTAATGTGAAAAGAGAAGTATTTATTTCTTTATAGAATTTAAATATTTATTTTCATAAAAAGAGCCTTAAGGGAACGAACCTCTACCTGGTAATGAGAGAGGGTGATTTATTCTTTTTTTTTTATTTAACTGAAAAAAAGTTGGATGTAGCGATGTGGATTTTCGCTCCCTCACAATCCCCCAGGAAGAGGATTGGAGCCAGGAGGAGCATCGGAGCACAGAAGCGGCGAAGCGATGGTCACACAGTGCTGCAGGGGCAATCGGGGTGTCGTTCAGTGATGAGATGAGCAAGCAGCATCCCAAAAATCCGCCCCTGGAGAGGGGTCAGCGGTGTACGGACGCTCTCTGTGTTCTGTAAACCCCCTGTGGGGAGCCCCTGCTGCCCCCTTGGCAGCGCCCGGGTGGCTGTGACTGCTGAAAGCTGGTTTGGTGCGTTGAGGTGTTAGGTGGGGTGGCAGCAGCCCCTGCCCGCCCCGGGAGGGGGGACACCACCTCTCCGGTGGCACTGGATGGGTGGGAGGGAGGGAGGGAGCACAGCTCTGGGAGCCATGGAGAAAGGCGTGGGGGTGTCCCTCATCGTGGCAGCCCCCAGCAGCCCTACCCCGCCACACGGCCACCCCAAGGACACCCAAGCCCCATCTTGGTCCTCTCCCTCTTGGGTGATGCCCTTCTACCCACCCTGGAGGTGCGCTCCTCTCCTGCAGGGGGGGACGCCCAGCACTCGCCTGGCTAGAGAAGCACCGGGGGGGGTGCTTCGGGGGCATCTGAGCTTCCCAGTTACACGGGCATAATTAGGGCGCCCTTAAGAACCATTAATAACCACTTTGGCTCTGCTAACCAACTGCGGCGAGGCCCCCACCCCGCTTTAGCGCAGGCTTTGTGATGCCAACACCTCCCTGAGCCACTGGGTAAAGCGACGCCTGGCAAAAAAACACCATCACCCAAAGAAAACCCCACACCACATCCCCCACTCCCCGCCCACCCCTTCTCCCCCCATCACAGCCATGGGACAAACTCCCACCACCACCACACCCCAATCTCAGCTCGGCCGTGACACCCCCAAGACACTGGAAAGAAAGCAACCGAGAGCAAGCTCAGGCTCCTGTGAGCTGCAGAGATTTCTCTTTGGTTTTTGATGTTGTCCTTGGATGGGGTTTGGTTGGTTGTTTTTCACACAACACTTTGCAGTAGAGGACAAAAACGTGGTGTCGCAGCCCCCGGGGTCAGCGCCGGCACTGCCACCTCCCCCCCCCAGCTCCTGTCCCTCCTCTTGCCCCGCAGCTGTTCCCACTTTCCTTGCTTGGTTTGGTTGTTTTTTTTTCCTTTCTACCTTTCTTTTTTAATGTTTTCGCTTCCCCCTTTTTTCTCTTTTACCCCTTTTTTCTTTTGACCTTTTTTGCTTTTTCCCCCTTTTTTTCTTTTTCTCTTTTTTCTTTTCCCACTTTTTTTTTCCTCCTTTCCCTCTTTTTTTTCCCCCCTTTTCTCTTTTTAAACATTTCTCAAGCTTTCTCCTGAAGGAACGGCCCCTGGCTCTCCGCTAGCAGAAGGAGCCTACGGAAGAGCTCTGGCACTGACATGGGCAGGAACACCCACAAGTGAGAACTGGATAGACAAAAGGCTCCTCAATGATGACACTGGGGCAGCCCGACCTTAGAAGCAGCAGAGGAGCAGAGCCACCCAGAGAACAGGAAGGGCTATTCAGGGCCTTATTGTCTGCGCGAAGTAACCATCTGCTGAGAACCGGTCTGGCGGCTCAGAGCTCAGCCACAGCAGCACTCTTGAGCCAAAGGGGAAAAGTACACCGGCAGGAAGACTGGGAGCCTTCCTCCACAACAACCCACAGATCATGACCAGAGTGGTGCCTATTCCCAGCCTACACTAATGAATACGTACGCCTTTGCATCAGAAAGGAACGCTTGCTTTACCAGCCCCTGGGCGAGTTGGGAGCCATCCCCCTTGCACCCAGTGCTGCAATAAACATGCTGCTTTGTAACTCGCCCCGAGTTGGGGAGTTTCTTTCCGCACGTCAGCACCCCTGGGATTGCTTTCCTTCTCCCGCCTCGCACTCGCTCGACATGGTTTTTTCCAACTCAGTCTTTTTTATTAAAAAAATTAATAAAAAAATGCTCCAACTCTCAGTTTTACAAGGCACACAAAATCTCTAAAAGGGAAACACAAGCGTGAGGTGTTGAGGTACCAAAACCTGCCCCTGTTAGTCCAACTAAAGGGACAGCGTCGGGAGGCGACGGAGGAGGAAGGAGGAGGCTGTGGGATGGAGAGAGCCCTCCCCGTACCCCTCAGCTGCGCATCCTCGCAGCGCCGCGGGAATGGGGGGCTGTGTGTCTGGGCGGGTCTTTGGTTTGCTCCCCTGACCTGCTGGGGGTGGTGGAGGAGGTTGGAGGGGGCTGTCCGGCAGTGGGGTTACATTCATCAGGCGGTGCTGGGCGGCACGACAGGAGCATCACTTGCTGTGCTGCGAGGCCGGGGCTCCCGGAGCGTGTTTCTGCTCCTGCTGCTTCACCTGCTGGACCATTTCCCTCATCTTGCACTGTGCAGTCTTGGGGAGGAGAAGGGAAAAGCAAGAGTTGGGGGTCAGGGCACTGTTTCTCCCACCACCACCCACCCCTGAGCCCCCACCGAGCATCTCACCGCTCCCAACTTTTCACCCCGGACAAGCCCTAATTAATTTCAGGTTTCTGGGTTTTTTTAACTTGTGCTTCCTCCATCGCTCCTTGAGAGAGGCTCAATTTTTTGGGGGGGGGCCGCCATCCCGCTCGAGTGCACAGGAGACAAGGTTATGGAAGATGAACCCAGGTGGGATGCGGGTGGCTTTGCCCGCACCGAGGAGTCCATTCACAATGTCCTCACGTCCAGCAGCATCAAAACCACGGTACCCAGCCAAGAGCTCCCCTGGCGCTGAGGGAGGCCAAGTCAGGCTGGCAGCACAGTGCTGACCACAGGGACGCTCTCAACTTGGCCCTTACTGACCCCACACCCACAGCCCCCACCCAGCGCACCTTGAACTGAGCCTCGGGCGGCCCTGTGATGATGACCATGCGCTCGCTGCCCTTGGGACCTTCTGCCGGTGCAATCTGGGGAAGTATGGGGGAGAAGGAGCGTGAGTGCAGCCACCGCTTCAGCAAGACCTTCCCTCGGTGGCATGTCCCCCCACAACGCAGGGCAATCCCCCCATGCAGGAGCATCCCCTCCCACCCGAGCCGGGCTCATAACCAGGGTGCTGCAGGCCTGGCCTTCTACTAAACACAGGCGGGAGAGGTGGGCCCATGCCAACGGGTACAGGAGAGCTGGGGAGAGACTTTTTACAAGGGCATGGGGTGACAGGACGAGGCGGAGTGCCTTCAAAGTGGAAGAGGGGACATTTAGAGGAGATAACAGGAAGAAATTTTTCACTGTGAGGGTGGTGAATCACTGGCCCAGCTTGCCCAGAGAAGCTGTGGCTGCCCTAGCCCTGGAGGTGTTCAAGGCCAGGTTGGATGGGGCTTGGAGCAACCTGGGCTGGGGGGAGGTGTCCCTGAACAGGGCAGGGGGGTGGGACTCCATGATCTTCAAGGTCCCTTCCAACCTCAACCGTTCTGTGATAAGTTGGGGAGCAAAACTGCTCCCCGCACACTCCCATTCCCTGACCTCGGCAGTGCAGAGGGGAAACTGAGGCACGAAGCGCAGGACCAGCCCCGCAGCGCCTTCCTCACCTTGATGGAGGCACCCGCAAACCGCACCAGCTGCTTGATGTGCTGCCCCTTCTTCCCGATGATGGCCCCCACCGCCTGCGTCCCGATGAACACGTTCACAACCTCTTGCTCCGGAAGCTGCGGGGGCATGGAAGAGTGAGAGGGTCAGGGCACCAGCTGGACAGGGGACAAAGGAGGTGGCTGTCCCCATCCCACCATCCCATGGTAGTGGTTGCCCACTCTCCCAAGGTGCCCCAGCAAAGATCTCCTGGAGAGGGGGGACAGGCACCTAAAGGGTGCTGATGTGGGAAGGCGCTGGCTGGGGGAGCTCCGCCGAGAGCTGGCTGAGAGCTCCGCCGAGGAGCTCTATGGTGGGAGAGAAAATGAGGGTCAGTGATGGCCCCAGCATGCCAGACCCTTCCCGGCCACCCCCAGACCCACGCACAGCAGCAAGATACCACCATAAGCCCGGCAGGGACACGGGGACAACCCTTCAGGCCCTCAAACCCCCCCTCACAGAGCGTGGGTGCATCTGAGCTGCATCCAGCGCCATGGGGCTGGGAGGCAGACGGGGGCTCCCAGTTACCCCCACTCCCCCCACGCTGCCACCTTGCCGCCCGTGTCCCGCATCTGCAGGGGAAAACCACGACACAACTCTCTCCTGCTCTGCATTCCAGCAAGTGCAACCGGATGCTACCTGCAAACCACCACTGCTCAGCTGGAGGACGAGCAGACCCGGCTCCCCTGCCCAGCCTGGACGCCGCTCTCGCTCCCAGCCCTGGAAAAAAAGCCTCTCCAGGACGGGGCTGCAGCAACACCCGCACATTTCCACCCCACAGGAAACAGCTCGTTAACGAGGGGCGAGCACCGCATTTCAAAGCCCCCTTAGGAGCAAGGCAGCGCCCCAAGAGCCAGCCCAACCCCCCAGCACACAGCTCAGCGCTCACCACACGCTCGCCGGCCCCCGCAGCAGCGGCTCGAGCGGGGCTGCCCGCGGCCGGCGGTCGGGCGCCGCTCCGTCACAGCCGCTCACCATGGTGGAACGCCGAACGCAGTCCGCGTCCTTCCAGTCGCACCGCAGCCATGGCGCAGCCGGGTGCAGCGAGCGCAGCTCCCCGCCAGAGGGGCGCAAAGCGCCGTGCGAGCGCGGAGGAAAGGGCTCGGTAAGCCCGGGACTGGCATTCCCTCACCCACCGAGGGCAGAGGAGGCAGGAGGGGGCGCGCGAGAGCCCGCGCCGCCGGCCGCTGTCGCTCGCCTCAGGCCTGCGGGACGCCGAAAGGCTTCTCCGCTCTCCGAGGGGCCCCTCCGCTCTCTGGGAGGCTTCTGGGGGGGCCCTCCGTCTCTGGAGGGCTTCTGGGGGGCCCCTCCGGCCTCCGTGGGGGCCTCTCCCCGAAGGCCTCTTCCCCTCCTCCGGGCACTCCCCGGCCTCCCGGCGCCCAGCTGCCAGCCGGGGCCCGGCTCGGGGCTTCCGGAGAAGGGCAAGCGCCTCCCCCAGACAGAGCAGGGACGGGCGGGACGGCGCCGGCCCGGCCCCACCGCAGGGCAGGGGCAGAAGCGGGCCGGGCGGCCGCTAACGGCTCCCTCAGGCAGAGCACAGACGGCGGCGCGCCTGCGCGCGCGCACCCACCGCCCCGCCCCTCTCTCCCCCCTCAGCCTCCCCTCCACTAATGGCTGCGGGGGGCCCTCGTCGCCCTCCTCGCCGCCCCCGGCCCCGCCGCCGCGCAAGAGGCCGCCCCCCAGGGCAGCGAGCCGCCCCGCCGCCTCAGGGCCGCCCCCGGGCATCGCCCCGGCGCCCACTCCCCCCCCATCTCCCCGGCCAGAAGCAATGCTATCAGCAGGGGTCGGGGGCATAACAGTTCAAGAGAAATTCCTTTGTGTAAGAAAGACCAAAGAGTTCTTCAAAGGATCCGGCTGTCCTGACATTTGGGGGGGCAAAGAGAGGAAAAAACCCACCTCGGACCAACCTGTGTGCTCCATTCCCAAAGGACAAAGTGATTGAAGTGGGTGTATGCCCGAGTTGCTTTCCCACCTTTTATGTCCTGTCCTCCTTAGACTTTTCTTTGCAACTCAGTGTAGGGATTTCCGAAACGAACTTAATTTGTTGGCGATAGGAAGAAAGGTAAAATGTTGGGAAGCATTAACGGAATGAGCCAAAGAGGCCTAATGTGCTGCAGCGGGATCATTAGCTCTCTGCGAGCGGTCGTTGGCTGGGAGAGGTTGGGGGGTGTTGAGGAGGGCTGCAGTTAGGTGTATGTGCCTGAGATGATCCCAGGGGCGCTTGGAGGGGGAGACCTTTGGGATAGGAAAAGTAACTTGGGAAGTTTGGGCCCTGTGAAGGGAAGTCAGCCTGCTGGGAGCTTCCCTAGGGTTGCAAAACACTGTTGTGTGTGTTCTTTCCTCAGCGTTTGCATAGTTGTGGATGATGATGATGACGAGACTCCGCCGAAAAAGCAAAAATCAGGTATCGCACATTACACAAGTACTGAATATGCCCGATTTTTCTGAGGTTTCGTGTCCCTTGGAAAAGTCTGGCTTTTGTGCTCTGGCATTGTTCCTGAAACGGTGGCTTTTCAAGCTGTTGGCTTCTTGCCTTGTGGCTCTCTATGCCTATAGCCAATGGCTTGAGGGTGTCCGGTAGGGCTTAGCCCTATAGATGACGGACGTTCTCTGCGGTGACTGTGGCAGGGCCCAATACTTTTACTGCCAGCAGGAGATAGCCCAGGTCTCTGGCGCTGAGCCCGCGCCTGTCAGCAGAAAGAGTATCTTAAATCCAAGCTGTGTGCTCCCTCCTGTCTGTATTCGCAATGTACCTCTGTTGGTTTTCTAGCCTGTTCTTATACGGCCTGTCTTTGTTTTTTAGATTATTCCATCTCTGAGCAGAAAGAGAAAGTTGACGTTTCTGCAGTGCTGCAGTTGCCGACCAAGGCAACCAAACGCCCGGCGGCTTCCGTCAGCGAAGATGCTGCCGGCACAGAGTCTGCGGAAGAGGTTAGCGAGGGCTTTGAAATGTTAGGGTCTGTGCAAGGTGCGAGAGCAAGCAGCTCTCCCTACTGCATCTTGAGGTTGAGCCTGCTCTGAGCCTGTACAGCAGTAGGTGGTTCTTTTGCATTTCTAGCAGGCAGCTCTAATGTGGGCTGGGTTTGCCTTACTCAAGTCTGCGTTATTCTCTTTCTCGAGTTTGTGGTTAAGGAATCAAAATACACTACCTTACAAGAAAAACTGCGTACTTCCTGTGGATAAACCTCTTTCTGCTCATTAGCCACCAGCCCAGGAGAGGATTCCTGTAGGACTTTGGCTCTGTAAAAATGAGCCACCTACTGCTTGACTCCCTAGTTTGGTTCAAAGGTGTAGTGCTATTTTTCTTATTACCCCATGGAATTAGAGGCCTAAGAGACTGTCGGGCTCTAATTCTTCATTCCTGAGAGAGTCGTTAACTCTTATTTGTACAAAATATATTTTTCAAGGGCTGAATTATCACACTTTGGAATGTTTAGGAGCTGACTGCACGTATGAGAGCCTGTATTCAAAAATTAAAGCGTACCTGTCAAAGGTCCTGCAAAGATTGGCATTCTTCTGCAATCTGACCCAGCAAGTCATGGTCCGCAAGTCATAGCAGAGCTGACTAAGTCTCAGGAAGTGTGTTTGCTTGGATTCTCATTCAGGTTATACTCACATTGGTACTTTTTTTTTGTTTTCTTTTAAGATTCGGTCCACTTCTTTTGAGCCTTCAAGTAAAAGACCAAGATTTTCATCGCTCGATGTAGCAATGCTACAAATTGGTAAGGCTGACATCAAGTTATACGACTTGTTTCATTTTCACCCTACCTTGTGTACCGTCCAAGCCTACCCCTGGGGTTCTGTACAGATTATTGCAGGCACAGGACAAGGCAGCATCTGGGAAGACTTGAGCGTGACCTCTGTTTCTTACCTGCATCCTTGCATTGCTTCTGGAGTGGGGCCGGGCATTTAGCTTGTCATCTCAGTACCAGAGCTGCCTTGGATGCAGTCCTTCCATTCTGATAGGTCCACTGTTAGCTTGCCAGAAGTAAATTGTTTTCAATGCTTCTTTTAAGTAGTAGATCCCGAGAAGCCTTTTGTATTTCAGGTTTCGGCTGGCAATACCTTGTGCGCGCAACTTGCTGCAGTTGCCGGTGTGAAAACCTGAAAATGTCCTCAAGTGACATAACAGAAATAATATGATGATGTGAGAGAGAAAATGACAGTTTATCTTTGTTGAAGCTCGTTACTGTAAACTCATGAACCTCTTCAGTTTCCTTTTAGAGTTCCTGATGTCTTATGCTCTTCCCTCGTAGGTCAGATGCCGTGTGGAACCCATGCTCACCTGACGAAGGAACCACTATCCCATCCTCACAAGATAATTCCACGTCTGAGGTAAAAATCCTTCTGTTTTCTTTGACTTCTTCCCCAAAAGGTTTACTGCCTATGGTAAGGGAGGTCTCCAGCTGCTTCCCCCCTGAAGAACCAATTTTCAACTTTTTCTTTAAACCCAGCTACTTAATTGACGCAGGAGATTAGGTAGAGATTAAAGGTCTGCAGTAAGAGGAAGTGTTGAACTTGAGAGGAGGCTGAGGACACAATCAACAGCGTATCTTCATCTGAAAGTCATGAACATCTCGTGTCTGTCTCCATCATCATCGGTGTACGTGCTTGACAAAGTAGTTGGTGGTGGAGGTGCATATTGGAATGTTCTCTGGATACCATTTCTTTTGCCGTTGATGTTTTCAGCACAATCCGGAATGGCAAACAGAGCATCAAAGCTGGTCCAGACAGCTTCTTACCCCTGAGGCCGCCCATTAAGGAGCGCGCTGCGCCAGAATCCGCCACTTCAGATGAAAATCCATATCATGAAAATGATACAGAAAACAGTTTCTCATGTAATTTTGTGTGCACTGAGTTTAAGTGCACTGCATTTGAGAGCGGGTCAAGACTCTGCTTTGGGCGTCTAATCTGCCAGTCGTTGCTTATTGTGGTTTGGCTCATATTTTGGAGCAGATCTGGAGCATGAGAAAGAGATTCCTTTCAGAGGAAGCTAAACCAGAGAAGGTTCCTGGGGAACGTGTCTAATGCACTCCAACTGCTACTGAGCATATAGTCCCTGAGGTCAGAGCAGGGCAGGTCTGAAGTAAAATGTCCCAGCAGTGTGGATGTTGTGGACATTGCCATTCTCAGCGTCAGCATAACCTTTAACAAATAGATTGAGCAGAATTGGTCAGGGCTGGTTGAAATGAACGCTGTCTTGTCCCACAGAGTAAAGTGGCCTCCTCAGGTTGATGCAGATATTTGTCGGATGTGCAAAGAATATTTTGTTCTTTTCAAAGAAAAACCCCAAAAGCCACTGTGAATTGGTATACACTGATAACAAATGCCCCACATATAAAAATTGTGATTCTCCTCTGTTGTTTGTTTCCTGCCCCAAAGCGTTCAAGCCTCCTCTAAGGAACCAGTGACGACTGTGAGTCACCTGGAAGAACCAAAATACGGAGGAGAGGTCTATCCACGTCCAACACTAAGGACCGGTGAGTATCCCCCTGATTCCAATCCGTTCCACTTTGTAGGTAGACTTCAAATCGGAATAGGGCATTTCTTATACACTGGCAGATGATGTTCAAAGCGCTTGCCAGAATTCAAACTTCCTGACCATACAGTCAGCATTCAAAGTTTTTCTTTTTTTTTTTAATTATCACTCAGAAATGGAGAGCTATGTACATCCAATGGTGATTGAAAATCAACTTCTTGTTTTCTTACTACTTCTTTTCTGTGCAGGTGTCGAATGTATAGATGTTTGCTGCCCGCAGTGGTCGCAGAGAGGTGATACGATCAGGTAGAGTCTCTTTTAATGTAGTAATGAGTAGCTACCTTGCGGCTCCGGAATTGCTCGCAAGCCTGTTGCATCTCCAACACAGCTGCCATGCGAGAGCCGTGCTGCGTGACAAAGAGGGTTGTGCTGGTGTGGTGTTTGCTGTGGGAAGAAAGCCAGTAAGGGTGCGAGTGGTGGCCGTCCCAAGTTGTCCTTGGATGTGCAGAATCCGTTTTTGTTTGTGAGTCGTTCTGCCGAGCCATCAAGGAGCTGACATTTCATTTCTTTCACTTGGAAACTCGCATCCTGAGCATAAGGATTAGAGAGCTTGTAAAGCCTGGTGGGACTTGAGGCAGTTTTTGGGACTTAGAGGATGCGTGGGGTTTGACTAGGAGGGGGAAAAAAGCAGCGTGCGGTTGGGTTTGAGAGGCCAGCAGCCTCTCTCAAAGGGGTCTTTTGGTGACAATGCGAATTCTTGTTTTTGAAGCAGGGACATATATCTGGACAACTTTAATGTCTGTGTATTTGTTTGCTCTTCAGAGTCTGTGTGGTTTGAATGACAATCCTCTCCAAATGGGGATAGTCACTCTCTTGACTGGCCTGTAGAAGGCAAGTAAACATCCTGTGGCTGTCCCATTTGGAATTCAGTGTGCTGGCCTTAGTTTCCCGAAGCTCACTCTGTTTGGATGCAAGTCTAGTTGCAGATGTTCCTGTTACACCTTGCAGTAGAACACCCAGCGTGCAGTGTTTATCAGCAGCAGATCACAAAGCACTCGACAGAGGAAGTGCTGGTTGCTTCCCTGTTTTCCAAATAATGCAACTGATAAAGAGAAGGAAAAGGAGTCTTGTACAAGTAAATGGGAAAAAAAAAATTGCAAAGCTCCCAGCTCTTCATTCTATCCCAGTCCTGCTGCTAAGAAAGAACGGTGCTGGACGTTGAGGCGATATTGTCACGTGTTGATGTGTGCAACTGGGGCTGTAGTCAGAATAAGCCTTGAAAAAGCCTTTCTTGTCCAGAAGGTGAATTCCTGAGAATTCCATGGGAGAGGATGGATACAAAGCTCACTTCTCTCTCTCCCTCTCCTGGCAGGTACTGCACACCAGAGGAAAACTCTGAGGAAGAGGAAGGAGCAGCGAAACAAACCATCGCGGGGGTAAGATTGTGTTATTCACAAGGAAAATAGAGCTATTTGTGATCAGAAACTTCAGCACTCTCCACTTCACATGACTTCCTCAACAATATCTGTATTTGCCCAGGTTGTTTTTCCCAGGGAAAGTGGGAGCATTATTTGATGAGTAGCGCTGTCGCAAAGTGTTTTCCGCTGCCGTTAATTTTGTTTCTGGACTATTAGGAGCACACTACACTATAGCATTTTGATTCTTCCCCTTTCATGTGTTGGGTATAGCCTCAAAATCTTTAGCGCACAGCCTTAGTTGACCTGCAAAGCTGGACTGGGGTGTCTTTAGTCTTATCTTGTTTGCTGGGATGGGAAGTACATCCCTGACTTCCACCTCTGGTCAGGATTGAGGTCAAAAATAAAATTTTAATCATGGAAATCATAAATAGTAGTCTCACTCTCAACTTAATACCTACACGTGGAGGCTTTGCTGGGGTTCTTAACGCTAGCCCAAGCCAAACGAGCTCTCTGCCTCTCTTGCCTCCAAGTGCAGCACTCCATGGGTGCACAGTTGGAATGCAGTCGTCAATAAAAAGTCACTTTGGGGTTTGCTGTTTGGATGTGTGTACAAAAACCCTTCCAGTTTCCTATATAAGCAAGATTTTCTGTCCTATTCCCAAGCAAACAAATCTGTGCTTGATTGCTAGCTTAACGTCCGTTTGTCTAACAGAGGCAGCGTGGCACTGAAATCTCAGAAGATGCGTTATTCCGAGGACACCCAACACGTGTTCAGTCCAAAAAGTCAGCCAGCCTCAATGTGGAAGGAAAGAAAGTGCCAGGCTTGGGAAAAACAGCGGAACGCTTTCCTCCGCTCACAGAGGTACCACAGCCGACAGTCTGTTAGACAAAAGAGAAGGTTGTGACAGAGCTGCAGGGAACTCCTCTTAGAAGAACTTGCTTTGAACCTGTTAGCGAGTGTCTGCGGCTGTGACTTCGCAGTGCGAGGGTCAGCACTAAAGCTGGTTTGAAGGATTTCGTGTGCTCCAGCGCTCCTTCAGTTGTGCTGCCTTGAGGGTTTGTGGGCCTTCTGTTAGCAGGACAAAAAATGAGTCCAGGTTGAACACCAGTCTCCAGAGCAGTGCTAACCCGACTCATCCAGTTCTATTGGATGTGCCTCTTGTCCTACCGTGGTGATAGAACCTGAAAGATCAGCTTGTGCTGATCCGTGGTGCCGTCCACCGGGGAGTGGGAGTTCAGTTTCCCCTGCTTGTATGAATTTTGGCTGCTTTTATTCTTCGGAGTTGCAGTCTAATTGAGCTCCCCCCGCCTTTTCCTGCCTGTTGAGGATGGACTCGGAAAGGGCGAGCAAATGCAGAGTTTACAAGGTCTGCAGCGTTGATGCTGGGTACAAGGGAAACCGGGTGGTTTTCTTATTTTGCTCGCCCAGATTCAAGCAAGAAGATGCTATTGCAGATCAGAGTATTTTATACCACCATCCGTAGTGGTTTCTTTGCATTCCCTAGGCAGACTTAGATGGGAACGTGCAAATTGGGACCAGTTGTGTGCACAAGCTGGACTCCCCATTGCCTGACTCCAGTGTAGCTGCCTCAGTTTCCCCCTTTCCCGTTCCCTTTGAAGTCCCCCACCTTCACACTGTTTCAGGCCCCTGACTTAGCTGCCTCGGTACGGAGGATGCCCGCTGGGGTTGGCTTAAACCTGGGTATTGCGAGGGCCGCAGGAGCACATGGGAAAGTGGTTTGCCAAACTTGTGTTCCGTCTTCAGCTGCTTTAGCGTGTTTGCTGAGTTTACGGGTTTTATCCCAACATCCTTGGTGAAATGAAATGGCAGCAAGCCTGGGCTCTAAAGTTCAAAGTTGGGATGCTGAAAGCAACCAAGCAAGGCAAAAGCGCTATCGCTCACTGAGGCAGGAAACCATCGAAGGCAGTTGCTCTGTCACCTGAGCTGAATTTACAGGCCGTGTTTCAGTGGAAAGCTGCCCCCAGGTCAGCGTGCTCCATGCGCTGTTTCACAAGTCCTTCCCCGTTGAATTGTTCCTTTCAGGCCATGGAGAGAGAGGTCAGTGCCGCATTTGGCAAAGGTGAGCCAGATGAGATCATGAGCAGTGCCTTCAAACTAAAGGTCACTCGGGAGGACATCCGCACGCTCAGGAACCTTTGCTGGCTAAACGATGAGGTAAAACCAGCTGCAGCACAGGGACAGTCTCATTCAGCCTTTATTGAAAAATACCCCTCCGCCGTGTACAGAAGTCCCGTCAACGTTCTTTGACGACCTCCGCGGCAGAGCCTAGAAATCTCTGTACAGGTCTTATTTGAGGTATTGAAGGGTCGAGCGTTTCTGGAAGTTCCGTTACTTCTTGTATGATGCAGCTTCCAGGAGTTCGTCCGGGTTATTGGCGTGGGGGGCAGGTGTTTTGATCAAACTGCCGATGTAACCCCATGTGAAATTCTGGGAACAAAAGCCTCCAGCTGAGGCTGGAGTTCTCTCCGCTGCGTGCTTAAGGGTGGCCAGAAAAGACGCGGTGCTGTATTTTTGGTTGGGGAAGGCAGCGTCTTATTTTGACACCTCACGTTTCCTCTTTATGGTACAGGTGGTTAATTTCTACATGGGTCTGCTGATGGAAAGAGGCAAGAAGGAAGGATATCCAGCGGTCCACGCGTTCAGTACTTTCTTTTATGCCAAACTAACATCTGGGGGCTACGAAGCAGTAAGAAGATGGACCAGAAGTGTCGATGTCTTCAAGCAGGACATCATCTTCGTGCCTGTGAACTTGCAAGCACACTGGACACTAGCCGTGAGTCCCACGGGCTTTTTCTTTAGAATTGGACAGGGAGCAAAAACTGGCAAGAGAAGTCATTTAGGTGTTGGGGGTTGTGTGGCAGAAGGTTGTGCTTTGTCTAATGGTCACCTTTTAATAACAGGTCATAGATCTCAGGAAGAATACGATCACGTACTTGGACTCGCTGGGCCAGAAAGGGGACAAGATTTGTCAGACTTTGCTGTAAGTAACCGCTCCGTCACTGCTTTTATGGTGTGAATGAGGAGAGGGATTTTAGATTGAGTCCCTGTAAGGCGACTGCAAGTTTTCACATGGCTTGTAGATAACCAACCCGGAATCTTGGCGTTGCTTGCTGCGAGTTGTCTGGCATCGGCTGCTTATCTGGTGTCACAGCGTCCCCTGCACCCAGGGTCTGGGGTGCCTGGATTCTGCCGCCTTCCCGTGATAGGCACAGCCAAATACGCCATAGCCCCATGGCACACGTGTACCGGCTTTGTTAGTTGGATCCCAGTATGTGGGATGAAGGCACCCGGTGGAATTATGGCATTACAGTTCCCTGCTTGATTTGTCTCTTGGTCCTCTGATAACATGTGATTTGGGGTTTTTTGACCTCTCTGAAGCAATGAACTTAGGTATGTGTGGAAGCCTCTGTTGGAATTGTTGGTCTCATTCTTGACCATTAGCTCACAGCCTCTCAGCGTGTTTATAAATTGAAGATTGGGATTTTTCCTCCCAAATCAGCCTTAAATCAGTTGCTGTGAGGATCCTCTGACGTTTTCCCGTCCTGCCGTTCATCTTCCTGTGATTCTTCAGCCACTTTATTTTGTTGTTGGCCTAAATTACAGAGACGAAAAGGGATTTTTTTTTCCCCTTTTGTTTTAACCAGCCAATACCTGCAAAAAGAAAGCTGGGAAAAAAGAAACCTGGAGCTGAATGTTTCGGAGTGGACTCTTCACAGCATGGAGCCACGTGTATGTGAGCACCACTTGGGTTTGAAATGGGAACTGTCAGTGCTTCTTTGGGGCCCAGATCCTGGCACGTGACAAAGAAAGGGTTGAGCTGATGTTTCTCGAGGAGTTGATAGTAAAAAGCAGTCCCTAAAGACTGGATTTAAGAAAGGTCACTTGAGAAAGATGCCGTGCGAACCTCGAGACACCTCGCAGGGAGGAGGGCTGCTGCCCCTTCTGGGGTTGCCAAGAATTTGGGTTGTAGGGTCCGAGTCCAGGAGGCAGAGGGGAGGGATGGTGAGCAGTGAACTGGGTCTGTTCCTCGTGGGCGGGAGTGGGTATTCGGGATTACGCAAGTAGGGTCAGGAGTGTGCGGTGAGCGCAGTGTCGGTGTGGGTAATGTGCGCTACTTCCAAGTTGCTTTTCTTTTGAGACAGAGGGAAATCCTCCATCTTCTTTGCATTCCTTAGGAGATCCCTCAGCAGCTGAACGGAAGCGACTGCGGCGTCTTTATGTGCAACTACGCAGAGTACATCTCCAGAGAGAAACCGTTCAACTTTACCCAGGTGAGTGAAGGTCATAAACCCCTCCAGCCCCTTTCGCGCAGGGACAGGAGCCAGGGAGGTTACGCAGCAGCTCTTAATTGTGTCCGGGGCAGGGGCTGAGGTTTCGTGCCCCGTTTCGGTGCGTAGTTGCTGGGATCAGAACTTCCAAGTGGCCTGGGCAGGGCAGAGCTGTGGTTCTCCATCCCCGCTTTTGGGAGCTGCTGCCGGTGAGATTCCTCTTGGGCAAGATACTGCCGCCAGCGGGTTTGGCATATCTGGGCTCGGTATCTTTTGGAGAAATGGCTTCTACCCTTTGACCAGTCAAGACACTGCTTATTTTTATTGATTTTGTTTTATAGCATTTTGTTTGTTAGCGTGCTTGTAAGCTGTCGCGCAGTCAAGCCAATCTGGTTTTGTCGTGTTGTTGTGTCACCCTCTTAGGAACCACATGGGGTGTTGTACCCAAATGGTTGACAGTTCCTAAAGGGAACTTCCTATTAAGGACTCCGCTGGGCGTTTATGCCGCTTTGCCGCCTCTTTCTACCGTGACGTCGTAATTTAATGGATTTCTCTTCTCTTTTCAGACTCACATGCCATACTTCCGCAAGAAGATGGTGTGGGAGATAATCCACCAACAGCTGCTGTGACATGTGGACTATTAGAGTTCTTATTTTAATTACGTTTCTTAGACCTTAGTTACATTTCTTAGACCTTTAGTTAGTTTTCTTAGACCTTTAGTTACATTTCTTAGACAAATTTTCCTCTTTAGGTTATGAAGTAGAAGTTAAGATGGTTTATTCCCCCCACCTCCCTTATTTTGGAGACAGTAACTCTGGGGTTTTGGGGTTTTTTTTTGCCAACACCACCAACAGCTGCTGTGAGATGTGCACTATTAGAACAACGCTGTGATCACCTCCGGGTGACTAGTTGTTATTGCAGTTACATTTCTTAGACCTTATTTGGAACAGCAGCAGGCACACAAATTTTCCTCTTCAAGTTATGAAGTAGTGGGTTAAGACAGTTTATTTCCCTCCCACCCCCCTTATTTTGGAGACAGTAACTCTCTTTGAAATTAGCTAACGCACCTTAAGCGAGAGCCAGAAAGATGGGTGTGACCTCGTTAAGGGCAGAGTGAAGAAGGAACATCGAACTTCCATGGCTGAGCCGCACGCTCGCGCCTCGCAGCGCACGCGACCACGTTACAGACAAATGGGAAACATCTGTGGTGGTGGTTACAGTCGTGTTTGCCCAACTTACCTTCCCAAGGACAACATGCTGAACTACCGTCTCCTCAAAGAGAGTTTTCCTCTGTTTCTGGAATATCTACCGTCTACTTGATTCCTAAAACTGGATTTGTCATGACCACGGAAAGAAAGCGTATTTTAATAAAAAGAGCCTTAATGGAACGAAACTCTACCTCTGTCCTGGTTTGAGGTAAAACAGAACCAATTTTGTTCAGTAACTTCGCTTCTTAGCGGGGCCTCTTCTAACTACTGAAGTTAACTGCATATTGTGCAGACAGTGTTCACTCTCTCAGAGAGGTCAGACCAATGGTTACAGCTGATGCCCGGGCGTGGGATGCAGAGAGGCTCTGCTTATACTCATTGCTATAACCCCCACGGCCAAACAACTTTGTGATTTGCCCCGTTGGAGGGTCGGAAGCGGAAAAGCATAGTGGGGTCCCACCTGCAGGGAGGAGCGGACAGGACAGGTGACCCCAAACTGACCAACAGGGTATTCCATCCCATCTGCCTCATGCTCAGTATAAAAGCTGAGGGATCAAAGGGTCAGTGCTCTTCCTTCAATGGCCGATGTCTGAGGGGGACTCAGCCTGGGACTGCCCCAGTGCCAGCCGGTGACGTGATTGTCATCTCGGGAGCTTGATACGGTTTTGTATATATTTTTCATTATTTCTTTTTATTTTATTATTAATATTTCATTAAAGTAGTTTAGTTCCTTCTAAACTCCTAAGTCTCTTTTTCCTCCTCTGCCTCTCTCTTTGAAGAGGGGTAGAGGGGAGCATCTGTCGGTCCCGTTTGGGGTCCCCCAGGTCCCCAGTGGTGGATTTGGCCTAAACCATGACAGATTAATTGGCGCCCAACGTGGGGCCCGAGCAGTGCTCCACCAGAGCTGTGATAAGTTGCCCGAATAGTTTGAATTCCAGTTTGCTCAGAGATTAGAACAGACAGCTTGCATCATGTCGTTCTTAGACGAAATCGTGTATCATGCCTTTAAACAGCTTTGTTGGACCTTAATGCAGTCAACTTGGTTTAACCTGCCAAAGGTGTTGCAAACTTCATTTATTCTTTGTCTTTTTATGCGAAGGTTTAAAGGTGCTGTTTTGGTGTGGTTCGCAATTCAGATGTATAACACGATGAGTTGGGTAACGGCTCTACCTGTATATCTCGGGCATCAGGTGATGGATTCTGTTATTAATTATACTTTCGGTTCTACCTGGGGAATGTTTACTTCGCCCTTTGATACTTATGCTGATGTGACACTCTCAGAGCTGGGGCATGGAAACCTTTTGGGCTCTGGTACCTTCTCAAGATCGTGATTTTGTTGTTGGTGCTCCTGAATGTGTTGCAGGGGTGGTTTCATAGGAAACATGGGCACAGGGGAAGCCGTAGGGGACCATGCGCTGCCGCCACTCAGACCCGCGCAGCCGCTCGGCGATCTGCAGCGGTGCAAACCGCAGCCCCGCCCGGCCCGGCCGCAACCGCCCCCCCACCACAGCGGCACCGGCATCACTGGCAGCCGCCCCCCCCACCGCAACAACACCGGCCCCTCCGCCGCCCGTCCCGGCACAAGCCGTGCCCCCCCCGCAGCGGCACAAGCCACGCCGCCGCCTCTCCCGGCACAACCTACTGCAGCCACTACAACCAGTACCAAAACTACTCAAACTCCATCAAAATCGGTACAAGCCGCCCCGGTAACCAGGAGCAGGAAGAGGAGGTCAACTCCTTCCCCTGCCCCTTACCACAAAGACCACCTCAAGTCACATAGCTTGGGGGAGAGTTCTGAACAAGATCCAGGGGAGGGTCCTTCAAGACCACAGAAGGGAAAGAGACCTTTGAAAACAGACAAAGGCCAGAGTCCTTCTAGAGCAGATGCTGGAGAGGCCCCTTCTGGGGCAGCCTCACCACAGGAGGACTCAGATGTAGAGGGAGTTGTTAAATCCTTCTCTAGGAAAGATCTGAGAAATATCAGGAAGGACTTTAGTCGTCATGAAGGCGAAACACTTGTCTCCTGGTTGCTCCGATGCTGGGATAGCGGGGCAGATACCCTAGACTGAGATGGCAGAGAAGCTAGGCGATTGGGAAACCTGGCCAAGGATGGAGGGATTGATAAAGAAATTGGGAGAAAGACAAGCACTCTCAGTCTCTGGAGGCGACTGGTGTCAGCCATAAAGCGCAGGTATCCCTTTAAGGACGATATCGAATGCCGTCCAAGTAAATGGACCAACATGGGAAAAGGTATTAAGTACCTGAGAGAACTGCCTGTGCGAGAGGTGATTTATAGTGATGGGCAAGCGATAGTAGACCCTGATGAAATGCCATGCAAACGATCTCTGCTCAAAAAGTTTGTACAAAGTGCACCATCAACATATTCCCACACATTGTCAACAATGGTCTGGGGAGGATCCGATACTGACACACCAACTGTAAATGAAGGGGTTAAGAAGGTACGACAGTATGAAGACAGTCTCTCTGGTCCCTTCTCTGTGGCAGCCATAGAAAAGCTGACTGTGACCACCGAGAAAATGACTGAGAAACTGACTGAGAAAATAGAGCAAATGACCCAGAAATTAGTTGAGCAAACCGATAAACTGTTTGATAAACTAACCAAGGTGGAGGAAAAACTCCATGCTTTCCCTGTACAGACTCATGTTGCAGCTGCTAAGAGGAAACGCCCTCCTACTCAAGAGAAAAACCACCCTCCGACTCAAGACAAATCAAAGCTGATGCGAGATATCCTGTGGGTTTGCCTCTGTGAATATGCAGAAGACATGAAGAAGAGGGATGGAGAACCTACCTCAGCCCTACAGGCACAGGTGCTTGAGTTGCAAAATGAAGCCGATAGAAGAAAGGATTCTTACAGGAAGAAGGTTGCTCCAACCTACGGTAGGCGATCCTACGGACCAGGTAGGAACCAATCTGATAATCGTAGGTACTACGGTCAACAGTAGAGGTGCCCTGCCTCCAGCCAGGAGGAGGAGAGGGACAACCGACTGTATTGGACTGTGTGGATTCGGTGGCCTGGCACATGAGAGCCACAAAAGTATAAAGCCCTGGTGGACACTGGTGCACAGTGGTGGTGGGGTTTTTTTGCTGTCTCCAGGGAGTTATCTAATGTGAAAAGAGAAGTATTTATTTCTTTATATAATTTAAATATTTATTTTAATAAAAAGAGCCTTAATGGAACAAAACTCTACCTGGTAATGACAGAGGGTGATTTATTCTTTTTTTTATTTAACTGAAAAAAAGTTGGATGTAGCGATGTGGTTTTTTGCTCCCTCACAATCCCCCAGGAAGAGGATTGGAGCCAGGATGAGCATCGGAGCACAAAAGCCACGAAGCGATGGTCACAACGTGCTGAAGGGGCAATCGGGGTGTTGTTCAGTGGTGAGATGAGCAAGCAGCATCCCGAAAATCCGCCCCTGGAGAGGGGTTAGTGGTGTACGGACGCTCTCTGTGTTCTGTAAACCCCCTGTGGGGAGCCCCTGCTGCCCCCTTGGCAGCGCCCGGGTGGCTGTGACTGCTGAAAGCTGGTTTGGTGCGTTGAGGTGTTAGGTGGGGTGGCACAGCCCCTGCCCGCCCCGGGAGGGGGGACACCACCTCTCCGGTGGCACTGGATGGGTGGGAGGGAGGGAGGGAGCAGAGCTCTGGGAGCCATGGAGAAAGGCGTGGGGGTGTCCCTCATCGTGGCAGCCCCCAGCAGCCCTACCCCGCCACCCGGCCACCCCAAGGGACACCCAAGCCCCATCTTGGTCCTCTCCCCGTTGGGTGATGCCCTTCCACCCGCCCTGGAGGTGCGCTCCTCTCCTGCAGGGGGGGACGCCCAGCACTCGCCTGGCTAGAGAAGCACCGGGGGGGGGGGGGGGAGGGGGATGGGGGGGGGTGACTGGGGGCATCTGAGCTTCCCAGTTACACGGGCGTAATTAGTGCACCATTAATAACCACTTTGGCTCTGCTAACCAACTGCGGCGAGGCCCCCACCCCGCTTTAGCACAGGCTTCCTGATGCCAACACCTCCCCGAGCCACTGGGTAAAGCTGCGCCTGGCAAAAAACCACCACCACCCCAAAAAAACCCCACAGCACAGCCCCCACTCCCCACCCACCCCTTCTCCCCCCATCACAGCCATGGGGCAAACTCCCACCACCACCACCCCCCATCTCAGCTCGGCCATGACCCCCCCGAGACACTGGAAAGAGCGCAACGGAGAGCGAGCTCAGGCTCGTGTGAGCTGCAGAGATTTCTCTTTTTCTTGTGATGATGTTGTCGTTGGGTGGGGTTTGGTTGTTTTTTTTTCACGGAACACTTTGCAGTAGAGGACAAAAATATGGTGTCACAGCCCCTGGGGCCACACTGGCACCGCCACCTCACCCACCCCCCCCACCCCACCCCACCCCCCCCCCCGCTCCCGTCCCTCCTCTTCCCAGCGGCTTTCACCACTTTCCTTGCTTGGTTTTGTTTTGTGTTTGGTTTTGTTTTTTTTTTCCTTACAACCTTTTTTTATATTTGGGTTGGGGTTCTTTTTCACTTTTTTTTCCGCCTTTCTTCCCCCCCTTTTTTCTCTTTCTCCTTTTTTTTTCTTTTCTCCTTTTTTCTTTTGCTTTTTTTTCTTTTCCCCCTTTTTCTTTCCACCACTTTTTTTTCCCCTTTTTTTTCCTCCTTTTTAACATTTCTCAAGCTTTCTCCAAAGGAACAGCCCCTGGCTCTCAGCTAGCCAAAGGAGACTACGGAAGAGCATTGGCACCCGTGGGAGTGGTTTCCTTCTCCTGCTTCACACTCGGTCGAGATCGTTTTTTCCAACTCGTCTTTTTTTTTTTAACAAATTAAACAAAAAAAAAAGCTCCAAGTATCAGTTTTACAAGGCACACAAAATCTCTAGAAGGGAAACACAAACGCAAGGTGCTGAGGTATGAAAACCTGAGGTGTTTTTTTCTGTGTGGATGTGTGTGTGTCATCTGGGGTTGGGGGTTGTGTGTGCTTTATTTTTGAAATTTAAAAAAAATAATAATTTTGCTAGGTTTTTTGTTTTTGTTTTTGTTTTTTTTTTTTTTTTTCCCCAGCCCTGGGCTGACAACCTCTTGGAAATCCGGTGTTTCCCCCGTCGTGGTTTGGCCTCAGCCGGCAACAAAGAACCACGCGGCCGCTCGCTCCACTCCCGCAGCCGGGGGCAAAATCGGAAGAAAAAGGCAAAAAACTCGCGGGTTGAGATAAAGGCAGTTTAAGAGAAGAGCAACGGGAGGGGCAAACAATCCCAATAACAGCGGTAAAGGAATAGACGGACGCGATGACAGCGCCTCCGCGCACCGACCGGCCCCGCACCGCCGCAGCCCGCTCCCAGCCGCCACTTCCCGCCCCCTCCCCCGGCGAGCTCCCCCCAGCCCCGGGCATGGCTCACAGGGGATGGGATACCTGTGTCCCTGCCGGCTCCTCGGGGAAATTAACCCCATCCCTGCCGGAACCAGGACACCCCCCGCCCCTCTTTCCCCCCTTCTCTCCTGCAACCCGCATCTTTCAGCCGCGTCGGGGCGGTGATGGAGAGCGAAGGGACAGAGGGACAGCCGGGACAGGGGGACGCAGCAGATGCCAACCCCAGTTTGGGACTCAGGGAAGCAAAGAGGAAAGGGCGCGTGAAAGAGAAATGCCTCTTTGAGGAGACGGGATCCCTTCTCTTGGCTCATACAGGCACTGCTCTTCTCAAAGCCCTTAAGAAATCGCTTTTTAACGCTCCTTTAATTATTATGGGGGGTTTCACCCCCTGCTGGCAATCCTACATCCCTGCTCTACCGGGCATTAGAGAACCACTGGACTAGTTCCTGTCCTTGAACCTCGAGAAAAGCCGGCTTTGGCTAAAAACCAAACATCCTCCTCCCGCCCCCACCCCCTCTGAAAAAAAAAAAAAAAAAATTAAAATCCTTACCGCCTCCCCCACGGCACCGGCGCCACCGGCAGCCGCCCCCCCCACCGCCACGGCACAGGCGCCTCCGCCGCCGCCTGCACCGGCACCGGCACCCGCACCACCGGCAGCCGCCCCCCCCACCGCAACAACACCGGCCCCTCCGCCGCCCGTCCCGGCACAAGCCGCGCCCCCCCCTGCAGCGGCACAAGCCACGCCGCCGCCTCTCCCGGCACAACCTACTGCAGCCACTACAACCAGTACCAAAACTACTCCAACTCCATCAAAATCGGTACAAGCCGCCCCGGGAACCAGGAGCAGGAAGAGGAGGTCAACTCCTTCCCCTGCCCCTTACCACAAAGACCACCTCAAGTCACATAGCTTGGGGGAGAGTTCTGAACAAGATCCAGGGGAGGGTCCTTCAAGACCACAGAAGGGAAAGAGACCTTTGAAAACAGACAAAGGCCAGAGTCCTTCTAGAGCAGATGCTGGAGAGGCCCCTTCTGGGGCAGCCTCACCACAGGAGGACTCAGATGTAGAGGGAGTTGTTCAATCCTTCTCCGTGAAAGACCTGAGAAGTATCAGGAAGGACTTTAGTCGTCATGAAGGCGAAACACTTGTCTCCTGGTTGCTCCGATGCTGGGATAGCGGGGCAGATACCCTAGACTGAGATGGCAGAGAAGCTAGGCGATTGGGAAACCTGTCCAAGGATGGAGGGATTGTACCTGAAAGAACTGCCTGTGCGAGAGGTGATTTATAGTGATGGGCAAGCGATAGTAGACCCTGATGAAATGCCATGCAAACGATCTCTGCTCAAAAAGTTTGTACAAAGTGCACCATCACCATATTCCCACCCATTGTCAACAATGGTCTGGGGAGGATCCGATACTGACACACCAACTGTAAATGAAGGGGTTAAGAAGGTACGACAGTATGAAGACAGTCTCTCTGGTCCCTTCTCTGTGGCAGCCATAGAAAAGCTGACTGTGACCACCGAGAAAATGACTGAGAAACTGACTGAGAAAATAGAGCAAATGACCCAGAGATTAGTTGAGCAAACCGATAAACTGTTTGATAAACTAACCAAGGTGGAGGAAAAACTCCATGCTTTCCCTGTACAGACTCATGTTGCAGCTGCTAAGAGGAAACGCCCTCCTACTCAAGAGAAAAACCACCCTCCGACTCAAGACAAATCAAAGCCGATGCGAGATATCCTGTGGGTTTGCCTCTGTGAATATGCAGAAGACATGAAGAAGAGGGATGGAGAACCTACCTCAGCCCTACAGGCACAGGTGCTTGAGTTGCAAAATGAAGCCGATAGAAGAAAGGATTCTTACAGGAAGAAGGTTGCTCCAACCTACGGTAGGCGATCCTACGGACCAGGTAGGAACCAATCTGATAATCGTAGGTACTACGGTCAACAGTAGAGGTGCCCTGCCTCCAGCCAGGAGGAGGAGAGGGACAACCGACTGTATTGGACTGTGTGGATTCGATGGCCTGGCACATGAGAGCCACAAAAGTATAAAGCCCTGGTGGACACTGGTGCACAGTGGTGTTGGGTTGTTTTTTGCTGTCTCCAGGGAGTTATCTAATGTGAAAAGAGAAGTATTTATTTCTTTATATAATTTAAATATTTATTTTCATAAAAAGAGCCTTAAGGGAACAAAACTCTACCTGGTAATAAGAGAGGGTGATTTATTCTTTTTTTTATTTAACTGAAAAAAAGTTGGATGTAGCGATGTGGATTTTCGCTCCCTCACAATCCCCCAGGAAGAGGATTGGAGCCAGGAGGAGCATCGGAGCACAAAAGCCACGAAGCGATGGTCACAATGTGCTGAAGGGGCAATCGGGGAGTTGTTCAGCGGTGAGATGAGCAAGCAGCATCCCGAAAATCCGCCCCTGGAGAGGGGTTAGTGGTGTACGGACACTCTCTGTGTTCTGTAAGCCCCCTTTGGGGAGCCCCTGCTGCCCCCTTGGCAGCGCCCGGGTGGCTGTGACTGCTGAAAGCTGGTTTGGTGCGTTGAGGTGTTAGGTGGGGTGGCACAGCCCCTGCCCGCCCCGGGAGGGGGGACACCACCTCTCCGGTGGCACTGGATGGGTGGGAGGGAGGGAGGGAGCAGAGCTCTGGGAGCCATGGAGAAAGGCGTGGGGGTGTCCCTCATCGTGGCAGCCCCCAGCAGCCCTACCCCGCCACCCGGCCACCCCAAGGGACACCCAAGCCCCATCTTGGTCTTCTCCCCGTTGGGTGACGCCCTTCCACCCACCCCGGAGGTGCGCTCCTCTCCTGCGGGGGGGACGCCCAGCGCTCGCCTGGCTAGAGAAGCACCCGGGGGGGGGGATGGGGGTGGGTGACTGGGGGCATCTGAGCTTCCCAGTTACACGGGCGTAATTAGTGCACCATTAATAACCATTAGTAACCACTTTGGCTCTGCTAACCAACTGCGGCGAGGCCCCCACCCCGCTTTAGCACAGGCTTCCTGATGCCAACACCTCCCCGAGCCACTGGGTAAAGCTGCGCCTGGCAAAAAACCACCACCACCCCAAAAAAACCCCACAGCACAGCCCCCACTCCCCACCCACCCCTTCTCCCCCCATCACAGCCATGGGGCAAACTCCCACCACCACCACCCCCCAATCTCAGCTCGGCCATGACCCCCCCGAGACACTGGAAAGAGAGCAACGGAGAGCAAGCTCAGGCTCGTGTGAGCTGCAGAGATTTCTCTTTTTCTTGTGATGATGTTGTCGTTGGGTGGGGTTTGGTTGTTTTTTTTTCACGGAACACTTTGCAGTAGAGGACAAAAATATGGTGTCACAGCCCCTGGGGCCACACTGGCACCGCCACCTCACCCACCCCCCCCTTCGCTCCCGTCCCTCGTCCCTCCTCTTCCCAGCGGCTTTCACCACTTTCCTTGCTTGGTTTTGTTTTGTGTTTGGTTTTTTTTTTTTTTTTTTCTTACAACCTTTTTTTATATTTGAGTTGGGGTTCTTTTTCCCTTTTTTTCCCGCCTTTCTTCCCCCCCTTTTTTCTCTTTCTCTTTTTTTTTTTCTTTTCTCCTTTTTTCTTTTGCTTTTTTTTCTTTTCCCCCTTTTTCTTTCCACCACTTTTTTCCCCTTTTTTTTTCTCCTTTTTAACATTTCTCAAGCTCTCTCCAAAGGAACAGCCCCTGGCTCTCAGCTAGCCAAAGGAGACTACGGAAGAGCATTGGCACCCGTGGGAGTGGTTTCCTTCTCCTGCTTCACACTCGGTCGAGATCGTTTTTTCCAACTCGTCTTTTTTTTTTAACAAATTAAACAAAAAAAAAGCTCCAAGTATCAGTTTTACAAGGCACACAAAATCTCTAGAAGGGAAACACAAACGCAAGGTGCTGAGGTATGAAAACCTGAGGTGTTTTTTTCTGTGTGGATGTGTGTGTGTCATCTGGGGTTGGGGGTTGTGTGTGCTTTATTTTTGAAATTTAAAAAAAATAATAATTTTGCTAGGTTTTTTGTTTTTGTTTTTTTTTTTTTTTTTTTTTTTCCCCAGCCCTGGGCTGACAACCTCTTGGAAATCCGGTGTTTCCCCCGTCGTGGTTTGGCCTCAGCCGGCAACAAAGAACCACGCGGCCGCTCGCTCCACTCCCGCAGCCGGGGGCAAAATCGGAAGAAAAAGGCAAAAAACTCGCGGGTTGAGATAAAGGCAGTTTAAGAGAAGAGCAACGGGAGGGGCAAACAATCCCAATAACAGCGGTAAAGGAATAGACGGACGCGATGACAGCGCCTCCGCGCACCGACCGGCCCCGCACCGCCGCAGCCCGCTCCCAGCCGCCACTTCCCGCCCCCTCCCCCGGCGAGCTCCCCCCAGCCCCGGGCATGGCTCACAGGGGATGGGATACCTGTGTCCCTGCCGGCTCCTCGGGGAAATTAACCCCATCCCTGCCGGAACCAGGACACCCCCCGCCCCTCTTTCCCCCCTTCTCTCCTGCAACCCGCATCTTTCAGCCGCGTCGGGGCGGTGATGGAGAGCGAAGGGACAGAGGGACAGCCGGGACGGGGGGACGCAGCAGATGCCAACCCCAGTTTGGGACTCAGGGAAGCAAAGAGGAAAGGGCGCGTGAAAGAGAAATGCCTCTTTGAGGAGACGGGATCCCTTCTCTTGGCTCATACAGGCACTGCTCTTCTCAAAGCCCTTAAGAAATCGCTTTTTAACGCTCCTTTAATTATTATGGGGGGTTTCACCCCCTGCTGGCAATCCTACATCCCTGCTCTACCGGGCATTAGAGAACCACTGGACTAGTTCCTGTCCTTGAACCTCGAGAAAAGCCGGCTTTGGCTAAAAACCAAACATCCTCCTCCCGCCCCCACCCCCTCTGAAAAAAAAAAAAAAAAAATTAAAATCCTTACCGCCTCCCCCACGGCACCGGCGCCACCGGCAGCCGCCCCCCCCACCGCCACGGCACAGGCGCCTCCGCCGCCGCCTGCACCGGCACCGGCACCCGCACCACCGGCAGCCGCCCCCCCCACCGCAACAACACCGGCCCCTCCGCCGCCCGTCCCGGCACAAGCCGCGCCCCCCCCGCAGCGGCACAAGCCACGCCGCCGCCTCTCCCGGCACAACCTACTGCAGCCACTACAACCAGTACCAAAACTACTCCAACTCCATCAAAATCGGTACAAGCCGCCCCGGGAACCAGGAGCAGGAAGAGGAGGTCAACTCCTTCCCCTGCCCCTTACCACAAAGACCACCTCAAGTCACATAGCTTGGGGGAGAGTTCTGAACAAGATCCAGGGGAGGGTCCTTCAAGACCACAGAAGGGAAAGAGACCTTTGAAAACAGACAAAGGCCAGAGTCCTTCTAGAGCAGATGCTGGAGAGGCCCCTTCTGGGGCAGCCTCCCCACAGGAGGACTCAGATGTAGAGGGAGTTGTTCAATCCTTCTCCGTGAAAGACCTGAGAAGTATCAGGAAGGACTTTAGTCGTCATGAAGGCGAAACACTTGTCTCCTGGTTGCTCCGATGCTGGGATAGCGGGGCAGATACCCTAGACTGAGATGGCAGAGAAGCTAGGCGATTGGGAAACCTGTCCAAGGATGGAGGGATTGTACCTGAAAGAACTGCCTGTGCGAGAGGTGATTTATAGTGATGGGCAAGCGATAGTAGACCCTGATGAAATGCCATGCAAACGATCTCTGCTCAAAAAGTTTGTACAAAGTGCACCATCACCATATTCCCACCCATTGTCAACAATGGTCTGGGGAGGATCCGATACTGACACACCAACTGTAAATGAAGGGGTTAAGAAGGTACGACAGTATGAAGACAGTCTCTCTGGTCCCTTCTCTGTGGCAGCCATAGAAAAGCTGACTGTGACCACCGAGAAAATGACTGAGAAACTGACTGAGAAAATAGAGCAAATGACCCAGAGATTAGTTGAGCAAACCGATAAACTGTTTGATAAACTAACCAAGGTGGAGGAAAAACTCCATGCTTTCCCTGTACAGACTCATGTTGCAGCTGCTAAGAGGAAACGCCCTCCTACTCAAGAGAAAAACCACCCTCCGACTCAAGACAAATCAAAGCCGATGCGAGATATCCTGTGGGTTTGCCTCTGTGAATATGCAGAAGACATGAAGAAGAGGGATGGAGAACCTACCTCAGCCCTACAGGCACAGGTGCTTGAGTTGCAAAATGAAGCCGATAGAAGAAAGGATTCTTACAGGAAGAAGGTTGCTCCAACCTACGGTAGGCGATCCTACGGACCAGGTAGGAACCAATCTGATAATCGTAGGTACTACGGTCAACAGTAGAGGTGCCCTGCCTCCAGCCAGGAGGAGGAGAGGGACAACCGACTGTATTGGACTGTGTGGATTCGATGGCCTGGCACATGAGAGCCACAAAAGTATAAAGCCCTGGTGGACACTGGTGCACAGTGGTGTTGGGTTGTTTTTTGCTGTCTCCAGGGAGTTATCTAATGTGAAAAGAGAAGTATTTATTTCTTTATATAATTTAAATATTTATTTTCATAAAAAGAGCCTTAAGGGAACAAAACTCTACCTGGTAATAAGAGAGGGTGATTTATTCTTTTTTTTATTTAACTGAAAAAAAGTTGGATGTAGCGATGTGGATTTTCGCTCCCTCACAATCCCCCAGGAAGAGGATTGGAGCCAGGAGGAGCATCGGAGCACAAAAGCCACGAAGCGATGGTCACAATGTGCTGAAGGGGCAATCGGGGAGTTGTTCAGCGGTGAGATGAGCAAGCAGCATCCCGAAAATCCGCCCCTGGAGAGGGGTTAGTGGTGTACGGACACTCTCTGTGTTCTGTAAGCCCCCTTTGGGGAGCCCCTGCTGCCCCCTTGGCAGCGCCCGGGTGGCTGTGACTGCTGAAAGCTGGTTTGGTGCGTTGAGGTGTTAGGTGGGGTGGCACAGCCCCTGCCCGCCCCGGGAGGGGGGACACCACCTCTCCGGTGGCACTGGATGGGTGGGAGGGAGGGAGGGAGCAGAGCTCTGGGAGCCATGGAGAAAGGCGTGGGGGTGTCCCTCATCGTGGCAGCCCCCAGCAGCCCTACCCCGCCACCCGGCCACCCCAAGGGACACCCAAGCCCCATCTTGGTCTTCTCCCCGTTGGGTGACGCCCTTCCACCCACCCCGGAGGTGCGCTCCTCTCCTGCGGGGGGGACGCCCAGCGCTCGCCTGGCTAGAGAAGCACCCGGGGGGGGGGATGGGGGTGGGTGACTGGGGGCATCTGAGCTTCCCAGTTACACGGGCGTAATTAGTGCACCATTAATAACCATTAGTAACCACTTTGGCTCTGCTAACCAACTGCGGCGAGGCCCCCACCCCGCTTTAGCACAGGCTTCCTGATGCCAACACCTCCCCGAGCCACTGGGTAAAGCTGCGCCTGGCAAAAAACCACCACCACCCCAAAAAAACCCCACAGCACAGCCCCCACTCCCCACCCACCCCTTCTCCCCCCATCACAGCCATGGGGCAAACTCCCACCACCACCACCCCCCAATCTCAGCTCGGCCATGACCCCCCCGAGACACTGGAAAGAGAGCAACGGAGAGCAAGCTCAGGCTCGTGTGAGCTGCAGAGATTTCTCTTTTTCTTGTGATGATGTTGTCGTTGGGTGGGGTTTGGTTGTTTTTTTTTCACGGAACACTTTGCAGTAGAGGACAAAAATATGGTGTCACAGCCCCTGGGGCCACACTGGCACCGCCACCTCACCCACCCCCCCCTTCGCTCCCGTCCCTCGTCCCTCCTCTTCCCAGCGGCTTTCACCACTTTCCTTGCTTGGTTTTGTTTTGTGTTTGGTTTTTTTTTTTTTTTTTTCTTACAACCTTTTTTTATATTTGAGTTGGGGTTCTTTTTCCCTTTTTTTCCCGCCTTTCTTCCCCCCCTTTTTTCTCTTTCTCTTTTTTTTTTTCTTTTCTCCTTTTTTCTTTTGCTTTTTTTTCTTTTCCCCCTTTTTCTTTCCACCACTTTTTTCCCCTTTTTTTTTCTCCTTTTTAACATTTCTCAAGCTCTCTCCAAAGGAACAGCCCCTGGCTCTCAGCTAGCCAAAGGAGACTACGGAAGAGCATTGGCACCCGTGGGAGTGGTTTCCTTCTCCTGCTTCACACTCGGTCGAGATCGTTTTTTCCAACTCGTCTTTTTTTTTTAACAAATTAAACAAAAAAAAAGCTCCAAGTATCAGTTTTACAAGGCACACAAAATCTCTAGAAGGGAAACACAAACGCAAGGTGCTGAGGTATGAAAACCTGAGGTGTTTTTTTCTGTGTGGATGTGTGTGTGTCATCTGGGGTTGGGGGTTGTGTGTGCTTTATTTTTGAAATTTAAAAAAAATAATAATTTTGCTAGGTTTTTTGTTTTTGTTTTTTTTTTTTTTTTTTTTTTCCCCAGCCCTGGGCTGACAACCTCTTGGAAATCCGGTGTTTCCCCCGTCGTGGTTTGGCCTCAGCCGGCAACAAAGAACCACGCGGCCGCTCGCTCCACTCCCGCAGCCGGGGGCAAAATCGGAAGAAAAAGGCAAAAAACTCGCGGGTTGAGATAAAGGCAGTTTAAGAGAAGAGCAACGGGAGGGGCAAACAATCCCAATAACAGCGGTAAAGGAATAGACGGACGCGATGACAGCGCCTCCGCGCACCGACCGGCCCCGCACCGCCGCAGCCCGCTCCCAGCCGCCACTTCCCGCCCCCTCCCCCGGCGAGCTCCCCCCAGCCCCGGGCATGGCTCACAGGGGATGGGATACCTGTGTCCCTGCCGGCTCCTCGGGGAAATTAACCCCATCCCTGCCGGAACCAGGACACCCCCCGCCCCTCTTTCCCCCCTTCTCTCCTGCAACCCGCATCTTTCAGCCGCGTCGGGGCGGTGATGGAGAGCGAAGGGACAGAGGGACAGCCGGGACGGGGGGACGCAGCAGATGCCAACCCCAGTTTGGGACTCAGGGAAGCAAAGAGGAAAGGGCGCGTGAAAGAGAAATGCCTCTTTGAGGAGACGGGATCCCTTCTCTTGGCTCATACAGGCACTGCTCTTCTCAAAGCCCTTAAGAAATCGCTTTTTAACGCTCCTTTAATTATTATGGGGGGTTTCACCCCCTGCTGGCAATCCTACATCCCTGCTCTACCGGGCATTAGAGAACCACTGGACTAGTTCCTGTCCTTGAACCTCGAGAAAAGCCGGCTTTGGCTAAAAACCAAACATCCTCCTCCCGCCCCCACCCCCTCTGAAAAAAAAAAAAAAAAAATTAAAATCCTTACCGCCTCCCCCACGGCACCGGCGCCACCGGCAGCCGCCCCCCCCACCGCCACGGCACAGGCGCCTCCGCCGCCGCCTGCACCGGCACCGGCACCCGCACCACCGGCAGCCGCCCCCCCCACCGCAACAACACCGGCCCCTCCGCCGCCCGTCCCGGCACAAGCCGCGCCCCCCCCTGCAGCGGCACAAGCCACGCCGCCGCCTCTCCCGGCACAACCTACTGCAGCCACTACAACCAGTACCAAAACTACTCAAACTCCATCAAAATCGGTACAAGCCGCCCCGGGAACCAGGAGCAGGAAGAGGAGGTCAACTCCTTCCCCTGCCCCTTACCACAAAGACCACCTCAAGTCACATAGCTTGGGGGAGAGTTCTGAACAAGATCCAGGGGAGGGTCCTTCAAGACCACAGAAGGGAAAGAGACCTTTGAAAACAGACAAAGGCCAGAGTCCTTCTAGAGCAGATGCTGGAGAGGCCCCTTCTGGGGCAGCCTCCCCACAGGAGGACTCAGATGTAGAGGGAGTTGTTCAATCCTTCTCCGTGAAAGACCTGAGAAGTATCAGGAAGGACTTTAGTCGTCATGAAGGCGAAACACTTGTCTCCTGGTTGCTCCGATGCTGGGATAGCGGGGCAGATACCCTAGACTGAGATGGCAGAGAAGCTAGGCGATTGGGAAACCTGGCCAAGGATGGAGGGATTGTACCTGAAAGAACTGCCTGTGCGAGAGGTGATTTATAGTGATGGGCAAGCGATAGTAGACCCTGATGAAATGCCATGCAAACGATCTCTGCTCAAAAGGTTTGTACAAAGTGCACCATCACCATATTCCCACCCATTGTCAACAATGGTCTGGGGAGGATCCGATACTGACACACCAACTGTAAATGAAGGGGTTAAGAAGGTACGACAGTATGAAGACAGTCTCTCTGGTCCCTTCTCTGTGGCAGCCATAGAAAAGCTGACTGTGACCACCGAGAAAATGACTGAGAAACTGACTGAGAAAATAGAGCAAATGACCCAGAGATTAGTTGAGCAAACCGATAAACTGTTTGATAAACTAACCAAGGTGGAGGAAAAACTCCATGCTTTCCCTGTACAGACTCATGTTGCAGCTGCTAAGAGGAAACGCCCTCCTACTCAAGAGAAAAACCACCCTCCGACTCAAGACAAATCAAAGCTGATGCGAGATATCCTGTGGGTTTGCCTCTGTGAATATGCAGAAGACATGAAGAAGAGGGATGGAGAACCTACCTCAGCCCTACAGGCACAGGTGCTTGAGTTGCAAAATGAAGCCGATAGAAGAAAGGATTCTTACAGGAAGAAGGTTGCTCCAACCTACGGTAGGCGATCCTACGGACCAGGTAGGAACCAATCTGATAATCGTAGGTACTACGGTCAACAGTAGAGGTGCCCTGCCTCCAGCCAGGAGGAGGAGAGGGACAACCGACTTTATTGGACTGTGTGGATTCGATGGCCTGGCACATGAGAGCCACAAAAGTATAAAGCCCTGGTGGACACTGGTGCACAGTGGTGGTGCTTTTTTTTTTGCTGTCTCCAGGGAGTTATCTAATGTGAAAAGAGAAGTATTTATTTCTTTATATAATTTAAATATTTATTTTCATAAAAAGAGCCTGAAGGGAACGAACCTCTACCTGGTAATGAGAGAGGGTGATTTATTCTTTTTTTTTTATTTAACTGAAAAAAAGTTGGATGTAGCGATGTGGATTTTCGCTCCCTCACAATCCCCCAGGAAGAGGATTGGAGCCAGGAGGAGCATCGGAGCACAGAAGCCGCGAAGCGATGGTCACACAGTGCTGCAGGGGCAATCGAGGTGTCGTTCAGTGGTGAGATGAGCAAGCAGCATCCCGAAAATCCGCCCCTGGAGAGGGGTCAGCGGTGTACGGACGCTCTCTGTGTTCTGTAAACCCCCTGTGGGGAGCCCCTGCTGCCCCCTTGGCAGCGCCCGGGTGGCTGTGACTGCTGAAAGCTGGTTTGGTGCGTTGAGGTGTTAGGTGGGGTGGCAGCAGCCCCTGCCCGCCCCGGGAGGGGGGACACCACCTCTCCGGTGGCACTGGATGGGTGGGAGGGAGGGAGGGAGCACAGCTCTGGAAGCCATGGAGAAAGGCGTGGGGGTGTCCCTCATCGTGGCAGCCCCCAGCAGCCCTACCCCGCCACACGGCCACCCCAAGGACACCCAAGCCCCATCTTGGTCCTCTCCCTCTTGGGTGATGCCCTTCCACCCGCCCTGGAGGTGCGCTCCTCTCCTGCAGGGGGGGACGCCCAGCACTCGCCTGGCTAGAGAAGCACCGGGGGGGTGCTTAGGGGGCATCTGAGCTTCCCAGTTACACGGGCATAATTAGGGCGCCCTTAAGAACCATTAATAACCACTTTGGCTCTGCTAACCAACTGCGGCGAGGCCCCCACCCCGCTTTAGCGCAGGCTTTGTGATGCCAACACCTCCCTGAGCCACTGGGTAAAGCGACGCCTGGCAAAAAAACACCATCACCCAAAGAAAACCCCACACCACATCCCCCACTCCCCGCCCACCCCTTCTCCCCCCATCACAGCCATGGGACAAACTCCCACCACCACCACACCCCAATCTCAGCTCGGCCGTGACACCCCCAAGACACTGGAAAGAAAGCAACCGAGAGCAAGCTCAGGCTCCTGTGAGCTGCAGAGATTTCTCTTTGGTTTTTGATGTTGTCCTTGGATGGGGTTTGGTTGGTTGTTTTTCACACAACACTTTGCAGTAGAGGACAAAAACGTGGTGTCGCAGCCCCCGGGGTCAGCGCCGGCACTGCCACCTCCCCCCACCCAGCTCCTGTCCCTCCTCTTGCCCCGCAGCTGTTCCCACTTTCCTTGCTTGGTTTGGTTGGTTTTTTTTCCTTTCTACCTTTCTTTTTTAATATGTTTTCGCAGGCTTCTACCCTTTGACCAGTCAAGACACCGCTTCTTTTTCTTGATTTCGTTTTAGACGGGTCTTTTATTAGCGTGCTTGTAAGCTGTCGCGTGGTCAAGTCAATCTGGTTTTGTCGGGTTGTCGTGTCACCCTCTTAGGAACCGCGTGGGGTGTTGTACCCAAACGGTTGACAGTTCCTAAAGGGAACTTCCTATTAAGGACTCCGCTGGGCGTTTATGCGTGTTTGCCACCTCTTTCTACCGTGACGTCATTATTTAATTTCTCTTTTCTTTCTCTTCTCTTTTCAGACTCACATGCCATACTTCCGGAAGAAGATGGTGTGGGAGATAATCCACCAACAGCTGCTGTGACACGTGGACTCTTAGAGCTCTTCTTTTGATTACGTTTCTTCGACCTTAGTTACTTTTCTTAGGCCTTTAGTTAGTTTTCTTAGACCTTTAGTTACATTTCTTAGACGAATTTTCCTCTTTAGGTTATGAAGTAGAAGTTAAGATGGTTTATTCCCCCCACCTCCCTTATTTTGGAGACAGTAACTCTGGGGTTTTGGTACACAAGTTTTCCTCTTTAGCTTATGAAGGAGAAGTTAAGATGGTTTGTTCCCCCCACCTCCCTTATTTTGGAGACAGTAACTCTGGGGTTTTGGTACACAAGTTTTCCTCTTTAGCTTATGAAGGAGAAGTTAAGATGGTTTATTCCCCCCACCTCCCTTATTTTGGAGACAGTAACTCTGGGGTTTTGGTACACAAGTTTTCCTCTTCAAATTATGAAGTAGTGGTTAAGACAGTTTATTTCCCCACCTCCACCCCCCCCCCCCCCCCCCCCCCTTATTTTGGAGACAGTAACTCTCTTTGAAATTAGCTAACGCACCTTAAGCAAGAGCCAGAAAGGTGGGTGTGACCTCGTTAAGGGCAGAGTGAAGAAGGAACATCGTCAACTTCCATGGCTGAGCCGCACGCTCGCGCCTCACAGCGCACGCGACCACGTTACAGACAAATGGGAAACATCCGTGGTGGTGGTTACAGTCGTGTTTGCCCAACTTACCTTCCCAAGGACAACGTGCTGAACTACCGTCTCCTCAAAGAGAGTTTTCCTCTGTTTCTGGAATATCTACCGTCTACTTGATTCCTAAAACTGGATTTGTCACGACCACAGAAAGAAAGCGTTTACCATCTCTTGATTTCTCACCAAAGCCCCTGTCCTTTGGGCTGGTTTGGGGTTGGCTTGTTTTGCTGCCTCCAGGGAGTTATCTAATGTGAAAAGAGAAGTATTTATTTCTTTATATAATATAAATATTTATTTTAATAAAAAGAGCCTTAATGGAAGGAAACTCTCCCTGTGTCCTGGTTTGAGGTAAAAGAGAACCAATTTTGTTCAGTAACTTGGCTTCTTAGCTGGGCCTCTTCTACCAACTGAAATTAACTGCCTATTGTGCCGTCAGCGTTCACTCTCTCAGAGCGATAAGAGCAATGGTTACAGCTGATGCCCAGGCATGGGATGCAGAGAGGCTCTTGCTTATACTCATTGCTATAACCCCCACGGCCAACCAGCTTTGTTATTTGCCCCGTTGGAGGGTCGGAAGCGGAAAAGCATAGTGGGGTCCCACCTGCGGGGAGGAGCGACAGGACAGGTGACCCAAAACTGACCAACAGGGTATTCCATCCCATCTGCCTCATGCTCAGTAGAAAAGAGACCAAAGGGATCAAAGGGTTCTTCTACCTGGGGAATGTTTACTTCGCCCTTTGATAATTATGCTGATGTGACCCCATCAGAGCTGGGGCATGGCAACCTTCTGGGCTCTGAGGATAAGGACTGGTACCTTGTTAAGATCGTGGTTTTGTTGTTGATGCTCCTGAATGTGGTGCAGGGGTGGTTTCTTGTGAAACATCTGTGCAGGGGGAGCTGGAGGGGACCGTGCGCTGCCGCCACTCAGACCCGCGCAGCCGCTCGGCGATCTGCAGCGGCGCGAACCGCGGCCCCGCCCGGCCCGGCCGCAGCTGCCCCCCCCGGAGCAACGGCACCACCGGCAGCCGCCTCCCCCACGGCACCGGGGCCACCGGCAGCTGCCCCCCCCCGGAGCAACGGCACCACCGGCAGCCGCCTCCCCTACGGCACCGGCGCCACCGGCAGCTGCCCCCCCCGGAGCAACGGCGCCACCGGCAGCCGTCTTCCGCACCGCCACGGCACAGGCGCCTCCGCCGCCGCCTGCACCGGCACCGGCACCCGCACCACCGGCAGCCGCCCCCCCCACCGCAACAACACCGGCCCCTCCGCCGCCCGTCCCGGCACAAGCCGCGCCCCCCCCCTGCAGCGGCACAAGCCACGCCGCCGCCTCTCCCGGCACAACCTACTGCAGCCACTACAACCAGTACCAAAACTACTCCAACTCCATCAAAATCGGTACAAGCCGCCCCGGTAACCAGGAGCAGGAAGAGGAGGTCAACTCCTTCCCCTGCCCCTTACCACAAAGACCACCTCAAGTCACATAGCTTGGGGGAGAGTTCTGAACAAGATCCAGGGGAGGGTCCTTCAAGACCACAGAAGGGAAAGAGACCTTTGAAAACAGACAAAGGCCAGAGTCCTTCTAGAGCAGATGCTGCAGAGGCCCCTTCTGGGGCAGCCTCCCCACAGGAGGACTCAGATGTAGAGGGAGTTGTTCAATCCTTCTCCGTGAAAGATCTGAGAAGTATCAGGAAGGACTTTAGTCGTCATGAAGGCGAAACACTTGTCTCCTGGTTGCTCCGATGCTGGGATAGCGGGGCAGATACCCTAGACTGAGATGGCAGAGAAGCTAGGCGATTGGGAAACCTGGCCAAGGATGGAGGGATTGTACCTGAAAGAACTGCCTGTGCGAGAGGTGATTTATAGTGACGGGCAAGCGATAGTAGACCCTGATGAAATGCCATGCAAACGATCTCTGCTCAAAAAGTTTGTACAAAGTGCACCATCAACATATTCCCACCCATTGTCAACAATGGTCTGGGGAGGATCCGATACTGACACACCAACTGTAAATGAAGGGGTTAAGAAGGTACGACAGTATGAAGACAGTCTCTCTGGTCCCTTCTCTGTGGCAGCCATAGAAAAGCTGACTGTGACCACCGAGAAAATGACTGAGAAACTGACTGAGAAAATAGAGCAAATGACCCAGAGATTAGTTGAGCAAACCGATAAACTGTTTGATAAACTAACCAAGGTGGAGGAAAAACTCCATGCCTTCCCTGTACAGACTCATGTTGCAGCTGCTAAGAGGAAACGCCCTCCTACTCAAGAGAAAAACCACCCTCCGACTCAAGACAAATCAAAGCCGATGCGAGATATCCTGTGGGTTTGCCTCTGTGAATATGCAGAAGACATGAAGAAGAGGGATGGAGAACCTACCTCAGCCCTACAGGCACAGGTGCTTGAGTTGCAAAATGAAGCCGATAGAAGAAAGGATTCTTACAGGAAGAAGGTTGCTCCGACCTACGGTAGGCGATTCTACGGACCAGGTAGGAACCAATCTGATAATCGTAGGTACTACGGTCAACAGTAGAGGTGCCCTGCCTCCAGCCAGGAGGAGGAGAGGGACAACCGACTGTATTGGACTGTGTGGATTCGATGGCCTGGCACATGAGAGCCACAAAAGTATAAAGCCCTGGTGGACACTGGTGCACAGTGGTGTTGGGTTGTTTTTTGCTGTCTCCAGGGAGTTATCTAATGTGAAAAGAGAAGTATTTATTTCTTTATATAATTTAAATATTTATTTTCATAAAAAGAGCCTTAAGGGAACAAAACTCTACCTGGTAATAAGAGAGGGTGATTTATTCTTTTTTTTATTTAACTGAAAAAAAGTTGGATGTAGCGATGTGGTTTTTTGCTCCCTCACAATCCCCCAGGAAGAGGATTGGAGCCAGGAGGAGCATCGGAGCACAAAAGCCACGAAGCGATGGTCACAATGTGCTGAAGGGGCAATCGGGGAGGTGTTCAGCGGTGAGATGAGCAAGCAGCATCCCGAAAATCCGCCCCTGGAGAGGGGTTAGTGGTGTACGGACACTCTCTGTGTTCTGTAAACCCCCTGTGGGGAGCCCCTGCTGCCCCCTTGGCAGCGCCCGGGTGGCTGTGACTGCTGAAAGCTGGTTTGGTGCGTTGAGGTGTTAGATGGGGTGGCACAGCCCCTGCCCACCCCGGGAGGGGGGACACCACCTCTCCGGTGGCACTGGATGGGTGGGAGGGAGGGAGGGATCAGAGCTCTGGGAGCCATGGAGAAAGGCGTGGGGGTGTCCCTCATCGTGGCAGCCCCCAGCAGCCCTACCCCGCCACCCGGCCACCCCAAGGGACACCCAAGCCCCATCTTGGTCTTCTCCCCGTTGGGTGACGCCCTTCCACCCACCCCGGAGGTGCGCTCCTCTCCTGCGGGGGGGACGCCCAGCGCTCGCCTGGCTAGAGAAGCACCCGGGGGGGGGGGATGGGGGTGGGTGACTGGGGGCATCTGAGCTTCCCAGTTACACGGGCGTAATTAGTGCACCATTAATAACCATTAGTAACCACTTTGGCTCTGCTAACCAACTGCGGCGAGGCCCCCACCCCGCTTTAGCACAGGCTTCCTGATGCCAACACCTCCCCGAGCCACTGGGTAAAGCTGCGCCTGGCAAAAAACCACCACCACCCCAAAAAAACCCCACAGCACAGCCCCCACTCCCCACCCACCCCTTCTCCCCCCATCACAGCCATGGGGCAAACTCCCACCACCACCACCCCCCAATCTCAGCTCGGCCATGACCCCCCCGAGACACTGGAAAGAGAGCAACGGAGAGCGAGCTCAGGCTCGTGTGAGCTGCAGAGATTTCTCTTTTTCTTGTGATGATGTTGTCGTTGGGTGGGGTTTGGTTGTTTTTTTTTCACGGAACACTTTGCAGTAGAGGACAAAAATATGGTGTCACAGCCCCTGGGGCCACACTGGCACCGCCACCTCACCCACCCCCCCCTTCGCTCCCGTCCCTCGTCCCTCCTCTTCCCAGCGGCTTTCACCACTTTCCTTGCTTGGTTTTGTTTTGTGTTTGTTTTTTTTTTTTTTTTTTCTTACAACCTTTTTTTATATTTGAGTTGGGGTTCTTTTTCCCTTTTTTTTCCGCCTTTCTTCCCCCCCTTTTTTCTCTTTCTCTTTTTTTTTTTCTTTTCTCCTTTTTTCTTTTGCTTTTCTTTCTTTTCCCCCTTTTTCTTTCCACCACTTTTTTCCCCTTTTTTTTTCTCCTTTTTAACATTTCTCAAGCTTTCTCCAAAGGAACAGCCCCTGGCTCTCAGCTAGCCAAAGGAGACTACGGAAGAGCATTGGCACCCGTGGGAGTGGTTTCCTTCTCCTGCTTCACACTCGGTCGAGATCGTTTTTTCCAACTCGTCTTTTTTTTTTTAACAAATTAAACAAAAAAAAAAGCTCCAAGTATCAGTTTTACAAGGCACACAAAATCTCTAGAAGGGAAACACAAACGCAAGGTGCTGAGGTATGAAAACCTGAGGTGTTTTTTTCTGTGTGGATGTGTGTGTGTCATCTGGGGTTGGGGGTTGTGTGTGCTTTATTTTTGAAATTTAAAAAAAATAATAATTTTGCTAGGTTTTTTGTTGGTTGTTTTTTTTTTTTTCTTCCCCAGCCCTGGGCTGACAACCTCTTGGAAATCCGGTGTTTCCCCCGTCGTGGTTTGGCCTCAGCCGGCAACAAAGAACCACGCGGCCGCTCGCTCCACTCCCGCAGCCGGGGGCAAAATCGGAAGAAAAAGGCAAAAAACTCGCGGGTTGAGATAAAGGCAGTTTAAGAGAAGAGCAACGGGAAGGGCAAACAATCCCAATAACAGCAGTAAAGGAATAGACGGACGCGATGACAGCGCCTCCGCGCACCGACCGGCCCCGCACCGCCGCAGCCCGCTCCCAGCCGCCACTTCCCGCCCCCTCCCCCGGCGAGCTCCCCCCAGCCCCGGGCATGGCTCACAGGGGATGGGATACCTGTGTCCCTGCCGGCTCCTCGGGGAAATTAACCCCATCCCTGCCGGAACCAGGACACCCCCCGCCCCTCTTTCCCCCCTTCTCTCCTGCAACCCGCATCTTTCAGCCGCGTCGGGGCGGTGATGGAGAGCGAAGGGACAGAGGGACAGCCGGGACAGGGGGACGCAGCAGATGCCAACCCCAGTTTGGGACTCAGGGAAGCAAAGAGGAAAGGGCGCGTGAAAGAGAAATGCCTCTTTGAGGAGACGGGATCCCTTCTCTTGGCTCATACAGGCACTGCTCTTCTCAAAGCCCTTAAGAAATCGCTTTTTAACGCTCCTTTAATTATTATGGGGGGTTTCACCCCCTGCTGGCAATCCTACATCCCTACTCTACTGGGCATTAGAGAACCACTGGACTAGTTCCTGTCCTTGAACCTCGAGAAAAGCCGGCTTTGGCTAAAAACCAAACATCCTCCTCCCGCCCCCACCCCCTCTGAAAAAAAAAAAAAAAAATTAAAATCCTTACCGCCTCCCCCACGGCACCGGCGCCACCGGCAGCCGCCCCCCCCACCGCCACGGCACAGGCGCCTCCGCCGCCGCCTGCACCGGCACCGGCACCCGCACCACCGGCAGCCGCCCCCCCCACCGCAACAACACCGGCCCCTCCGCCGCCCGTCCCGGCACAAGCCGCGCCCCCCCCGCAGCGGCACAAGCCACGCCGCCGCCTCTCCCGGCACAACCTACTGCAGCCACTACAACCAGTACCAAAACTACTCCAACTCCATCAAAATCGGTACAAGCCGCCCCGGTAACCAGGAGCAGGAAGAGGAGGTCAACTCCTTCCCCTGCCCCTTACCACAAAGACCACCTCAAGTCACATAGCTTGGGGGAGAGTTCTGAACAAGATCCAGGGGAGGGTCCTTCAAGACCACAGAAGGGAAAGAGACCTTTGAAAACAGACAAAGGCCAGAGTCCTTCTAGAGCAGATGCTGGAGAGGCCCCTTCTGGGGCAGCCTCCCCACAGGAGGACTCAGATGTAGAGGGAGTTGTTCAATCCTTCTCCGTGAAAGATCTGAGAAGTATCAGGAAGGACCTTAGTCGTCATGAAGGCGAAACACTTGTCTCCCGGTTGCTCCGATGCTGGGATAGCGGGGCAGATACCCTAGACTGAGATGGCAGAGAAGCTAGGCGATTGGGAAACCTGTCCAAGGATGGAGGGATTGTACCTGAAAGAACTGCCTGTGCGAGAGGTGATTTATAGTGATGGGCAAGCGACAGTAGACCCTGATGAAATGCCATGCAAACGATCTCTGCTCAAAAAGTTTGTACAAAGTGCACCATCAACATATTCCCACCCATTGTCAACAATGGTCTGGGGAGGATCCGATACTGACACACCAACTGTAAATGAAGGGGTTAAGAAGGTACGACAGTATGAAGACAGTCTCTCTGGTCCCTTCTCTGTGGCAGCCATAGAAAAGCTGACTGTGACCACCGAGAAAATGACTGAGAAACTGACTGAGAAAATAGAGCAAATGACCCAGAGATTAGTTGAGCAAATCCATAAACTGTTTGATAAACTAACCAAGGTGGAGGAAAAACTCCATGCTTTCCCTGTACAGACTCATGTTGCAGCTGCTAAGAGGAAACGCCCTCCTACTCAAGAGAAAAACCACCCTCCGACTCAAGACAAATCAAAGCCGATGCGAGATATCCTGTGGGTTTGCCTCTGTGAATATGCAGAAGACATGAAGAAGAGGGATGGAGAACCTACCTCAGCCCTACAGGCACAGGTGCTTGAGTTGCAAAATGAAGCCGATAGAAGAAAGGATTCTTACAGGAAGAAGGTTGCTCCAACCTACGGTAGGCGATCCTACGGACCAGGTAGGAACCAATCTGATAATCGTAGGTACTATGGTCAACAGTAGAGGTGCCCTGCCTCCAGCCAGGAGGAGGAGAGGGACAACTGACTTTATTGGACTGTGTGGATTCGATGGCCTGGCACATGAGAGCCACAAAAGTATAAAGCCCTGGTGGACACTGGTGCACAGTGGTGTTGGGTTGTTTTTTGCTGTCTCCAGGGAGTTATCTAATGTGAAAAGAGAAGTATTTATTTCTTTATAGAATTTAAATATTTATTTTCATAAAAAGAGCCTGAAGGGAACGAACCTCTACCTGGTAATGAGAGAGGGTGATTTATTCTTTTTTTTTTATTTAACTGAAAAAAAGTTGGATGTAGCGATGTGGATTTTCGCTCCCTCACAATCCCCCAGGAAGAGGATTGGAGCCAGGAGGAGCATCGGAGCACAGAAGCCGCGAAGCGATGGTCACACAGTGCTGCAGGGGCAATCGAGGTGTCGTTCAGTGGTGAGATGAGCAAGCAGCATCCCGAAAATCCGCCCCTGGAGAGGGGTCAGTGGTGTACGGACGCTCTCTGTGTTCTGTAAACCCCCTGTGGGGAGCCCCTGCTGCCCCCTTGGCAGTGCCCGGGTGGCTGTGACTGCTGAAAGCTGGTTTGGTGCGTTGAGGTGTTAGGTGGGGTGGCAGCAGCCCCTGCCCGCCCCGGGAGGGGGGACACCACCTCTCCGGTGGCACTGGATGGGTGGGAGGGAGGGAGGGAGCACAGCTCTGGAAGCCATGGAGAAAGGCGTGGGGGTGTCCCTCATCGTGGCAGCCCCCAGCAGCCCTACCCCGCCACCCGGCCACCCCAAGGGACACCCAAGCCCCATCTTGGTCTTCTCCCCGTTGGGTGACGCCCTTCCACCCACCCCGGAGGTGCGCTCCTCTCCTGCGGGGGGGACGCCCAGCGCTCCCCTGGCTAGAGAAGCACCCGGGGGGGTGCTTAGGGGGCATCTGAGCTTCCCAGTTACACGGGCATAATTAGGGCGCCCTTAAGAACCATTAATAACCACTTTGGCTCTGCTAACCAACTGCGGCGAGGCCCCCACCCCGCTTTAGCGCAGGCTTTGTGATGCCAACACCTCCCTGAGCCACTGGGTAAAGCGACGCCTGGCAAAAAAACACCATCACCCAAAGAAAACCCCACACCACATCCCCCACTCCCCGCCCACCCCTTCTCCCCCCATCACAGCCATGGGACAAACTCCCACCACCACCACACCCCAATCTCAGCTCGGCCGTGACACCCCCAAGACACTGGAAAGAAAGCAACCGAGAGCAAGCTCAGGCTCCTGTGAGCTGCAGAGATTTCTCTTTGGTTTTTGATGTTGTCCTTGGATGGGGTTTGGTTGGTTGTTTTTCACACAACACTTTGCAGTAGAGGACAAAAACGTGGTGTCGCAGCCCCCGGGGTCGGCGCTGGCACTGCCACCTCCCCCCCCCAGCTCCTGTCCCTCCTCTTGCCCCGCAGCTGTTCCCACTTTCCTTGCTTGGTTTGGTTGTTTTTTTTTCCTTTCTACCTTTCTTTTTTAATATGTTTTCGCTTCCCCCTTTTTTCTCTTTTACCCCTTTTTTCTTTTGACCTTTTTTGCTTTTTCCCCCTTTTTCCCCCCCTTTATTTCTTTTTCTCTTTTTCATTTTCCCACTTTATTTTTCCTCCTTTCCCTTTTCTCTTTTTAAACATTTCTCAAGCTTTCTCCTGAAGGAACGGCCCCTGGCTCTCCGCTAGCAGAAGGAGCCTACGGAAGAGCTCTGGCACTGACATGGGCAGGAACACCCACAAGTGAGAACTGGATAGACAAAAGGCTCCTCAATGATGACACTGGGGCAGCCCGACCTTAGAAGCAGCAGAGGAGCAGAGCCACCCAGAGCCACCCAGAGAACAGGAAGGGCTATTCAGGGCCTTATTGTCTGCGCGAAGTAACCATCTGCTGAGAACCGGTCTGGCGGCTCAGAGCTCAGCCACAGCAGCACTCTTGAGCCAAAGGGGAAAAGTACACGGGCAGGAAGACTGGGAGTCTTCCTCCACAACAACCCACAGATCATGACCAGAGTGGTGCCTATTCCCAGCCTACACTAATGAATACGTACGCCTTTGCATCAGAAAGGAACGCTTGCTTTACCAGCCCCTGGGCGAGTTGGGAGCCATCCCCCTTGCACCCAGCGCTGCAATAAACATGCTGCTTTGTAACTCGCCCCAAGTTGGGGAGTTTCTTTCCGCACGTCAGCACCCCTGGGATTGCTTTCCTTCTCCCGCCTCGCACTCGCTCGACATGGTTTTTTCCAACTCATTCTTTTTTATTAAAAAAATTAATGAAAAAATGCTCCAACTCTCAGTTTTACAAGGCACACAAAATCTCTAAAAGAGAGACACAAGCGTGAGGTGCTGAGGTACCAAAACCTGCCGCTGTTAGTCCAACTAAAGGGACAGCGTCGGGAGGCGACGGAGGAGGAAGGGGGAGGCTGTGGGATGGAGAGAGCCCTCCCCGTACCCCTCAGCTGCGCATCCTCGCAGCGCCGCGGGAATGGGGGGCTGTGTGTCTGGGCGGGTCTTTGGTTTGCTCCCCTGACCTGCTGGGGGTGGTGGAGGAGGTTGGAGGGGGTTGTCCGGGAGCGGGGTTACATTCATCAGGCGGTGCTGGGCGGCACGACAGGAGCATCACTTGCTGTGCTGCGAGGCCGGGGCTCCCGGAGCGTGTTTCTGCTCCTGCTGCTTCACCTGCTGGACCATTTCCCTCATCTTGCACTGTGCAGTCTTGGGGAGGAGAAGGGAAAAGCAAGAGTTGGGGGTCAGGGCACTGTTTCTCCCACCACCACCCACCCCTGAGCCCCCACCGAGCATCTGGCCTTCTACTAAACACAGGCGGGAGAGGTGGGCCCATGCCAACGGGTACAGGAGAGCTGGGGAGAGACTTTTTACAAGGGCATGGGGTGACAGGACGAGGCGGAGTGCCTTCAAAGTGGAAGAGGGGACATTTAGAGGAGATAACAGGAAGAAATTTTTCACTGTGAGGGTGGTGAATCACTGGCCCAGCTTGCCCAGAGAAGCTGTGGCTGCCCTAGCCCTGGAGGTGTTCAAGGCCAGGTTGGATGGGGCTTGGAGCAACCTGGGCTGGGGGGAGGTGTCCCTGAACAGGGCAGGGGGGTGGGACTCCATGATCTTCAAGGTCCCTTCCAACCTCAACCGTTCTGTGATAAGTTGGGGAGCAAAACTGCTCCCCGCACACTCCCATTCCCTGACCTCGGCAGTGCAGAGGGGAAACTGAGGCACGAAGCGCAGGACCAGCCCCGCAGCGCCTTCCTCACCTTGATGGAGGCACCCGCAAACCGCACCAGCTGCTTGATGTGCTGCCCCTTCTTCCCGATGATGGCCCCCACCGCCTGCGTCCCGATGAACACGTTCACAACCTCTTGCTCCGGAAGCTGCGGGGGCATGGAAGAGTGAGAGGGTCAGGGCACCAGCTGGACAGGGGACAAAGGAGGTGGCTGTCCCCATCCCACCATCCCATGGTAGTGGTTGCCCACTCTCCCAAGGTGCCCCAGCAAAGATCTCCTGGAGAGGGGACACAGGCACCTAAAGGGTGCTGATGTGGGAAGGCGCTGGCTGGGGGAGCTCCGCCGAGAGGTGGCTGAGAGCTATGCCGAGGAGCTCTATGGTGGGAGAGAAAATGAGGGTCAGTGATGGCCCCAGCATGCCAGACCCTTCCCGGCCACCCCCAGACCCACGCACAGCAGCAAGATACCACCATAAGCCCGGCAGGGACACGGGGACAACCCTTCAGGCCCTCAAACCCCCCCTCACAGAGCGTGGGTGCATCTGAGCTGCATCCAGCGCCATGGGGCTGGGAGGCAGACGGGGGCTCCCAGTTACCCCCACTCCCCCCACGCTGCCACCTTGCCGCCCGTGTCCCGCATCTGCAGGGGAAAACCACGACACAACTCTCTCCTGCTCTGCATTCCAGCAAGTGCAACCGGATGCTACCTGCAAACCACCACTGCTCAGCTGGAGGACGAGCAGACCCGGCTCCCCTGCCCAGCCTGGACGCCGCTCTCGCTCCCAGCCCTGGAAAAAAAGCCTCTCCAGGACGGGGCTGCAGCAACACCCGCACATTTCCACCCCACAGGAAACAGCTCGTTAACGAGGGGCGAGCACCGCATTTCAAAGCCCCCTTAGGAGCAAGGCAGCGCCCCAAGAGCCAGCCCAACCCCCCGCACACAGCTCAGCACTCACCACACGCTCGCCGGCCCCCGCAGCAGCGGCTCGAGCGGGGCTGCCCGCGGCCGGCGGTCGGGCGCCGCTCCGTCACAGCCGCTCACCATGGTGGAACGCCGAACGCAGTCCGCGTCCTTCCAGTCGCACCGCAGCCATGGCGCAGCCGGGTGCAGCGAGCGCAGCTCCCCGCCAGAGGGGCGCAAAGCGCCGTGCGAGCGCGCAGGAAAGGGCTCGGTAAGCCCGGGATTGGCATTCCCTCACCCACCGCGGGCAGAGGAGGCAGGAGGGGGCGCGCGAGAGCCCGCGCCGCCGGCCGCTGTCGCTCGCCTCAGGCCTGCGGGACGCCGAAAGGCTTCTCCGCTCTCCGAGGGGCCCCTCCGCTCTCTGGGAGGCTTCTGGGGGGCCCCTCCGTCTCTGGAGGGCTTCTGGGGGGCCCCTCCGGCCTCCGTGGGGGCCTCTCCCCGAAGGCCTCTTCCCCTCCTCCGGGCACTCCCCGGCCTCCCGGCGCCCAGCTGCCAGCCGGGGCCCGGCTCGGGGCTTCCGGAGAAGGGCAAGCGCCTCCCCCAGACAGAGCAGGGCCAGGCGGGCCGGGCGGGACGGCGCCGGCCCGGCCCCACCGCAGGGCAGGGGCAGAAGCGGGCCGGGCGGCCGCTAACGGCTCCCTCAGGCAGAGCACAGACGGCGGCGCGCCTGCGCGCGCGCACCCACCGCCCCGCCCCTCTCTCCCCCCTCAGCCTCCCCTGTACCGATGGCTGTGGGGGCCCCTCGGCGCCCTCCTCGCCGCCCCGGGACCCGCCGCCGCGCAAGAGGCCGCCCCCCAGGGCAGCGAGCCGCCCCGCCGCCTCAGGGCCGCCCCCGGGCATCGCCCCGGCGCCCACTCCCCCCCCATCTCCCCGGCCAGAAGCAATGCTATCAGCAGGGGTCGGGGGCATAACAGTTCAAGAGAAATTCCTTTGTGTAAGAAAGACCAAAGAGTTCTTCAAAGGATCCGGCTGTCCTGACATTTGGGGGGGCAAAGAGAGGAAAAAACCCACCTCGGACCAACCTGTGTGCTCCATTCCCAAAGGACAAAGTGATTGAAGTGGGTGTATGCCCGAGTTGCTTTCCCACCTTTTATGTCCTGTCCTCCTTAGACTTTTCTTTGCAACTCAGTGTAGGGATTTCCGAAACGAACTTAATTTGTTGGCGATAGGAAGAAAGGTAAAATGTTGGGAAGCATTAACGGAATGAGCCAAAGAGGCCTAATGTGCTGCAGCGGGATCATTAGCTCTCTGCGAGCGGTCGTTGGCTGGGAGAGGTTGGGGGGTGTTGAGGAGGGCTGCAGTTAGGTGTATGTGCCTGAGATGATCCCGGGGGCACTTGGAGGGGGAGACCTTTGGGATAGGAAAAGTAACTTGGGAAGTTTGGGCCCTGTGAAGGGAAGTCAGCCTGCTGGGAGCTTCCCTAGGGTTGCAAAACACTGTTGTGTGTGTTCTTTCCTCAGCGTTTGCATAGTTGTGGATGATGATGATGACGAGACTCCGCCGAAAAAGCAAAAATCAGGTATCGCACATTACACAAGTACTGAATATGCCCGATTTTTCTGAGGTTTCGTGTCCCTTGGAAAAGTCTGGCTTTTGTGCTCTGGCATTGTTCCTGAAACGGTGGCTTTTCAAGCTGTTGGCTTCTTGCCTTGTGGCTCTCTATGCCTATAGCCAATGGCTTGAGGGTGTCCGGTAGGGCTTAGCCCTATAGATGACGGACGTTCTCTGCGGTGACTGTGGCAGGGCCCAATACTTTTACTGCCAGCAGGAGATAGCCCAGGTCTCTGGCACTGAGCCCGCGCCTGTCAGCAGAAAGAGTATCTTAAATCCAAGCTGTGTGCTCCCTCCTGTCTGTATTCGCAATGTACCTCTGTTGGTTTTCTAGCCTGTTCTTATACGGCCTGTCTTTGTTTTTTAGATTATTCCGTCTCTGAGCAGAAAGAGAAAGTTGACGTTTCTGCAGTGCTGCAGTTGCCGACCAAGGCAACCAAACGCCCGGCGGCTTCCGTCAGCGAAGATGCTGCCGGCACAGAGTCTGCGGAAGAGGTTAGCGAGGGCTTTGAAATGTTAGGGTCTGTGCAAGGTGCGAGAGCAAGCGGCTCTCCCTACTGCATCTTGAGGTTGAGCCTGCTCTGAGCCTGTACAGCAGTAGGTGGTTCTTTTGCATTTCTAGCAGGCAGCTCTAATGTGGGCTGGGTTTGCCTTACTCAAGCCTGCGTCCTCTGCTCCGGCACTGGCAGCTGCGGGAGGAGCAAACTGTTTGTTGTCTTCCAGATACTTGAGAATGGTTCAAGTTTATAGTTTTAGTGTGTTTGCAAACTGTTATTCTCTTTCTCAAGCTTGTGGTTAAGGAATCAATATACACTACCTGACAAGAAAAACTGCATACTTGCTCTGGATAAACCACTTTCTGCTCATTATCCACCAGTCCAGGAGAGCGTTCCTGTAGGACTTTGGCTCTGTAAAAATGAGCCACCTTGACTGCCTAGTTTGGTTCAAAGGTGTAGTGCAGTTTTTCTTATTGCCCCATGGGATTAGAGGGCTAAGAGACTGTCGGGCTCTAGTTCTTCGTTCCTGAGAGAGTCGTTAACTCTTATTTGTACACAATATATTTCTCAAGGGCCGAACTATCACCCTTTGGAATGTTTAGAAGCCGACTGAGTGATAACTCAGTGACAAGACTGTATTCTTTTAATTGCTGCACATATGAGAGCCTGTATTCAAAATTTAAAGCGTACCTGTCAAAGGTCCTGCCAAGATTTGCCGCCTTCTGCAATCTGAACCAGCAAGTCATGGTCCCCAAGTCATAGTAGAGCTGACTAAGCCTCAGGAAGTGTGTTTGCTGGGATTCACATTCAGGTTACACTCACGCTGGTGCTTTTTTGTTGTTTTCTTTTAAGCCTGGGTCCACGTCTTTAGAGCCTTCCACTAAAAGACCACGATTTTCGTCACTCGAGGTAGCCGTGCTGCAAATTGGTAAGGCTGACATCAAGTTATACGACTTGTTTCATTTTCACCCTACCTTGTGTACTGTCCAAGCCTACCCCTAGGGTTCTGTAGGGATTATGGCAGGCACGGGACGAGGCAGCATCTGGGAATACTTGAGCGTGACCTCTGTTTCTTACCCGCATCCTTGCATTGCTTCTGGAGTGGAGCCGGGCGTCGATCTGGTCGTCTCGGTACCAGAGCTGCCTTGGATGCAGTCCTTCCGTTCTGATAGGTCCACTGTTAGCTTGCCAGAAGCAAATTGTTTTCAATGGTCCTTTTAGGTAGTAGATCCTGAGGAGCCTTTTGTATTTCAGGTTTCGGCTGGCAATACCTTGTGCGCGCAACTTGCTGCAGTTGCCGGTGTGAAAACCTGAAAATGTCCTAAAGTGACATAACACAAATCATATGATGATGTGAGAGAGAAAATGACAATTTATCTTTGGTGAAGCTCGTTACTGTAAACTCATAAACCTCTTCAGTTTCCTTTTATACTTACCAATGCCTTACGCTCTTCTCTCGTAGGTCAAATGCCGTGTGGGACCCATGCTCGCTTGACTAAGGAACCACTCTCTCGTCCTGACAAGACAATTCCCCGTCTGAGGTAAAAATCCTTCCGTTTTCTTTGACTTCTTCCCCGAAAGGTTTACTGCCTATGGTAAGGGAGGTCGTCAGCTGCTTCCCCCCCGAAGAACCAATATTAAACTTTTTCTTTAAATCCAGCTACTTAATTGACGCAGGAGATTAGGTAGAGATTAAAGGTCTGCAGTAAGAGGAAGCGTTGAACTTGAGAGGAGGCTGAGGACACAATCAACAGCGTATCTTCAAGGCAGTTGTTGTGATTTTCACTTTTACTTCTCTCTACTTCCCCATTAGCCAGTTGAAGACAGCAGGTCTTCATCTGAAAGTCATAAACATCTCGTGTCTGTCTCCATCGTCATCGGTGTACGTGCTTGACAAAGCAGGTGGTGGTGGAGGTGCACATTGGAATGTTCTCTTGATACCGTTTCTTTTGCCGTTGATGTTTTGAGCACAAGCCGGAAGGGCAAACAGAGCATCAAAGCTGCTCCAGACAGCTTCTTACCACTGAGGCCACCAGTTAAGGAGTGCGCTGCGCCAGAATCCGCCACTGCAGATGAAAATCCATACCATGAAAATGATACAGAAGAGAGTTTCTCATGTAATTTTGGGTGCGCTGAGTTTAAGCGCACTGCATTTGAGAGCAGGTCAAGACTCTGCTGTCGGCGTCTCATCTGCCAGTCGTTGCTTATTGTGGTTTGGCTCATATTTTGGAGCAGATCTGGAGCCTGAGAAAGAGATTCCTTTCAGAGGAAGCTAAACCAGAGAAGTTCCTGGGGAAGGTGTCTAATGCACTCCAACCGCTACTGAGCATATAGTCCCTGAGGTCAGAGCAGGGCAGGTCTGAAGTAAAATGTCCCAGCAGTGTGGATGCTGTGGACATTGCCATTCTCAGCGTCAGCATAACCTTTAACAAATAGATTGAGCAGAATTGGTCAGGGCTGGTTGAAATGAACGCTGTCTTGTCCCACAGAGTAAAGTGGCCTCCTCAGGTTAATGCAGATATTTGTCGGATGTGCAAAGAATATTTTGTTCTTCTTAAAGAAAAACCCCAAAAGCCACCGTGAATTGGTACGCACTGATAACAAATGCCCCCCGTATAAAAATTGTGATTCTCCTCTGTTGTTTGTTTCCTGCCCCAAAGTGTTCAAGCCTCCTCCAAGGAACCAGTGGCGACTGTGAGTCACCGGGAAGAACCAAAATACGGAGGAGACGTCTATCCACGTGCAACACTCAGGACCGGTGAGTATCCCCATGATTCCAATCCGTTCCACTTTGTAGGTAGACGTCAAATCCGAATAGGGCATTTCTTACACACTCGCAGATGACGTTCCGAGTTCAAAGTGCTTGCCAGAATTCGAACTTCCTGACCATACCGTCATCCTTCAAAGTTTTTCCTTTTTTTTTATTTATCACTCAGAAATGGAGAGCTGTGTACATCTGATGGTGATTGAAAGTCGACTTCTTGTTTTCTTACTACTGCTTTTCTGTGCAGGTGTCGAATGTATAGATGTTTGCTGCCCGCAGCGGTCGCAGAGAGGTGATACGATCAGGTAGAGTCTCTTCTAATGATGCTTCTTGTTCCTTTTGGCTCTGCGCGTGTATCTCTTTCAGCCGCTGGTAGAATCTCGAAGATGACCAACGGTCTTTGATTGTCTCAGTGCTGTGAAAGAGAAGTAGCTAGCTTGCGGCTCCGGAATTGCTTGCAAGCCAGTTGCATCTCCAACACAAGCGAGAGCCGTGCTGCGTGACAAAGAGGGTTGTGCTGGTGTGGTGTTTGCTGTGGGAAGAAAGCCAGTAAGGGTGCGAGTGGTGGCCGTCCCAAGTTGTCCTTGGATGTGCAGAATCCGTTTTTGTTTGTGAGTCGTTCTGCCGAGCCATCAATGAGCTGACATTTCACTTCTTTCACTTGGAAACCCGCATCCTAAGCAGAAGGATTAGAGAGCTTGTAAAGCCTGGTGGGACTTGAGGCAGTTTTGGGGACTTTGTAAGTCCCAAAGGATGCCTGGGGTTTGCCTAGGAGGGGGAAAAAGGCAGCGTGCAGTTGGGTTTGAGAGGCCAGCGGCCTCATTGGTATTGGCTGTCTGAGCTGGCAGGACTGTGAGTTGCGACGGCTTTGCGGTCTTTATGGAAACAGGTCTTGGTTTCCCGAAGCTCACTCTGTTTGGGTGCAAGTCTAGTTGCAGATGTTCCTGTTATACCTTGCAGTAGAACACCCAGCGTGCAGTGTTTATCAGCAGCAGATCACAAAGCACTCGACAGAGGAAGTGCTGGTTGCTTCCCTGTTTTCCAAATAATGCAACTGATAAAGAGAAGGAAAAGGAGTCTTGTACAAGTAGATGGGAAAAAAAAAACAAACTTCCAAAGCTCCCAGCTCTTCATTCTATCCCAGTCTTGCTGCTAAGAAAGACCGGTGCTGGAAGTTGAGGCGATATTGTCACATGTTGATGTGTGCAACCGGGGCTAGTCAGAATAGGCCTTGCAAAAGCCTTTCTTGTCCAGAGGGTGAATTCTTGAGAATTCCATGGGACAGGACGGATATAGAGCTCACTTCTCTCTCTCCCTCTCCTGGCAGGTACTGCACACCAGAAGAAAACTCTGCGGAAGAGGAAGGAGCAGTGAAAGAAACCATCGCAGGGGTAAGCTTGTGTTATTCCCAAGGAAAATAGAGCTCTTTGTGGTCAGAAACTTCAACAAATCTGTGCTTGATTGCTAGCTTAACGTCCGTTTGTCTAACAGAGGCAGCGTGGCACAGAAATCTTAGAAGATGCCTTATTCCGAGGACACCCTACACCTGTTCCGTCCAAAAAGTCAGCCAGCCTCGATGTGGAGGAAAAGAAAGTGCCAAGATTGGGAAAAACAGCGGAACGCTTTCCTCCGCTCACAGAGGTACCGTAGGCGACAGTCTGTGAGACAAAAGAGAAGGTTGTGGCAGAGCTGCAAGGAAGTCCTCTTCTTCTCGGTGGTTCTTAAGGCGCTTTGAAATCTGAAGAACTTGCATTGAACCTGTTAGCGAGTGGCTGTGGTTGTGGCTTCACAGTGCGAGGGTCAGCACTAAAGCTGCTTTGAAGGATTTTGTGTGCTCCCCGCGCTCCTTCAGTTGTGCTGCCCTAAGGGTTTGTGGGCCTTCTGTTAGCGGGACGGCTGCCTCAGTTTCCCCCTTTGCCGTTCCCTTTGAAGTCCCCCACCTTCACGTTCTTTCAGGCTCCTGACTTAGCTGCCTCGGTACGGAGGATGCCCGCTGGGGTTGGCTTAAACCTGGGTATTGCGAGGGCCGCAGCAGCACCTGGGAAAGGGGGTTGCCAGAGTTGTGTTCCATTTTCAGCTGCTTGAGCGTGTTTGCTAAGTTGACGGGTTTTATCCCCACGTCCTTGGTGAAAAGAAACGGCAGCAAGCCTGGGCTGTGAAGTTCAAAGTTAGGATGCTGAAACCAACCAAGCAAGGCAAAAGCGCTATCGCTCACTGAGGCAGGAAACCGTCGAAGGCAGTTGCTCTGTCACCTGAGCTGAATTTACAGGCCGTGTTTCAGTGGAAAGCTGCCCCCAGGTCAGCGTGCTCCATGCTCTGTTTCACAAGTCCTTCCCCATTTAATTGTTCCTTTCAGGCCATGGAGAGAGAGGTCAGTGCCGCATTTGGCAAAGGTGAGCCAGATGAGATCATGAGCAGTGCCTTCAAACTAAAGGTCACTCGCGAAGACATCCACACGCTCAGGAACCTTTGCTGGCTAAACGATGAGGTAAAACCAGCTGCAGCACAGGGACAGTCTCACTCAGCCTTTATTGAAAAATACCCCTCCGCCCTGTACAGAAGTCGCGTCAACGTTCTTTGACGACCTCCGCTGCAGAGCCTAGAAATCTCTGTACACTTCTTATTTGAGGTGTTGAAGGGTCGAGCGTTTCGGGAAGTTCCGTTACTTCTTGTATGACGCAGCTTCCAGGAGTTCGTCCGGGTTATTGGCGTGGGTGGCAGGTGTTTTGATCAAACTGCCGATGTAACCCCGTGTGAAATCCTGGGAACAAAAGCCTCCAGCTGAGGCTGGAGTTCTCTCCGCTGCATGCTTAAGGGTGGCCAGAAAAGACGTGGTGCTGTATTTTTGGTTGGGGAAGGCAGCGTCATATGTTTACACCTCACGTTTCCTCTTTATGGTACAGGTGGTTAATTTCTACATGGGTCTGCTGATGGAAAGAGGCAAGAAGGAAGGATATCCAGCGGTCCACGCGTTCAGTACTTTCTTTTATGCCAAACTAACATCTGGGGGCTACGAAGCAGTAAGAAGATGGACCAGAAGTGTGGATGTCTTCAAGCAGGACATCATCTTTGTGCCTGTGAACTTGCAAGCACACTGGACACTAGCCGTGAGTCCCACGGGCTTTTTCTTTAGAATTGGACGGGGAGCAAAAACTGGCAAGAGAAGTCATGTAGGTGTTGGGGGGTGTGCGGCAGAAGGTTGTGCTTTGCCTAACGGTCACCTTTTAATAACAGGTCATAGATCTGAGGAAGAACACGATCACGTACTTGGACTCGCTTGGGCAGAAAGGGGACAAGATTTGTCAGACTTTGCTGTAAGTAACCGCTCTGTCACTGCTTTTCTGGTGTGAATGAGGAGAGGGGTTTTAGATTGAGTCCCTGTAAGGCGACTGCCAGTTTTCACGTGGCTTGTAGATAACCAAGCAGGAATCTTGGAGTTGCTTGCTGCGACTTGTCTGGCATCGACTGCTTATCTGCTGTCACAGTGTCCCCTGCACCCAGGGTCTGGGGTGCCTGGATTCTGCCACCTTCCCGTGAGAGGCACAGCCAAATACGCCATAGCCCCGTGGCACACGTGTGCCGACTTTGTTAGTCGGAGCCCAGGATGTGGGATCAAGGCACCCGGTGGAATTACGGCATTACAGTTCCTTGCTTGGTTTGTCTCTTTGTGCTCTGATAACATGTGATTTGGGGCTTTTTGACCTCTCCGAAGCAATGGAGTCGTTGGCCTCGTTCTTGACCATTAGCTCACAGCCTCTCCCCGTGTTTGTAAGTTTCAGATTGGGATTTTTCCTCAAAATCAGCCTTAAATCAGCTGCAGTGAAGATCCTCTGACATTTTACCGTCCTGCCGTCCGTCTTCCTGTGATCCTTCAGCCGCTTTATTTTGTTGTTGGCCTAAATTACAGAGATGAAAAGGGATTTTTTTTTTTCCTTTTGTTTTAACCAGCCAATACCTGCAAAAAGAAAGCTGGGAAAAAAGACAGCTGGAGCTGGATGTTTCAGAGTGGACTCTTCACAGCATGGAGCCACGTGTACGTGAGCACCCCTTGGGTTTGAAATGGGAACTGTAAGTGCTTCTTTGGGGCCCAGATCCTGGCCCGTGACAAAGAAAGGGTTGAGCTGATGTTTCTCGAGGAGTTGATAGTAAAAAGCAGTCCCTAAAGACCGGATTTAAGAAAGGTCACTTAAGAAAGAGGCGGTGCGAACCTTGAGACACCTCGCAGGGGGGAGGGCTGCTGCGCCTTCTGGGCCTGCCAAAAATTTGGATCGTAGTGTCCGAGTCCGGGAGGCAGAGGGGAGGGATGGTGAGCAGTGAACTGGGTCTGTTCCTCGTGGGCGGGAGTGGGTATCGGGGATTAGGCAAGTAGGGTCAGGAGTGTGCGGTGAGCGCAGTGTCGGTGTGGGTAATGTGCGCTGCTTCCAAGTTGCTTTTCTTTTGAGACAGAGGGAAATCCTCCATCTTCTTTGCATTCCTTAGGAGATCCCTCAGCAGCTGAATGGAAGCGACTGCGGCGTCTTTATGTGTAAATACGCAGATTACATCGCCAGAGAGAAACCGTTCAACTTTAGCCAGGTGAGTGAAGGTCATAAACCCCTCCAAGCCCCTCTCGCCCAGGGACAGGAGCCAGGGAGGTTAGGCAGCAGCTCTTCATTGTGTCCGGGGCAGGGGCTGAGGTTTCGTACCCCGTTTCGGTGCGTAGTTGCTGGGATCAGAACTTCCAAGTGGCCTGGGCAGGGCAGAGCTGTGGTTCTCCATCCCCGCCTTTGGGAGCTGCTGCCGGTGAGATTCCTCTTGGGCAAGATACTGCCGCCAGCGGGTTTGGCATATCTGGGCTCGGTATCTTTTGGAGAAATGGCTTCTACCCTTTGACCAGTCAAGACACCGCTTCTTTTTCTTGATTTCGTTTTAGACGGGTCTTTTATTAGCGTGCTTGTAAGCTGTCGCGCGGTCAAGTCAATCTGGTTTTGTCGGGTTGTCGTGTCACCCTCTTAGGAACCGCGTGGGGTGTTGTACCCAAACGGTTGACAGTTCCTAAAGGGAACTTCCTATTAAGGACTCCGCTGGGCGTTTATGCGTGTTTGCCACCTCTTTCTACCGTGACGTCATTATTTAATTTCTCTTTTCTTTCTCTTCTCTTTTCAGACTCACATGCCATACTTCCGGAAGAAGATGGTGTGGGAGATAATCCACCAACAGCTGCTGTGACACGTGGACTCTTAGAGCTCTTCTTTTGATTACGTTTCTTCGACCTTAGTTACTTTTCTTAGGCCTTTAGTTAGTTTTCTTAGACCTTTAGTTACATTTCTTAGACGAATTTTCCTCTTTAGGTTATGAAGTAGAAGTTAAGATGGTTTATTCCCCCCACCTCCCTTATTTTGGAGACAGTAACTCTGGGGTTTTGGTACACAAGTTTTCCTCTTTAGCTTATGAAGGAGAAGTTAAGATGGTTTATTCCCCCCACCTCCCTTATTTTGGAGACAGTAACTCTGGGGTTTTGGTACACAAGTTTTCCTCTTCAAATTATGAAGTAGTGGTTAAGACAGTTTATTTCCCCACCTCCACCCACCCCCCCACCCCCCCTTATTTTGGAGACAGTAACTCTCTTTGAAATTAGCTAACGCACCTTAAGCAAGAGCCAGAAAGGTGGGTGTGACCTCGTTAAGGGCAGAGTGAAGAAGGAACATCGTCAACTTCCATGGCTGAGCCGCACGCTCGCGCCTCACAGCGCACGCGACCACGTTACAGACAAATGGGAAACATCCGTGGTGGTGGTTACAGTCGTGTTTGCCCAACTTACCTTCCCAAGGACAACGTGCTGAACTACCGTCTCCTCAAAGAGAGTTTTCCTCTGTTTCTGGAATATCTACCGTCTACTTGATTCCTAAAACTGGATTTGTCACGACCACAGAAAGAAAGCGTTTACCATCTCTTGATTTCTCACCAAAGCCCCTGTCCTTTGGGCTGGTTTGGGGTTGGCTTGTTTTGCTGCCTCCAGGGAGTTATCTAATGTGAAAAGAGAAGTATTTATTTCTTTATATAATATAAATATTTATTTTAATAAAAAGAGCCTTAATGGAAGGAAACTCTCCCTGTGTCCTGGTTTGAGGTAAAAGAGAACCAATTTTGTTCAGTAACTTGGCTTCTTAGCTGGGCCTCTTCTACCAACTGAAATTAACTGCCTATTGTGCCGTCAGCGTTCACTCTCTCAGAGCGATAAGAGCAATGGTTACAGCTGATGCCCAGGCATGGGATGCAGAGAGGCTCTTGCTTATACTCATTGCTATAACCCCCACGGCCAACCAGCTTTGTTATTTGCCCCGTTGGAGGGTCGGAAGCGGAAAAGCATAGTGGGGTCCCACCTGCGGGGAGGAGCGACAGGACAGGTGACCCAAAACTGACCAACAGGGTATTCCATCCCATCTGCCTCATGCTCAGTAGAAAAGAGACCAAAGGGATCAAAGGGTTCTTCTACCTGGGGAATGTTTACTTCGCCCTTTGATAATTATGCTGATGTGACCCCATCAGAGCTGGGGCATGGCAACCTTCTGGGCTCTGAGGATAAGGACTGGTACCTTGTTAAGATCGTGATTTTGTTGTTGATGCTCCTGAATGTGGTGCAGGGGTGGTTTCTTGTGAAACATCTGTGCAGGGGGAGTTGGAGGGGACCGTGCGCTGCCGCCACTCAGACCCGCGCAGCCGCTCGGCGATCTGCAGCGGCGCGAACCGCGGCCCCGCCCGGCCCGGCCGCAGCTGTCCCCCCGGAGCAACGGCACCACCGGCAGCCGCCTCCCCCACGGCACCGGCGCCACCGGCAGCTGCCCCCCCCGGAGCAACGGCGCCACCGGCAGCCGTCTTCCGCACCGCCACGGCACAGGCGCCTCCGCCGCCGCCTGCACCGGCACCGGCACCCGCACCACCGGCAGCCGCCCCCCCCACCGCAACAACACCGGCCCCTCCGCCGCCCGTCCCGGCACAAGCCGCGCCCCCCCCTGCAGCGGCACAAGCCACGCCGCCGCCTCTCCCGGCACAACCTACTGCAGCCACTACAACCAGTACCAAAACTACTCCAACTCCATCAAAATCGGTACAAGCCGCCCCGGGAACCAGGAGCAGGAAGAGGAGGTCAACTCCTTCCCCTGCCCCTTACCACAAAGACCACCTCAAGTCACATAGCTTGGGGGAGAGTTCTGAACAAGATCCAGGGGAGGGTCCTTCAAGACCACAGAAGGGAAAGAGACCTTTGAAAACAGACAAAGGCCAGAGTCCTTCTAGAGCAGATGCTGGAGAGGCCCCTTCTGGGGCAGCCTCCCCACAGGAGGACTCAGATGTAGAGGGAGTTGTTCAATCCTTCTCCGTGAAAGACCTGAGAAGTATCAGGAAGGACTTTAGTCGTCATGAAGGCGAAACACTTGTCTCCTGGTTGCTCCGATGCTGGGATAGCGGGGCAGATACCCTAGACTGAGATGGCAGAGAAGCTAGGCGATTGGGAAACCTGGCCAAGGATGGAGGGATTGTACCTGAAAGAACTGCCTGTGCGAGAGGTGATTTATAGTGATGGGCAAGCGATAGTAGACCCTGATGAAATGCCATGCAAACGATCTCTGCTCAAAAGGTTTGTACAAAGTGCACCATCACCATATTCCCACCCATTGTCAACAATGGTCTGGGGAGGATCCGATACTGACACACCAACTGTAAATGAAGGGGTTAAGAAGGTACGACAGTATGAAGACAGTCTCTCTGGTCCCTTCTCTGTGGCAGCCATAGAAAAGCTGACTGTGACCACCGAGAAAATGACTGAGAAACTGACTGAGAAAATAGAGCAAATGACCCAGAGATTAGTTGAGCAAACCGATAAACTGTTTGATAAACTAACCAAGGTGGAGGAAAAACTCCATGCTTTCCCTGTACAGACTCATGTTGCAGCTGCTAAGAGGAAACGCCCTCCTACTCAAGAGAAAAACCACCCTCCGACTCAAGACAAATCAAAGCTGATGCGAGATATCCTGTGGGTTTGCCTCTGTGAATATGCAGAAGACATGAAGAAGAGGGATGGAGAACCTACCTCAGCCCTACAGGCACAGGTGCTTGAGTTGCAAAATGAAGCCGATAGAAGAAAGGATTCTTACAGGAAGAAGGTTGCTCCAACCTACGGTAGGCGATCCTACGGACCAGGTAGGAACCAATCTGATAATCGTAGGTACTACGGTCAACAGTAGAGGTGCCCTGCCTCCAGCCAGGAGGAGGAGAGGGACAACCGACTTTATTGGACTGTGTGGATTCGATGGCCTGGCACATGAGAGCCACAAAAGTATAAAGCCCTGGTGGACACTGGTGCACAGTGGTGGTGCTTTTTTTTTTGCTGTCTCCAGGGAGTTATCTAATGTGAAAAGAGAAGTATTTATTTCTTTATATAATTTAAATATTTATTTTCATAAAAAGAGCCTTAAGGGAACGAACCTCTACCTGGTAATGAGAGAGGGTGATTTATTCTTTTTTTTTTATTTAACTGAAAAAAAGTTGGATGTAGCGATGTGGATTTTCGCTCCCTCACAATCCCCCAGGAAGAGGATTGGAGCCAGGAGGAGCATCGGAGCACAGAAGCCGCGAAGCGATGGTCACACAGTGCTGCAGGGGCAATCGAGGTGTCGTTCAGTGGTGAGATGAGCAAGCAGCATCCCGAAAATCCGCCCCTGGAGAGGGGTCAGCGGTGTACGGACGCTCTCTGTGTTCTGTAAACCCCCTGTGGGGAGCCCCTGCTGCCCCCTTGGCAGCGCCCGGGTGGCTGTGACTGCTGAAAGCTGGTTTGGTGCGTTGAGGTGTTAGGTGGGGTGGCAGCAGCCCCTGCCCGCCCCGGGAGGGGGGACACCACCTCTCCGGTGGCACTGGATGGGTGGGAGGGAGGGAGGGAGCACAGCTCTGGAAGCCATGGAGAAAGGCGTGGGGGTGTCCCTCATCGTGGCAGCCCCCAGCAGCCCTACCCCGCCACACGGCCACCCCAAGGACACCCAAGCCCCATCTTGGTCCTCTCCCTCTTGGGTGATGCCCTTCCACCCGCCCTGGAGGTGCGCTCCTCTCCTGCAGGGGGGGACGCCCAGCACTCGCCTGGCTAGAGAAGCACCGGGGGGGTGCTTAGGGGGCATCTGAGCTTCCCAGTTACACGGGCATAATTAGGGCGCCCTTAAGAACCATTAATAACCACTTTGGCTCTGCTAACCAACTGCGGCGAGGCCCCCACCCCGCTTTAGCGCAGGCTTTGTGATGCCAACACCTCCCTGAGCCACTGGGTAAAGCGACGCCTGGCAAAAAAACACCATCACCCAAAGAAAACCCCACACCACATCCCCCACTCCCCGCCCACCCCTTCTCCCCCCATCACAGCCATGGGACAAACTCCCACCACCACCACACCCCAATCTCAGCTCGGCCGTGACACCCCCAAGACACTGGAAAGAAAGCAACCGAGAGCAAGCTCAGGCTCCTGTGAGCTGCAGAGATTTCTCTTTGGTTTTTGATGTTGTCGTTGGGTGGGTTTTGCTTGGTTGTTTTTCACACAACACTTTGCAGTAGAGGACAAAAACGTGGTGTCGCAGCCCCCGGGGTCGGCGCCGGCACTGCCACCTCCCCCCCCCAGCTCCTGTCCCTCCTCTTGCCCCGCAGCTGTTCCCACTTTCCTTGCTTGGTTTGGTTGGTTTTTTTTCCTTTCTACCTTTCTTTTTTAATATGTTTTCGCTTCCCCCTTTTTTCTCTTTTACCCCTTTTTTCTTTTGACCTTTTTTGCTTTTTCCCCCTTTTTCCCCCCCTTTTTTTCTTTTTCTCTTTTTTATTTTCCCACTTTATTTTTCCTCCTTTCCCTTTTCTCTTTTTAAACATTTCTCAAGCTTTCTCCTGAAGGAACGGCCCCTGGCTCTCCGCTAGCAGAAGGAGCCTACGGAAGAGCTCTGGCACTGACATGGGCAGGAACACCCACAAGTGAGAACTGGATAGACAAAAGGCTCCTCAATGATGACACTGGGGCAGCCCGACCTTAGAAGCAGCAGAGGAGCAGAGCCACCCAGAGCCACCCAGAGAACAGGAAGGGCTATTCAGGGCCTTATTGTCTGCGCGAAGTAACCATCTGCTGAGAACCGGTCTGGCGGCTCAGAGCTCAGCCACAGCAGCACTCTTGAGCCAAAGGGGAAAAGTACACCGGCAGGAAGACTGGGAGTCTTCCTCCACAACAACCCACAGATCATGACCAGAGTGGTGCCTATTCCCAGCCTACACTAATGAATATTACGCCTTTGCATCAGAAAGGAACGCTTGCTTTACCAGCCCCTGGGCGAGTTGGGAGCCATCCCCCTTGCACCCAGCGCTGCAATAAACATGCTGCTTTGTAACTCGCCCCGAGTTGGGGAGTTTCTTTCCCCACGTCAGCACCCCTGGGATTGCTTTCCTTCTCCCGCCTCGCACTCGCTCGACATGGTTTTTTCCAACTCAGTCTTTTTTATTAAAAAAATTAATAAAAAAATGCTCCAACTCTCAGTTTTACAAGGCACACAAAATCTCTAAAAGGGAAACACAAGCGTGAGGTGCTGAGGTACCAAAACCTGCCCCTGTTAGTCCAACTAAAGGGACAGCGTCGGGAGGCGACGGAGGAGGAAGGGGGAGGCTGTGGGATGGAGAGAGCCCTCCCCGTACCCCTCAGCTGCGCATCCTCGCAGCGCCGCGGGAATGGGGGGCTGTGTGTCTGGGCGGGTCTTTGGTTTGCTCCCCTGACCTGCTGGGGGTGGTGGAGGAGGTTGGAGGGGGTTGTCCGGCAGTGGGGTTACATTCATCAGGCGGTGCTGGGCGGCACGACAGGAGCATCACTTGCTGTGCTGCGAGGCCGGGGCTCCCGGAGCGTGTTTCTGCTCCTGCTGCTTCACCTGCTGGACCATTTCCCTCATCTTGCACTGTGCAGTCTTGGGGAGGAGAAGGGAAAAGCAAGAGGTGGGGGTCAGGGCACTGTTTCTCCCACCACCACCCACCCCTGAGCCCCCACCGAGCATCTCGCCGCTCCCAACTTTTCACCCCGGACAAGCCCTAATTAATTTCAGGTTTCTGGGTTTTTTTAACTTGTGCTTCCTCCATCGCTCCTTGAGAGAGGCTCAATTTTTTGGGGGGGGGCCGCCATCCCGCTCGAGTGGACAGGAGACAAGGTTATGGAAGATGAACCCAGGTGGGATGCGGGTGGCTTTGCCCGCACCGAGGAGTCCATTCACAATGTCCTCACGTCCAGCAGCATCAAAATCATGGTACCCAGCAAAGAGCTCCCCTGGCGCTGAGGGAGGCCAAGCCAGGCTGGCAGCACAGTGCTGACCACAGGGACGCTCTCAACTTGGCCCTTACTGTCCCCCACACCCACAGCCCCCACCCAGCGCACCTTGAACTGAGCCTCGGGCGGCCCTGTGATGATGACCATGCGCTCGCTGCCCTTGGGACCTTCTGCCGGTGCAATCTGGGGAAGTATGGGGGAGAAGGAGCGTGAGTGCAGCCACCGCTTCAGCAAGACCTTCCCTCGGTGGCATGTCCCCCCACAACGCAGGGCAATCCCCCCATGCAGGAGCATCCCCTCCCACCCGAGCCGGGCTCCTAACCAGGGTGCTGCAAGCCTGGCCTTCTACTAAACACAGGCGGGAGAGGTGGGCCCATGCCAACGGGTACAGGAGAGCTGGGGAGAGACTTTTTACAAGGGCATGGGGTGACAGGACGAGGCGGAGTGCCTTCAAAGTGGAAGAGGGGAGATTTAGAGGAGATAACAGGAAGAAATTTTTCACTGTGACGGTGGTGAATCACTGGCCCAGCTTGCCCAGAGAAGCTGTGGCTGCCCTAGCCCTGGAGGTGTTCAAGGCCAGGTTGGATGGGGCTTGGAGCAACCTGGGCTGGGGGGAGGTGTCCCTGAACAGGGCAGGGGGGTGGGACTCCATGATCTTCAAGGTCCCTTCCAACCTCAACCGTTCTGTGATAAGTTGGGGAGCAAAACTGCTCCCCGCACACTCCCATTCCCTGACCTCGGCAGTGCAGAGGGGAAACTGAGGCACGAAGCGCAGGACCAGCCCCGCAGCGCCTTCCTCACCTTGATGGAGGCACCCGCAAACCGCACCAGCTGCTTGATGTGCTGCCCCTTCTTCCCGATGATGGCCCCCACCGCCTGCGTCCCGATGAACACGTTCACAACCTCTTGCTCCGGAAGCTGCGGGGGCATGGAAGAGTGAGAGGGTCAGGGCACCAGCTGGACAGGGGACAAAGGAGGTGGCTGTCCCCATCCCACCATCCCATGGTAGTGGTTGCCCACTCTCCCAAGGTGCCCCAGCAAAGATCTCCTGGAGAGGGGGGCCAGGCACCTAAAGGGTGCTGATGTGGGAAGGCGCTGGCTGGGGGAGCTCCGCCGAGAGCTAGCTGAGAGCTCCGCCGAGGAGCTCTATGGTGGGAGAGAAAATGAGGGTCAGTGATGGCCCCAGCATGCCAGACCCTTCCCAGCCACCCCCAGACCCACGCACAGCAGCAAGACACCACCATGGGGCTGGGAGGCAGACGGGGGCTCCCAGTTACCCCCACTCCCCCCACGCTGCCACCTTGCCGCCCGTGTCCCGCATCTGCAGGGGAAAACCACGACACAACTCTCTCCTGCTCTGCATTCCAGCAAGTGCAACCGGATGCTACCTGCAAACCACCACTGCTCAGCTGGAGGACGAGCAGACCCGGCTCCCCTGCCCAGCCTGGACGCCGCTCTCGCTCCCAGCCCTGGAAAAAAAGCCTCTCCAGGACGGGGCTGCAGCAACACCCGCACATTTCCACCCCACAGGAAACAGCTCGTTAACGAGGGGCGAGCACCGCATTTCAAAGCCCCCTTAGGAGCAAGGCAGCGCCCCAAGAGCCAGCCCAACCCCCCCGCACACAGCTCAGCACTCACCACACGCTCGCCGGCCCCCGCAGCAGCGGCTCGAGCGGGGCTGCCCGCGGCCGGCGGTCGGGCGCCGCTCCGTCACAGCCGCTCACCATGGTGGAACGCCGAACGCAGTCCGCGTCCTTCCAGTCGCGCCGCAGCCATGGCGCAGCCGGATGCGGCTACCGGAGCTCCGCGCCAGAGGGGCGCAAAGCGCCGTGCGAGCGCGGAGGAAAGGGCTCGGTAAGCCCGGGACTGGCATTCCCTCACCCACCGAGGGCAGAGGAGGCAGGAGGGGGCGCGCGAGAGCCCGCGCCGCCGGCCGCTGTCGCTCGCCTCAGGCCTGCGGGACGCCGAAAGGCTTCTCCGCTCTCCGAGGGGCCCCTCCGCTCTCTGGGAGGCTTCTGGGGGGCCCCTCCGTCTCTGGAGGGCTTCTGGGGGGCCCCTCCGGCCTCTGTGGGGGCCTCTCCCCGAGGGCAGACAGGCCTCTTCCCCGCCTCCGGGCACTCCCCGGCCTCCCGGCGCCCAGCTGCCAGCCGGGGCCCGGCTCGGGGCTTCCGGAGAAGGGCAAGCGCCTCCCCCAGACAGAGCAGGGCCAGGCGGGACGGCGCCGGCCCGGCCCCACCGCAGGGCAGGGGCAGAAGCGGGCCGGGCGGCCGCTAACGGCTCCCTCAGGCAGAGCACAGACGGCGGCGCGCCTGCGCGCGCGCACCCACCGCCCCGCCCCTCTCTCCCCCCTCAGCCTCCCCTGTACCGATGGCTGTGGGGGCCCCTCGTCGCCCTCCTCGCCGCCCCGGGACCCGCCGCCGCGCAAGAGGCCGCCCCCCAGGGCAGCGAGCCGCCCCGCCGCCTCAGGGCCGCCCCCGGGCATCGCCCCGGCGCCCACTCCCCCCCCATCTCCCCGGCCAGAAGCAATGCTATCAGCAGGGGTCGGGGGCATAACAGTTCAAGAGAAATTCCTTTGTGTAAGAAAGACCAAAGAGTTCTTCAAAGGATCCGGCTGTCCTGACATTTGGGGGGGCAAAGAGAGGAAAAAACCCACCTCGGACCAACCTGTGTGCTCCATTCCCAAAGGACAAAGTGATTGAAGTGGGTGTATGCCCGAGTTGCTTTCCCACCTTTTATGTCCTGTCCTCCTTAGACTTTTCTTTGCAACTCAGTGTAGGGATTTCCGAAACGAACTTAATTTGTTGGCGATAGGAAGAAAGGTAAAATGTTGGGAAGCATTAACGGAATGAGCCAAAGAGGCCTAATGTGCTGCAGCGGGATCATTAGCTCTCTGCGAGCGGTCGTTGGCTGGGAGAGGTTGGGGGGTGTTGAGGAGGGCTGCAGTTAGGTGTATGTGCCTGAGATGATCCCAGGGGCGCTTGGAGGGGGAGACCTTTGGGATAGGAAAAGTAACTTGGGAAGTTTGGGCCCTGTGAAGGGAAGTCAGCCTGCTGGGAGCTTCCCTAGGGTTGCAAAACACTGTTGTGTGTGTTCTTTCCTCAGCGTTTGCATAGTTGTGGATGATGATGATGACGAGACTCCGCCGAAAAAGCAAAAATCAGGTATCGCGCATTACACAAGTACTGAATATGCCCGATTTTTCTGAGGTTTCGTGTCCCTTGGAAAAGTCTGGCTTTTGTGCTCTGGCATTGTTCCTGAAACGGTGGCTTTTCAAGCTGTTGGCTTCTTGCCTTGTGGCTCTCTATGCCTATAGCCAATGGCTTGAGGGTGTCCGGTAGGGCTTAGCCCTATAGATGACGGACGTTCTCTGCGGTGACTGTGGCAGGGCCCAATACTTTTACTGCCAGCAGGAGATAGCCCAGGTCTCTGGCGCTGAGCCCGCGCCTGTCAGCAGAAAGAGTATCTTAAATCCAAGCTGTGTGCTCCCTCCTGTCTGTATTCGCAATGTACCTCTGTTGGTTTTCTATCCTGTTCTTATACGGCCTGTCTTTGTTTTTTAGATTATTCCATCTCTGAGCAGAAAGAGAAAGTTGACGTTTCTGCAGTGCTGCAGTTGCCGACCAAGGCAACCAAACGCCCGGCGGCTTCCGTCAGCGAAGATGCTGCCGGCACAGAGTCTGCGGAAGAGGTTAGCGAGGGCTTTGAAATGTAAGGGTCTGTGCAAGGTGCGAGAGCAAGCGGCTCTCCCTACTGCATCTTGAGGTTGAGCCTGCTCTGAGCCTGTACAGCAGTAGGTGGTTCTTTTGCATTTCTAGCAGGCAGCTCTAATGTGGGCTGGGTTTGCCTTACTCAAGCCTGCGTCCTCTGCTCCGGCACTGGCAGCTGCGGGAGGAGCAAACTGTTTGTTGTCTTCCAGATACTTGAGAATGGTTCAAGTTTATAGTTTTAGTGTGTTTGCAAACTGTTATTCTCTTTCTCAAGCTTGTGGTTAAGGAATCAATATACACTACCTGACAAGAAAAACTGCATACTTGCTCTGGATAAACCACTTTCTGCTCATTATCCACCAGTCCAGGAGAGCGTTCCTGTAGGACTTTGGCTCTGTAAAAATGAGCCACCTTGACTGCCTAGTTTGGTTCAAAGGTGTAGTGCAGTTTTTCTTATTGCCCCATGGGATTAGAGGGCTAAGAGACTGTCGGGCTCTAGTTCTTCGTTCCTGAGAGAGTCGTTAACTCTTATTTGTACACAATATATTTCTCAAGGGCCGAACTATCACCCTTTGGAATGTTTAGAAGCCGACTGAGTGATAACTCAGTGACAAGACTGTATTCTTTTAATTGCTGCACATATGAGAGCCTGTATTCAAAATTTAAAGCGTACCTGTCAAAGGTCCTGCCAAGATTTGCCGCCTTCTGCAATCTGAACCAGCAAGTCATGGTCCCCAAGTCATAGTAGAGCTGACTAAGCCTCAGGAAGTGTGTTTGCTGGGATTCACATTCAGGTTACACTCACGCTGGTGCTTTTTTGTTGTTTTCTTTTAAGCCTGGGTCCACTTCTTTAGAGCCTTCCACTAAAAGACCACGATTTTCGTCACTCGAGGTAGCCGTGCTGCAAATTGGTAAGGCTGACATCAAGTTATACGACTTGTTTCATTTTCACCCTACCTTGTGTACTGTCCAAGTCTACCCCTAGGGTTCTGTAGGGATTATGGCAGGCACGGGACGAGGCAGCATCTGGGAATACTTGAGCGTGACCTCTGTTTCTTACCCGCATCCTCGCATTGCTTCTGGAGTGGAGCCGGGCGTCGATCTGGTCGTCTCGGTACCAGAGCTGCCTTGGATGCAGTCCTTCCGTTCTGATAGGTCCACTGTTAGCTTGCCAGAAGCAAATTGTTTTCAATGGTCCTTTTAGGTAGTAGATCCTGAGGAGCCTTTTGTATTTCAGGTTTCGGCTGGCAATACCTTGTGCGCGCAACTTGCTGCAGTTGCCGGTGTGAAAACCTGAAAATGTCCTAAAGTGACATAACACAAATCATATGATGATGTGAGAGAGAAAATGACAATTTATCTTTGGTGAAGCTCGTTACTGTAAACTCATAAACCTCTTCAGTTTCCTTTTATACTTACCCATGCCTTACGCTCTTCTCTCGTAGGTCAAATGCCGTGTGGGACCCATGCTCGCTTGACTAAGGAACCACTCTCTCGTCCTGACAAGACAATTCCCCGTCTGAGGTAAAAATCCTTCCGTTTTCTTTGACTTCTTCCCCGAAAGGTTTACTGCCTATGGTAAGGGAGGTCGTCAGCTGCTTCCCCTCCCGAAGAACCAATATTAAACTTTTTCTTTAAATCCAGCTACTTAATTGACACAGGAGATTAGCTAGAGATTAAAGGTCTGCGGTAAGAGGAAGCGTTGAACTTGAGAGGAGGCTGAGGACACAATCAACAGCGTATCTTCAAGGCAGTTGTTGTGATTTTCACTTTTACTTCTCTCTACTTCCCCATTAGCCAGTTGAAGACAGCAGGTCTTCATCTGAAAGTCATAAACATCTCGTGTCTGTCTCCATCGTCATCGGTGTACGTGCTTGACAAAGCAGGTGGTGGTGGAGGTGCACATTGGAATGTTCTCTTGATACCGTTTCTTTTGCCGTTGATGTTTTGAGCACAAGCCGGAAGGGCAAACAGAGCATCAAAGCTGCTCCAGACAGCTTCTTACCACTGAGGCCACCAGTTAAGGAGTGCGCTGCGCCAGAATCCGCCACTGCAGATGAAAATCCATACCATGAAAATGATACAGAAGAGAGTTTCTCATGTAATTTTGGGTGCGCTGAGTTTAAGCGCACTGCATTTGAGAGCAGGTCAAGACTCTGCTGTCGGCGTCTCATCTGCCAGTCGTTGCTTATTGTGGTTTGGCTCATATTTTGGAGCAGATCTGGAGCCTGAGAAAGAGATTCCTTTCAGAGGAAGCTAAACCAGAGAAGTTCCTGGGGAAGGTGTCTAATGCACTCCAACCGCTACTGAGCATATAGTCCCTGAGGTCAGAGCAGGGCAGGTCTGAAGTAAAATGTCCCAGCAGTGTGGATGCTGTGGACATTGCCATTCTCAGCGTCAGCATAACCTTTAACAAATAGATTGAGCAGAATTGGTCAGGGCTGGTTGAAATGAACGCTGTCTTGTCCCACAGAGTAAAGTGGCCTCCTCAGGTTAATGCAGATATTTGTCGGATGTGCAAAGAATATTTTGTTCTTCTTAAAGAAAAACCCCAAAAGCCAGCGTGAATTGGTACGCACTGATAACAAATGCCCCCCGTATAAAAATTGTGATTCTCCTCTGTTGTTTGTTTCCTGCCCCAAAGTGTTCAAGCCTCCTCCAAGGAACCAGTGGCGACTGTGAGTCACCGGGAAGAACCAAAATACGGAGGAGACGTCTATCCACGTGCAACACTCAGGACCGGTGAGTATCCCCATGATTCCAATCCGTTCCACTTTGTAGGTAGACGTCAAATCCGAATAGGGCATTTCTTACACACTCGCAGATGACGTTCCGAGTTCAAAGTGCTTGCCAGAATTCGAACTTCCTGACCATACCGTCATCCTTCAAAGTTTTTCCTTTTTTTTTATTTATCACTCAGAAATGGAGAGCTGTGTACATCTGATGGTGATTGAAAGTCGACTTCTTGTTTTCTTACTACTGCTTTCCTGTGCAGGTGTCGAATGTATAGATGTTTGCTGCCCGCAGCGGTCGCAGAGAGGTGATACGATCAGGTAGAGTCTCTTCTAATGATGCTTCTTGTTCCTTTTGGCTCTGCGCGTGTATCTCTTTCAGCCGCTGGTAGAGTCTCGAAGATGACCAACGGTCTTTGATCGTCTCAGTGCTGTGAAAGAGAAGTAGCTAGCTTGCGGCTCCGGAATTGCTTGCAAGCCAGTTGCATCTCCAACACAAGCGAGAGCCGTGCTGCGTGACAAAGAGGGTTGTGCTGGTGTGGTGTTTGCTGTGGGAAGAAAGCCAGTAAGGGTGCGAGTGGTGGCCGTCCCAAGTTGTCCTTGGATGTGCAGAATCCGTTTTTGTTTGTGAGTCGTTCTGCCGAGCCATCAATGAGCTGACATTTCACTTCTTTCACTTGGAAACCCGCATCCTAAGCAGAAGGATTAGAGAGCTTCTAAAGCCTGGTGGGACTTGAGGCAGTTTTGGGGACTTTGTAAGTCCCAAAGGATGCCTGGGGTTTGCCTAGGAGGGGGAAAAAGGCAGCGTGCAGTTGGGTTTGAGAGGCCAGCGGCCTCATTGGTATTGGCTGTCTGAGCTGGCAGGACTGTGAGTTGCGACGGCTTTGCGGTCTTTATGGAAACAGGTTTTTGGGGGCAGTAGGTGCAGCTACAGGGAGAGATTTTGTACGGCGGTAAGATGCACGCGTCTTTCTGCAGTGACCTGCCCTTACATGAGAGAGGAGAAAGCGTAGATGGGAGCAGAGGGAGGTTCAGTTGCAGCAGTCCTGTTTTGTAGCTAATTCTGTCCCTATTCTTCTCCCCGCTTTAAAAACTAGTGCTGTATTTAGCCTTGCAAAAGCCTTTCTTGTCCAGAGGGTGAATTCTTGAGAATTCCATGGGACAGGACGGATATAGAGCTCGCTTCTCTCTCTCCCTCTCCTGGCAGGTACTGCACACCAGAAGAAAACTCTGCGGAAGAGGAAGGAGCAGTGAAAGAAACCATCGCAGGGGTAAGCTTGTGTTATTCCCAAGGAAAATAGAGCTCTTTGTGATGAGAAACTTCAGCACTCTTCACATGACTTCCTCAACAATATCTGTATTTGCCCAGGTTGTTTTTCCCCGGGAAAGCGGGAGCGTTATTTGATGAGTAGCGCTATCGCCAAGTGTTTTCCGCTGCCGTTAATTTTGTTTCTGGACTATTAGGAGCACACTACACTATACGGTTTTGATTCTTCCCCTTTCACGTGTTGGGTATAGCCTCAAAATCTTTAGCGCACAGACTTGGTTGACCTGCAAAGCTGGACTGGGGTGTCTTTAGTCTTATCTTGTTTGCTGGGATAGGAAGTACGTCTCTTTGACTTTCACCTCTGGTCAGGGTTGAGGTCAAAAATAAAATTTTAGTCATGGTAATCAGAAATAGTAGTCTCAATCTCAACTTGATACCTACACGTGGAGGCTTTGCTGGGGTTCTTAACGCTAGCCCAAGGCAAAGGAGCTTTCTGCCTCTCTTGCCTCCGAGTGCAGCACTCCATGGGTGCACAGTTGGAATGCAGTCGTCAAGAAGAAGTAACTTTGGAGTTTGCTGGTTGCATGGGTGTACAAAAACCCTTCCAGTTTTCTATATAAGCAAGATTTTCTGTCCTGTCCCCAAGGAAACAAATCTGTGCTTGATTGCTAGCTTAACGTCCGTTTGTCTAACAGAGGCAGCGTGGCACAGAAATCTTAGAAGATGCCTTATTCCGAGGACACCCTACACCTGTTCCGTCCAAAAAGTCAGCCAGCCTCGATGTGGAGGAAAAGAAAGTGCCAAGATTGGGAAAAACAGCGGAACGCTTTCCTCCGCTCACAGAGGTACCGTAGGCGACAGTCTGTGAGACAAAAGAGAAGGTTGTGGCAGAGCTGCAAGGAAGTCCTCTTCTTCTCAGTGGTTCTTAAGGCGCTTTGAAATCTGAAGAACTTGCATTGAACCTGTTAGCGAGTGGCTGTGGTTGTGGCTTCACAGTGCGAGGGTCAGCACTAAAGCTGCTTTGAAGGATTTTGTGTGCTCCCCGCGCTCCTTCAGTTGTGCTGCCCTAAGGGTTTGTGGGCCTTCTGTTAGCGGGACGGCTGCCTCAGTTTCCCCCTTTGCCGTTCCCTTTGAAGTCCCCCACCTTCACGTTCTTTCAGGCTCCTGACTTAGCTGCCTCGGTACGGAGGATGCCCGCTGGGGTTGGCTTAAACCTGGGTATTGCGAGGGCCGCAGCAGCACCTGGGAAAGGGGGTTGCCAGAGTTGCGTTCCATTTTCAGCTGCTTGAGCGTGTTTGCTAAGTTGACGGGTTTTATCCCCACGTCCTTGGTGAAAAGAAACGGCAGCAAGCCTGGGCTGTGAAGTTCAAAGTTAGGATGCTGAAACCAACCAAGCAAGGCAAAAGCGCTATCGCTCACTGAGGCAGGAAACCGTCGAAGGCAGTTGCTCTGTCACCTGAGCTGAATTTACAGGCCGTGTTTCAGTGGAAAGCTGCCCCCAGGTCAGCGTGCTCCATGCGCTGTTTCACAAGTCCTTCCCCATTTAATTGTTCCTTTCAGGCCATGGAGAGAGAGGTCAGTGCCGCATTTGGCAAAGGTGAGCCAGATGAGATCATGAGCAGTGCCTTCAAACTAAAGGTCACTCGCGAAGACATCCGCATGCTCAGGAACCTTTGCTGGCTAAACGATGAGGTAAAACCAGCTGCAGCACAGGGCTAGTCTCACTCAGCCTTTATTGAAAAATACCCCTCCGCCCTGTACAGAAGTCGCGTCAACGTTCTTTGACGACCTCCGCTGCAGAGCCTAGAAATCTCTGTACACTTCTTATTTGAGGTGTTGAAGGGTCGAGCGTTTCGGGAAGTTCCGTTACTTCTTGTATGACGCAGCTTCCCGGAGTTCGTCCGGGTTATTGGCATGGGTGGCAGGTGTTTTGATCAAACTGCCGATGTAGCCCCGTGTGAAATCCTGGGAACAAAAGCCTCCAGCTGAGGCTGGAGTTCTCTGCGCTGCGTGCTTAAGGGTGGCCAGAACAGAGGTGGTGCTGTATTTTTCGTTGGGGAAGGCAGCGTCTTATTTTGACACCTCACGTTTCCTCTTTATGGTGCAGGTCGTTAATTTCTACATGAGTCTGGTGATGGAAAGAGGGAAGAAGGAAGGCTATCCAGCAGTCCACGCGTTTAGTACTTTCTTTTATCCAAAACTAACATCTGGGGGCTACGAGTCGGTCAGAAGGTGGACCAAGAGTGTCGATGTCTTTAAGCAGGACATCCTCTTCGTGCCTGTGAACTCGCGAGCACACTGGACACTAGCCGTGAGTCCCACGGGCTTTTCCTTTAGAATTGGACGGGGAGCAAAAACTGGCAAGAGAAGTCATGTAGGTGTTGGGGGGTGTGCGGCACAAGGTTGTGCTTTGCCTAACGGTCACCTTTTAATAACAGGTCATAGATCTGAGGAAGAACATGATCACGTACTTGGACTCGCTTGGGCAGAAAGGGGACAAGATTTGTCAGACTTTGCTGTAAGTAACCGCTCCGTCACTGCTTTTCTGGTGTGAATGAGGAGAGGGGTTTTAGATTTAGTCCCTGTAAGGCGACTGCCAGTTTTCACGTGGCTTGTAGATAACCAAGCAGGAATCTTGGAGTTGCTTGCTGCGACTTGTCTGGCATCGACTGCTTATCTGCTGTCACAGCGTCCCCTGCACCCAGGGTCTGGGGTGCCTGGATTCTGCCACCTTCCCGTGAGAGGCACAGCCAAATACGCCATAGCCCCGTGGCACACGTGTGCCGACTTTGTTAGTCGGAGCCCAGGATGTGGGATCAAGGCACCCGGTGGAATTACGGCATTACAGTTCCTTGCTTGGTTTGTCTCTTTGTGCTCTGATAACATGTGATTTGGGGCTTTTTGACTTCTCCGAAGCAATGGAGTCGTTGGCCTCGTTCTTGACCATTAGCTCACAGCCTCTCCCCGTGTTTGTAAGTTTCAGATTGGGATTTTTCCTCAAAATCAGCCTTAAATCAGCTGCGGTGAGGATCCTCTGACATTTTACCGTCCTGCCGTCCGTCTTCCTGTGATCCTTCAGCTGCTTTATTTTGTTGTTGGCCTAAATTACAGAGATGAAAAGGGATTTTTTTTTTTCCTTTTGTTTTAACCAGCCAATACCTGCAAAAAGAAAGCTGGGAAAAAAGACAGCTGGAGCTGGATGTTTCAGAGTGGACTCTTCACAGCATGGAGCCACGTGTACGTGAGCACCCCTTGGGTCTGAAATGGGAACTGTAAGTGCTTCTTTGGGGCCCAGATCCTGGCACGTGACAAAGAAAGGGTTGAGCTGATGTTCCTCGAGGAGTTGATAGTAAAAAGCAGTCCCTAAAGACCGGATTTAAGAAAGGTCACTTAAGAAAGAGGCGGTGCGAACCTTGAGACACCTCGCAGGGGGGAGGGCTGCTGCGCCTTCTGGGCCTGCCAAAAATTTGGATCGTAGTGTCCGAGTCCGGGAGGCAGAGGGGAGGGATGGTGAGCAGTGAACTGGGTCTGTTCCTCGTGGGCGGGAGTGGGTATCGGGGATTAGGCAAGTAGGGTCAGGAGTGTGCGGTGAGCGCAGTGTCGGTGTGGGTAATGTGCGCTGCTTCCAAGTTGCTTTTCTTTTGAGACAGAGGGAAATCCTCCATCTTCTTTGCATTCCTTAGGAAATCCCTCAGCAGCTGAATGGAAGCGACTGCGGCGTCTTTATGTGTAAATACGCAGATTACATCGCCAGAGAGAAACCGTTCAACTTTAGCCAGGTGAGTGAAGGTCATAAACCCCTCCAAGCCCCTCTCGCCCAGGGACAGGAGCCAGGGAGGTTAGGCAGCAGCTCTTCATTGTGTCCGGGGCAGGGGCTGAGGTTTCGTACCCCGTTTCGGTGCGTAGTTGCTGGGATCAGAACTTCCAAGTGGCCTGGGCAGGGCAGAGCTGTGGTTCTCCATCCCCGCCTTTGGGAGCTGCTGCTGGTGAGATTCCTCTTGGGCAAGATACTGCTGCCAGCGGGTTTGGCATATCTGGGCTCGGTATCTTTTGGAGAAATGGCTTCTACCCTTTGACCAGTCAAGACACCGCTTCTTTTTCTTGATTTCGTTTTAGACGGGTCTTTTATTAGCGTGCTTGTAAGCTGTCGCGTGGTCAAGTCAATCTGGTTTTGTCGGGTTGTCGTGTCACCCTCTTAGGAACCGCGTGGGGTGTTGTACCCAAACGGTTGACAGTTCCTAAAGGGAACTTCCTATTAAGGACTCCGCTGGGCGTTTATGCGTGTTTGCCACCTCTTTCTACCGTGACGTCATTATTTAATTTCTCTTTTCTTTCTCTTCTCTTTTCAGACTCACATGCCATACTTCCGGAAGAAGATGGTGTGGGAGATAATCCACCAACAGCTGCTGTGACACGTGGACTCTTAGAGCTCTTCTTTTGATTACGTTTCTTCGACCTTAGTTACTTTTCTTAGGCCTTTAGTTAGTTTTCTTAGACCTTTAGTTACATTTCTTAGACGAATTTTCCTCAGAAAGACCTCAGAAAGACCACAGAAGGGAAAGAGACCTTTGAAAACAGACAAAGGCCAGAGTCCTTCTAGAGCAGATGCTGGAGAGGCCCCTTCTGGGGCAGCCTCCCCACAGGAGGACTCAGATGTAGAGGGAGTTGTTCAATCCTTCTCCGTGAAAGACCTGAGAAGTATCAGGAAGGACTTTAGTCGTCATGAAGGCGAAACACTTGTCTCCTGGTTGCTCCGATGCTGGGATAGCGGGGCAGATACCCTAGACTGAGATGGCAGAGAAGCTAGGCGATTGGGAAACCTGGCCAAGGATGGAGGGATTGTACCTGAAAGAACTGCCTGTGCGAGAGGTGATTTATAGTGATGGGCAAGCGATAGTAGACCCTGATGAAATGCCATGCAAACGATCTCTGCTCAAAAAGTTTGTACAAAGTGCACCATCACCATATTCCCACCCATTGTCAACAATGGTCTGGGGAGGATCCGATACTGACACACCAACTGTAAATGAAGGGGTTAAGAAGGTACGACAGTATGAAGACAGTCTCTCTGGTCCCTTCTCTGTGGCAGCCATAGAAAAGCTGACTGTGACCACCGAGAAAATGACTGAGAAACTGACTGAGAAAATAGAGCAAATGACCCAGAGATTAGTTGAGCAAACCGATAAACTGTTTGATAAACTAACCAAGGTGGAGGAAAAACTCCATGCTTTCCCTGTACAGACTCATGTTGCAGCTGCTAAGAGGAAACGCCCTCCTACTCAAGAGAAAAACCACCCTCCGACTCAAGACAAATCAAAGCCGATGCGAGATATCCTGTGGGTTTGCCTCTGTGAATATGCAGAAGACATGAAGAAGAGGGATGGAGAACCTACCTCAGCCCTACAGGCACAGGTGCTTGAGTTGCAAAATGAAGCCGATAGAAGAAAGGATTCTTACAGGAAGAAGGTTGCTCCAACCTACGGTAGGCGATCCTACGGACCAGGTAGGAACCAATCTGATAATCGTAGGTACTACGGTCAACAGTAGAGGTGCCCTGCCTCCAGCCAGGAGGAGGAGAGGGACAACCGACTGTATTGGACTGTGTGGATTCGATGGCCTGGCACATGAGAGCCACAAAAGTATAAAGCCCTGGTGGACACTGGTGCACAGTGGTGTTGGGTTGTTTTTTGCTGTCTCCAGGGAGTTATCTAATGTGAAAAGAGAAGTATTTATTTCTTTATATAATTTAAATATTTATTTTCATAAAAAGAGCCTTAAGGGAACAAAACTCTACCTGGTAATAAGAGAGGGTGATTTATTCTTTTTTTTATTTAACTGAAAAAAAGTTGGATGTAGCGATGTGGATTTTCGCTCCCTCACAATCCCCCAGGAAGAGGATTGGAGCCAGGAGGAGCATCGGAGCACAAAAGCCACGAAGCGATGGTCACAATGTGCTGAAGGGGCAATCGGGGAGTTGTTCAGCGGTGAGATGAGCAAGCAGCATCCCGAAAATCCGCCCCTGGAGAGGGGTTAGTGGTGTACGGACACTCTCTGTGTTCTGTAAGCCCCCTTTGGGGAGCCCCTGCTGCCCCCTTGGCAGCGCCCGGGTGGCTGTGACTGCTGAAAGCTGGTTTGGTGCGTTGAGGTGTTAGGTGGGGTGGCACAGCCCCTGCCCGCCCCGGGAGGGGGGACACCACCTCTCCGGTGGCACTGGATGGGTGGGAGGGAGGGAGGGAGCAGAGCTCTGGGAGCCATGGAGAAAGGCGTGGGGGTGTCCCTCATCGTGGCAGCCCCCAGCAGCCCTACCCCGCCACCCGGCCACCCCAAGGGACACCCAAGCCCCATCTTGGTCTTCTCCCCGTTGGGTGACGCCCTTCCACCCACCCCGGAGGTGCGCTCCTCTCCTGCGGGGGGGACGCCCAGCGCTCGCCTGGCTAGAGAAGCACCCGGGGGGGGGGATGGGGGTGGGTGACTGGGGGCATCTGAGCTTCCCAGTTACACGGGCGTAATTAGTGCACCATTAATAACCATTAGTAACCACTTTGGCTCTGCTAACCAACTGCGGCGAGGCCCCCACCCCGCTTTAGCACAGGCTTCCTGATGCCAACACCTCCCCGAGCCACTGGGTAAAGCTGCGCCTGGCAAGAAACCACCACCACCCCAAAAAAACCCCACAGCACAGCCCCCACTCCCCACCCACCCCTTCTCCCCCCATCACAGCCATGGGGCAAACTCCCACCACCACCACCCCCCAATCTCAGCTCGGCCATGACCCCCCCGAGACACTGGAAAGAGAGCAACGGAGAGCAAGCTCAGGCTCGTGTGAGCTGCAGAGATTTCTCTTTTTCTTGTGATGATGTTGTCGTTGGGTGGGGTTTGGTTGTTTTTTTTTCACGGAACACTTTGCAGTAGAGGACAAAAATATGGTGTCACAGCCCCTGGGGCCACACTGGCACCGCCACCTCACCCCCCCCCCCCTTCGCTCCCGTCCCTCGTCCCTCCTCTTCCCAGCGGCTTTCACCACTTTCCTTGCTTGGTTTTGTTTTGTGTTTGTTTTTTTTTTTTTTTTTTTTCTTACAACCTTTTTTTATATTTGAGTTGGGGTTCTTTTTCCCTTTTTTTCCCGCCTTTCTTCCCCCCCTTTTTTCTCTTTCTCTTTTTTTTTTTCTTTTCTCCTTTTTTCTTTTGCTTTTTTTTCTTTTCCCCCTTTTTCTTTCCACCACTTTTTTCCCCTTTTTTTTTCTCCTTTTTAACATTTCTCAAGCTCTCTCCAAAGGAACAGCCCCTGGCTCTCAGCTAGCCAAAGGAGACTACGGAAGAGCATTGGCACCCGTGGGAGTGGTTTCCTTCTCCTGCTTCACACTCGGTCGAGATCGTTTTTTCCAACTCGTCTTTTTTTTTTAACAAATTAAACAAAAAAAAAGCTCCAAGTATCAGTTTTACAAGGCACACAAAATCTCTAGAAGGGAAACACAAACGCAAGGTGCTGAGGTATGAAAACCTGAGGTGTTTTTTTCTGTGTGGATGTGTGTGTGTCATCTGGGGTTGGGGGTTGTGTGTGCTTTATTTTTGAAATTTAAAAAAAATAATAATTTTGCTAGGTTTTTTGTTTTTGTTTTTTTTTTTTTTTTTTTTTTCCCCAGCCCTGGGCTGACAACCTCTTGGAAATCCGGTGTTTCCCCCGTCGTGGTTTGGCCTCAGCCGGCAACAAAGAACCACGCGGCCGCTCGCTCCACTCCCGCAGCCGGGGGCAAAATCGGAAGAAAAAGGCAAAAAACTCGCGGGTTGAGATAAAGGCAGTTTAAGAGAAGAGCAACGGGAGGGGCAAACAATCCCAATAACAGCGGTAAAGGAATAGACGGACGCGATGACAGCGCCTCCGCGCACCGACCGGCCCCGCACCGCCGCAGCCCGCTCCCAGCCGCCACTTCCCGCCCCCTCCCCCGGCGAGCTCCCCCCAGCCCCGGGCATGGCTCACAGGGGATGGGATACCTGTGTCCCTGCCGGCTCCTCGGGGAAATTAACCCCATCCCTGCCGGAACCAGGACACCCCCCGCCCCTCTTTCCCCCCTTCTCTCCTGCAACCCGCATCTTTCAGCCGCGTCGGGGCGGTGATGGAGAGCGAAGGGACAGAGGGACAGCCGGGACGGGGGGACGCAGCAGATGCCAACCCCAGTTTGGGACTCAGGGAAGCAAAGAGGAAAGGGCGCGTGAAAGAGAAATGCCTCTTTGAGGAGACGGGATCCCTTCTCTTGGCTCATACAGGCACTGCTCTTCTCAAAGCCCTTAAGAAATCGCTTTTTAACGCTCCTTTAATTATTATGGGGGGTTTCACCCCCTGCTGGCAATCCTACATCCCTGCTCTACCGGGCATTAGAGAACCACTGGACTAGTTCCTGTCCTTGAACCTCGAGAAAAGCCGGCTTTGGCTAAAAACCAAACATCCTCCTCCCGCCCCCACCCCCTCTGAAAAAAAAAAAAAAAAAATTAAAATCCTTACCGCCTCCCCCACGGCACCGGCGCCACCGGCAGCCGCCCCCCCCACCGCCACGGCACAGGCGCCTCCGCCGCCGCCTGCACCGGCACCGGCACCCGCACCACCGGCAGCCGCCCCCCCCACCGCAACAACACCGGCCCCTCCGCCGCCCGTCCCGGCACAAGCCGCGCCCCCCCCGCAGCGGCACAAGCCACGCCGCCGCCTCTCCCGGCACAACCTACTGCAGCCACTACAACCAGTACCAAAACTACTCCAACTCCATCAAAATCGGTACAAGCCGCCCCGGGAACCAGGAGCAGGAAGAGGAGGTCAACTCCTTCCCCTGCCCCTTACCACAAAGACCACCTCAAGTCACATAGCTTGGGGGAGAGTTCTGAACAAGATCCAGGGGAGGGTCCTTCAAGACCACAGAAGGGAAAGAGACCTTTGAAAACAGACAAAGGCCAGAGTCCTTCTAGAGCAGATGCTGGAGAGGCCCCTTCTGGGGCAGCCTCCCCACAGGAGGACTCAGATGTAGAGGGAGTTGTTCAATCCTTCTCCGTGAAAGACCTGAGAAGTATCAGGAAGGACTTTAGTCGTCATGAAGGCGAAACACTTGTCTCCTGGTTGCTCCGATGCTGGGATAGCGGGGCAGATACCCTAGACTGAGATGGCAGAGAAGCTAGGCGATTGGGAAACCTGGCCAAGGATGGAGGGATTGTACCTGAAAGAACTGCCTGTGCGAGAGGTGATTTATAGTGATGGGCAAGCGATAGTAGACCCTGATGAAATGCCATGCAAACGATCTCTGCTCAAAAGGTTTGTACAAAGTGCACCATCACCATATTCCCACCCATTGTCAACAATGGTCTGGGGAGGATCCGATACTGACACACCAACTGTAAATGAAGGGGTTAAGAAGGTACGACAGTATGAAGACAGTCTCTCTGGTCCCTTCTCTGTGGCAGCCATAGAAAAGCTGACTGTGACCACCGAGAAAATGACTGAGAAACTGACTGAGAAAATAGAGCAAATGACCCAGAGATTAGTTGAGCAAACCGATAAACTGTTTGATAAACTAACCAAGGTGGAGGAAAAACTCCATGCTTTCCCTGTACAGACTCATGTTGCAGCTGCTAAGAGGAAACGCCCTCCTACTCAAGAGAAAAACCACCCTCCGACTCAAGACAAATCAAAGCTGATGCGAGATATCCTGTGGGTTTGCCTCTGTGAATATGCAGAAGACATGAAGAAGAGGGATGGAGAACCTACCTCAGCCCTACAGGCACAGGTGCTTGAGTTGCAAAATGAAGCCGATAGAAGAAAGGATTCTTACAGGAAGAAGGTTGCTCCAACCTACGGTAGGCGATCCTACGGACCAGGTAGGAACCAATCTGATAATCGTAGGTACTACGGTCAACAGTAGAGGTGCCCTGCCTCCAGCCAGGAGGAGGAGAGGGACAACCGACTTTATTGGACTGTGTGGATTCGATGGCCTGGCACATGAGAGCCACAAAAGTATAAAGCCCTGGTGGACACTGGTGCACAGTGGTGGTGCTTTTTTTTTTGCTGTCTCCAGGGAGTTATCTAATGTGAAAAGAGAAGTATTTATTTCTTTATATAATTTAAATATTTATTTTCATAAAAAGAGCCTTAAGGGAACGAACCTCTACCTGGTAATGAGAGAGGGTGATTTATTCTTTTTTTTTTATTTAACTGAAAAAAAGTTGGATGTAGCGATGTGGATTTTCGCTCCCTCACAATCCCCCAGGAAGAGGATTGGAGCCAGGAGGAGCATCGGAGCACAGAAGCCGCGAAGCGATGGTCACACAGTGCTGCAGGGGCAATCGAGGTGTCGTTCAGTGGTGAGATGAGCAAGCAGCATCCCGAAAATCCGCCCCTGGAGAGGGGTCAGCGGTGTACGGACGCTCTCTGTGTTCTGTAAACCCCCTGTGGGGAGCCCCTGCTGCCCCCTTGGCAGCGCCCGGGTGGCTGTGACTGCTGAAAGCTGGTTTGGTGCGTTGAGGTGTTAGGTGGGGTGGCAGCAGCCCCTGCCCGCCCCGGGAGGGGGGACACCACCTCTCCGGTGGCACTGGATGGGTGGGAGGGAGGGAGGGAGCACAGCTCTGGAAGCCATGGAGAAAGGCGTGGGGGTGTCCCTCATCGTGGCAGCCCCCAGCAGCCCTACCCCGCCACACGGCCACCCCAAGGACACCCAAGCCCCATCTTGGTCCTCTCCCTCTTGGGTGATGCCCTTCCACCCGCCCTGGAGGTGCGCTCCTCTCCTGCAGGGGGGGACGCCCAGCACTCGCCTGGCTAGAGAAGCACCGGGGGGGTGCTTAGGGGGCATCTGAGCTTCCCAGTTACACGGGCATAATTAGGGCGCCCTTAAGAACCATTAATAACCACTTTGGCTCTGCTAACCAACTGCGGCGAGGCCCCCACCCCGCTTTAGCGCAGGCTTTGTGATGCCAACACCTCCCTGAGCCACTGGGTAAAGCGACGCCTGGCAAAAAAACACCATCACCCAAAGAAAACCCCACACCACATCCCCCACTCCCCGCCCACCCCTTCTCCCCCCATCACAGCCATGGGACAAACTCCCACCACCACCACACCCCAATCTCAGCTCGGCCGTGACACCCCCAAGACACTGGAAAGAAAGCAACCGAGAGCAAGCTCAGGCTCCTGTGAGCTGCAGAGATTTCTCTTTGGTTTTTGATGTTGTCGTTGGGTGGGTTTTGCTTGGTTGTTTTTCACACAACACTTTGCAGTAGAGGACAAAAACGTGGTGTCGCAGCCCCCGGGGTCGGCGCCGGCACTGCCACCTCCCCCCCCCAGCTCCTGTCCCTCCTCTTGCCCCGCAGCTGTTCCCACTTTCCTTGCTTGGTTTGGTTGGTTTTTTTTCCTTTCTACCTTTCTTTTTTAATATGTTTTCGCTTCCCCCTTTTTTCTCTTTTACCCCTTTTTTCTTTTGACCTTTTTTGCTTTTTCCCCCTTTTTCCCCCCCTTTTTTTCTTTTTCTCTTTTTTATTTTCCCACTTTATTTTTCCTCCTTTCCCTTTTCTCTTTTTAAACATTTCTCAAGCTTTCTCCTGAAGGAACGGCCCCTGGCTCTCCGCTAGCAGAAGGAGCCTACGGAAGAGCTCTGGCACTGACATGGGCAGGAACACCCACAAGTGAGAACTGGATAGACAAAAGGCTCCTCAATGATGACACTGGGGCAGCCCGACCTTAGAAGCAGCAGAGGAGCAGAGCCACCCAGAGCCACCCAGAGAACAGGAAGGGCTATTCAGGGCCTTATTGTCTGCGCGAAGTAACCATCTGCTGAGAACCGGTCTGGCGGCTCAGAGCTCAGCCACAGCAGCACTCTTGAGCCAAAGGGGAAAAGTACACCGGCAGGAAGACTGGGAGTCTTCCTCCACAACAACCCACAGATCATGACCAGAGTGGTGCCTATTCCCAGCCTACACTAATGAATATTACGCCTTTGCATCAGAAAGGAACGCTTGCTTTACCAGCCCCTGGGCGAGTTGGGAGCCATCCCCCTTGCACCCAGCGCTGCAATAAACATGCTGCTTTGTAACTCGCCCCGAGTTGGGGAGTTTCTTTCCCCACGTCAGCACCCCTGGGATTGCTTTCCTTCTCCCGCCTCGCACTCGCTCGACATGGTTTTTTCCAACTCAGTCTTTTTTATTAAAAAAATTAATAAAAAAATGCTCCAACTCTCAGTTTTACAAGGCACACAAAATCTCTAAAAGGGAAACACAAGCGTGAGGTGCTGAGGTACCAAAACCTGCCGCTGTTAGTCCAACTAAAGGGACAGCGTCGGGAGGCGACGGAGGAGGAAGGGGGAGGCTGTGGGATGGAGAGAGCCCTCCCCGTACCCCTCAGCTGCGCATCCTCGCAGCGCCGCGGGAATGGGGGGCTGTGTGTCTGGGCGGGTCTTTGGTTTGCTCCCCTGACCTGCTGGGGGTGGTGGAGGAGGTTGGAGGGGGTTGTCCGGCAGTGGGGTTACATTCATCAGGCGGTGCTGGGCGGCACGACAGGAGCATCACTTGCTGTGCTGCGAGGCCGGGGCTCCCGGAGCGTGTTTCTGCTCCTGCTGCTTCACCTGCTGGACCATTTCCCTCATCTTGCACTGTGCAGTCTTGGGGAGGAGAAGGGAAAAGCAAGAGGTGGGGGTCAGGGCACTGTTTCTCCCACCACCACCCACCCCTGAGCCCCCACCGAGCATCTCGCCGCTCCCAACTTTTCACCCCGGACAAGCCCTAATTAATTTCAGGTTTCTGGGTTTTTTTAACTTGTGCTTCCTCCATCGCTCCTTGAGAGAGGCTCAATTTTTTGGGGGGGGGCCGCCATCCCGCTCGAGTGGACAGGAGACAAGGTTATGGAAGATGAACCCAGGTGGGATGCGGGTGGCTTTGCCCGCACCGAGGAGTCCATTCACAATGTCCTCACGTCCAGCAGCATCAAAATCATGGTACCCAGCAAAGAGCTCCCCTGGCGCTGAGGGAGGCCAAGCCAGGCTGGCAGCACAGTGCTGACCACAGGGACGCTCTCAACTTGGCCCTTACTGTCCCCCACACCCACAGCCCCCACCCAGCGCACCTTGAACTGAGCCTCGGGCGGCCCTGTGATGATGACCATGCGCTCGCTGCCCTTGGGACCTTCTGCCGGTGCAATCTGGGGAAGTATGGGGGAGAAGGAGCGTGAGTGCAGCCACCGCTTCAGCAAGACCTTCCCTCGGTGGCATGTCCCCCCACAACGCAGGGCAATCCCCCCATGCAGGAGCATCCCCTCCCACCCGAGCCGGGCTCCTAACCAGGGTGCTGCAAGCCTGGCCTTCTACTAAACACAGGCGGGAGAGGTGGGCCCATGCCAACGGGTACAGGAGAGCTGGGGAGAGACTTTTTACAAGGGCATGGGGTGACAGGACGAGGCGGAGTGCCTTCAAAGTGGAAGAGGGGAGATTTAGAGGAGATAACAGGAAGAAATTTTTCACTGTGACGGTGGTGAATCACTGGCCCAGCTTGCCCAGAGAAGCTGTGGCTGCCCTAGCCCTGGAGGTGTTCAAGGCCAGGTTGGATGGGGCTTGGAGCAACCTGGGCTGGGGGGAGGTGTCCCTGAACAGGGCAGGGGGGTGGGACTCCATGATCTTCAAGGTCCCTTCCAACCTCAACCGTTCTGTGATAAGTTGGGGAGCAAAACTGCTCCCCGCACACTCCCATTCCCTGACCTCGGCAGTGCAGAGGGGAAACTGAGGCACGAAGCGCAGGACCAGCCCCGCAGCGCCTTCCTCACCTTGATGGAGGCACCCGCAAACCGCACCAGCTGCTTGATGTGCTGCCCCTTCTTCCCGATGATGGCCCCCACCGCCTGCGTCCCGATGAACACGTTCACAACCTCTTGCTCCGGAAGCTGCGGGGGCATGGAAGAGTGAGAGGGTCAGGGCACCAGCTGGACAGGGGACAAAGGAGGTGGCTGTCCCCATCCCACCATCCCATGGTAGTGGTTGCCCACTCTCCCAAGGTGCCCCAGCAAAGATCTCCTGGAGAGGGGGGCCAGGCACCTAAAGGGTGCTGATGTGGGAAGGCGCTGGCTGGGGGAGCTCCGCCGAGAGCTAGCTGAGAGCTCCGCCGAGGAGCTCTATGGTGGGAGAGAAAATGAGGGTCAGTGATGGCCCCAGCATGCCAGACCCTTCCCAGCCACCCCCAGACCCACGCACAGCAGCAAGACACCACCATGGGGCTGGGAGGCAGACGGGGGCTCCCAGTTACCCCCACTCCCCCCACGCTGCCACCTTGCCGCCCGTGTCCCGCATCTGCAGGGGAAAACCACGACACAACTCTCTCCTGCTCTGCATTCCAGCAAGTGCAACCGGATGCTACCTGCAAACCACCACTGCTCAGCTGGAGGACGAGCAGACCCGGCTCCCCTGCCCAGCCTGGACGCCGCTCTCGCTCCCAGCCCTGGAAAAAAAGCCTCTCCAGGACGGGGCTGCAGCAACAGCCGCACATTTCCACCCCACAGGAAACAGCTCGTTAACGAGGGGCGAGCACCGCATTTCAAAGCCCCCTTAGGAGCAAGGCAGCGCCCCAAGAGCCAGCCCAACCCCCCCGCACACAGCTCAGCACTCACCACACGCTCGCCGGCCCCCGCAGCAGCGGCTCGAGCGGGGCTGCCCGCGGCCGGCGGTCGGGCGCCGCTCCGTCACAGCCGCTCACCATGGTGGAACGCCGAACGCAGTCCGCGTCCTTCCAGTCGCGCCGCAGCCATGGCGCAGCCGGATGCGGCTACCGGAGCTCCGCGCCAGAGGGGCGCAAAGCGCCGTGCGAGCGCGGAGGAAAGGGCTCGGTAAGCCCGGGACTGGCATTCCCTCACCCACCGAGGGCAGAGGAGGCAGGAGGGGGCGCGCGAGAGCCCGCGCCGCCGGCCGCTGTCGCTCGCCTCAGGCCTGCGGGACGCCGAAAGGCTTCTCCGCTCTCCGAGGGGCCCCTCCGCTCTCTGGGAGGCTTCTGGGGGGCCCCTCCGTCTCTGGAGGGCTTCTGGGGGGCCCCTCCGGCCTCTGTGGGGGCCTCTCCCCGAGGGCAGACAGGCCTCTTCCCCGCCTCCGGGCACTCCCCGGCCTCCCGGCGCCCAGCTGCCAGCCGGGGCCCGGCTCGGGGCTTCCGGAGAAGGGCAAGCGCCTCCCCCAGACAGAGCAGGGCCAGGCGGGACGGCGCCGGCCCGGCCCCACCGCAGGGCAGGGGCAGAAGCGGGCCGGGCGGCCGCTAACGGCTCCCTCAGGCAGAGCACAGACGGCGGCGCGCCTGCGCGCGCGCACCCACCGCCCCGCCCCTCTCTCCCCCCTCAGCCTCCCCTGTACCGATGGCTGTGGGGGCCCCTCGTCGCCCTCCTCGCCGCCCCGGGACCCGCCGCCGCGCAAGAGGCCGCCCCCCAGGGCAGCGAGCCGCCCCGCCGCCTCAGGGCCGCCCCCGGGCATCGCCCCGGCGCCCACTCCCCCCCCATCTCCCCGGCCAGAAGCAATGCTATCAGCAGGGGTCGGGGGCATAACAGTTCAAGAGAAATTCCTTTGTGTAAGAAAGACCAAAGAGTTCTTCAAAGGATCCGGCTGTCCTGACATTTGGGGGGGCAAAGAGAGGAAAAAACCCACCTCGGACCAACCTGTGTGCTCCATTCCCAAAGGACAAAGTGATTGAAGTGGGTGTATGCCCGAGTTGCTTTCCCACCTTTTATGTCCTGTCCTCCTTAGACTTTTCTTTGCAACTCAGTGTAGGGATTTCCGAAACGAACTTAATTTGTTGGCGATAGGAAGAAAGGTAAAATGTTGGGAAGCATTAACGGAATGAGCCAAAGAGGCCTAATGTGCTGCAGCGGGATCATTAGCTCTCTGCGAGCGGTCGTTGGCTGGGAGAGGTTGGGGGGTGTTGAGGAGGGCTGCAGTTAGGTGTATGTGCCTGAGATGATCCCAGGGGGCGCTTGGAGGGGGAGACCTTTGGGATAGGAAAAGTAACTTGGGAAGTTTGGGCCCTGTGAAGGGAAGTCAGCCTGCTGGGAGCTTCCCTAGGGTTGCAAAACACTGTTGTGTGTGTTCTTTCCTCAGCGTTTGCATAGTTGTGGATGATGATGATGACGAGACTCCGCCGAAAAAGCAAAAATCAGGTATCGCGCATTACACAAGTACTGAATATGCCCGATTTTTCTGAGGTTTCGTGTCCCTTGGAAAAGTCTGGCTTTTGTGCTCTGGCATTGTTCCTGAAACGGTGGCTTTTCAAGCTGTTGGCTTCTTGCCTTGTGGCTCTCTATGCCTATAGCCAATGGCTTGAGGGTGTCCGGTAGGGCTTAGCCCTATAGATGACGGACGTTCTCTGCGGTGACTGTGGCAGGGCCCAATACTTTTACTGCCAGCAGGAGATAGCCCAGGTCTCTGGCGCTGAGCCCGCGCCTGTCAGCAGAAAGAGTATCTTAAATCCAAGCTGTGTGCTCCCTCCTGTCTGTATTCGCAATGTACCTCTGTTGGTTTTCTATCCTGTTCTTATACGGCCTGTCTTTGTTTTTTAGATTATTCCATCTCTGAGCAGAAAGAGAAAGTTGACGTTTCTGCAGTGCTGCAGTTGCCGACCAAGGCAACCAAACGCCCGGCGGCTTCCGTCAGCGAAGATGCTGCCGGCACAGAGTCTGCGGAAGAGGTTAGCGAGGGCTTTGAAATGTAAGGGTCTGTGCAAGGTGCGAGAGCAAGCGGCTCTCCCTACTGCATCTTGAGGTTGAGCCTGCTCTGAGCCTGTACAGCAGTAGGTGGTTCTTTTGCATTTCTAGCAGGCAGCTCTAATGTGGGCTGGGTTTGCCTTACTCAAGCCTGCGTCCTCTGCTCCGGCACTGGCAGCTGCGGGAGGAGCAAACTGTTTGTTGTCTTCCAGATACTTGAGAATGGTTCAAGTTTATAGTTTTAGTGTGTTTGCAAACTGTTATTCTCTTTCTCAAGCTTGTGGTTAAGGAATCAATATACACTACCTGACAAGAAAAACTGCATACTTGCTCTGGATAAACCACTTTCTGCTCATTATCCACCAGTCCAGGAGAGCGTTCCTGTAGGACTTTGGCTCTGTAAAAATGAGCCACCTTGACTGCCTAGTTTGGTTCAAAGGTGTAGTGCAGTTTTTCTTATTGCCCCATGGGATTAGAGGGCTAAGAGACTGTCGGGCTCTAGTTCTTCGTTCCTGAGAGAGTCGTTAACTCTTATTTGTACACAATATATTTCTCAAGGGCCGAACTATCACCCTTTGGAATGTTTAGAAGCCGACTGAGTGATAACTCAGTGACAAGACTGTATTCTTTTAATTGCTGCACATATGAGAGCCTGTATTCAAAATTTAAAGCGTACCTGTCAAAGGTCCTGCCAAGATTTGCCGCCTTCTGCAATCTGAACCAGCAAGTCATGGTCCCCAAGTCATAGTAGAGCTGACTACGCCTCAGGAAGTGTGTTTGCTGGGATTCACATTCAGGTTACACTCACGCTGGTGCTTTTTTGTTGTTTTCTTTTAAGCCTGGGTCCACTTCTTTAGAGCCTTCCACTAAAAGACCACGATTTTCGTCACTCGAGGTAGCCGTGCTGCAAATTGGTAAGGCTGACATCAAGTTATACGACTTGTTTCATTTTCACCCTACCTTGTGTACTGTCCAAGTCTACCCCTAGGGTTCTGTAGGGATTATGGCAGGCACGGGACGAGGCAGCATCTGGGAATACTTGAGCGTGACCTCTGTTTCTTACCCGCATCCTCGCATTGCTTCTGGAGTGGAGCCGGGCGTCGATCTGGTCGTCTCGGTACCAGAGCTGCCTTGGATGCAGTCCTTCCGTTCTGATAGGTCCACTGTTAGCTTGCCAGAAGCAAATTGTTTTCAATGGTCCTTTTAGGTAGTAGATCCTGAGGAGCCTTTTGTATTTCAGGTTTCGGCTGGCAATACCTTGTGCGCGCAACTTGCTGCAGTTGCCGGTGTGAAAACCTGAAAATGTCCTAAAGTGACATAACACAAATCATATGATGATGTGAGAGAGAAAATGACAATTTATCTTTGGTGAAGCTCGTTACTGTAAACTCATAAACCTCTTCAGTTTCCTTTTATACTTACCCATGCCTTACGCTCTTCTCTCGTAGGTCAAATGCCGTGTGGGACCCATGCTCGCTTGACTAAGGAACCACTCTCTCGTCCTGACAAGACAATTCCCCGTCTGAGGTAAAAATCCTTCCGTTTTCTTTGACTTCTTCCCCGAAAGGTTTACTGCCTATGGTAAGGGAGGTCGTCAGCTGCTTCCCCTCCCGAAGAACCAATATTAAACTTTTTCTTTAAATCCAGCTACTTAATTGACACAGGAGATTAGCTAGAGATTAAAGGTCTGCGGTAAGAGGAAGCGTTGAACTTGAGAGGAGGCTGAGGACACAATCAACAGCGTATCTTCAAGGCAGTTGTTGTGATTTTCACTTTTACTTCTCTCTACTTCCCCATTAGCCAGTTGAAGACAGCAGGTCTTCATCTGAAAGTCATAAACATCTCGTGTCTGTCTCCATCGTCATCGGTGTACGTGCTTGACAAAGCAGGTGGTGGTGGAGGTGCACATTGGAATGTTCTCTTGATACCGTTTCTTTTGCCGTTGATGTTTTGAGCACAAGCCGGAAGGGCAAACAGAGCATCAAAGCTGCTCCAGACAGCTTCTTACCACTGAGGCCACCAGTTAAGGAGTGCGCTGCGCCAGAATCCGCCACTGCAGATGAAAATCCATACCATGAAAATGATACAGAAGAGAGTTTCTCATGTAATTTTGGGTGCGCTGAGTTTAAGCGCACTGCATTTGAGAGCAGGTCAAGACTCTGCTGTCGGCGTCTCATCTGCCAGTCGTTGCTTATTGTGGTTTGGCTCATATTTTGGAGCAGATCTGGAGCCTGAGAAAGAGATTCCTTTCAGAGGAAGCTAAACCAGAGAAGTTCCTGGGGAAGGTGTCTAATGCACTCCAACCGCTACTGAGCATATAGTCCCTGAGGTCAGAGCAGGGCAGGTCTGAAGTAAAATGTCCCAGCAGTGTGGATGCTGTGGACATTGCCATTCTCAGCGTCAGCATAACCTTTAACAAATAGATTGAGCAGAATTGGTCAGGGCTGGTTGAAATGAACGCTGTCTTGTCCCACAGAGTAAAGTGGCCTCCTCAGGTTAATGCAGATATTTGTCGGATGTGCAAAGAATATTTTGTTCTTCTTAAAGAAAAACCCCAAAAGCCACCGTGAATTGGTACGCACTGATAACAAATGCCCCCCGTATAAAAATTGTGATTCTCCTCTGTTGTTTGTTTCCTGCCCCAAAGTGTTCAAGCCTCCTCCAAGGAACCAGTGGCGACTGTGAGTCACCGGGAAGAACCAAAATACGGAGGAGACGTCTATCCACGTGCAACACTCAGGACCGGTGAGTATCCCCATGATTCCAATCCGTTCCACTTTGTAGGTAGACGTCAAATCCGAATAGGGCATTTCTTACACACTCGCAGATGACGTTCCGAGTTCAAAGTGCTTGCCAGAATTCGAACTTCCTGACCATACCGTCATCCTTCAAAGTTTTTCCTTTTTTTTTATTTATCACTCAGAAATGGAGAGCTGTGTACATCTGATGGTGATTGAAAGTCGACTTCTTGTTTTCTTACTACTGCTTTCCTGTGCAGGTGTCGAATGTATAGATGTTTGCTGCCCGCAGCGGTCGCAGAGAGGTGATACGATCAGGTAGAGTCTCTTCTAATGATGCTTCTTGTTCCTTTTGGCTCTGCGCGTGTATCTCTTTCAGCCGCTGGTAGAGTCTCGAAGATGACCAACGGTCTTTGATCGTCTCAGTGCTGTGAAAGAGAAGTAGCTAGCTTGCGGCTCCGGAATTGCTTGCAAGCCAGTTGCATCTCCAACACAAGCGAGAGCCGTGCTGCGTGACAAAGAGGGTTGTGCTGGTGTGGTGTTTGCTGTGGGAAGAAAGCCAGTAAGGGTGCGAGTGGTGGCCGTCCCAAGTTGTCCTTGGATGTGCAGAATCCGTTTTTGTTTGTGAGTCGTTCTGCCGAGCCATCAATGAGCTGACATTTCACTTCTTTCACTTGGAAACCCGCATCCTAAGCAGAAGGATTAGAGAGCTTCTAAAGCCTGGTGGGACTTGAGGCAGTTTTGGGGACTTTGTAAGTCCCAAAGGATGCCTGGGGTTTGCCTAGGAGGGGGAAAAAGGCAGCGTGCAGTTGGGTTTGAGAGGCCAGCGGCCTCATTGGTATTGGCTGTCTGAGCTGGCAGGACTGTGAGTTGCGACGGCTTTGCGGTCTTTATGGAAACAGGTTTTTGGGGGCAGTAGGTGCAGCTACAGGGAGAGATTTTGTACGGCGGTAAGATGCACGCGTCTTTCTGCAGTGACCTGCCCTTACATGAGAGAGGAGAAAGCGTAGATGGGAGCAGAGGGAGGTTCAGTTGCAGCAGTCCTGTTTTGTAGCTAATTCTGTCCCTATTCTTCTCCCCGCTTTAAAAACTAGTGCTGTATTTAGCCTTGCAAAAGCCTTTCTTGTCCAGAGGGTGAATTCTTGAGAATTCCATGGGACAGGACGGATATAGAGCTCGCTTCTCTCTCTCCCTCTCCTGGCAGGTACTGCACACCAGAAGAAAACTCTGCGGAAGAGGAAGGAGCAGTGAAAGAAACCATCGCAGGGGTAAGCTTGTGTTATTCCCAAGGAAAATAGAGCTCTTTGTGATGAGAAACTTCAGCACTCTTCACATGACTTCCTCAACAATATCTGTATTTGCCCAGGTTGTTTTTCCCCGGGAAAGCGGGAGCGTTATTTGATGAGTAGCGCTATCGCCAAGTGTTTTCCGCTGCCGTTAATTTTGTTTCTGGACTATTAGGAGCACACTACACTATACGGTTTTGATTCTTCCCCTTTCACGTGTTGGGTATAGCCTCAAAATCTTTAGCGCACAGACTTGGTTGACCTGCAAAGCTGGACTGGGGTGTCTTTAGTCTTATCTTGTTTGCTGGGATAGGAAGTACGTCTCTTTGACTTTCACCTCTGGTCAGGGTTGAGGTCAAAAATAAAATTTTAGTCATGGTAATCAGAAATAGTAGTCTCAATCTCAACTTGATACCTACACGTGGAGGCTTTGCTGGGGTTCTTAACGCTAGCCCAAGGCAAAGGAGCTTTCTGCCTCTCTTGCCTCCGAGTGCAGCACTCCATGGGTGCACAGTTGGAATGCAGTCGTCAAGAAGAAGTAACTTTGGAGTTTGCTGGTTGCATGGGTGTACAAAAACCCTTCCAGTTTTCTATATAAGCAAGATTTTCTGTCCTGTCCCCAAGGAAACAAATCTGTGCTTGATTGCTAGCTTAACGTCCGTTTGTCTAACAGAGGCAGCGTGGCACAGAAATCTTAGAAGATGCCTTATTCCGAGGACACCCTACACCTGTTCCGTCCAAAAAGTCAGCCAGCCTCGATGTGGAGGAAAAGAAAGTGCCAAGATTGGGAAAAACAGCGGAACGCTTTCCTCCGCTCACAGAGGTACCGTAGGCGACAGTCTGTGAGACAAAAGAGAAGGTTGTGGCAGAGCTGCAAGGAAGTCCTCTTCTTCTCGGTGGTTCTTAAGGCGCTTTGAAATCTGAAGAACTTGCATTGAACCTGTTAGCGAGTGGCTGTGGTTGTGGCTTCACAGTGCGAGGGTCAGCACTAAAGCTGCTTTGAAGGATTTTGTGTGCTCCCCGCGCTCCTTCAGTTGTGCTGCCCTAAGGGTTTGTGGGCCTTCTGTTAGCGGGACGGCTGCCTCAGTTTCCCCCTTTGCCGTTCCCTTTGAAGTCCCCCACCTTCACGTTCTTTCAGGCTCCTGACTTAGCTGCCTCGGTACGGAGGATGCCCGCTGGGGTTGGCTTAAACCTGGGTATTGCGAGGGCCGCAGCAGCACCTGGGAAAGGGGGTTGCCAGAGTTGCGTTCCATTTTCAGCTGCTTGAGCGTGTTTGCTAAGTTGACGGGTTTTATCCCCACGTCCTTGGTGAAAAGAAACGGCAGCAAGCCTGGGCTGTGAAGTTCAAAGTTAGGATGCTGAAACCAACCAAGCAAGGCAAAAGCGCTATCGCTCACTGAGGCAGGAAACCGTCGAAGGCAGTTGCTCTGTCACCTGAGCTGAATTTACAGGCCGTGTTTCAGTGGAAAGCTGCCCCCAGGTCAGCGTGCTCCATGCGCTGTTTCACAAGTCCTTCCCCATTTAATTGTTCCTTTCAGGCCATGGAGAGAGAGGTCAGTGCCGCATTTGGCAAAGGTGAGCCAGATGAGATCATGAGCAGTGCCTTCAAACTAAAGGTCACTCGTGAGGACATCCGCATGCTCAGGAACCTTTGCTGGCTAAACGATGAGGTAAAACCAGCTGCAGCACAGGGCTAGTCTCACTCAGCCTTTATTGAAAAATACCCCTCCGCCCTGTACAGAAGTCGCGTCAACGTTCTTTGACGACCTCCGCTGCAGAGCCTAGAAATCTCTGTACACTTCTTATTTGAGGTGTTGAAGGGTCGAGCGTTTCGGGAAGTTCCGTTACTTCTTGTATGACGCAGCTTCCAGGAGTTCGTCCGGGTTATTGGCGTGGGTGGCAGGTGTTTTGATCAAACTGCCGATGTAGCCCCGTGTGAAATCCTGGGAACAAAAGCCTCCAGCTGAGGCTGGAGTTCTCTGCGCTGCGTGCTTAAGGGTGGCCAGAACAGAGGTGGTGCTGTATTTTTCGTTGGGGAAGGCAGCGTCTTATTTTGACACCTCACGTTTCCTCTTTATGGTGCAGGTCGTTAATTTCTACATGAGTCTGGTGATGGAAAGAGGGAAGAAGGAAGGCTATCCAGCAGTCCACGCGTTTAGTACTTTCTTTTATCCAAAACTAACATCTGGGGGCTACGAGTCGGTCAGAAGGTGGACCAAGAGTGTCGATGTCTTTAAGCAGGACATCCTCTTCGTGCCTGTGAACTCGCGAGCACACTGGACACTAGCCGTGAGTCCCACGGGCTTTTCCTTTAGAATTGGACGGGGAGCAAAAACTGGCAAGAGAAGTCATGTAGGTGTTGGGGGGTGTGCGGCACAAGGTTGTGCTTTGCCTAACGGTCACCTTTTAATAACAGGTCATAGATCTGAGGAAGAACACGATCACGTACTTGGACTCGCTTGGGCAGAAAGGGGACAAGATTTGTCAGACTTTGCTGTAAGTAACCGCTCCGTCACTGCTTTTCTGGTGTGAATGAGGAGAGGGGTTTTAGATTTAGTCCCTGTAAGGCGACTGCCAGTTTTCACGTGGCTTGTAGATAACCAAGCAGGAATCTTGGAGTTGCTTGCTGCGACTTGTCTGGCATCGACTGCTTATCTGCTGTCACAGCGTCCCCTGCACCCAGGGTCTGGGGTGCCTGGATTCTGCCACCTTCCCGTGAGAGGCACAGCCAAATACGCCATAGCCCCGTGGCACACGTGTGCCGACTTTGTTAGTCGGAGCCCAGGATGTGGGATCAAGGCACCCGGTGGAATTACGGCATTACAGTTCCTTGCTTGGTTTGTCTCTTTGTGCTCTGATAACATGTGATTTGGGGCTTTTTGACTTCTCCGAAGCAATGGAGTCGTTGGCCTCGTTCTTGACCATTAGCTCACAGCCTCTCCCTGTGTTTGTAAGTTTCAGATTGGGATTTTTCCTCAAAATCAGCCTTAAATCAGCTGCGGTGAGGATCCTCTGACATTTTACCGTCCTGCCGTCCGTCTTCCTGTGATCCTTCAGCTGCTTTATTTTGTTGTTGGCCTAAATTACAGAGATGAAAAGGGATTTTTTTTTTTCCTTTTGTTTTAACCAGCCAATACCTGCAAAAAGAAAGCTGGGAAAAAAGACAGCTGGAGCTGGATGTTTCAGAGTGGACTCTTCACAGCATGGAGCCACGTGTACGTGAGCACCCCTTGGGTCTGAAATGGGAACTGTAAGTGCTTCTTTGGGGCCCAGATCCTGGCACGTGACAAAGAAAGGGTTGAGCTGATGTTCCTCGAGGAGTTGATAGTAAAAAGCAGTCCCTAAAGACCGGATTTAAGAAAGGTCACTTAAGAAAGAGGCGGTGCGAACCTTGAGACACCTCGCAGGGGGGAGGGCTGCTGCGCCTTCTGGGCCTGCCAAAAATTTGGATCGTAGTGTCCGAGTCCGGGAGGCAGAGGGGAGGGATGGTGAGCAGTGAACTGGGTCTGTTCCTCGTGGGCGGGAGTGGGTATCGGGGATTAGGCAAGTAGGGTCAGGAGTGTGCGGTGAGCGCAGTGTCGGTGTGGGTAATGTGCGCTGCTTCCAAGTTGCTTTTCTTTTGAGACAGAGGGAAATCCTCCATCTTCTTTGCATTCCTTAGGAAATCCCTCAGCAGCTGAATGGAAGCGACTGCGGCGTCTTTATGTGTAAATACGCAGATTACATCGCCAGAGAGAAACCGTTCAACTTTAGCCAGGTGAGTGAAGGTCATAAACCCCTCCAAGCCCCTCTCGCCCAGGGACAGGAGCCAGGGAGGTTAGGCAGCAGCTCTTCATTGTGTCCGGGGCAGGGGCTGAGGTTTCGTACCCCGTTTCGGTGCGTAGTTGCTGGGATCAGAACTTCCAAGTGGCCTGGGCAGGGCAGAGCTGTGGTTCTCCATCCCCGCCTTTGGGAGCTGCTGCTGGTGAGATTCCTCTTGGGCAAGATACTGCTGCCAGCGGGTTTGGCATATCTGGGCTCGGTATCTTTTGGAGAAATGGCTTCTACCCTTTGACCAGTCAAGACACCGCTTCTTTTTCTTGATTTCGTTTTAGACGGGTCTTTTATTAGCGTGCTTGTAAGCTGTCGCGTGGTCAAGTCAATCTGGTTTTGTCGGGTTGTCGTGTCACCCTCTTAGGAACCGCGTGGGGTGTTGTACCCAAACGGTTGACAGTTCCTAAAGGGAACTTCCTATTAAGGACTCCGCTGGGCGTTTATGCGTGTTTGCCACCTCTTTCTACCGTGACGTCATTATTTAATTTCTCTTTTCTTTCTCTTCTCTTTTCAGACTCACATGCCATACTTCCGGAAGAAGATGGTGTGGGAGATAATCCACCAACAGCTGCTGTGACACGTGGACTCTTAGAGCTCTTCTTTTGATTACGTTTCTTCGACCTTAGTTACTTTTCTTAGGCCTTTAGTTAGTTTTCTTAGACCTTTAGTTACATTTCTTAGACGAATTTTCCTCTTTAGGTTATGAAGTAGAAGTTAAGATGGTTTATTCCCCCCACCTCCCTTATTTTGGAGACAGTAACTCTGGGGTTTTGGTACACAAGTTTTCCTCTTTAGCTTATGAAGGAGAAGTTAAGATGGTTTGTTCCCCCCACCTCCCTTATTTTGGAGACAGTAACTCTGGGGTTTTGGTACACAAGTTTTCCTCTTTAGCTTATGAAGGAGAAGTTAAGATGGTTTATTCCCCCCACCTCCCTTATTTTGGAGACAGTAACTCTGGGGTTTTGGTACACAAGTTTTCCTCTTCAAATTATGAAGTAGTGGTTAAGACAGTTTATTTCCCCACCTCCACCACCCCCCCCCCCCCCCCCTTATTTTGGAGACAGTAACTCTGTTTGAAATTAGCTAACGCACCTTAAGCAAGAGCCAGAAAGGTGGGTGTGACCTCGTTAAGGGCAGAGTGAAGAAGGAACATCGTCAACTTCCATGGCTGAGCCGCACGCTCGCGCCTCACAGCGCACGCGACCACGTTACAGACAAATGGGAAACATCCGTGGTGGTGGTTACAGTCGTGTTTGCCCAACTTGCCTTCCCAAGGACAACGTGCTGAACTACCGTCTCCTCAAAGAGAGTTTTCCTCTGTTTCTGGAATATCTACCGTCTACTTGATTCCTAAAACTGGATTTGTCACGACCACAGAAAGAAAGCATTTACCATCTCTTGATTTCTCACCAAAGCCCCTGTCCTTTGGGCTGGTTTGGGGTTGGCTTGTTTTGCTGCCTCCAGGGAGTTATCTAATGTGAAAAGAGAAGTATTTATTTCTTTATATAATATAAATATTTATTTTAATAAAAAGAGCCTTAATGGAAGGAAACTCTCCCTGTGTCCTGGTTTGAGGTAAAAGAGAACCAATTTTGTTCAGTAACTTGGCTTCTTAGCTGGGCCTCTTCTACCAACTGAAATTAACTGCCTATTGTGCCGTCAGCGTTCACTCTCTCAGAGCGATAAGAGCAATGGTTACAGCTGATGCCCAGGCATGGGATGCAGAGAGGCTCTTGCTTATACTCATTGCTATAACCCCCACGGCCAACCAGCTTTGTTATTTGCCCCGTTGGAGGGTCGGAAGCGGAAAAGCATAGTGGGGTCCCACCTGCGGGGAGGAGCGACAGGACAGGTGACCCAAAACTGACCAACAGGGTATTCCATCCCATCTGCCTCATGCTCAGTAGAAAAGAGACCAAAGGGATCAAAGGGTTCTTCTACCTGGGGAATGTTTACTTCGCCCTTTGATAATTATGCTGATGTGACCCCATCAGAGCTGGGGCATGGCAACCTTCTGGGCTCTGAGGATAAGGACTGGTACCTTGTTAAGATCGTGGTTTTGTTGTTGATGCTCCTGAATGTGGTGCAGGGGTGGTTTCTTGTGAAACATCTGTGCAGGGGGAGCTGGAGGGGACCGTGCGCTGCCGCCACTCAGACCCGCGCAGCCGCTCGGCGATCTGCAGCGGCGCGAACCGCGGCCCCGCCCGGCCCGGCCGCAGCTGTCCCCCCCGGAGCAACGGCACCACCGGCAGCCGCCTCCCCCACGGCACCGGCGCCACCGGCAGCTGCCCCCCCCGGAGCAACGGCGCCACCGGCAGCCGTCTTCCGCACCGCCACGGCACAGGCGCCTCCGCCGCCGCCTGCACCGGCACCGGCACCCGCACCACCGGCAGCCGCCCCCCCCACCGCAACAACACCGGCCCCTCCGCCGCCCGTCCCGGCACAAGCCGCGCCCCCCCCTGCAGCGGCACAAGCCACGCCGCCGCCTCTCCCGGCACAACCTACTGCAGCCACTACAACCAGTACCAAAACTACTCCAACTCCATCAAAATCGGTACAAGCCGCCCCGGTAACCAGGAGCAGGAAGAGGAGGTCAACTCCTTCCCCTGCCCCTTACCACAAAGACCACCTCAAGTCACATAGCTTGGGGGAGAGTTCTGAACAAGATCCAGGGGAGGGTCCTTCAAGACCACAGAAGGGAAAGAGACCTTTGAAAACAGACAAAGGCCAGAGTCCTTCTAGAGCAGATGCTGGAGAGGCCCCTTCTGGGGCAGCCTCCCCACAGGAGGACTCAGATGTAGAGGGAGTTGTTCAATCCTTCTCTGTGAAAGATCTGAGAAGTATCAGGAAGGACTTTAGTCGTCATGAAGGCGAAACACTTGTCTCCTGGTTGCTCCGATGCTGGGATAGCGGGGCAGATACCCTAGACTGAGATGGCAGAGAAGCTAGGCGATTGGGAAACCTGGCCAAGGATGGAGGGATTGTACCTGAAAGAACTGCCTGTGCGAGAGGTGATTTATAGTGATGGGCAAGCGATAGTAGACCCTGATGAAATGCCATGCAAACGATCTCTGCTCAAAAAGTTTGTACAAAGTGCACCATCACCATATTCCCACCCATTGTCAACAATGGTCTGGGGAGGATCCGATACTGACACACCAACTGTAAATGAAGGGGTTAAGAAGGTACGACAGTATGAAGACAGTCTCTCTGGTCCCTTCTCTGTGGCAGCCATAGAAAAGCTGACTGTGACCACCGAGAAAATGACTGAGAAACTGACTGAGAAAATAGAGCAAATGACCCAGAGATTAGTTGAGCAAACCGATAAACTGTTTGATAAACTAACCAAGGTGGAGGAAAAACTCCATGCTTTCCCTGGACAGACTCATGTTGCAGCTGCTAAGAGGAAACGCCCTCCTACTCAAGAGAAAAACCACCCTCCGACTCAAGACAAATCAAAGCTGATGCGAGATATCCTGTGGGTTTGCCTCTGTGAATATGCAGAAGACATGAAGAAGAGGGATGGAGAACCTACCTCAGCCCTACAGGCACAGGTGCTTGAGTTGCAAAATGAAGCCGATAGAAGAAAGGATTCTTACAGGAAGAAGGCTGCTCCGACCTACGGTAGGCGATCCTACGGACCAGGTAGGAACCAATCTGATAATCGTAGGTACTACGGTCAACAGTAGAGGTGCCCTGCCTCCAGCCAGGAGGAGGAGAGGGACAACTGACTTTATTGGACTGTGTGGATTCGATGGCCTGGCACATGAGAGCCACAAAAGTATAAAGCCCTGGTGGACACTGGTGCACAGTGGTGTTGGGTTGTTTTTTGCTGTCTCCAGGGAGTTATCTAATGTGAAAAGAGAAGTATTTATTTCTTTATATAATTTAAATATTTATTTTCATAAAAAGAGCCTTAAGGGAACAAAACTCTACCTGGTAATAAGAGAGGGTGATTTATTCTTTTTTTTATTTAACTGAAAAAAAGTTGGATGTAGCGATGTGGATTTTCGCTCCCTCACAATCCCCCAGGAAGAGGATTGGAGCCAGGAGGAGCATCGGAGCACAGAAGCCGCGAAGCGATGGTCACACAGTGCTGCAGGGGCAATCGAGGTGTCGTTCAGTGGTGAGATGAGCAAGCAGCATCCCGAAAATCCGCCCCTGGAGAGGGGTCAGCGGTGTACGGACGCTCTCTGTGTTCTGTAAGCCCCCTTTGGGGAGCCCCTGCTGCCCCCTTGGCAGTGCCCGGGTGGCTGTGACTGCTGAAAGCTGGTTTGGTGCGTTGAGGTGTTAGGTGGGGTGGCAGCAGCCCCTGCCCGCCCCGGGAGGGGGGACACCACCTCTCCGGTGGCACTGGATGGGTGGGAGGGAGGGAGGGAGCACAGCTCTGGAAGCCATGGAGAAAGGCGTGGGGGTGTCCCTCATCGTGGCAGCCCCCAGCAGCCCTACCCCGCCACACGGCCACCCCAAGGACACCCAAGCCCCATCTTGGTCCTCTCCCTCTTGGGTGATGCCCTTCCACCCGCCCTGGAGGTGCGCTCCTCTCCTGCAGGGGGGGACGCCCAGCACTCGCCTGGCTAGAGAAGCACCGGGGGGGTGCTTAGGGGGCATCTGAGCTTCCCAGTTACACGGGCATAATTAGGGCGCCCTTAAGAACCATTAATAACCACTTTGGCTCTGCTAACCAACTGCGGCAAGGCCCCCACCCCGCTTTAGCGCAGGCTTTGTGATGCCAATACCTCCCTGAGCCACTGGGTAAAGCGACGCCTGGCAAAAAAACACCATCACCCAAAGAAAACCCCACACCACATCCCCCACTCCCCGCCCACCCCTTCTCCCCCCATCACAGCCATGGGACAAACTCCCACCACCACCACACCCCAATCTCAGCTCGGCCGTGACACCCCCAAGACACTGGAAAGAGAGCAACGGAGAGCGAGCTCAGGCTCCTGTGAGCTGCAGAGATTTCTCTTTGGTTTTTGATGTTGTCGTTGGGTGGGTTTTGCTTGGTTGTTTTTCACACAACACTTTGCAGTAGAGGACAAAAACGTGGTGTCGCAGCCCCCGGGGTCGGCGCCGGCACTGCCACCTCCCCCCCCCAGCTCCTGTCCCTCCTCTTGCCCTGCAGCTGTTCCCACTTTCCTTGCTTGGTTTGGTTGGTTTTTTTTCCTTTCTACCTTTCTTTTTTAATATGTTTTCGCTTCCCCCTTTTTTCTCTTTTACCCCTTTTTTCTTTTGACCTTTTTTGCTTTTTCCCCCTTTTTCCCCCCCTTTTTTTCTTTTTCTCTTTTTTATTTTCCCACTTTATTTTTCCTCCTTTCCCTTTTCTCTTTTTAAACATTTCTCAAGCTTTCTCCTGAAGGAACGGCCCCTGGCTCTCCGCTAGCAGAAGGAGCCTACGGAAGAGCTCTGGCACTGACATGGGCAGGAACACCCACAAGTGAGAACTGGATAGACAAAAGGCTCCTCAATGATGACACTGGGGCAGCCCGACCTTAGAAGCAGCAGAGGAGCAGAGCCACCCAGAGCCACCCAGAGAACAGGAAGGGCTATTCAGGGCCTTATTGTCTGCGCGAAGTAACCATCTGCTGAGAACCGGTCTGGCGGCTCAGAGCTCAGCCACAGCAGCACTCTTGAGCCAAAGGGGAAAAGTACACCGGCAGGAAGACTGGGAGTCTTCCTCCACAACCCACAGATCATGACCAGAGTGGTGCCTATTCCCAGCCTACACTAATGAATATTACGCCTTTGCATCAGAAAGGAACGCTTGCTTTACCAGCCCCTGGGCGAGTTGGGAGCCATCCCCCTTGCACCCAGCGCTGCAATAAACATGCTGCTTTGTAACTCGCCCCGAGTTGGGGAGTTTCTTTCCCCACGTCAGCACCCCTGGGATTGCTTTCCTTCTCCCGCCTCGCACTCGCTCGACATGGTTTTTTCCAACTCAGTCTTTTTTATTAAAAAAATTAATAAAAAAATGCTCCAACTCTCAGTTTTACAAGGCACACAAAATCTCTAAAAGGGAAACACAAGCGTGAGGTGCTGAGGTACCAAAACCTGCCCCTGTTAGTCCAACTAAAGGGACAGCGTCGGGAGGCGACGGAGGAGGAAGGGGGAGGCTGTGGGATGGAGAGAGCCCTCCCCGTACCCCTCAGCTGCGCATCCTCGCAGCGCCGCGGGAATGGGGGGCTGTGTGTCTGGGCGGGTCTTTGGTTTGCTCCCCTGACCTGCTGGGGGTGGTGGAGGAGGTTGGAGGGGGTTGTCCGGCAGTGGGGTTACATTCATCAGGCGGTGCTGGGCGGCACGACAGGAGCATCACTTGCTGTGCTGCGAGGCCGGGGCTCCCGGAGCGTGTTTCTGCTCCTGCTGCTTCACCTGCTGGACCATTTCCCTCATCTTGCACTGTGCAGTCTTGGGGAGGAGAAGGGAAAAGCAAGAGGTGGGGGTCAGGGCACTGTTTCTCCCACCACCACCCACCCCTGAGCCCCCACCGAGCATCTCGCCGCTCCCAACTTTTCACCCCGGACAAGCCCTAATTAATTTCAGGTTTCTGGGTTTTTTTAACTTGTGCTTCCTCCATCGCTCCTTGAGAGAGGCTCAATTTTTTGGGGGGGGGCCGCCATCCCGCTCGAGTGGACAGGAGACAAGGTTATGGAAGATGAACCCAGGTGGGATGCGGGTGGCTTTGCCCGCACCGAGGAGTCCATTCACAATGTCCTCACGTCCAGCAGCATCAAAATCATGGTACCCAGCAAAGAGCTCCCCTGGCGCTGAGGGAGGCCAAGCCAGGCTGGCAGCACAGTGCTGACCACAGGGACGCTCTCAACTTGGCCCTTACTGTCCCCCACACCCACAGCCCCCACCCAGCGCACCTTGAACTGAGCCTCGGGCGGCCCTGTGATGATGACCATGCGCTCGCTGCCCTTGGGACCTTCTGCCGGTGCAATCTGGGGAAGTATGGGGGAGAAGGAGCGTGAGTGCAGCCACCGCTTCAGCAAGACCTTCCCTCGGTGGCATGTCCCCCCACAACGCAGGGCAATCCCCCCATGCAGGAGCATCCCCTCCCACCCGAGCCGGGCTCCTAACCAGGGTGCTGCAAGCCTGGCCTTCTACTAAACACAGGCGGGAGAGGTGGGCCCATGCCAACGGGTACAGGAGAGCTGGGGAGAGACTTTTTACAAGGGCATGGGGTGACAGGACGAGGCGGAGTGCCTTCAAAGTGGAAGAGGGGAGATTTAGAGGAGATAACAGGAAGAAATTTTTCACTGTGAGGGTGGTGAATCACTGGCCCAGCTTGCCCAGAGAAGCTGTGGCTGCCCTAGCCCTGGAGGTGTTCAAGGCCAGGTTGGATGGGGCTTGGAGCAACCTGGGCTGGGGGGAGGTGTCCCTGAACAGGGCAGGGGGGTGGGACTCCATGATCTTCAAGGTCCCTTCCAACCTCAACCGTTCTGTGATAAGTTGGGGAGCAAAACTGCTCCCCGCACACTCCCATTCCCTGACCTCGGCAGTGCAGAGGGGAAACTGAGGCACGAAGCGCAGGACCAGCCCCGCAGCGCCTTCCTCACCTTGATGGAGGCACCCGCAAACCGCACCAGCTGCTTGATGTGCTGCCCCTTCTTCCCGATGATGGCCCCCACCGCCTGCGTCCCGATGAACACGTTCACAACCTCTTGCTCCGGAAGCTGCGGGGGCATGGAAGAGTGAGAGGGTCAGGGCACCAGCTGGACAGGGGACAAAGGAGGTGGCTGTCCCCATCCCACCATCCCATGGTAGTGGTTGCCCACTCTCCCAAGGTGCCCCAGCAAAGATCTCCTGGAGAGGGGGGCCAGGCACCTAAAGGGTGCTGATGTGGGAAGGCGCTGGCTGGGGGAGCTCCGCCGAGAGCTAGCTGAGAGCTCCGCCGAGGAGCTCTATGGTGGGAGAGAAAATGAGGGTCAGTGATGGCCCCAGCATGCCAGACCCTTCCCAGCCACCCCCAGACCCACGCACAGCAGCAAGACACCACCATGGGGCTGGGAGGCAGACGGGGGCTCCCAGTTACCCCCACTCCCCCCACGCTGCCACCTTGCCGCCCGTGTCCCGCATCTGCAGGGGAAAACCACGACACAACTCTCTCCTGCTCTGCATTCCAGCAAGTGCAACCGGATGCTACCTGCAAACCACCACTGCTCAGCTGGAGGACGAGCAGACCCGGCTCCCCTGCCCAGCCTGGACGCCGCTCTCGCTCCCAGCCCTGGAAAAAAAGCCTCTCCAGGACGGGGCTGCAGCAACAGCCGCACATTTCCACCCCACAGGAAACAGCTCGTTAACGAGGGGCGAGCACCGCATTTCAAAGCCCCCTTAGGAGCAAGGCAGCGCCCCAAGAGCCAGCCCAACCCCCCCGCACACAGCTCAGCACTCACCACACGCTCGCCGGCCCCCGCAGCAGCGGCTCGAGCGGGGCTGCCCGCGGCCGGCGGTCGGGCGCCGCTCCGTCACAGCCGCTCACCATGGTGGAACGCCGAACGCAGTCCGCGTCCTTCCAGTCGCGCCGCAGCCATGGCGCAGCCGGATGCGGCTACCGGAGCTCCGCGCCAGAGGGGCGCAAAGCGCCGTGCGAGCGCGGAGGAAAGGGCTCGGTAAGCCCGGGACTGGCATTCCCTCACCCACCGAGGGCAGAGGAGGCAGGAGGGGGCGCGCGAGAGCCCGCGCCGCCGGCCGCTGTCGCTCGCCTCAGGCCTGCGGGACGCCGAAAGGCTTCTCCGCTCTCCGAGGGGCCCCTCCGCTCTCTGGGAGGCTTCTGGGGGGCCCCTCCGTCTCTGGAGGGCTTCTGGGGGGCCCCTCCGGCCTCTGTGGGGGCCTCTCCCCGAGGGCAGACAGGCCTCTTCCCCGCCTCCGGGCACTCCCCGGCCTCCCGGCGCCCAGCTGCCAGCCGGGGCCCGGCTCGGGGCTTCCGGAGAAGGGCAAGCGCCTCCCCCAGACAGAGCAGGGCCAGGCGGGACGGCGCCGGCCCGGCCCCACCGCAGGGCAGGGGCAGAAGCGGGCCGGGCGGCCGCTAACGGCTCCCTCAGGCAGAGCACAGACGGCGGCGCGCCTGCGCGCGCGCACCCACCGCCCCGCCCCTCTCTCCCCCCTCAGCCTCCCCTGTACCGATGGCTGTGGGGGCCCCTCGTCGCCCTCCTCGCCGCCCCGGGACCCGCCGCCGCGCAAGAGGCCGCCCCCCAGGGCAGCGAGCCGCCCCGCCGCCTCAGGGCCGCCCCCGGGCATCGCCCCGGCGCCCACTCCCCCCCCATCTCCCCGGCCAGAAGCAATGCTATCAGCAGGGGTCGGGGGCATAACAGTTCAAGAGAAATTCCTTTGTGTAAGAAAGACCAAAGAGTTCTTCAAAGGATCCGGCTGTCCTGACATTTGGGGGGGCAAAGAGAGGAAAAAACCCACCTCGGACCAACCTGTGTGCTCCATTCCCAAAGGACAAAGTGATTGAAGTGGGTGTATGCCCGAGTTGCTTTCCCACCTTTTATGTCCTGTCCTCCTTAGACTTTTCTTTGCAACTCAGTGTAGGGATTTCCGAAACGAACTTAATTTGTTGGCGATAGGAAGAAAGGTAAAATGTTGGGAAGCATTAACGGAATGAGCCAAAGAGGCCTAATGTGCTGCAGCGGGATCATTAGCTCTCTGCGAGCGGTCGTTGGCTGGGAGAGGTTGGGGGGTGTTGAGGAGGGCTGCAGTTAGGTGTATGTGCCTGAGATGATCCCAGGGGCGCTTGGAGGGGGAGACCTTTGGGATAGGAAAAGTAACTTGGGAAGTTTGGGCCCTGTGAAGGGAAGTCAGCCTGCTGGGAGCTTCCCTAGGGTTGCAAAACACTGTTGTGTGTGTTCTTTCCTCAGCGTTTGCATAGTTGTGGATGATGATGATGACGAGACTCCGCCGAAAAAGCAAAAATCAGGTATCGCGCATTACACAAGTACTGAATATGCCCGATTTTTCTGAGGTTTCGTGTCCCTTGGAAAAGTCTGGCTTTTGTGCTCTGGCATTGTTCCTGAAACGGTGGCTTTTCAAGCTGTTGGCTTCTTGCCTTGTGGCTCTCTATGCCTATAGCCAATGGCTTGAGGGTGTCCGGTAGGGCTTAGCCCTATAGATGACGGACGTTCTCTGCGGTGACTGTGGCAGGGCCCAATACTTTTACTGCCAGCAGGAGATAGCCCAGGTCTCTGGCGCTGAGCCCGCGCCTGTCAGCAGAAAGAGTATCTTAAATCCAAGCTGTGTGCTCCCTCCTGTCTGTATTCGCAATGTACCTCTGTTGGTTTTCTATCCTGTTCTTATACGGCCTGTCTTTGTTTTTTAGATTATTCCATCTCTGAGCAGAAAGAGAAAGTTGACGTTTCTGCAGTGCTGCAGTTGCCGACCAAGGCAACCAAACGCCCGGCGGCTTCCGTCAGCGAAGATGCTGCCGGCACAGAGTCTGCGGAAGAGGTTAGCGAGGGCTTTGAAATGTAAGGGTCTGTGCAAGGTGCGAGAGCAAGCGGCTCTCCCTACTGCATCTTGAGGTTGAGCCTGCTCTGAGCCTGTACAGCAGTAGGTGGTTCTTTTGCATTTCTAGCAGGCAGCTCTAATGTGGGCTGGGTTTGCCTTACTCAAGCCTGCGTCCTCTGCTCCGGCACTGGCAGCTGCGGGAGGAGCAAACTGTTTGTTGTCTTCCAGATACTTGAGAATGGTTCAAGTTTATAGTTTTAGTGTGTTTGCAAACTGTTATTCTCTTTCTCAAGCTTGTGGTTAAGGAATCAATATACACTACCTGACAAGAAAAACTGCATACTTGCTCTGGATAAACCACTTTCTGCTCATTATCCACCAGTCCAGGAGAGCGTTCCTGTAGGACTTTGGCTCTGTAAAAATGAGCCACCTTGACTGCCTAGTTTGGTTCAAAGGTGTAGTGCAGTTTTTCTTATTGCCCCATGGGATTAGAGGGCTAAGAGACTGTCGGGCTCTAGTTCTTCGTTCCTGAGAGAGTCGTTAACTCTTATTTGTACACAATATATTTCTCAAGGGCCGAACTATCACCCTTTGGAATGTTTAGAAGCCGACTGAGTGATAACTCAGTGACAAGACTGTATTCTTTTAATTGCTGCACATATGAGAGCCTGTATTCAAAATTTAAAGCGTACCTGTCAAAGGTCCTGCCAAGATTTGCCGCCTTCTGCAATCTGAACCAGCAAGTCATGGTCCCCAAGTCATAGTAGAGCTGACTACGCCTCAGGAAGTGTGTTTGCTGGGATTCACATTCAGGTTACACTCACGCTGGTGCTTTTTTGTTGTTTTCTTTTAAGCCTGGGTCCACTTCTTTAGAGCCTTCCACTAAAAGACCACGATTTTCGTCACTCGAGGTAGCCGTGCTGCAAATTGGTAAGGCTGACATCAAGTTATACGACTTGTTTCATTTTCACCCTACCTTGTGTACTGTCCAAGTCTACCCCTAGGGTTCTGTAGGGATTATGGCAGGCACGGGACGAGGCAGCATCTGGGAATACTTGAGCGTGACCTCTGTTTCTTACCCGCATCCTCGCATTGCTTCTGGAGTGGAGCCGGGCGTCGATCTGGTCGTCTCGGTACCAGAGCTGCCTTGGATGCAGTCCTTCCGTTCTGATAGGTCCACTGTTAGCTTGCCAGAAGCAAATTGTTTTCAATGGTCCTTTTAGGTAGTAGATCCTGAGGAGCCTTTTGTATTTCAGGTTTCGGCTGGCAATACCTTGTGCGCGCAACTTGCTGCAGTTGCCGGTGTGAAAACCTGAAAATGTCCTAAAGTGACATAACACAAATCATATGATGATGTGAGAGAGAAAATGACAATTTATCTTTGGTGAAGCTCGTTACTGTAAACTCATAAACCTCTTCAGTTTCCTTTTATACTTACCCATGCCTTACGCTCTTCTCTCGTAGGTCAAATGCCGTGTGGGACCCATGCTCGCTTGACTAAGGAACCACTCTCTCGTCCTGACAAGACAATTCCCCGTCTGAGGTAAAAATCCTTCCGTTTTCTTTGACTTCTTCCCCGAAAGGTTTACTGCCTATGGTAAGGGAGGTCGTCAGCTGCTTCCCCTCCCGAAGAACCAATATTAAACTTTTTCTTTAAATCCAGCTACTTAATTGACACAGGAGATTAGCTAGAGATTAAAGGTCTGCGGTAAGAGGAAGCGTTGAACTTGAGAGGAGGCTGAGGACACAATCAACAGCGTATCTTCAAGGCAGTTGTTGTGATTTTCACTTTTACTTCTCTCTACTTCCCCATTAGCCAGTTGAAGACAGCAGGTCTTCATCTGAAAGTCATAAACATCTCGTGTCTGTCTCCATCGTCATCGGTGTACGTGCTTGACAAAGCAGGTGGTGGTGGAGGTGCACATTGGAATGTTCTCTTGATACCGTTTCTTTTGCCGTTGATGTTTTGAGCACAAGCCGGAAGGGCAAACAGAGCATCAAAGCTGCTCCAGACAGCTTCTTACCACTGAGGCCACCAGTTAAGGAGTGCGCTGCGCCAGAATCCGCCACTGCAGATGAAAATCCATACCATGAAAATGATACAGAAGAGAGTTTCTCATGTAATTTTGGGTGCGCTGAGTTTAAGCGCACTGCATTTGAGAGCAGGTCAAGACTCTGCTGTCGGCGTCTCATCTGCCAGTCGTTGCTTATTGTGGTTTGGCTCATATTTTGGAGCAGATCTGGAGCCTGAGAAAGAGATTCCTTTCAGAGGAAGCTAAACCAGAGAAGTTCCTGGGGAAGGTGTCTAATGCACTCCAACCGCTACTGAGCATATAGTCCCTGAGGTCAGAGCAGGGCAGGTCTGAAGTAAAATGTCCCAGCAGTGTGGATGCTGTGGACATTGCCATTCTCAGCGTCAGCATAACCTTTAACAAATAGATTGAGCAGAATTGGTCAGGGCTGGTTGAAATGAACGCTGTCTTGTCCCACAGAGTAAAGTGGCCTCCTCAGGTTAATGCAGATATTTGTCGGATGTGCAAAGAATATTTTGTTCTTCTTAAAGAAAAACCCCAAAAGCCAGCGTGAATTGGTACGCACTGATAACAAATGCCCCCCGTATAAAAATTGTGATTCTCCTCTGTTGTTTGTTTCCTGCCCCAAAGTGTTCAAGCCTCCTCCAAGGAACCAGTGGCGACTGTGAGTCACCGGGAAGAACCAAAATACGGAGGAGACGTCTATCCACGTGCAACACTCAGGACCGGTGAGTATCCCCATGATTCCAATCCGTTCCACTTTGTAGGTAGACGTCAAATCCGAATAGGGCATTTCTTACACACTCGCAGATGACGTTCCGAGTTCAAAGTGCTTGCCAGAATTCGAACTTCCTGACCATACCGTCATCCTTCAAAGTTTTTCCTTTTTTTTTATTTATCACTCAGAAATGGAGAGCTGTGTACATCTGATGGTGATTGAAAGTCGACTTCTTGTTTTCTTACTACTGCTTTCCTGTGCAGGTGTCGAATGTATAGATGTTTGCTGCCCGCAGCGGTCGCAGAGAGGTGATACGATCAGGTAGAGTCTCTTCTAATGATGCTTCTTGTTCCTTTTGGCTCTGCGCGTGTATCTCTTTCAGCCGCTGGTAGAGTCTCGAAGATGACCAACGGTCTTTGATCGTCTCAGTGCTGTGAAAGAGAAGTAGCTAGCTTGCGGCTCCGGAATTGCTTGCAAGCCAGTTGCATCTCCAACACAAGCGAGAGCCGTGCTGCGTGACAAAGAGGGTTGTGCTGGTGTGGTGTTTGCTGTGGGAAGAAAGCCAGTAAGGGTGCGAGTGGTGGCCGTCCCAAGTTGTCCTTGGATGTGCAGAATCCGTTTTTGTTTGTGAGTCGTTCTGCCGAGCCATCAATGAGCTGACATTTCACTTCTTTCACTTGGAAACCCGCATCCTAAGCAGAAGGATTAGAGAGCTTGTAAAGCCTGGTGGGACTTGAGGCAGTTTTGGGGACTTTGTAAGTCCCAAAGGATGCCTGGGGTTTGCCTAGGAGGGGGAAAAAGGCAGCGTGCAGTTGGGTTTGAGAGGCCAGCGGCCTCATTGGTATTGGCTGTCTGAGCTGGCAGGACTGTGAGTTGCGACGGCTTTGCGGTCTTTATGGAAACAGGTTTTTGGGGGCAGTAGGTGCAGCTACAGGGAGAGATTTTGTACGGCGGTAAGATGCACGCGTCTTTCTGCAGTGACCTGCCCTTACATGAGAGAGGAGAAAGCGTAGATGGGAGCAGAGGGAGGTTCAGTTGCAGCAGTCCTGTTTTGTAGCTAATTCTGTCCCTATTCTTCTCCCCGCTTTAAAAACTAGTGCTGTATTTAGCCTTGCAAAAGCCTTTCTTGTCCAGAGGGTGAATTCTTGAGAATTCCATGGGACAGGACGGATATAGAGCTCGCTTCTCTCTCTCCCTCTCCTGGCAGGTACTGCACACCAGAAGAAAACTCTGCGGAAGAGGAAGGAGCAGTGAAAGAAACCATCGCAGGGGTAAGCTTGTGTTATTCCCAAGGAAAATAGAGCTCTTTGTGATGAGAAACTTCAGCACTCTTCACATGACTTCCTCAACAATATCTGTATTTGCCCAGGTTGTTTTTCCCCGGGAAAGCGGGAGCGTTATTTGATGAGTAGCGCTATCGCCAAGTGTTTTCCGCTGCCGTTAATTTTGTTTCTGGACTATTAGGAGCACACTACACTATACGGTTTTGATTCTTCCCCTTTCACGTGTTGGGTATAGCCTCAAAATCTTTAGCGCACAGACTTGGTTGACCTGCAAAGCTGGACTGGGGTGTCTTTAGTCTTATCTTGTTTGCTGGGATAGGAAGTACGTCTCTTTGACTTTCACCTCTGGTCAGGGTTGAGGTCAAAAATAAAATTTTAGTCATGGTAATCAGAAATAGTAGTCTCAATCTCAACTTGATACCTACACGTGGAGGCTTTGCTGGGGTTCTTAACGCTAGCCCAAGGCAAAGGAGCTTTCTGCCTCTCTTGCCTCCGAGTGCAGCACTCCATGGGTGCACAGTTGGAATGCAGTCGTCAAGAAGAAGTAACTTTGGAGTTTGCTGGTTGCATGGGTGTACAAAAACCCTTCCAGTTTTCTATATAAGCAAGATTTTCTGTCCTGTCCCCAAGGAAACAAATCTGTGCTTGATTGCTAGCTTAACGTCCGTTTGTCTAACAGAGGCAGCGTGGCACAGAAATCTTAGAAGATGCCTTATTCCGAGGACACCCTACACCTGTTCCGTCCAAAAAGTCAGCCAGCCTCGATGTGGAGGAAAAGAAAGTGCCAAGATTGGGAAAAACAGCGGAACGCTTTCCTCCGCTCACAGAGGTACCGTAGGCGACAGTCTGTGAGACAAAAGAGAAGGTTGTGGCAGAGCTGCAAGGAAGTCCTCTTCTTCTCAGTGGTTCTTAAGGCGCTTTGAAATCTGAAGAACTTGCATTGAACCTGTTAGCGAGTGGCTGTGGTTGTGGCTTCACAGTGCGAGGGTCAGCACTAAAGCTGCTTTGAAGGATTTTGTGTGCTCCCCGCGCTCCTTCAGTTGTGCTGCCCTGAGGGTTTGTGGGCCTTCTGTTAGCGGGACGGCTGCCTCAGTTTCCCCCTTTGCCGTTCCCTTTGAAGTCCCCCACCTTCACGTTCTTTCAGGCTCCTGACTTAGCTGCCTCGGTACGGAGGATGCCCGCTGGGGTTGGCTTAAACCTGGGTATTGCGAGGGCCGCAGCAGCACCTGGGAAAGGGGGTTGCCAGAGTTGCGTTCCATTTTCAGCTGCTTGAGCGTGTTTGCTAAGTTGACGGGTTTTATCCCCACGTCCTTGGTGAAAAGAAACGGCAGCAAGCCTGGGCTGTGAAGTTCAAAGTTAGGATGCTGAAACCAACCAAGCAAGGCAAAAGCGCTATCGCTCACTGAGGCAGGAAACCGTCGAAGGCAGTTGCTCTGTCACCTGAGCTGAATTTACAGGCCGTGTTTCAGTGGAAAGCTGCCCCCAGGTCAGCGTGCTCCATGCGCTGTTTCACAAGTCCTTCCCCATTGAATTGTTCCTTTCAGGCCATGGAGAGAGAGGTCAGTGCCGCATTTGGCAAAGGTGAGCCAGATGAGATCATGAGCAGTGCCTTCAAACTAAAGGTCACTCGCGAAGACATCCACACGCTCAGGAACCTTTGCTGGCTAAACGATGAGGTAAAACCAGCTGCAGCACAGGGCTAGTCTCACTCAGCCTTTATTGAAAAATACCCCTCCGCCCTGTACAGAAGTCGCGTCAACGTTCTTTGACGACCTCCGCTGCAGAGCCTAGAAATCTCTGTACACTTCTTATTTGAGGTGTTGAAGGGTCGAGCGTTTCGGGAAGTTCCGTTACTTCTTGTATGACGCAGCTTCCCGGAGTTCGTCCGGGTTATTGGCGTGGGTGGCAGGTGTTTTGATCAAACTGCCGATGTAGCCCCGTGTGAAATCCTGGGAACAAAAGCCTCCAGCTGAGGCTGGAGTTCTCTGCGCTGCGTGCTTAAGGGTGGCCAGAACAGAGGTGGTGCTGTATTTTTCGTTGGGGAAGGCAGCGTCTTATTTTGACACCTCACGTTTCCTCTTTATGGTGCAGGTCGTTAATTTCTACATGAGTCTGGTGATGGAAAGAGGCAAGAAGGAAGGCTATCCAGCAGTCCACGCGTTTAGTACTTTCTTTTATCCAAAACTAACATCTGGGGGCTACGAGTCGGTCAGAAGGTGGACCAAGAGTGTCGATGTCTTTAAGCAGGACATCCTCTTCGTGCCTGTGAACTCGCGAGCACACTGGACACTAGCCGTGAGTCCCACGGGCTTTTCCTTTAGAATTGGACGGGGAGCAAAAACTGGCAAGAGAAGTCATGTAGGTGTTGGGGGGTGTGCGGCACAAGGTTGTGCTTTGCCTAACGGTCACCTTTTAATAACAGGTCATAGATCTGAGGAAGAACACGATCACGTACTTGGACTCGCTTGGGCAGAAAGGGGACAAGATTTGTCAGACTTTGCTGTAAGTAACCGCTCCGTCACTGCTTTTCTGGTGTGAATGAGGAGAGGGGTTTTAGATTTAGTCCCTGTAAGGCGACTGCCAGTTTTCACGTGGCTTGTAGATAACCAAGCAGGAATCTTGGAGTTGCTTGCTGCGACTTGTCTGGCATCGACTGCTTATCTGCTGTCACAGCGTCCCCTGCACCCAGGGTCTGGGGTGCCTGGATTCTGCCACCTTCCCGTGAGAGGCACAGCCAAATACGCCATAGCCCCGTGGCACACGTGTGCCGACTTTGTTAGTCGGAGCCCAGGATGTGGGATCAAGGCACCCGGTGGAATTACGGCATTACAGTTCCTTGCTTGGTTTGTCTCTTTGTGCTCTGATAACATGTGATTTGGGGCTTTTTGACTTCTCCGAAGCAATGGAGTCGTTGGCCTCGTTCTTGACCATTAGCTCACAGCCTCTCCCTGTGTTTGTAAGTTTCAGATTGGGATTTTTCCTCAAAATCAGCCTTAAATCAGCTGCGGTGAGGATCCTCTGACATTTTACCGTCCTGCCGTCCGTCTTCCTGTGATCCTTCAGCTGCTTTATTTTGTTGTTGGCCTAAATTACAGAGATGAAAAGGGATTTTTTTTTTTCCTTTTGTTTTAACCAGCCAATACCTGCAAAAAGAAAGCTGGGAAAAAAGACAGCTGGAGCTGGATGTTTCAGAGTGGACTCTTCACAGCATGGAGCCACGTGTACGTGAGCACCCCTTGGGTCTGAAATGGGAACTGTAAGTGCTTCTTTGGGGCCCAGATCCTGGCACGTGACAAAGAAAGGGTTGAGCTGATGTTCCTCGAGGAGTTGATAGTAAAAAGCAGTCCCTAAAGACCGGATTTAAGAAAGGTCACTTAAGAAAGAGGCGGTGCGAACCTTGAGACACCTCGCAGGGGGGAGGGCTGCTGCGCCTTCTGGGCCTGCCAAAAATTTGGATCGTAGTGTCCGAGTCCGGGAGGCAGAGGGGAGGGATGGTGAGCAGTGAACTGGGTCTGTTCCTCGTGGGCGGGAGTGGGTATCGGGGATTAGGCAAGTAGGGTCAGGAGTGTGCGGTGAGCGCAGTGTCGGTGTGGGTAATGTGCGCTGCTTCCAAGTTGCTTTTCTTTTGAGACAGAGGGAAATCCTCCATCTTCTTTGCATTCCTTAGGAAATCCCTCAGCAGCTGAATGGAAGCGACTGCGGCGTCTTTATGTGTAAATACGCAGATTACATCGCCAGAGAGAAACCGTTCAACTTTAGCCAGGTGAGTGAAGGTCATAAACCCCTCCAAGCCCCTCTCGCCCAGGGACAGGAGCCAGGGAGGTTAGGCAGCAGCTCTTCATTGTGTCCGGGGCAGGGGCTGAGGTTTCGTACCCCGTTTCGGTGCGTAGTTGCTGGGATCAGAACTTCCAAGTGGCCTGGGCAGGGCAGAGCTGTGGTTCTCCATCCCCGCCTTTGGGAGCTGCTGCTGGTGAGATTCCTCTTGGGCAAGATACTGCTGCCAGCGGGTTTGGCATATCTGGGCTCGGTATCTTTTGGAGAAATGGCTTCTACCCTTTGACCAGTCAAGACACCGCTTCTTTTTCTTGATTTCGTTTTAGACGGGTCTTTTATTAGCGTGCTTGTAAGCTGTCGCGTGGTCAAGTCAATCTGGTTTTGTCGGGTTGTCGTGTCACCCTCTTAGGAACCGCGTGGGGTGTTGTACCCAAACGGTTGACAGTTCCTAAAGGGAACTTCCTATTAAGGACTCCGCTGGGCGTTTATGCGTGTTTGCCACCTCTTTCTACCGTGACGTCATTATTTAATTTCTCTTTTCTTTCTCTTCTCTTTTCAGACTCACATGCCATACTTCCGGAAGAAGATGGTGTGGGAGATAATCCACCAACAGCTGCTGTGACACGTGGACTCTTAGAGCTCTTCTTTTGATTACGTTTCTTCGACCTTAGTTACTTTTCTTAGGCCTTTAGTTAGTTTTCTTAGACCTTTAGTTACATTTCTTAGACGAATTTTCCTCTTTAGGTTATGAAGTAGAAGTTAAGATGGTTTATTCCCCCCACCTCCCTTATTTTGGAGACAGTAACTCTGGGGTTTTGGTACACAAGTTTTCCTCTTTAGCTTATGAAGGAGAAGTTAAGATGGTTTGTTCCCCCCACCTCCCTTATTTTGGAGACAGTAACTCTGGGGTTTTGGTACACAAGTTTTCCTCTTCAAATTATGAAGTAGTGGTTAAGACAGTTTATTTCCCCACCTCCACCACCCCCCCCCCCCCCCCCCTTATTTTGGAGACAGTAACTCTGTTTGAAATTAGCTAACGCACCTTAAGCAAGAGCCAGAAAGGTGGGTGTGACCTCGTTAAGGGCAGAGTGAAGAAGGAACATCGTCAACTTCCATGGCTGAGCCGCACGCTCGCGCCTCACAGCGCACGCGACCACGTTACAGACAAATGGGAAACATCCGTGGTGGTGGTTACAGTCGTGTTTGCCCAACTTGCCTTCCCAAGGACAACGTGCTGAACTACCGTCTCCTCAAAGAGAGTTTTCCTCTGTTTCTGGAATATCTACCGTCTACTTGATTCCTAAAACTGGATTTGTCACGACCACAGAAAGAAAGCATTTACCATCTCTTGATTTCTCACCAAAGCCCCTGTCCTTTGGGCTGGTTTGGGGTTGGCTTGTTTTGCTGCCTCCAGGGAGTTATCTAATGTGAAAAGAGAAGTATTTATTTCTTTATATAATATAAATATTTATTTTAATAAAAAGAGCCTTAATGGAAGGAAACTCTCCCTGTGTCCTGGTTTGAGGTAAAAGAGAACCAATTTTGTTCAGTAACTTGGCTTCTTAGCTGGGCCTCTTCTACCAACTGAAATTAACTGCCTATTGTGCCGTCAGCGTTCACTCTCTCAGAGCGATAAGAGCAATGGTTACAGCTGATGCCCAGGCATGGGATGCAGAGAGGCTCTTGCTTATACTCATTGCTATAACCCCCACGGCCAACCAGCTTTGTTATTTGCCCCGTTGGAGGGTCGGAAGCGGAAAAGCATAGTGGGGTCCCACCTGCGGGGAGGAGCGACAGGACAGGTGACCCAAAACTGACCAACAGGGTATTCCATCCCATCTGCCTCATGCTCAGTAGAAAAGAGACCAAAGGGATCAAAGGGTTCTTCTACCTGGGGAATGTTTACTTCGCCCTTTGATAATTATGCTGATGTGACCCCATCAGAGCTGGGGCATGGCAACCTTCTGGGCTCTGAGGATAAGGACTGGTACCTTGTTAAGATCGTGGTTTTGTTGTTGATGCTCCTGAATGTGGTGCAGGGGTGGTTTCTTGTGAAACATCTGTGCAGGGGGAGCTGGAGGGGACCGTGCGCTGCCGCCACTCAGACCCGCGCAGCCGCTCGGCGATCTGCAGCGGCGCGAACCGCGGCCCCGCCCGGCCCGGCCGCAGCTGCCCCCCCCGGAGCAACGGCACCACCGGCAGCCGCCTCCCCCACGGCACCGGGGCCACCGGCAGCTGCCCCCCCCCGGAGCAACGGCACCACCGGCAGCCGCCTCCCCCACGGCACCGGCGCCACCGGCAGCTGCCCCCCCCGGAGCAACGGCGCCACCGGCAGCCGTCTTCCGCACCGCCACGGCACAGGCGCCTCCGCCGCCGCCTGCACCGGCACCGGCACCCGCACCACCGGCAGCCGCCCCCCCCACCGCAACAACACCGGCCCCTCCGCCGCCCGTCCCGGCACAAGCCGCGCCCCCCCCTGCAGCGGCACAAGCCACGCCGCCGCCTCTCCCGGCACAACCTACTGCAGCCACTACAACCAGTACCAAAACTACTCCAACTCCATCAAAATCGGTACAAGCCGCCCCGGTAACCAGGAGCAGGAAGAGGAGGTCAACTCCTTCCCCTGCCCCTTACCACAAAGACCACCTCAAGTCACATAGCTTGGGGGAGAGTTCTGAACAAGATCCAGGGGAGGGTCCTTCAAGACCACAGAAGGGAAAGAGACCTTTGAAAACAGACAAAGGCCAGAGTCCTTCTAGAGCAGATGCTGGAGAGGCCCCTTCTGGGGCAGCCTCCCCACAGGAGGACTCAGATGTAGAGGGAGTTGTTCAATCCTTCTCCGTGAAAGATCTGAGAAGTATCAGGAAGGACTTTAGTCGTCATGAAGGCGAAACACTTGTCTCCTGGTTGCTCCGATGCTGGGATAGCGGGGCAGATACCCTAGACTGAGATGGCAGAGAAGCTAGGCGATTGGGAAACCTGGCCAAGGATGGAGGGATTGTACCTGAAAGAACTGCCTGTGCGAGAGGTGATTTATAGTGATGGGCAAGCGATAGTAGACCCTGATGAAATGCCATGCAAACGATCTCTGCTCAAAAAGTTTGTACAAAGTGCACCATCACCATATTCCCACCCATTGTCAACAATGGTCTGGGGAGGATCCGATACTGACACACCAACTGTAAATGAAGGGGTTAAGAAGGTACGACAGTATGAAGACAGTCTCTCTGGTCCCTTCTCTGTGGCAGCCATAGAAAAGCTGACTGTGACCACCGAGAAAATGACTGAGAAACTGACTGAGAAAATAGAGCAAATGACCCAGAGATTAGTTGAGCAAACCGATAAACTGTTTGATAAACTAACCAAGGTGGAGGAAAAACTCCATGCCTTCCCTGTACAGACTCATGTTGCAGCTGCTAAGAGGAAACGCCCTCCTACTCAAGAGAAAAACCACCCTCCGACTCAAGACAAATCAAAGCCGATGCGAGATATCCTGTGGGTTTGCCTCTGTGAATATGCAGAAGACATGAAGAAGAGGGATGGAGAACCTACCTCAGCCCTACAGGCACAGGTGCTTGAGTTGCAAAATGAAGCCGATAGAAGAAAGGATTCTTACAGGAAGAAGGTTGCTCCGACCTACGGTAGGCGATTCTACGGACCAGGTAGGAACCAATCTGATAATCGTAGGTACTACGGTCAACAGTAGAGGTGCCCTGCCTCCAGCCAGGAGGAGGAGAGGGACAACCGACTGTATTGGACTGTGTGGATTCGATGGCCTGGCACATGAGAGCCACAAAAGTATAAAGCCCTGGTGGACACTGGTGCACAGTGGTGTTGGGTTGTTTTTTGCTGTCTCCAGGGAGTTATCTAATGTGAAAAGAGAAGTATTTATTTCTTTATATAATTTAAATATTTATTTTCATAAAAAGAGCCTTAAGGGAACAAAACTCTACCTGGTAATAAGAGAGGGTGATTTATTCTTTTTTTTATTTAACTGAAAAAAAGTTGGATGTAGCGATGTGGTTTTTTGCTCCCTCACAATCCCCCAGGAAGAGGATTGGAGCCAGGAGGAGCATCGGAGCACAAAAGCCACGAAGCGATGGTCACAATGTGCTGAAGGGGCAATCGGGGAGGTGTTCAGCGGTGAGATGAGCAAGCAGCATCCCGAAAATCCGCCCCTGGAGAGGGGTTAGTGGTGTACGGACACTCTCTGTGTTCTGTAAACCCCCTGTGGGGAGCCCCTGCTGCCCCCTTGGCAGCGCCCGGGTGGCTGTGACTGCTGAAAGCTGGTTTGGTGCGTTGAGGTGTTAGATGGGGTGGCACAGCCCCTGCCCACCCCGGGAGGGGGGACACCACCTCTCCGGTGGCACTGGATGGGTGGGAGGGAGGGAGGGATCAGAGCTCTGGGAGCCATGGAGAAAGGCGTGGGGGTGTCCCTCATCGTGGCAGCCCCCAGCAGCCCTACCCCGCCACCCGGCCACCCCAAGGGACACCCAAGCCCCATCTTGGTCTTCTCCCCGTTGGGTGACGCCCTTCCACCCACCCCGGAGGTGCGCTCCTCTCCTGCGGGGGGGACGCCCAGCGCTCGCCTGGCTAGAGAAGCACCCGGGGGTGGGGGATGGGGGTGGGTGACTGGGGGCATCTGAGCTTCCCAGTTACACGGGCGTAATTAGTGCACCATTAATAACCATTAGTAACCACTTTGGCTCTGCTAACCAACTGCGGCGAGGCCCCCACCCCGCTTTAGCACAGGCTTCCTGATGCCAACACCTCCCCGAGCCACTGGGTAAAGCTGCGCCTGGCAAAAAACCACCACCACCCCAAAAAAACCCCACAGCACAGCCCCCACTCCCCACCCACCCCTTCTCCCCCCATCACAGCCATGGGGCAAACTCCCACCACCACCACCCCCCAATCTCAGCTCGGCCATGACCCCCCCGAGACACTGGAAAGAGAGCAACGGAGAGCAAGCTCAGGCTCGTGTGAGCTGCAGAGATTTCTCTTTTTCTTGTGATGATGTTGTCGTTGGGTGGGGTTTGGTTGTTTTTTTTTCACGGAACACTTTGCAGTAGAGGACAAAAATATGGTGTCACAGCCCCTGGGGCCACACTGGCACCGCCACCTCACCCCCCCCCCCCTTCGCTCCCGTCCCTCGTCCCTCCTCTTCCCAGCGGCTTTCACCACTTTCCTTGCTTGGTTTTGTTTTGTGTTTGTTTTTTTTTTTTTTTTTTTTCTTACAACCTTTTTTTATATTTGAGTTGGGGTTCTTTTTCCCTTTTTTTTCCGCCTTTCTTCCCCCCCTTTTTTCTCTTTCTCTTTTTTTTTTTCTTTTCTCCTTTTTTCTTTTGCTTTTCTTTCTTTTCCCCCTTTTTCTTTCCACCACTTTTTTCCCCTTTTTTTTTCTCCTTTTTAACATTTCTCAAGCTTTCTCCAAAGGAACAGCCCCTGGCTCTCAGCTAGCCAAAGGAGACTACGGAAGAGCATTGGCACCCGTGGGAGTGGTTTCCTTCTCCTGCTTCACACTCGGTCGAGATCGTTTTTTCCAACTCGTCTTTTTTTTTTTAACAAATTAAACAAAAAAAAAAGCTCCAAGTATCAGTTTTACAAGGCACACAAAATCTCTAGAAGGGAAACACAAACGCAAGTTGCTGAGGTATGAAAACCTGAGGTGTTTTTTTCTGTGTGGATGTGTGTGTGTCATCTGGGGTTGGGGGTTGTGTGTGCTTTATTTTTGAAATTTAAAAAAAATAATAATTTTGCTAGGTTTTTTGTTGGTTGTTTTTTTTTTTTTCTTCCCCAGCCCTGGGCTGACAACCTCTTGGAAATCCGGTGTTTCCCCCGTCGTGGTTTGGCCTCAGCCGGCAACAAAGAACCACGCGGCCGCTCGCTCCACTCCCGCAGCCGGGGGCAAAATCGGAAGAAAAAGGCAAAAAACTCGCGGGTTGAGATAAAGGCAGTTTAAGAGAAGAGCAACGGGAAGGGCAAACAATCCCAATAACAGCAGTAAAGGAATAGACGGACGCGATGACAGCGCCTCCGCGCACCGACCGGCCCCGCACCGCCGCAGCCCGCTCCCAGCCGCGACTTCCCGCCCCCTCCCCCGGCGAGCTCCCCCCAGCCCCGGGCATGGCTCACAGGGGATGGGATACCTGTGTCCCTGCCGGCTCCTCGGGGAAATTAACCCCATCCCTGCCGGAACCAGGACACCCCCCGCCCCTCTTTCCCCCCTTCTCTCCTGCAACCCGCATCTTTCAGCCGCGTCGGGGCGGTGATGGAGAGCGAAGGGACAGAGGGACAGCCGGGACAGGGGGACGCAGCAGATGCCAACCCCAGTTTGGGACTCAGGGAAGCAAAGAGGAAAGGGCGCGTGAAAGAGAAATGCCTCTTTGAGGAGACGGGATCCCTTCTCTTGGCTCATACAGGCACTGCTCTTCTCAAAGCCCTTAAGAAATCACTTTTTAACGCTCCTTTAATTATTATGGGGGGTTTCACCCCCTGCTGGCAATCCTACATCCCTACTCTACTGGGCATTAGAGAACCACTGGACTAGTTCCTGTCCTTGAACCTCGAGAAAAGCCGGCTTTGGCTAAAAACCAAACATCCTCCTCCCGCCCCCACCCCCTCTGAAAAAAAAAAAAAAAAATTAAAATCCTTACCGCCTCCCCCACGGCACCGGCGCCACCGGCAGCCGCCCCCCCCACCGCCACGGCACAGGCGCCTCCGCCGCCGCCTGCACCGACACCGGCACCCGCACCACCGGCAGCCGCCCCCCCCACCGCAACAACACCGGCCCCTCCGCCGCCCGTCCCGGCACAAGCCGCGCCCCCCCCGCAGCGGCACAAGCCACGCCGCCGCCTCTCCCGGCACAACCTACTGCAGCCACTACAACCAGTACCAAAACTACTCCAACTCCATCAAAATCGGTACAAGCCGCCCCGGTAACCAGGAGCAGGAAGAGGAGGTCAACTCCTTCCCCTGCCCCTTACCACAAAGACCACCTCAAGTCACATAGCTTGGGGGAGAGTTCTGAACAAGATCCAGGGGAGGGTCCTTCAAGACCACAGAAGGGAAAGAGACCTTTGAAAACAGACAAAGGCCAGAGTCCTTCTAGAGCAGATGCTGGAGAGGCCCCTTCTGGGGCAGCCTCCCCACAGGAGGACTCAGATGTAGAGGGAGTTGTTCAATCCTTCTCCGTGAAAGATCTGAGAAGTATCAGGAAGGACCTTAGTCGTCATGAAGGCGAAACACTTGTCTCCCGGTTGCTCCGATGCTGGGATAGCGGGGCAGATACCCTAGACTGAGATGGCAGAGAAGCTAGGCGATTGGGAAACCTGTCCAAGGATGGAGGGATTGTACCTGAAAGAACTGCCTGTGCGAGAGGTGATTTATAGTGATGGGCAAGCGACAGTAGACCCTGATGAAATGCCATGCAAACGATCTCTGCTCAAAAAGTTTGTACAAAGTGCACCATCAACATATTCCCACCCATTGTCAACAATGGTCTGGGGAGGATCCGATACTGACACACCAACTGTAAATGAAGGGGTTAAGAAGGTACGACAGTATGAAGACAGTCTCTCTGGTCCCTTCTCTGTGGCAGCCATAGAAAAGCTGACTGTGACCACCGAGAAAATGACTGAGAAACTGACTGAGAAAATAGAGCAAATGACCCAGAGATTAGTTGAGCAAACCCATAAACTGTTTGATAAACTAACCAAGGTGGAGGAAAAACTCCATGCTTTCCCTGTACAGACTCATGTTGCAGCTGCTAAGAGGAAACGCCCTCCTACTCAAGAGAAAAACCACCCTCCGACTCAAGACAAATCAAAGCCGATGCGAGATATCCTGTGGGTTTGCCTCTGTGAATATGCAGAAGACATGAAGAAGAGGGATGGAGAACCTACCTCAGCCCTACAGGCACAGGTGCTTGAGTTGCAAAATGAAGCCGATAGAAGAAAGGATTCTTACAGGAAGAAGGTTGCTCCAACCTACGGTAGGCGATCCTACGGACCAGGTAGGAACCAATCTGATAATCGTAGGTACTATGGTCAACAGTAGAGGTGCCCTGCCTCCAGCCAGGAGGAGGAGAGGGACAACTGACTTTATTGGACTGTGTGGATTCGATGGCCTGGCACATGAGAGCCACAAAAGTATAAAGCCCTGGTGGACACTGGTGCACAGTGGTGTTGGGTTGTTTTTTGCTGTCTCCAGGGAGTTATCTAATGTGAAAAGAGAAGTATTTATTTCTTTATAGAATTTAAATATTTATTTTCATAAAAAGAGCCTGAAGGGAACGAACCTCTACCTGGTAATGAGAGAGGGTGATTTATTCTTTTTTTTTTTATTTAACTGAAAAAAAGTTGGATGTAGCGATGTGGATTTTCGCTCCCTCACAATCCCCCAGGAAGAGGATTGGAGCCAGGAGGAGCATCGGAGCACAGAAGCCGCGAAGCGATGGTCACACAGTGCTGCAGGGGCAATCGAGGTGTCGTTCAGTGGTGAGATGAGCAAGCAGCATCCCGAAAATCCGCCCCTGGAGAGGGGTCAGTGGTGTACGGACGCTCTCTGTGTTCTGTAAACCCCCTGTGGGGAGCCCCTGCTGCCCCCTTGGCAGTGCCCGGGTGGCTGTGACTGCTGAAAGCTGGTTTGGTGCGTTGAGGTGTTAGGTGGGGTGGCAGCAGCCCCTGCCCGCCCCGGGAGGGGGGACACCACCTCTCCGGTGGCACTGGATGGGTGGGAGGGAGGGAGGGAGCACAGCTCTGGAAGCCATGGAGAAAGGCGTGGGGGTGTCCCTCATCGTGGCAGCCCCCAGCAGCCCTACCCCGCCACCCGGCCACCCCAAGGGACACCCAAGCCCCATCTTGGTCTTCTCCCCGTTGGGTGACGCCCTTCCACCCACCCCGGAGGTGCGCTCCTCTCCTGCGGGGGCGACGCCCAGCGCTCCCCTGGCTAGAGAAGCACCCGGGGGGGTGCTTAGGGGGCATCTGAGCTTCCCAGTTACACGGGCATAATTAGGGCGCCCTTAAGAACCATTAATAACCACTTTGGCTCTGCTAACCAACTGCGGCGAGGCCCCCACCCCGCTTTAGCGCAGGCTTTGTGATGCCAACACCTCCCTGAGCCACTGGGTAAAGCGACGCCTGGCAAAAAAACACCATCACCCAAAGAAAACCCCACACCACATCCCCCACTCCCCGCCCACCCCTTCTCCCCCCATCACAGCCATGGGACAAACTCCCACCACCACCACACCCCAATCTCAGCTCGGCCGTGACACCCCCAAGACACTGGAAAGAAAGCAACCGAGAGCAAGCTCAGGCTCCTGTGAGCTGCAGAGATTTCTCTTTGGTTTTTGATGTTGTCCTTGGATGGGGTTTGGTTGGTTGTTTTTCACACAACACTTTGCAGTAGAGGACAAAAACGTGGTGTCGCAGCCCCCGGGGTCGGCGCTGGCACTGCCACCTCCCCCCCCCAGCTCCTGTCCCTCCTCTTGCCCCGCAGCTGTTCCCACTTTCCTTGCTTGGTTTGGTTGGTTTTTTTTCCTTTCTACCTTTCTTTTTTAATATGTTTTCGCTTCCCCCTTTTTTCTCTTTTACCCCTTTTTTCTTTTGACCTTTTTTGCTTTTTCCCCCTTTTTCCCCCCCTTTATTTCTTTTTCTCTTTTTCATTTTCCCACTTTATTTTTCCTCCTTTCCCTTTTCTCTTTTTAAACATTTCTCAAGCTTTCTCCTGAAGGAACGGCCCCTGGCTCTCCGCTAGCAGAAGGAGCCTACGGAAGAGCTCTGGCACTGACATGGGCAGGAACACCCACAAGTGAGAACTGGATAGACAAAAGGCTCCTCAATGATGACACTGGGGCAGCCCGACCTTAGAAGCAGCAGAGGAGCAGAGCCACCCAGAGCCACCCAGAGAACAGGAAGGGCTATTCAGGGCCTTATTGTCTGCGCGAAGTAACCATCTGCTGAGAACCGGTCTGGCGGCTCAGAGCTCAGCCACAGCAGCACTCTTGAGCCAAAGGGGAAAAGTACACGGGCAGGAAGACTGGGAGTCTTCCTCCACAACAACCCACAGATCATGACCAGAGTGGTGCCTATTCCCAGCCTACACTAATGAATACGTACGCCTTTGCATCAGAAAGGAACGCTTGCTTTACCAGCCCCTGGGCGAGTTGGGAGCCATCCCCCTTGCACCCAGCGCTGCAATAAACATGCTGCTTTGTAACTCGCCCCAAGTTGGGGAGTTTCTTTCCGCACGTCAGCACCCCTGGGATTGCTTTCCTTCTCCCGCCTCGCACTCGCTCGACATGGTTTTTTCCAACTCATTCTTTTTTATTAAAAAAATTAATGAAAAAATGCTCCAACTCTCAGTTTTACAAGGCACACAAAATCTCTAAAAGGGAAACACAAGCGTGAGGTGCTGAGGTACCAAAACCTGCCGCTGTTAGTCCAACTAAAGGGACAGCGTCGGGAGGCGACGGAGGAGGAAGGGGGAGGCTGTGGGATGGAGAGAGCCCTCCCCGTACCCCTCAGCTGCGCATCCTCGCAGCGCCGCGGGAATGGGGGGCTGTGTGTCTGGGCGGGTCTTTGGTTTGCTCCCCTGACCTGCTGGGGGTGGTGGAGGAGGTTGGAGGGGGTTGTCCGGGAGCGGGGTTACATTCATCAGGCGGTGCTGGGCGGCACGACAGGAGCATCACTTGCTGTGCTGCGAGGCCGGGGCTCCCGGAGCGTGTTTCTGCTCCTGCTGCTTCACCTGCTGGACCATTTCCCTCATCTTGCACTGTGCAGTCTTGGGGAGGAGAAGGGAAAAGCAAGAGTTGGGGGTCAGGGCACTGTTTCTCCCACCACCACCCACCCCTGAGCCCCCACCGAGCATCTGGCCTTCTACTAAACACAGGCGGGAGAGGTGGGCCCATGCCAACGGGTACAGGAGAGCTGGGGAGAGACTTTTTACAAGGGCATGGGGTGACAGGACGAGGCGGAGTGCCTTCAAAGTGGAAGAGGGGACATTTAGAGGAGATAACAGGAAGAAATTTTTCACTGTGAGGGTGGTGAATCACTGGCCCAGCTTGCCCAGAGAAGCTGTGGCTGCCCTAGCCCTGGAGGTGTTCAAGGCCAGGTTGGATGGGGCTTGGAGCAACCTGGGCTGGGGGGAGGTGTCCCTGAACAGGGCAGGGGGGTGGGACTCCATGATCTTCAAGGTCCCTTCCAACCTCAACCGTTCTGTGATAAGCTGGGGAGCAAAACTGCTCCCCGCACACTCCCATTCCCTGACCTCGGCAGTGCAGAGGGGAAACTGAGGCACGAAGCGCAGGACCAGCCCCGCAGCGCCTTCCTCACCTTGATGGAGGCACCCAAAAACCGCACCAGCTGCTTGATGTGCTGCCCCTTCTTCCCGATGATGGCCCCCACCGCCTGCGTCCCGATGAACACGTTCACAACCTCTTGCTCCGGAAGCTGCGGGGGCATGGAAGAGTGAGAGGGTCAGGGCACCAGCTGGACAGGGGACAAAGGAGGTGGCTGTCCCCATCCCACCATCCCATGGTAGTGGTTGCCCACTCTCCCAAGGTGCCCCAGCAAAGATCTCCTGGAGAGGGGACACAGGCACCTAAAGGGTGCTGATGTGGGAAGGCGCTGGCTGGGGGAGCTCCGCCGAGAGGTGGCTGAGAGCTATGCCGAGGAGCTCTATGGTGGGAGAGAAAATGAGGGTCAGTGATGGCCCCAGCATGCCAGACCCTTCCCGGCCACCCCCAGACCCACGCACAGCAGCAAGATACCACCATAAGCCCGGCAGGGACACGGGGACAACCCTTCAGGCCCTCAAACCCCCCCTCACAGAGCGTGGGTGCATCTGAGCTGCATCCAGCGCCATGGGGCTGGGAGGCAGACGGGGGCTCCCAGTTACCCCCACTCCCCCCACGCTGCCACCTTGCCGCCCGTGTCCCGCATCTGCAGGGGAAAACCACGACACAACTCTCTCCTGCTCTGCATTCCAGCAAGTGCAACCGGATGCTACCTGCAAACCACCACTGCTCAGCTGGAGGACGAGCAGACCCGGCTCCCCTGCCCAGCCTGGACGCCGCTCTCGCTCCCAGCCCTGGAAAAAAAGCCTCTCCAGGACGGGGCTGCAGCAACAGCCGCACATTTCCACCCCACAGGAAACAGCTCGTTAACGAGGGGCGAGCACCGCATTTCAAAGCCCCCTTAGGAGCAAGGCAGCGCCCCAAGAGCCAGCCCAACCCCCCGCACACAGCTCAGCACTCACCACACGCTCGCCGGCCCCCGCAGCAGCGGCTCGAGCGGGGCTGCCCGCGGCCGGCGGTCGGGCGCCGCTCCGTCACAGCCGCTCACCATGGTGGAACGCCGAACGCAGTCCGCGTCCTTCCAGTCGCACCGCAGCCATGGCGCAGCCGGGTGCAGCGAGCGCAGCTCCCCGCCAGAGGGGCGCAAAGCGCCGTGCGAGCGCGCAGGAAAGGGCTCGGTAAGCCCGGGATTGGCATTCCCTCACCCACCGCGGGCAGAGGAGGCAGGAGGGGGCGCGCGAGAGCCCGCGCCGCCGGCCGCTGTCGCTCGCCTCAGGCCTGCGGGACGCCGAAAGGCTTCTCCGCTCTCCGAGGGGCCCCTCCGCTCTCTGGGAGGCTTCTGGGGGGCCCCTCCGTCTCTGGAGGGCTTCTGGGGGGCCCCTCCGGCCTCCGTGGGGGCCTCTCCCCGAAGGCCTCTTCCCCTCCTCCGGGCACTCCCCGGCCTCCCGGCGCCCAGCTGCCAGCCGGGGCCCGGCTCGGGGCTTCCGGAGAAGGGCAAGCGCCTCCCCCAGACAGAGCAGGGCCAGGCGGGCCGGGCGGGACGGCGCCGGCCCGGCCCCACCGCAGGGCAGGGGCAGAAGCGGGCCGGGCGGCCGCTAACGGCTCCCTCAGGCAGAGCACAGACGGCGGCGCGCCTGCGCGCGCGCACCCACCGCCCCGCCCCTCTCTCCCCCCTCAGCCTCCCCTGTACCGATGGCTGTGGGGGCCCCTCGTCGCCCTCCTCGCCGCCCCGGGGCCCGCCGCCGCGCAAGAGGCCGCCCCCCAGGGCAGCGAGCCGCCCCGCCGCCTCAGGGCCGCCCCCGGGCATCGCCCCGGCGCCCACTCCCCCCCCATCTCCCCGGCCAGAAGCAATGCTATCAGCAGGGGTCGGGGGCATAACAGTTCAAGAGAAATTCCTTTGTGTAAGAAAGACCAAAGAGTTCTTCAAAGGATCCGGCTGTCCTGACATTTGGGGGGGCAAAGAGAGGAAAAAACCCACCTGGGACCAACCTGTGTGCTCCATTCCCAAAGGACAAAGTGATTGAAGTGGGTGTATGCCCGAGTTGCTTTCCCACCTTTTATGTCCTGTCCTCCTTAGACTTTTCTTTGCAACTCAGTGTAGGGATTTCCGAAACGAACTTAATTTGTTGGCGATAGGAAGAAAGGTAAAATGTTGGGAAGCATTAACGGAATGAGCCAAAGAGGCCTAATGTGCTGCAGCGGGATCATTAGCTCTCTGCGAGCGGTCGTTGGCTGGGAGAGGTTGGGGGGTGTTGAGGAGGGCTGCAGTTAGGTGTATGTGCCTGAGATGATCCCAGGGGCGCTTGGAGGGGGAGACCTTTGGGATAGGAAAAGTAACTTGGGAAGTTTGGGCCCTGTGAAGGGAAGTCAGCCTGCTGGGAGCTTCCCTAGGGTTGCAAAACACTGTTGTGTGTGTTCTTTCCTCAGCGTTTGCATAGTTGTGGATGATGATGATGACGAGACTCCGCCGAAAAAGCAAAAATCAGGTATCGCACATTACACAAGTACTGAATATGCCCGATTTTTCTGAGGTTTCGTGTCCCTTGGAAAAGTCTGGCTTTTGTGCTCTGGCATTGTTCCTGAAACGGTGGCTTTTCAAGCTGTTGGCTTCTTGCCTTGTGGCTCTCTATGCCTATAGCCAATGGCTTGAGGGTGTCCGGTAGGGCTTAGCCCTATAGATGACGGACGTTCTCTGCGGTGACTGTGGCAGGGCCCAATACTTTTACTGCCAGCAGGAGATAGCCCAGGTCTCTGGCACTGAGCCCGCGCCTGTCAGCAGAAAGAGTATCTTAAATCCAAGCTGTGTGCTCCCTCCTGTCTGTATTCGCAATGTACCTCTGTTGGTTTTCTAGCCTGTTCTTATACGGCCTGTCTTTGTTTTTTAGATTATTCCGTCTCTGAGCAGAAAGAGAAAGTTGACGTTTCTGCAGTGCTGCAGTTGCCGACCAAGGCAACCAAACGCCCGGCGGCTTCCGTCAGCGAAGATGCTGCCGGCACAGAGTCTGCGGAAGAGGTTAGCGAGGGCTTTGAAATGTTAGGGTCTGTGCAAGGTGCGAGAGCAAGCGGCTCTCCCTACTGCATCTTGAGGTTGAGCCTGCTCTGAGCCTGTACAGCAGTAGGTGGTTCTTTTGCATTTCTAGCAGGCAGCTCTAATGTGGGCTGGGTTTGCCTTACTCAAGCCTGCGTCCTCTGCTCCGGCACTGGCAGCTGCGGGAGGAGCAAACTGTTTGTTGTCTTCCAGATACTTGAGAATGGTTCAAGTTTATAGTTTTAGTGTGTTTGCAAACTGTTATTCTCTTTCTCAAGCTTGTGGTTAAGGAATCAATATACACTACCTGACAAGAAAAACTGCATACTTGCTCTGGATAAACCACTTTCTGCTCATTATCCACCAGTCCAGGAGAGCGTTCCTGTAGGACTTTGGCTCTGTAAAAATGAGCCACCTTGACTGCCTAGTTTGGTTCAAAGGTGTAGTGCAGTTTTTCTTATTGCCCCATGGGATTAGAGGGCTAAGAGACTGTCGGGCTCTAGTTCTTCGTTCCTGAGAGAGTCGTTAACTCTTATTTGTACACAATATATTTCTCAAGGGCCGAACTATCACCCTTTGGAATGTTTAGAAGCCGACTGAGTGATAACTCAGTGACAAGACTGTATTCTTTTAATTGCTGCACATATGAGAGCCTGTATTCAAAATTTAAAGCGTACCTGTCAAAGGTCCTGCCAAGATTTGCCGCCTTCTGCAATCTGAACCAGCAAGTCATGGTCCCCAAGTCATAGTAGAGCTGACTAAGCCTCAGGAAGTGTGTTTGCTGGGATTCACATTCAGGTTACACTCACGCTGGTGCTTTTTTGTTGTTTTCTTTTAAGCCTGGGTCCACGTCTTTAGAGCCTTCCACTAAAAGACCACGATTTTCGTCACTCGAGGTAGCCGTGCTGCAAATTGGTAAGGCTGACATCAAGTTATACGACTTGTTTCATTTTCACCCTACCTTGTGTACTGTCCAAGCCTACCCCTAGGGTTCTGTAGGGATTATGGCAGGCACGGGACGAGGCAGCATCTGGGAATACTTGAGCGTGACCTCTGTTTCTTACCCGCATCCTCGCATTGCTTCTGGAGTGGAGCCGGGCGTCGATCTGGTCGTCTCGGTACCAGAGCTGCCTTGGATGCAGTCCTTCCGTTCTGATAGGTCCACTGTTAGCTTGCCAGAAGCAAATTGTTTTCAATGGTCCTTTTAGGTAGTAGATCCTGAGGAGCCTTTTGTATTTCAGGTTTCGGCTGGCAATACCTTGTGCGCGCAACTTGCTGCAGTTGCCGGTGTGAAAACCTGAAAATGTCCTAAAGTGACATAACACAAATCATATGATGATGTGAGAGAGAAAATGACAATTTATCTTTGGTGAAGCTCGTTACTGTAAACTCATAAACCTCTTCAGTTTCCTTTTATACTTACCAATGCCTTACGCTCTTCTCTCGTAGGTCAAATGCCGTGTGGGACCCATGCTCGCTTGACTAAGGAACCACTCTCTCGTCCTGACAAGACAATTCCCCGTCTGAGGTAAAAATCCTTCCGTTTTCTTTGACTTCTTCCCCGAAAGGTTTACTGCCTATGGTAAGGGAGGTCGTCAGCTGCTTCCCCCCCGAAGAACCAATATTAAACTTTTTCTTTAAATCCAGCTACTTAATTGACACAGGAGATTAGCTAGAGATTAAAGGTCTGCGGTAAGAGGAAGCGTTGAACTTGAGAGGAGGCTGAGGACACAATCAACAGCGTATCTTCAAGGCAGTTGTTGTGATTTTCACTTTTACTTCTCTCTACTTCCCCATTAGCCAGTTGAAGACAGCAGGTCTTCATCTGAAAGTCATAAACATCTCGTGTCTGTCTCCATCGTCATCGGTGTACGTGCTTGACAAAGCAGGTGGTGGTGGAGGTGCACATTGGAATGTTCTCTTGATACCGTTTCTTTTGCCGTTGATGTTTTGAGCACAAGCCGGAAGGGCAAACAGAGCATCAAAGCTGCTCCAGACAGCTTCTTACCACTGAGGCCACCAGTTAAGGAGTGCGCTGCGCCAGAATCCGCCACTGCAGATGAAAATCCATACCATGAAAATGATACAGAAGAGAGTTTCTCATGTAATTTTGGGTGCGCTGAGTTTAAGCGCACTGCATTTGAGAGCAGGTCAAGACTCTGCTGTCGGCGTCTCATCTGCCAGTCGTTGCTTATTGTGGTTTGGCTCATATTTTGGAGCAGATCTGGAGCCTGAGAAAGAGATTCCTTTCAGAGGAAGCTAAACCAGAGAAGTTCCTGGGGAAGGTGTCTAATGCACTCCAACCGCTACTGAGCATATAGTCCCTGAGGTCAGAGCAGGGCAGGTCTGAAGTAAAATGTCCCAGCAGTGTGGATGCTGTGGACATTGCCATTCTCAGCGTCAGCATAACCTTTAACAAATAGATTGAGCAGAATTGGTCAGGGCTGGTTGAAATGAACGCTGTCTTGTCCCACAGAGTAAAGTGGCCTCCTCAGGTTAATGCAGATATTTGTCGGATGTGCAAAGAATATTTTGTTCTTCTTAAAGAAAAACCCCAAAAGCCACCGTGAATTGGTACGCACTGATAACAAATGCCCCCCGTATAAAAATTGTGATTCTCCTCTGTTGTTTGTTTCCTGCCCCAAAGTGTTCAAGCCTCCTCCAAGGAACCAGTGGCGACTGTGAGTCACCGGGAAGAACCAAAATACGGAGGAGACGTCTATCCACGTGCAACACTCAGGACCGGTGAGTATCCCCATGATTCCAATCCGTTCCACTTTGTAGGTAGACGTCAAATCCGAATAGGGCATTTCTTACACACTCGCAGATGACGTTCCGAGTTCAAAGTGCTTGCCAGAATTCGAACTTCCTGACCATACCGTCATCCTTCAAAGTTTTTCCTTTTTTTTTATTTATCACTCAGAAATGGAGAGCTGTGTACATCTGATGGTGATTGAAAGTCGACTTCTTGTTTTCTTACTACTGCTTTTCTGTGCAGGTGTCGAATGTATAGATGTTTGCTGCCCGCAGCGGTCGCAGAGAGGTGATACGATCAGGTAGAGTCTCTTCTAATGATGCTTCTTGTTCCTTTTGGCTCTGCGCGTGTATCTCTTTCAGCCGCTGGTAGAATCTCGAAGATGACCAACGGTCTTTGATTGTCTCAGTGCTGTGAAAGAGAAGTAGCTAGCTTGCGGCTCCGGAATTGCTTGCAAGCCAGTTGCATCTCCAACACAAGCGAGAGCCGTGCTGCGTGACAAAGAGGGTTGTGCTGGTGTGGTGTTTGCTGTGGGAAGAAAGCCAGTAAGGGTGCGAGTGGTGGCCGTCCCAAGTTGTCCTTGGATGTGCAGAATCCGTTTTTGTTTGTGAGTCGTTCTGCCGAGCCATCAATGAGCTGACATTTCACTTCTTTCACTTGGAAACCCGCATCCTAAGCAGAAGGATTAGAGAGCTTGTAAAGCCTGGTGGGACTTGAGGCAGTTTTGGGGACTTTGTAAGTCCCAAAGGATGCCTGGGGTTTGCCTAGGAGGGGGAAAAAGGCAGCGTGCAGTTGGGTTTGAGAGGCCAGCGGCCTCATTGGTATTGGCTGTCTGAGCTGGCAGGACTGTGAGTTGCGACGGCTTTGCGGTCTTTATGGAAACAGGTCTTGGTTTCCCGAAGCTCACTCTGTTTGGGTGCAAGTCTAGTTGCAGATGTTCCTGTTATACCTTGCAGTAGAACACCCAGCGTGCAGTGTTTATCAGCAGCAGATCACAAAGCACTCGACAGAGGAAGTGCTGGTTGCTTCCCTGTTTTCCAAATAATGCAACTGATAAAGAGAAGGAAAAGGAGTCTTGTACAAGTAGATGGGAAAAAAAAAACAAACTTCCAAAGCTCCCAGCTCTTCATTCTATCCCAGTCTTGCTGCTAAGAAAGACCGGTGCTGGAAGTTGAGGCGATATTGTCACATGTTGATGTGTGCAACCGGGGCTAGTCAGAATAGGCCTTGCAAAAGCCTTTCTTGTCCAGAGGGTGAATTCTTGAGAATTCCATGGGACAGGACGGATATAGAGCTCACTTCTCTCTCTCCCTCTCCTGGCAGGTACTGCACACCAGAAGAAAACTCTGCGGAAGAGGAAGGAGCAGTGAAAGAAACCATCGCAGGGGTAAGCTTGTGTTATTCCCAAGGAAAATAGAGCTCTTTGTGGTCAGAAACTTCAACAAATCTGTGCTTGATTGCTAGCTTAACGTCCGTTTGTCTAACAGAGGCAGCGTGGCACAGAAATCTTAGAAGATGCCTTATTCCGAGGACACCCTACACCTGTTCCGTCCAAAAAGTCAGCCAGCCTCGATGTGGAGGAAAAGAAAGTGCCAAGATTGGGAAAAACAGCGGAACGCTTTCCTCCGCTCACAGAGGTACCGTAGGCGACAGTCTGTGAGACAAAAGAGAAGGTTGTGGCAGAGCTGCAAGGAAGTCCTCTTCTTCTCGGTGGTTCTTAAGGCGCTTTGAAATCTGAAGAACTTGCATTGAACCTGTTAGCGAGTGGCTGTGGTTGTGGCTTCACAGTGCGAGGGTCAGCACTAAAGCTGCTTTGAAGGATTTTGTGTGCTCCCCGCGCTCCTTCAGTTGTGCTGCCCTAAGGGTTTGTGGGCCTTCTGTTAGCGGGACGGCTGCCTCAGTTTCCCCCTTTGCCGTTCCCTTTGAAGTCCCCCACCTTCACGTTCTTTCAGGCTCCTGACTTAGCTGCCTCGGTACGGAGGATGCCCGCTGGGGTTGGCTTAAACCTGGGTATTGCGAGGGCCGCAGCAGCACCTGGGAAAGGGGGTTGCCAGAGTTGTGTTCCATTTTCAGCTGCTTGAGCGTGTTTGCTAAGTTGACGGGTTTTATCCCCACGTCCTTGGTGAAAAGAAACGGCAGCAAGCCTGGGCTGTGAAGTTCAAAGTTAGGATGCTGAAACCAACCAAGCAAGGCAAAAGCGCTATCGCTCACTGAGGCAGGAAACCGTCGAAGGCAGTTGCTCTGTCACCTGAGCTGAATTTACAGGCCGTGTTTCAGTGGAAAGCTGCCCCCAGGTCAGCGTGCTCCATGCTCTGTTTCACAAGTCCTTCCCCATTTAATTGTTCCTTTCAGGCCATGGAGAGAGAGGTCAGTGCCGCATTTGGCAAAGGTGAGCCAGATGAGATCATGAGCAGTGCCTTCAAACTAAAGGTCACTCGCGAAGACATCCACACGCTCAGGAACCTTTGCTGGCTAAACGATGAGGTAAAACCAGCTGCAGCACAGGGACAGTCTCACTCAGCCTTTATTGAAAAATACCCCTCCGCCCTGTACAGAAGTCGCGTCAACGTTCTTTGACGACCTCCGCTGCAGAGCCTAGAAATCTCTGTACACTTCTTATTTGAGGTGTTGAAGGGTCGAGCGTTTCGGGAAGTTCCGTTACTTCTTGTATGACGCAGCTTCCAGGAGTTCGTCCGGGTTATTGGCGTGGGTGGCAGGTGTTTTGATCAAACTGCCGATGTAACCCCGTGTGAAATCCTGGGAACAAAAGCCTCCAGCTGAGGCTGGAGTTCTCTCCGCTGCATGCTTAAGGGTGGCCAGAAAAGACGTGGTGCTGTATTTTTGGTTGGGGAAGGCAGCGTCATATGTTTACACCTCACGTTTCCTCTTTATGGTACAGGTGGTTAATTTCTACATGGGTCTGCTGATGGAAAGAGGCAAGAAGGAAGGATATCCAGCGGTCCACGCGTTCAGTACTTTCTTTTATGCCAAACTAACATCTGGGGGCTACGAAGCAGTAAGAAGATGGACCAGAAGTGTGGATGTCTTCAAGCAGGACATCATCTTTGTGCCTGTGAACTTGCAAGCACACTGGACACTAGCCGTGAGTCCCACGGGCTTTTTCTTTAGAATTGGACGGGGAGCAAAAACTGGCAAGAGAAGTCATGTAGGTGTTGGGGGGTGTGCGGCAGAAGGTTGTGCTTTGCCTAACGGTCACCTTTTAATAACAGGTCATAGATCTGAGGAAGAACACGATCACGTACTTGGACTCGCTTGGGCAGAAAGGGGACAAGATTTGTCAGACTTTGCTGTAAGTAACCGCTCTGTCACTGCTTTTCTGGTGTGAATGAGGAGAGGGGTTTTAGATTGAGTCCCTGTAAGGCGACTGCCAGTTTTCACGTGGCTTGTAGATAACCAAGCAGGAATCTTGGAGTTGCTTGCTGCGACTTGTCTGGCATCGACTGCTTATCTGCTGTCACAGTGTCCCCTGCACCCAGGGTCTGGGGTGCCTGGATTCTGCCACCTTCCCGTGAGAGGCACAGCCAAATACGCCATAGCCCCGTGGCACACGTGTGCCGACTTTGTTAGTCGGAGCCCAGGATGTGGGATCAAGGCACCCGGTGGAATTACGGCATTACAGTTCCTTGCTTGGTTTGTCTCTTTGTGCTCTGATAACATGTGATTTGGGGCTTTTTGACCTCTCCGAAGCAATGGAGTCGTTGGCCTCGTTCTTGACCATTAGCTCACAGCCTCTCCCCGTGTTTGTAAGTTTCAGATTGGGATTTTTCCTCAAAATCAGCCTTAAATCAGCTGCAGTGAAGATCCTCTGACATTTTACCGTCCTGCCGTCCGTCTTCCTGTGATCCTTCAGCCGCTTTATTTTGTTGTTGGCCTAAATTACAGAGATGAAAAGGGATTTTTTTTTTTCCTTTTGTTTTAACCAGCCAATACCTGCAAAAAGAAAGCTGGGAAAAAAGACAGCTGGAGCTGGATGTTTCAGAGTGGACTCTTCACAGCATGGAGCCACGTGTACGTGAGCACCCCTTGGGTTTGAAATGGGAACTGTAAGTGCTTCTTTGGGGCCCAGATCCTGGCCCGTGACAAAGAAAGGGTTGAGCTGATGTTTCTCGAGGAGTTGATAGTAAAAAGCAGTCCCTAAAGACCGGATTTAAGAAAGGTCACTTAAGAAAGAGGCGGTGCGAACCTTGAGACACCTCGCAGGGGGGAGGGCTGCTGCGCCTTCTGGGCCTGCCAAAAATTTGGATCGTAGTGTCCGAGTCCGGGAGGCAGAGGGGAGGGATGGTGAGCAGTGAACTGGGTCTGTTCCTCGTGGGCGGGAGTGGGTATCGGGGATTAGGCAAGTAGGGTCAGGAGTGTGCGGTGAGCGCAGTGTCGGTGTGGGTAATGTGCGCTGCTTCCAAGTTGCTTTTCTTTTGAGACAGAGGGAAATCCTCCATCTTCTTTGCATTCCTTAGGAGATCCCTCAGCAGCTGAATGGAAGCGACTGCGGCGTCTTTATGTGTAAATACGCAGATTACATCGCCAGAGAGAAACCGTTCAACTTTAGCCAGGTGAGTGAAGGTCATAAACCCCTCCAAGCCCCTCTCGCCCAGGGACAGGAGCCAGGGAGGTTAGGCAGCAGCTCTTCATTGTGTCCGGGGCAGGGGCTGAGGTTTCGTACCCCGTTTCGGTGCGTAGTTGCTGGGATCAGAACTTCCAAGTGGCCTGGGCAGGGCAGAGCTGTGGTTCTCCATCCCCGCCTTTGGGAGCTGCTGCCGGTGAGATTCCTCTTGGGCAAGATACTGCCGCCAGCGGGTTTGGCATATCTGGGCTCGGTATCTTTTGGAGAAATGGCTTCTACCCTTTGACCAGTCAAGACACCGCTTCTTTTTCTTGATTTCGTTTTAGACGGGTCTTTTATTAGCGTGCTTGTAAGCTGTCGCGCGGTCAAGTCAATCTGGTTTTGTCGGGTTGTCGTGTCACCCTCTTAGGAACCGCGTGGGGTGTTGTACCCAAACGGTTGACAGTTCCTAAAGGGAACTTCCTATTAAGGACTCCGCTGGGCGTTTATGCGTGTTTGCCACCTCTTTCTACCGTGACGTCATTATTTAATTTCTCTTTTCTTTCTCTTCTCTTTTCAGACTCACATGCCATACTTCCGGAAGAAGATGGTGTGGGAGATAATCCACCAACAGCTGCTGTGACACGTGGACTCTTAGAGCTCTTCTTTTGATTACGTTTCTTCGACCTTAGTTACTTTTCTTAGGCCTTTAGTTAGTTTTCTTAGACCTTTAGTTACATTTCTTAGACGAATTTTCCTCTTTAGGTTATGAAGTAGAAGTTAAGATGGTTTATTCCCCCCACCTCCCTTATTTTGGAGACAGTAACTCTGGGGTTTTGGTACACAAGTTTTCCTCTTTAGCTTATGAAGGAGAAGTTAAGATGGTTTATTCCCCCCACCTCCCTTATTTTGGAGACAGTAACTCTGGGGTTTTGGTACACAAGTTCTCCTCTTCAAGTTATGAAGTAGTGGTTAAGACAGTTTATTTCCCCACCTCCACCCCCCCCCCCCCCCCCCCCCCTTATTTTGGAGACAGTAACTCTCTTTGAAATTAGCTAACGCACCTTAAGCAAGAGCCAGAAAGGTGGGTGTGACCTCGTTAAGGGCAGAGTGAAGAAGGAACATCGTCAACTTCCATGGCTGAGCCGCACGCTCGCGCCTCACAGCGCACGCGACCACGTTACAGACAAATGGGAAACATCCGTGGTGGTGGTTACAGTCGTGTTTGCCCAACTTACCTTCCCAAGGACAACGTGCTGAACTACCGTCTCCTCAAAGAGAGTTTTCCTCTGTTTCTGGAATATCTACCGTCTACTTGATTCCTAAAACTGGATTTGTCACGACCACAGAAAGAAAGCGTTTACCATCTCTTGATTTCTCACCAAAGCCCCTGTCCTTTGGGCTGGTTTGGGGTTGGCTTGTTTTGCTGCCTCCAGGGAGTTATCTAATGTGAAAAGAGAAGTATTTATTTCTTTATATAATATAAATATTTATTTTAATAAAAAGAGCCTTAATGGAAGGAAACTCTCCCTGTGTCCTGGTTTGAGGTAAAAGAGAACCAATTTTGTTCAGTAACTTGGCTTCTTAGCTGGGCCTCTTCTACCAACTGAAATTAACTGCCTATTGTGCCGTCAGCGTTCACTCTCTCAGAGCGATAAGAGCAATGGTTACAGCTGATGCCCAGGCATGGGATGCAGAGAGGCTCTTGCTTATACTCATTGCTATAACCCCCACGGCCAACCAGCTTTGTTATTTGCCCCGTTGGAGGGTCGGAAGCGGAAAAGCATAGTGGGGTCCCACCTGCGGGGAGGAGCGACAGGACAGGTGACCCAAAACTGACCAACAGGGTATTCCATCCCATCTGCCTCATGCTCAGTAGAAAAGAGACCAAAGGGATCAAAGGGTTCTTCTACCTGGGGAATGTTTACTTCGCCCTTTGATAATTATGCTGATGTGACCCCATCAGAGCTGGGGCATGGCAACCTTCTGGGCTCTGAGGATAAGGACTGGTACCTTGTTAAGATCGTGGTTTTGTTGTTGATGCTCCTGAATGTGGTGCAGGGGTGGTTTCTTGTGAAACATCTGTGCAGGGGGAGCTGGAGGGGACCGTGCGCTGCCGCCACTCAGACCCGCGCAGCCGCTCGGCGATCTGCAGCGGCGCGAACCGCGGCCCCGCCCGGCCCGGCCGCAGCTGTCCCCCCCGGAGCAACGGCACCACCGGCAGCCGCCTCCCCCACGGCACCGGCGCCACCGGCAGCTGCCCCCCCCGGAGCAACGGCGCCACCGGCAGCCGTCTTCCGCACCGCCACGGCACAGGCGCCTCCGCCGCCGCCTGCACCGGCACCGGCACCCGCACCACCGGCAGCCGCCCCCCCCACCGCAACAACACCGGCCCCTCCGCCGCCCGTCCCGGCACAAGCCGCGCCCCCCCCTGCAGCGGCACAAGCCACGCCGCCGCCTCTCCCGGCACAACCTACTGCAGCCACTACAACCAGTACCAAAACTACTCCAACTCCATCAAAATCGGTACAAGCCGCCCCGGTAACCAGGAGCAGGAAGAGGAGGTCAACTCCTTCCCCTGCCCCTTACCACAAAGACCACCTCAAGTCACATAGCTTGGGGGAGAGTTCTGAACAAGATCCAGGGGAGGGTCCTTCAAGACCACAGAAGGGAAAGAGACCTTTGAAAACAGACAAAGGCCAGAGTCCTTCTAGAGCAGATGCTGGAGAGGCCCCTTCTGGGGCAGCCTCCCCACAGGAGGACTCAGATGTAGAGGGAGTTGTTCAATCCTTCTCTGTGAAAGATCTGAGAAGTATCAGGAAGGACTTTAGTCGTCATGAAGGCGAAACACTTGTCTCCTGGTTGCTCCGATGCTGGGATAGCGGGGCAGATACCCTAGACTGAGATGGCAGAGAAGCTAGGCGATTGGGAAACCTGTCCAAGGATGGAGGGATTGTACCTGAAAGAACTGCCTGTGCGAGAGGTGATTTATAGTGATGGGCAAGCGATAGTAGACCCTGATGAAATGCCATGCAAACGATCTCTGCTCAAAAAGTTTGTACAAAGTGCACCATCAACATATTCCCACCCATTGTCAACAATGGTCTGGGAGGATCCGATACTGACACACCAACTGTAAATGAAGGGGTTAAGAAGGTACGACAGTATGAAGACAGTCTCTCTGGTCCCTTCTCTGTGGCAGCCATAGAAAAGCTGACTGTGACCACCGAGAAAATGACTGAGAAACTGACTGAGAAAATAGAGCAAATGACCCAGAGATTAGTTGAGCAAACCGATAAACTGTTTGATAAACTAACCAAGGTGGAGGAAAAACTCCATGCTTTCCCTGGACAGACTCATGTTGCAGCTGCTAAGAGGAAACGCCCTCCTACTCAAGAGAAAAACCACCCTCCGACTCAAGACAAATCAAAGCTGATGCGAGATATCCTGTGGGTTTGCCTCTGTGAATATGCAGAAGACATGAAGAAGAGGGATGGAGAACCTACCTCAGCCCTACAGGCACAGGTGCTTGAGTTGCAAAATGAAGCCGATAGAAGAAAGGATTCTTACAGGAAGAAGGCTGCTCCGACCTACGGTAGGCGATTCTATGGACCAGGTAGGAACCAATCTGATAATCGTAGGTACTACGGTCAACAGTAGAGGTGCCCTGCCTCCAGCCAGGAGGAGGAGAGGGACAACTGACTTTATTGGACTGTGTGGATTCGATGGCCTGGCACATGAGAGCCACAAAAGTATAAAGCCCTGGTGGACACTGGTGCACAGTGGTGTTGGGTTGTTTTTTGCTGTCTCCAGGGAGTTATCTAATGTGAAAAGAGAAGTATTTATTTCTTTATATAATTTAAATATTTATTTTCATAAAAAGAGCCTTAAGGGAACGAACCTCTACCTGGTAATGAGAGAGGGTGATTTATTCTTTTTTTTTTATTTAACTGAAAAAAAGTTGGATGTAGCGATGTGGATTTTCGCTCCCTCACAATCCCCCAGGAAGAGGATTGGAGCCAGGAGGAGCATCGGAGCACAGAAGCCGCGAAGCGATGGTCACACAGTGCTGCAGGGGCAATCGAGGTGTCGTTCAGTGGTGAGATGAGCAAGCAGCATCCCGAAAATCCGCCCCTGGAGAGGGGTCAGCGGTGTACGGACGCTCTCTGTGTTCTGTAAGCCCCCTTTGGGGAGCCCCTGCTGCCCCCTTGGCAGTGCCCGGGTGGCTGTGACTGCTGAAAGCTGGTTTGGTGCGTTGAGGTGTTAGGTGGGGTGGCAGCAGCCCCTGCCCGCCCCGGGAGGGGGGACACCACCTCTCCGGTGGCACTGGATGGGTGGGAGGGAGGGAGGGAGCACAGCTCTGGAAGCCATGGAGAAAGGCGTGGGGGTGTCCCTCATCGTGGCAGCCCCCAGCAGCCCTACCCCGCCACACGGCCACCCCAAGGACACCCAAGCCCCATCTTGGTCCTCTCCCTCTTGGGTGATGCCCTTCCACCCGCCCTGGAGGTGCGCTCCTCTCCTGCAGGGGGGGACGCCCAGCACTCGCCTGGCTAGAGAAGCACCGGGGGGGTGCTTAGGGGGCATCTGAGCTTCCCAGTTACACGGGCATAATTAGGGCGCCCTTAAGAACCATTAATAACCACTTTGGCTCTGCTAACCAACTGCGGCAAGGCCCCCACCCCGCTTTAGCGCAGGCTTTGTGATGCCAATACCTCCCTGAGCCACTGGGTAAAGCGACGCCTGGCAAAAAAACACCATCACCCAAAGAAAACCCCACACCACATCCCCCACTCCCCGCCCACCCCTTCTCCCCCCATCACAGCCATGGGACAAACTCCCACCACCACCACACCCCAATCTCAGCTCGGCCGTGACACCCCCAAGACACTGGAAAGAGAGCAACGGAGAGCGAGCTCAGGCTCCTGTGAGCTGCAGAGATTTCTCTTTGGTTTTTGATGTTGTCCTTGGGTGGGTTTTGCTTGGTTGTTTTTCACACAACACTTTGCAGTAGAGGACAAAAACGTGGTGTCGCAGCCCCCGGGGTCGGCGCCGGCACTGCCACCTCCCCCCCCCAGCTCCTGTCCCTCCTCTTGCCCCGCAGCTGTTCCCACTTTCCTTGCTTGGTTTGGTTGGTTTTTTTTCCTTTCTACCTTTCTTTTTTAATATGTTTTCGCTTCCCCCTTTTTTCTCTTTTACCCCTTTTTTCTTTTGACCTTTTTTGCTTTTTCCCCCTTTTTCCCCCCCTTTTTTTCTTTTTCTCTTTTTCATTTTCCCACTTTATTTTTCCTCCTTTCCCTTTTCTCTTTTTAAACATTTCTCAAGCTTTCTCCTGAAGGAACGGCCCCTGGCTCTCCGCTAGCAGAAGGAGCCTACGGAAGAGCTCTGGCACTGACATGGGCAGGAACACCCACAAGTGAGAACTGGATAGACAAAAGGCTCCTCAATGATGACACTGGGGCAGCCCGACCTTAGAAGCAGCAGAGGAGCAGAGCCACCCAGAGCCACCCAGAGAACAGGAAGGGCTATTCAGGGCCTTATTGTCTGCGCGAAGTAACCATCTGCTGAGAACCGGTCTGGCGGCTCAGAGCTCAGCCACAGCAGCACTCTTGAGCCAAAGGGGAAAAGTACACCGGCAGGAAGACTGGGAGTCTTCCTCCACAACAACCCACAGATCATGACCAGAGTGGTGCCTATTCCCAGCCTACACTAATGAATACTTACGCCTTTGCATCAGAAAGGAACGCTTGCTTTACCAGCCCCTGGGCGAGTTGGGAGCCATCCCCCTTGCACCCAGCGCTGCAATAAACATGCTGCTTTGTAACTCGCCCCGAGTTGGGGAGTTTCTTTCCGCACGTCAGCACCCCTGGGATTGCTTTCCTTCTCCCGCCTCGCACTCGCTCGACATGGTTTTTTCCAACTCAGTCTTTTTTATTAAAAAAATTAATGAAAAAATGCTCCAACTCTCAGTTTTACAAGGCACACAAAATCTCTAAAAGGGAAACACAAGCGTGAGGTGCTGAGGTACCAAAACCTGCCCCTGTTAGTCCAACTAAAGGGACAGCATCGGGAGGCGACGGAGGAGGAAGGGGGAGGCTGTGGGATGGAGAGAGCCCTCCCCGTACCCCTCAGCTGCGCATCCTCGCAGCGCCGCGGGAATGGGGGGCTGTGTGTCTGGGCGGGTCTTTGGTTTGCTCCCCTGACCTGCTGGGGGTGGTGGAGGAGGTTGGAGGGGGTTGTCCGGCAGTGGGGTTACATTCATCAGGCGGTGCTGGGCGGCACGACAGGAGCATCACTTGCTGTGCTGCGAGGCCGGGGCTCCCGGAGCGTGTTTCTGCTCCTGCTGCTTCACCTGCTGGACCATTTCCCTCATCTTGCACTGTGCAGTCTTGGGGAGGAGAAGGGAAAAGCAAGAGGTGGGGGTCAGGGCACTGTTTCTCCCACCACCACCCACCCCTGAGCCCCCACCGAGCATCTCGCCGCTCCCAACTTTTCACCCCGGACAAGCCCTAATTAATTTCAGGTTTCTGGGTTTTTTTAACTTGTGCTTCCTCCATCGCTCCTTGAGAGAGGCTCAATTTTTTGGGGGGGGGGCCGCCATCCCGCTCGAGTGGACAGGAGACAAGGTTATGGAAGATGAACCCAGGTGGGATGCGGGTGGCTTTGCCCGCACCGAGGAGTCCATTCACAATGTCCTCACGTCCAGCAGCATCAAAATCATGGTACCCAGCAAAGAGCTCCCCTGGCGCTGAGGGAGGCCAAGCCAGGCTGGCAGCACAGTGCTGACCACAGGGACGCTCTCAACTTGGCCCTTACTGTCCCCCACACCCACAGCCCCCACCCAGCGCACCTTGAACTGAGCCTCGGGCGGCCCTGTGATGATGACCATGCGCTCGCTGCCCTTGGGACCTTCTGCCGGTGCAATCTGGGGAAGTATGGGGGAGAAGGAGCGTGAGTGCAGCCACCGCTTCAGCAAGACCTTCCCTCGGTGGCATGTCCCCCCACAACGCAGGGCAATCCCCCCATGCAGGAGCATCCCCTCCCACCCGAGCCGGGCTCCTAACCAGGGTGCTGCAGGCCTGGCCTTCTACTAAACACAGGCGGGAGAGGTGGGCCCATGCCAACGGGTACAGGAGAGCTGGGGAGAGACTTTTTACAAGGGCATGGGGTGACAGGACGAGGCGGAGTGCCTTCAAAGTGGAAGAGGGGACATTTAGAGGAGACAACAGGAAGAAATTTTTCACTGTGAGGGTGGTGAATCACTGGCCCAGCTTGCCCAGAGAAGCTGTGGCTGCCCTAGCCCTGGAGGTGTTCAAGGCCAGGTTGGACGGGGCTTGGAGCAACCTGGGCTGGGGGGAGGTGTCCCTGAACAGGGCAGGGGGGTGGGACTCCATGATCTTCAAGGTCCCTTCCAACCTCAACCGTTCTGTGATAAGTTGGGGAGCAAAACTGCTCCCCGCACACTCCCATTCCCTGACCTCGGCAGTGCAGAGGGGAAACTGAGGCACGAAGCGCAGGACCAGCCCCGCAGCGCCTTCCTCACCTTGATGGAGGCACCCGCAAACCGCACCAGCTGCTTGATGTGCTGCCCCTTCTTCCCGATGATGGCCCCCACCGCCTGCGTCCCGATGAACACGTTCACAACCTCTTGCTCCGGAAGCTGCGGGGGCATGGAAGAGTGAGAGGGTCAGGGCACCAGCTGGACAGGGGACAAAGGAGGTGGCTGTCCCCATCCCACCATCCCATGGTAGTGGTTGCCCACTCTCCCAAGGTGCCCCAGCAAAGATCTCCTGGAGAGGGGGGCCAGGCACCTAAAGGGTGCTGATGTGGGAAGGCGCTGGCTGGGGGAGCTCCGCCGAGAGCTAGCTGAGAGCTATGCCGAGGAGCTCTATGGTGGGAGAGAAAATGAGGGTCAGTGATGGCCCCAGCATGCCAGACCCTTCCCGGCCACCCCCAGACCCACGCACAGCAGCAAGACACCACCATGGGGCTGGGAGGCAGACGGGGGCTCCCAGTTACCCCCACTCCCCCCACGCTGCCACCTTGCCGCCCGTGTCCCGCATCTGCAGGGGAAAACCACGACACAACTCTCTCCTGCTCTGCATTCCAGCAAGTGCAACCGGATGCTACCTGCAAACCACCACTGCTCAGCTGGAGGACGAGCAGACCCGGCTCCCCTGCCCAGCCTGGACGCCGCTCTCGCTCCCAGCCCTGGAAAAAAAGCCTCTCCAGGACGGGGCTGCAGCAACAGCCGCACATTTCCACCCCACAGGAAACAGCTCGTTAACGAGGGGCGAGCACCGCATTTCAAAGCCCCCTTAGGAGCAAGGCAGCGCCCCAAGAGCCAGCCCAACCCCCCAGCACACAGCTCAGCACTCACCACACGCTCGCCGGCCCCCGCAGCAGCGGCTCGAGCGGGGCTGCCCGCGGCCGGCGGTCGGGCGCCGCTCCGTCACAGCCGCTCACCATGGTGGAACGCCGAACGCAGTCCGCGTCCTTCCAGTCGCGCCGCAGCCATGGCGCAGCCGGATGCGGCTACCGGAGCTCCGCGCCAGAGGGGCGCAAAGCGCCGTGCGAGCGCGGAGGAAAGGGCTCGGTAAGCCCGGGATTGGCATTCCCTCACCCACCGAGGGCAGAGGAGGCAGGAGGGGGCGCGCGAGAGCCTGCGCCGCCGGCCGCTGTCGCTCGCCTCAGGCCTGCGGGACGCCGAAAGGCTTCTCCGCTCTCCGAGGGGCCCCTCCGCTCTCTGGGAGGCTTCTGGGGGGCCCCTCCGTCTCTGGAGGGCTTCTGGGGGGCCCCTCCGGCCTCCGTGGGGGCCTCTCCCCGAAGGCCTCTTCCCCTCCTCCGGGCACTCCCCGGCCTCCCGGCGCCCAGCTGCCAGCCGGGGCCCGGCTCGGGGCTTCCGGAGAAGGGCAAGCGCCTCCCCCAGACAGAGCAGGGCCAGGCGGGCCGGGCGGGACGGCGCCGACCCGGCCCCACCGCAGGGCAGGGGCAGAAGCGGGCCGGGCGGCCGCTAACGGCTCCCTCAGGCAGAGCACAGACGGCGGCGCGCCTGCGCGCGCGCACCCACCGCCCCGCCCCTCTCTCCCCCCTCAGCCTCCCCTGTACCGATGGCTGTGGGGGCCCCTCGTCGCCCTCCTCGCCGCCCCCGGCCCCGCCGCCGCGCAAGAGGCCGCCCCCCAGGGCAGCGAGCCGCCCCGCCGCCTCAGGGCCGCCCCCGGGCATCGCCCCGGCGCCCACTCCCCCCCCATCTCCCCGGCCAGAAGCAATGCTATCAGCAGGGGTCGGGGGCATAACAGTTCAAGAGAAATTCCTTTGTGTAAGAAAGACCAAAGAGTTCTTCAAAGGATCCGGCTGTCCTGACATTTGGGGGGGCAAAGAGAGGAAAAAACCCACCTCGGACCAACCTGTGTGCTCCATTCCCAAAGGACAAAGTGATTGAAGTGGGTGTATGCCCGAGTTGCTTTCCCACCTTTTATGTCCTGTCCTCCTTAGACTTTTCTTTGCAACTCAGTGTAGGGATTTCCGAAACGAACTTAATTTGTTGGCGATAGGAAGAAAGGTAAAATGTTGGGAAGCATTAACGGAATGAGCCAAAGAGGCCTAATGTGCTGCAGCGGGATCATTAGCTCTCTGCGAGCGGTCGTTGGCTGGGAGAGGTTGGGGGGTGTTGAGGAGGGCTGCAGTTAGGTGTATGTGCCTGAGATGATCCCGGGGGCGCTTGGAGGGGGAGACCTTTGGGATAGGAAAAGTAACTTGGGAAGTTTGGGCCCTGTGAAGGGAAGTCAGCCTGCTGGGAGCTTCCCTAGGGTTGCAAAACACTGTTGTGTGTGTTCTTTCCTCAGCGTTTGCATAGTTGTGGATGATGATGATGACGAGACTCCGCCGAAAAAGCAAAAATCAGGTATCGCACATTACACAAGTACTGAATATGCCCGATTTTTCTGAGGTTTCGTGTCCCTTGGAAAAGTCTGGCTTTTGTGCTCTGGCATTGTTCCTGAAACGGTGGCTTTTCAAGCTGTTGGCTTCTTGCCTTGTGGCTCTCTATGCCTATAGCCAATGGCTTGAGGGTGTCCGGTAGGGCTTAGCCCTATAGATGACGGACGTTCTCTGCGGTGACTGTGGCAGGGCCCAATACTTTTACTGCCAGCAGGAGATAGCCCAGGTCTCTGGCGCTGAGCCCGCGCCTGTCAGCAGAAAGAGTATCTTAAATCCAAGCTGTGTGCTCCCTCCTGTCTGTATTCGCAATGTACCTCTGTTGGTTTTCTATCCTGTTCTTATACGGCCTGTCTTTGTTTTTTAGATTATTCCATCTCTGAGCAGAAAGAGAAAGTTGACGTTTCTGCAGTGCTGCAGTTGCCGACCAAGGCAACCAAACGCCCGGCGGCTTCCGTCAGCGAAGATGCTGCCGGCACAGAGTCTGCGGAAGAGGTTAGCGAGGGCTTTGAAATGTAAGGGTCTGTGCAAGGTGCGAGAGCAAGCGGCTCTCCCTACTGCATCTTGAGGTTGAGCCTGCTCTGAGCCTGTACAGCAGTAGGTGGTTCTTTTGCATTTCTAGCAGGCAGCTCTAATGTGGGCTGGGTTTGCCTTACTCAAGCCTGCGTCCTCTGCTCCGGCACTGGCAGCTGCGGGAGGAGCAAACTGTTTGTTGTCTTCCAGATACTTGAGAATGGTTCAAGTTTATAGTTTTAGTGTGTTTGCAAACTGTTATTCTCTTTCTCAAGCTTGTGGTTAAGGAATCAATATACACTACCTGACAAGAAAAACTGCATACTTGCTCTGGATAAACCACTTTCTGCTCATTATCCACCAGTCCAGGAGAGCGTTCCTGTAGGACTTTGGCTCTGTAAAAATGAGCCACCTTGACTGCCTAGTTTGGTTCAAAGGTGTAGTGCAGTTTTTCTTATTGCCCCATGGGATTAGAGGGCTAAGAGACTGTCGGGCTCTAGTTCTTCGTTCCTGAGAGAGTCGTTAACTCTTATTTGTACACAATATATTTCTCAAGGGCCGAACTATCACCCTTTGGAATGTTTAGAAGCCGACTGAGTGATAACTCAGTGACAAGACTGTATTCTTTTAATTGCTGCACATATGAGAGCCTGTATTCAAAATTTAAAGCGTACCTGTCAAAGGTCCTGCCAAGATTTGCCGCCTTCTGCAATCTGAACCAGCAAGTCATGGTCCCCAAGTCATAGTAGAGCTGACTAAGCCTCAGGAAGTGTGTTTGCTGGGATTCACATTCAGGTTACACTCACGCTGGTGCTTTTTTGTTGTTTTCTTTTAAGCCTGGGTCCACTTCTTTAGAGCCTTCCACTAAAAGACCACGATTTTCGTCACTCGAGGTAGCCGTGCTGCAAATTGGTAAGGCTGACATCAAGTTATACGACTTGTTTCATTTTCACCCTACCTTGTGTACTGTCCAAGTCTACCCCTAGGGTTCTGTAGGGATTATGGCAGGCACGGGACGAGGCAGCATCTGGGAATACTTGAGCGTGACCTCTGTTTCTTACCCGCATCCTCGCATTGCTTCTGGAGTGGAGCCGGGCGTCGATCTGGTCGTCTCGGTACCAGAGCTGCCTTGGATGCAGTCCTTCCGTTCTGATAGGTCCACTGTTAGCTTGCCAGAAGCAAATTGTTTTCAATGGTCCTTTTAGGTAGTAGATCCTGAGGAGCCTTTTGTATTTCAGGTTTCGGCTGGCAATACCTTGTGCGCGCAACTTGCTGCAGTTGCCGGTGTGAAAACCTGAAAATGTCCTAAAGTGACATAACACAAATCATATGATGATGTGAGAGAGAAAATGACAATTTATCTTTGGTGAAGCTCGTTACTGTAAACTCATAAACCTCTTCAGTTTCCTTTTATACTTACCCATGCCTTACGCTCTTCTCTCGTAGGTCAAATGCCGTGTGGGACCCATGCTCGCTTGACTAAGGAACCACTCTCTCGTCCTGACAAGACAATTCCCCGTCTGAGGTAAAAATCCTTCCGTTTTCTTTGACTTCTTCCCCGAAAGGTTTACTGCCTATGGTAAGGGAGGTCGTCAGCTGCTTCCCCCCCGAAGAACCAATATTAAACTTTTTCTTTAAATCCAGCTACTTAATTGACACAGGAGATTAGCTAGAGATTAAAGGTCTGCGGTAAGAGGAAGCGTTGAACTTGAGAGGAGGCTGAGGACACAATCAACAGCGTATCTTCAAGGCAGTTGTTGTGATTTTCACTTTTACTTCTCTCTACTTCCCCATTAGCCAGTTGAAGACAGCAGGTCTTCATCTGAAAGTCATAAACATCTCGTGTCTGTCTCCATCGTCATCGGTGTACGTGCTTGACAAAGCAGGTGGTGGTGGAGGTGCACATTGGAATGTTCTCTTGATACCGTTTCTTTTGCCGTTGATGTTTTGAGCACAAGCCGGAAGGGCAAACAGAGCATCAAAGCTGCTCCAGACAGCTTCTTACCACTGAGGCCACCAGTTAAGGAGTGCGCTGCGCCAGAATCCGCCACTGCAGATGAAAATCCATACCATGAAAATGATACAGAAGAGAGTTTCTCATGTAATTTTGGGTGCGCTGAGTTTAAGCGCACTGCATTTGAGAGCAGGTCAAGACTCTGCTGTCGGCGTCTCATCTGCCAGTCGTTGCTTATTGTGGTTTGGCTCATATTTTGGAGCAGATCTGGAGCCTGAGAAAGAGATTCCTTTCAGAGGAAGCTAAACCAGAGAAGTTCCTGGGGAAGGTGTCTAATGCACTCCAACCGCTACTGAGCATATAGTCCCTGAGGTCAGAGCAGGGCAGGTCTGAAGTAAAATGTCCCAGCAGTATGGATGTTGTGGACATTGCCATTCTCAGCGTCAGCATAACCTTTAACAAATAGATTGAGCAGAATTGGTCAGGGCTGGTTGAAATGAACGCTGTCTTGTCCCACAGAGTAAAGTGGCCTCCTCAGGTTAATGCAGATATTTGTCGGATGTGCAAAGAATATTTTGTTCTTCTTAAAGAAAAACCCCAAAAGCCAGCGTGAATTGGTACGCACTGATAACAAATGCCCCCCGTATAAAAATTGTGATTCTCCTCTGTTGTTTGTTTCCTGCCCCAAAGTGTTCAAGCCTCCTCCAAGGAACCAGTGGCGACTGTGAGTCACCGGGAAGAACCAAAATACGGAGGAGACGTCTATCCACGTGCAACACTCAGGACCGGTGAGTATCCCCATGATTCCAATCCGTTCCACTTTGTAGGTAGACGTCAAATCCGAATAGGGCATTTCTTACACACTCGCAGATGACGTTCCGAGTTCAAAGTGCTTGCCAGAATTCGAACTTCCTGACCATACCGTCATCCTTCAAAGTTTTTCCTTTTTTTTTATTTATCACTCAGAAATGGAGAGCTGTGTACATCTGATGGTGATTGAAAGTCGACTTCTTGTTTTCTTACTACTGCTTTTCTGTGCAGGTGTCGAATGTATAGATGTTTGCTGCCCGCAGCGGTCGCAGAGAGGTGATACGATCAGGTAGAGTCTCTTCTAATGATGCTTCTTGTTCCTTTTGGCTCTGCGCGTGTATCTCTTTCAGCCGCTGGTAGAGTCTCGAAGATGACCAACGGTCTTTGATCGTCTCAGTGCTGTGAAAGAGAAGTAGCTAGCTTGCGGCTCCGGAATTGCTTGCAAGCCAGTTGCATCTCCAACACAAGCGAGAGCCGTGCTGCGTGACAAAGAGGGTTGTGCTGGTGTGGTGTTTGCTGTGGGAAGAAAGCCAGTAAGGGTGCGAGTGGTGGCCGTCCCAAGTTGCCCTTGGATGTGCAGAATCCGTTTTTGTTTGTGAGTCGTTCTGCCGAGCCATCAATGAGCTGACATTTCACTTCTTTCACTTGGAAACCCGCATCCTAAGCAGAAGGATTAGAGAGCTTGTAAAGCCTGGTGGGACTTGAGGCAGTTTTGGGGACTTTGTAAGTCCCAAAGGATGCCTGGGGTTTGCCTAGGAGGGGGAAAAAGGCAGCGTGCAGTTGGGTTTGAGAGGCCAGCGGCCTCATTGGTATTGGCTGTCTGAGCTGGCAGGACTGTGAGTTGCGACGGCTTTGCGGTCTTTATGGAAACAGGTCTTGGTTTCCCGAAGCTCACTCTGTTTGGGTGCAAGTCTAGTTGCAGATGTTCCTGTTATACCTTGCAGTAGAACACCCAGCGTGCAGTGTTTATCAGCAGCAGATCACAAAGCACTCGACAGAGGAAGTGCTGGTTGCTTCCCTGTTTTCCAAATAATGCAACTGATAAAGAGAAGGAAAAGGAGTCTTGTACAAGTAGATGGGAAAAAAAAAAAAAACAAACTTCCAAAGCTCCCAGCTCTTCATTCTATCCCAGTCTTGCTGCTAAGAAAGACCGGTGCTGGAAGTTGAGGCGATATTGTCACATGTTGATGTGTGCAACCGGGGCTAGTCAGAATAGGCCTTGCAAAAGCCTTTCTTGTCCAGAGGGTGAATTCTTGAGAATTCCATGGGACAGGACGGATATAGAGCTCACTTCTCTCTCTCCCTCTCCTGGCAGGTACTGCACACCAGAAGAAAACTCTGCGGAAGAGGAAGGAGCAGTGAAAGAAACCATCGCAGGGGTAAGCTTGTGTTATTCCCAAGGAAAATAGAGCTCTTTGTGGTCAGAAACTTCAACAAATCTGTGCTTGATTGCTAGCTTAACGTCCGTTTGTCTAACAGAGGCAGCGTGGCACAGAAATCTTAGAAGATGCCTTATTCCGAGGACACCCTACACCTGTTCCGTCCAAAAAGTCAGCCAGCCTCGATGTGGAGGAAAAGAAAGTGCCAAGATTGGGAAAAACAGCGGAACGCTTTCCTCCGCTCACAGAGGTACCGTAGGCGACAGTCTGTGAGACAAAAGAGAAGGTTGTGGCAGAGCTGCAAGGAAGTCCTCTTCTTCTCGGTGGTTCTTAAGGCGCTTTGAAATCTGAAGAACTTGCATTGAACCTGTTAGCGAGTGGCTGTGGTTGTGGCTTCACAGTGCGAGGGTCAGCACTAAAGCTGCTTTGAAGGATTTTGTGTGCTCCCCGCGCTCCTTCAGTTGTGCTGCCCTAAGGGTTTGTGGGCCTTCTGTTAGTGGGACGGCTGCCTCAGTTTCCCCCTTTGCCGTTCCCTTTGAAGTCCCCCACCTTCACGTTCTTTCAGGCTCCTGACTTAGCTGCCTCGGTACGGAGGATGCCCGCTGGGGTTGGCTTAAACCTGGGTATTGCGAGGGCCGCAGCAGCACCTGGGAAAGGGGGTTGCCAGAGTTGTGTTCCATTTTCAGCTGCTTGAGCGTGTTTGCTAAGTTTACGGGTTTTATCCCCACGTCCTTGGTGAAAAGAAACGGCAGCAAGCCTGGGCTGTGAAGTTCAAAGTTAGGATGCTGAAACCAACCAAGCAAGGCAAAAGCGCTATCGCTCACTGAGGCAGGAAACCGTCGAAGGCAGTTGCTCTGTCACCTGAGCTGAATTTACAGGCCGTGTTTCAGTGGAAAGCTGCCCCCAGGTCAGCGTGCTCCATGCGCTGTTTCACAAGTCCTTCCCCATTTAATTGTTCCTTTCAGGCCATGGAGAGAGAGGTCAGTGCCGCATTTGGCAAAGGTGAGCCAGATGAGATCATGAGCAGTGCCTTCAAACTAAAGGTCACTCGTGAGGACATCCGCACGCTCAGGAACCTTTGCTGGCTAAACGATGAGGTAAAACCAGCTGCAGCACAGGGACAGTCTCACTCAGCCTTTATTGAAAAATACCCCTCCGCCCTGTACAGAAGTCGCGTCAACGTTCTTTGACGACCTCCGCTGCAGAGCCTAGAAATCTCTGTACACTTCTTATTTGAGGTGTTGAAGGGTCGAGCGTTTCGGGAAGTTCCGTTACTTCTTGTATGACGCAGCTTCCCGGAGTTCGTCCGGGTTATTGGCGTGGGTGGCAGGTGTTTTGATCAAACTGACGATGTAGCCCCGTGTGAAATCCTGGGAACAAAAGCTGACAGCTGAGGCTGGAGTTCTCTGCGCTGCGTGCTTAAGGGTGGCCAGAAAAGAGGTGGTGCTGTATTTTTCGTTGGGGAAGGCAGCGTCTTATTTTGACACCTCACGTTTCCTCTTTATGGTGCAGGTCGTTAATTTCTACATGAGTCTGGTGATGGAAAGAGGGAAGAAGGAAGGCTATCCAGCAGTCCACGCGTTTAGTACTTTCTTTTATCCAAAACTAACATCTGGGGGCTACGAGTCGGTCAGAAGGTGGACCAAGAGTGTCGATGTCTTTAAGCAGGACATCCTCTTCGTGCCTGTGAACTCGCGAGCACACTGGACACTAGCCGTGAGTCCCACGGGCTTTTCCTTTAGAATTGGACGGGGAGCAAAAACTGGCAAGAGAAGTCATGTAGGTGTTGGGGGGTGTGCGGCACAAGGTTGTGCTTTGCCTAACGGTCACCTTTTAATAACAGGTCATAGATCTGAGGAAGAACACGATCACGTACTTGGACTCGCTTGGGCAGAAAGGGGACAAGATTTGTCAGACTTTGCTGTAAGTAACCGCTCCGTCACTGCTTTTCTGGTGTGAATGAGGAGAGGGGTTTTAGATTTAGTCCCTGTAAGGCGACTGCCAGTTTTCACGTGGCTTGTAGATAACCAAGCAGGAATCTTGGAGTTGCTTGCTGCGACTTGTCTGGCATCGACTGCTTATCTGCTGTCACAGCGTCCCCTGCACCCAGGGTCTGGGGTGCCTGGATTCTGCCACCTTCCCGTGAGAGGCACAGCCAAATACGCCATAGCCCCGTGGCACACGTGTGCCGACTTTGTTAGTTCTTGACCATTAGCTCACAGCCTCTCCCTGTGTTTGTAAGTTTCAGATTGGGATTTTTCCTCAAAATCAGCCTTAAATCAGCTGCAGTGAGGATCCTCTGACATTTTACCGTCCTGCCGTCCGTCTTCCTGTGATCCTTCAGCTGCTTTATTTTGTTGTTGGCCTAAATTACAGAGATGAAAAGGGATTTTTTTTTTTCCTTTTGTTTTAACCAGCCAATACCTGCAAAAAGAAAGCTGGGAAAAAAGACAGCTGGAGCTGGATGTTTCAGAGTGGACTCTTCACAGCATGGAGCCACGTGTACGTGAGCACCCCTTGGGTTTGAAATGGGAACTGTAAGTGCTTCTTTGGGGCCCAGATCCTGGCCCGTGGCAAAGAAAGGGTTGAGCTGATGTTTCTCGAGGAGTTGATAGTAAAAAGCAGTCCCTAAAGACCGGATTTAAGAAAGGTCACTTAAGAAAGAGGCGGTGCGAACCTTGAGACACCTTGCAGGGGGGAGGGCTGCTGCGCCTTCTGGGCCTGCCAAAAATTTGGATCGTAGTGTCCGAGTCCGGGAGGCAGAGGGGAGGGATGGTGAGCAGTGAACTGGGTCTGTTCCTCGTGGGCGGGAGTGGGTATCGGGGATTAGGCAAGTAGGGTCAGGAGTGTGCGGTGAGCGCAGTGTCGGTGTGGGTAATGTGCGCTGCTTCCAAGTTGCTTTTCTTTTGAGACAGAGGGAAATCCTCCATCTTCTTTGCATTCCTTAGGAGATCCCTCAGCAGCTGAATGGAAGCGACTGCGGCGTCTTTATGTGTAAATACGCAGATTACATCGCCAGAGAGAAACCGTTCAACTTTAGCCAGGTGAGTGAAGGTCATAAACCCCTCCAAGCCCCTCTCGCCCAGGGACAGGAGCCAGGGAGGTTAGGCAGCAGCTCTTCATTGTGTCCGGGGCAGGGGCTGAGGTTTCGTACCCCGTTTCGGTGCGTAGTTGCTGGGATCAGAACTTCCAAGTGGCCTGGGCAGGGCAGAGCTGTGGTTCTCCATCCCCGCCTTTGGGAGCTGCTGCCGGTGAGATTCCTCTTGGGCAAGATACTGCCGCCAGCGGGTTTGGCATATCTGGGCTCGGTATCTTTTGGAGAAATGGCTTCTACCCTTTGACCAGTCAAGACACCGCTTCTTTTTCTTGATTTCGTTTTAGACGGGTCTTTTATTAGCGTGCTTGTAAGCTGTCGCGTGGTCAAGTCAATCTGGTTTTGTCGGGTTGTCGTGTCACCCTCTTAGGAACCGCGTGGGGTGTTGTACCCAAACGGTTGACAGTTCCTAAAGGGAACTTCCTATTAAGGACTCCGCTGGGCGTTTATGCGTGTTTGCCACCTCTTTCTACCGTGACGTCATTATTTAATTTCTCTTTTCTTTCTCTTCTCTTTTCAGACTCACATGCCATACTTCCGGAAGAAGATGGTGTGGGAGATAATCCACCAACAGCTGCTGTGACACGTGGACTCTTAGAGCTCTTCTTTTGATTACGTTTCTTCGACCTTAGTTACTTTTCTTAGGCCTTTAGTTAGTTTTCTTAGACCTTTAGTTACATTTCTTAGACGAATTTTCCTCTTTAGGTTATGAAGTAGAAGTTAAGATGGTTTATTCCCCCCACCTCCCTTATTTTGGAGACAGTAACTCTGGGGTTTTGGTACACAAGTTTTCCTCTTTAGCTTATGAAGGAGAAGTTAAGATGGTTTATTCCCCCCACCTCCCTTATTTTGGAGACAGTAACTCTGGGGTTTTGGTACACAAGTTTTCCTCTTCAAATTATGAAGTAGTGGTTAAGACAGTTTATTTCCCCACCTCCACCACCCCCCACCCCCCACCCCCCTTATTTTGGAGACAGTAACTCTCTTTGAAATTAGCTAACGCACCTTAAGCAAGAGCCAGAAAGGTGGGTGTGACCTCGTTAAGGGCAGAGTGAAGAAGGAACATCGTCAACTTCCATGGCTGAGCCGCACGCTCGCGCCTCACAGCGCACGCGACCACGTTACAGACAAATGGGAAACATCCGTGGTGGTGGTTACAGTCGTGTTTGCCCAACTTACCTTCCCAAGGACAACGTGCTGAACTACCGTCTCCTCAAAGAGAGTTTTCCTCTGTTTCTGGAATATCTACCGTCTACTTGATTCCTAAAACTGGATTTGTCACGACCACAGAAAGAAAGCGTTTACCATCTCTTGATTTCTCACCAAAGCCCCTGTCCTTTGGGCTGGTTTGGGGTTGGCTTGTTTTGCTGCCTCCAGGGAGTTATCTAATGTGAAAAGAGAAGTATTTATTTCTTTATATAATATAAATATTTATTTTAATAAAAAGAGCCTTAATGGAAGGAAACTCTCCCTGTGTCCTGGTTTGAGGTAAAAGAGAACCAATTTTGTTCAGTAACTTGGCTTCTTAGCTGGGCCTCTTCTACCAACTGAAATTAACTGCCTATTGTGCCGTCAGCGTTCACTCTCTCAGAGCGATAAGAGCAATGGTTACAGCTGATGCCCAGGCATGGGATGCAGAGAGGCTCTTGCTTATACTCATTGCTATAACCCCCACGGCCAACCAGCTTTGTTATTTGCCCCGTTGGAGGGTCGGAAGCGGAAAAGCATAGTGGGGTCCCACCTGCGGGGAGGAGCGACAGGACAGGTGACCCAAAACTGACCAACAGGGTATTCCATCCCATCTGCCTCATGCTCAGTAGAAAAGAGACCAAAGGGATCAAAGGGTTCTTCTACCTGGGGAATGTTTACTTCGCCCTTTGATAATTATGCTGATGTGACCCCATCAGAGCTGGGGCATGGCAACCTTCTGGGCTCTGAGGATAAGGACTGGTACCTTGTTAAGATCGTGATTTTGTTGTTGATGCTCCTGAATGTGGTGCAGGGGTGGTTTCTTGTGAAACATCTGTGCAGGGGGAGCTGGAGGGGACCGTGCGCTGCCGCCACTCAGACCCGCGCAGCCGCTCGGCGATCTGCAGCGGCGCGAACCGCGGCCCCGCCCGGCCCGGCCGCAGCTGCCCCCCCCGGAGCAACGGCACCACCGGCAGCCGCCTCCCCCACGGCACCGGCGCCACCGGCAGCTGCCCCCCCCGGAGCAACGGCACCACCGGCAGCCGCCTCCCCCACGGCACCGGCGCCACCGGCAGCTGCCCCCCCCGGAGCAACGGCGCCACCGGCAGCCGTCTTCCGCACCGCCACGGCACAGGCGCCTCCGCCGCCGCCTGCACCGGCACCGGCACCCGCACCACCGGCAGCCGCCCCCCCCACCGCAACAACACCGGCCCCTCCGCCGCCCGTCCCGGCACAAGCCGCGCCCCCCCCTGCAGCGGCACAAGCCACGCCGCCGCCTCTCCCGGCACAACCTACTGCAGCCACTACAACCAGTACCAAAACTACTCCAACTCCATCAAAATCGGTACAAGCCGCCCCGGGAACCAGGAGCAGGAAGAGGAGGTCAACTCCTTCCCCTGCCCCTTACCACAAAGACCACCTCAAGTCACATAGCTTGGGGGAGAGTTCTGAACAAGATCCAGGGGAGGGTCCTTCAAGACCACAGAAGGGAAAGAGACCTTTGAAAACAGACAAAGGCCAGAGTCCTTCTAGAGCAGATGCTGGAGAGGCCCCTTCTGGGGCAGCCTCCCCACAGGAGGACTCAGATGTAGAGGGAGTTGTTCAATCCTTCTCCGTGAAAGATCTGAGAAGTATCAGGAAGGACTTTAGTCGTCATGAAGGCGAAACACTTGTCTCCTGGTTGCTCCGATGCTGGGATAGCGGGGCAGATACCCTAGACTGAGATGGCAGAGAAGCTAGGCGATTGGGAAACCTGGCCAAGGATGGAGGGATTGTACCTGAAAGAACTGCCTGTGCGAGAGGTGATTTATAGTGATGGGCAAGCGATAGTAGACCCTGATGAAATGCCATGCAAACGATCTCTGCTCAAAAAGTTTGTACAAAGTGCACCATCAACATATTCCCACCCATTGTCAACAATGGTCTGGGGAGGATCCGATACTGACACACCAACTGTAAATGAAGGGGTTAAGAAGGTACGACAGTATGAAGACAGTCTCTCTGGTCCCTTCTCTGTGGCAGCCATAGAAAAGCTGACTGTGACCACCGAGAAAATGACTGAGAAACTGACTGAGAAAATAGAGCAAATGACCCAGAGATTAGTTGAGCAAACCCATAAACTGTTTGATAAACTAACCAAGGTGGAGGAAAAACTCCATGCTTTCCCTGTACAGACTCATGTTGCAGCTGCTAAGAGGAAACGCCCTCCTACTCAAGAGAAAAACCACCCTCCGACTCAAGACAAATCAAAGCTGATGCGAGATATCCTGTGGGTTTGCCTCTGTGAATATGGAGAAGACATGAAGAAGTGGGATGGAGAACCTACCTCAGCCCTACAGGTACGGGTGCTTGAGCTGCAGAATGAAGCCGATAGAAGAAAGGATTCTTACAGGAGGAAGGCTGCTCCGACCTACGGTAGGCGATTCTATGGACCAGGTAGGAACCGATCTGATAATCGTAGGTACTACGGTCAACAGTAGAGGTGCCCTGCCTCCAGCCAGGAGGAGGAGAGGGACAACCGAATTTATTGGACTGTGTGGATTCGACGGCCTGGCACATGAGAGCCACAAAAGTATAAAGCCCTGGTGGACACTCGTGCACAGTGGTGGTGGGGTTTTTTTGCTGTCTCCAGGGAGTTATCTAATGTGAAAAGAGAAGTATTTATTTCTTTATATAATTTAAATATTTATTTTCATAAAAAGAGCCTTAATGGAACAAAACTCTACCTGGTAATGAGAGAGGGTGATTTATTCTTTTTTTTATTTAACTGAAAAAAAGTTGGATGTAGCGATGTGGTTTTTTGCTCCCTCACAATCCCCCAGGAAGAGGATTGGAGCCAGGATGAGCATCGGAGCACAAAAGCCACGAAGCGATGGTCACAATGTGCTGAAGGGGCAATCGGGGAGTTGTTCAGCGGTGAGATGAGCAAGCAGCATCCCGAAAATCCGCCCCTGGAGAGGGGTCAGCGGTGTACGGACGCTCTCTGTGTTCTGTAAGCCCCCTTTGGGGAGCCCCTGCTGCCCCCTTGGCAGCGCCCGGGTGGCTGTGACTGCTGAAAGCTGGTTTGGTGCGTTGAGGTGTTAGGTGGGGTGGCAGCAGCCCCTGCCCGCCCCGGGAGGGGGGACACCACCTCTCCGGTGGCACTGGATGGGTGGGAGGGAGGGAGGGAGCAGAGCTCTGGAAGCCATGGAGAAAGGCGTGGGGGTGTCCCTCATCGTGGCAGCCCCCAGCAGCCCCACCCCGCCACCCGGCCACCCCAAGGGACACCCAAGCCCCATCTTGGTCCTCTCCCTCTTGGGTGACGCCCTTCCACCCACCCCGGAGGTGCGCTCCTCTCCTGCGGGGGGGACGCCCAGCGCTCGCCTGGCTAGAGAAGCACAGGGGGGGGGGGATGGGGGTGGGTGACTGGGGGCATCTGAGCTTCCCAGTTACACGGGCGTAATTAGTGCACCATTAATAACCATTAGTAACCACTTTGGCTCTGCTAACCAACTGCGGCGAGGCCCCCACCCCGCTTTAGCACAGGCTTCCTGATGCCAACACCTCCCCGAGCCACTGGGTAAAGCTGCGCCTGGCAAAAAACCACCACCACCCCAAAAAAACCCCACAGCACAGCCCCCACTCCCCACCCACCCCTTCTCCCCCCATCACAGCCATGGGGCAAACTCCCACCACCACCACCCCCCAATCTCAGCTCGGCCATGACCCCCCCGAGACACTGGAAAGAGAGCAACGGAGAGCGAGCTCAGGCTCGTGTGAGCTGCAGAGATTTCTCTTTTTCTTGTGATGATGTTGTCGTTGGGTGGGGTTTGGTTGTTTTTTTTTCACGGAACACTTTGCAGTAGAGGACAAAAATATGGTGTCACAGCCCCTGGGGCCACACTGGCACCGCCACCTCACCCCCCCCCCCCCCCCTTCGCTCCCGTCCCTCGTCCCTCCTCTTCCCAGCGGCTTTCACCACTTTCCTTGCTTGGTTTTGTTTTGTGTTTGTTTTTTTTTTTTTTTTCCTTACAACCTTTTTTTATATTTGAGTTGGGGTTCTTTTTCCCTTTTTTTTCCGCCTTTCTTCCCCCCCTTTTTTCTCTTTCTCCTTTTTTTTTTATTTTCTCCTTTTTTCTTTTGCTTTTTTTCTTTTCCCCCTTTTTCTTTCCACCACTTTTTTCCCCTTTTTTTTTCTCCTTTTTAACATTTCTCAAGCTTTCTCCAAAGGAACAGCCCCTGGCTCTCAGCTAGCCAAAGGAGACTACGGAAGAGCATTGGCACCCGTGGGAGTGGTTTCCTTCTCCTGCTTCACACTCGGTCGAGATCGTTTTTTCCAACTCGTCTTTTTTTTTTTAACAAATTAAACAAAAAAAAAAGCTCCAAGTATCAGTTTTACAAGGCACACAAAATCTCTAGAAGGGAAACACAAACGCAAGGTGCTGAGGTATGAAAACCTGAGGTGTTTTTTTCTGTGTGGATGTGTGTGTGTCATCTGGGGTTGGGGGTTGTGTGTGCTTTATTTTTGAAATTTAAAAAAAATAATAATTTTGCTAGGTTTTTTGTTGGTTTTTTTTTTTTTTTTTTTTCCCCAGCCCTGGGCTGACAACCTCTTGGAAATCCGGTGTTTCCCCCGTCGTGGTTTGGCCTCAGCCGGCAACAAAGAACCACGCGGCCGCTCGCTCCACTCCCGCAGCCGGGGGCAAAATCGGAAGAAAAAGGCAAAAAACTCGCGGGTTGAGATAAAGGCAGTTTAAGAGAAGAGCAACGGGAAGGGCAAACAATCCCAATAACAGCGGTAAAGGAATAGACGGACGCGATGACAGCGCCTCCGCGCACCGACCGGCCCCGCACCGCCGCAGCCCGCTCCCAGCCGCGACTTCCCGCCCCCTCCCCCGGCGAGCTCCCCCCAGCCCCGGGCATGGCTCACAGGGGATGGGATACCTGTGTCCCTGCCGGCTCCTCGGGGAAATTAACCCCATCCCTGCCGGAACCAGGACACCCCCCGCCCCTCTTTCCCCCCTTCTCTCCTGCAACCCGCATCTTTCAGCCGCGTCGGGGCGGTGATGGAGAGCGAAGGGACAGAGGGACAGCCGGGACAGGGGGACGCAGCAGATGCCAACCCCAGTTTGGGACTCAGGGAAGCAAAGAGGAAAGGGCGCGTGAAAGAGAAATGCCTCTTTGAGGAGACGGGATCCCTTCTCTTGGCTCATACAGGCACTGCTCTTCTCAAAGCCCTTAAGAAATCGCTTTTTAACGCTCCTTTAATTATTATGGGGGGTTTCACCCCCTGCTGGCAATCCTACATCCCTGCTCTACCGGGCATTAGAGAACCACTGGACTAGTTCCTGTCCTTTAACCTCGAGAAAAGCCGGCTTTGGCTAAAAACCAAACATCCTCCTCCCGCCCCCACCCCCTCTGAAAAAAAAAAAAAAAATTAAAATCCTTACAAAACTGAAAAATCCTCCGGCTCCTCCGGCTGTGCCTGAGGTGAAAAACAGGTGGCTTTTAGTAAATTAAAAATAATAAAAAAAGAAAAATACTAAAAACTCTCTCTCTCTCTGCCTCTGTTAGTCCAACTAAAGGGATAGCGTCGGGAGGCGAGGGAGGAGGAAGGGGGAGGCTGTGGGATGGAGAGAGCCCTCCCCGTACCCCTCGGCTGTGCATCCTCGCAGCGCCGCGGGGAATGGGGGGCTGTGTGTTTGGGGGGGTCTTTGGTTTGCTCCCCTGACCTGCTGGGGGTGGGGGAGGGGGACTGGGGAGGGGGGGAGGGAGATGTCCGGCGGCAGGGTTACATTCATCGGGCGGTGCTGGGCGGCACGGCGGGAGCCTCCCTTGCTGTGCTGCAAGGCCGGGGCTCCCGGAGCGTGTTTCTGCTCCTGCTGCTTCACCTGCTGGAGCATTTCCCTCATCTTGTGCTGTGCAGTCTTGGGGAGGAGAGGGGAAAAGCAAGAGGTGGGGGTCAGGGCACTGTTTCTCCCACCACCACCCACCCCCGAGCCCCCACCGAGCATCTCACTGCTCCCAACTTGTCACTCTGGACAAGCCATAATTAATTCTGGGGGCGGTTTTGGGTGTTGTTTTTTTTTGTTTGTTTTGTTTTTGTTTTTTTTAACTTGTGCTTCCTCCATCGCTCCTCAAGAGCACCTGAATTTTTCTGGGGGGCTGCGATCCTGCTTGAGTGGACAGGAGACAAGGTTATGGAAGATGCACCCAGGTGGGATGCGGGTGGCTTTGCCCGCACCGAGGAGTCCATTCACACCCTGGGTGCTGCTCTGCACGGCATTCAAAACACCCATTTTTAGCTCAATCGAGCCAATCTTCAATTTCAGTTCTCGCACAGCCAGGGGGAGCTACCAAAACACCTTCAGTGCATCTTGGGGGCACAGGGACCTCCCAAAAGAAGAGTGGCAGGACGCTCGGGTGGTGCTGGGCTCAGCAAGCCCTGTGCCTTTCCTCGGTAGACAAAAGCGGCCGGGGAGGATCGGGTAAAGCCACGGCCAAACTGTACCTGACTGGCAAAGAAATGCCCAATGATTTTAATGATGACCTCCTCGTTCTTGTCCGGGGTTTGGTCTCGTGGCACAAGGACTTCCGCGCTGGTTAAGTTTTACAGTTCGTTCACCTGGAGCGAACCACAAGAGGCTTCTGTTGTGGAAGAGCCAAAATCCTCCACTGCCACAGTCACGACGGCACCAGGCACCCTGTGTGTCTCCCCCTTCCTTGGGACCAACAAGAACCACCACCAGGACATAGGGGCTGAGGGTCAAGACATCGCTGAGACCACTGAGCACCCGGGATTTGTCCCCCTGGGGTGGGCAGGGGTGATGGGTGATTCACAACTTTGCATGCCCGGGGCACCACCCCCCACCGTTTTGCCACCTTTGCCTGTCACGTGGCCGGCGGCGAAGGAAGGCACCTTGATGTGGGCTTCAAGCTTCACTTCTTCTTTCAGGTTAAAGAAGTTATCCTCTTTCAGCTTCCCAAATATTCACCCCTGGGCCTGGGGAGGAGACGGACAGGAAGGAAAACCATCAGGCAGCGCCCGCTGTGCCCCTCCATCCCCAAAGCTGATGATGTTCCCACGTCCAGCAGCATCAAAACCACTGTACCCAGCAAAGAGCTCCCCTGGTGCTGAGGGAGGCCAAGCCAGGCTGCCAGCACAGTGGTGACCACAGGGATGCTCTCGACTTGTCCCTTACTGTCCCCCCCACCCACAGCCCCCACCCAGCGCACCTTGAACTGAGTCTCGGGCGGCCCCATGAGGATGACCATCCGCTCGCTGCCCTCGGGACCTTCTGACGGGGCGATCTGGGGAGGGATGAGGGAGAGGGAGCATGAGTGCGGCCCCCACTTCGGCAAGACCTTCCCTCGGTGGGATGTCCCCCCCCAGCACAGGGCAACCTCCCCATGTAGGAGCATCCCCTCCCACCAGAGCTGGGCTGATAACCGGGGTGCTGCAGGCCTGGCCTTCTACTAACGACAGCCTGGAGAGGTGGGCACATGCCAACCTCATGAAGTTCAATGAGGCCCAGTGCAAGGTCCTGCACCTGGGTCGGGGCAATCCAAGCCCAAATCCAGGCTGGGCGGAGAATGGATGGAGAACAGCCCTGAGGAGAAGGTCCTGGGGGTGCTGACTGATGAGAAGCTCAACATGAGATGGCAATGCGTGATCACAGCCCAGAAAACCACACATATCCCAGCCTGCATCAGAAGTGTGGCCAGCAGGGCGAAGGATGTGGTTCTGTCACTCTGCTTTGCTCTGGTGATACACCACCTGGAGTACTGCATCCAGCTCTGGAGCCCACAACATAGGAAAGACATGGACCTGCTGGAGTGGGGCCAGAGGAGGCCACGGAGATGCTGTGAGGGCTGGAGCCCCTCTGCTGGGAGGACAGGCTGAGAGTTGGGGTTGTTCAGCCTGGAGCAGGCGCCGGCCAGGGGGGCTCCGTACAGACCTGAGAGGTACGCCCAGGAGCTCTATGGTGGGAGAGAAAATGAGAGTCAGTGATGGCCCCAGCGTGCCAGACCTTTCCCAGCCACCCCCAGCCTGACGCAGAGCAGCGTGCCACCACTGTGAGCCCGGCAGGGACACGGGGACAACCCTTCAAGCCCTGAAACCCTGGGGTGATATGCAACCCCATCCCAGCACGATGGGGCTGGGAGGCGGATGGGAGGACCCAGTTACTCCCAGTCCCTCCCCACTGCCACGTTTCCACCCATGTCTTGCCTTTGTAGGGGAAAACCAGGACACAACTCTCTCCTGCTCTGCGTTCCAGCAAGTGCAACCAGATGCTACCTGCAAACCACCATTTCTCACATGGAGGACGAGCAGACCCAGCTCCCCTGCCCAGGCTGGACGCCACTCTCGCTCCCAGCCCTCTAGTTAAACGCGCTGCGCCGAGGTCATGCTCCCTCTCACATTGAGCCCATGCTCCCTGTGTCCACCCTCTGCTTCTGGCCACAGGCTGCTCCATGGCTCCTACACCAACATGTCCTCTCCTGCCCAGCCACTCCTCAAGGCCAGTGTGGACATCGCACCTCCTCACTTCCCTCCCTTCACCAGGAGCCTCATTCCTTCTCCTCCATCCTTGCCAGGTCTCTACAGCTCCACAGTTGAAGATACAGCCACAGGCCCCAGGTCCTGCTGAGGATGCAGTCAGAAATGACCACTCCATGGTGTGAAACATAAAGTACTTGGGTGGAAGGAGCAGAGGCCTCACCAGGGTGGCTTCAAAAAGGTCCCACAAAGCTTTGGGGTGAAGGAGGTCCCACCAAACGCTGCCCTTTGGGACACCTGCCCAGCTCTTCTCCAGCACACCAACAAACGCTCAACCAGATGCTTCCCCAAGGCCACGCTTGCTCAGGCGGTTGCCGCGGGCAGAACATCCTCCCGCACAGCCAGACCAACCGACCCTTCTCAGTGCCCTCCGGGGCCACCGCGCACATCACACTCACGCCCCTCCGCACCACCAGCCTGGCACTCACCCTTCTCCTCCGACCGCTCTGCTGCTGGCGTTGCCAGGAGAAGAAAACAGCACAAGTAAATGAACCCGCACGAAAATAGAAGTTAAAGAGGTCCGGCCAGTAAGGATAAAACAATATCCCGTATCTTATGAGGGGAGGAAAGGTCTAAAACCAGAAATTGATTCATTGTTGAAGGATGGATTGTTGGAACCCTGGATGTCACCTTACAATAGTCCAATTCTACCGGTCAGGATGGCTGAGGGGAGATAGAGATTAGTCACAGACCTACGAGAAGTCAATAAACAAGTACAGACTAGGCAGACTGTGGTTTCGAACCCATATACCCTCCTGAGTAAAATATCGCATAATCGTAAATGGTTTAGTGTAATAGACCTTAAAGATGCCTTTTGGGCCTGTCCATTAGCAGAGGAGACTAGAAACTTATTTGCCTTTGAATGGGAAGATCTGGACACTGGGAGGAAGCAGCAACTCCGCTGGACCTCCCTGCCTCAAGGGTTCACAGAATCCCCAAATCTATTTGGACAGACGCTAGAGAAAATTTTAGGGGAGTTCCAGGCAGAACCCCCAGTAAGAATCTTGCAATATGTAAATGATCTGTTGGTATCAGGAGAGAAAGAGCAGAAAGTCAGAGAGACATCGATACGTTCGCTGAATTTTTTAGGAGAACACGGATTAAGAGTGTCAAAGGCAAAACTGCAGTTTGTACAAAAGGAAGTAAGGTATTTAGAGCATTTAATTAGTGGAGGAAAAAGAGAAATCAATCCAGAACGAATTTCTGGGATTACAGCTTTAAGTGTCCCAAGAACAAAAAGAGAAATAAGGAAGATTTTAGGGTTACTAGGGTACTGTAGACTATGGGTTGAGGGATACACTCAATTAGTAAAATTTCTGTATGACAAACTAGTAAAAGAAGGTCCACTACAGTGGACAGAAGACAAACAGGAGCCATTACAAAAACTGAAGCAGAAGCTAATAAAAGCCCTGGTTTTAGCCCTCCCCTCCCTAGAAAAAAAAAAAAAGAAACCAAAACCATTTCACCTTCTTGTAAACGTGGAAGAAGGGATAGCGCATGGAGTCCTAATGGAGGGATGGGGCGGAGAAAGGAAACCAGTGGCATACCTGTCCAAATTAATGGACCCAGTACGTGGGGGTGGCCCACATGCATGCAGGCAGTGGCGGGGACCGAGGCAGTCCCAGGCGACCGAGCTACCAGCACCTGAAACACCCCATCTCTTCAGCGATGGAGCAAACCTTCTTCTGTGGGTACTCTGCTATTCCAGCACCACGTTTGGCAGGTGGTCAAGGAGGAACGATGAGAGTGGCCACACTGCACAGACAACTGGAGGAATGGTTGGGGTCCGTGTGGGCAGAGGCATCTAGCAGGGCCAGCAGTGCCCAGGAAGCCGCATCAGTAATGCCATGGCGGTCCCAGGCGACCGAGCTACCAGCACCTGAAACACCAAATCTCTTCAGTGATGGAGCAAACCTGGGAGGAGAGGAAGTGACCTGGGGTGGGTCCCTTGTTTGGGAGGAGAGACAAGGGAGGAGAAAGGGAGGAGTCAAGGAAGATGAGGGGGATGTTCAAGCAGGGAAAATGGAGACAAGGGGGGATCAATCCCCCGTTAACTACCCCTGAAATCCGGCTCTTCCTTCTGGGACTGAGAGCCCTGTTGGCTTCTCACTCTTTGCTGTGGTCAGCAATTTCTCTTGTCACGCTCAGCAGTTTCACACCGTCTGTTCAATTAGCTACGGCTTACACTGGGCCCTAATCTCCAGCTGTGTGCCTTAATGCATACCCCCAAAGTCATCTGCAGGTCACATCACTGTTTCCTATCCTCCATGTGCCAGTCTTCTCCGTCCCATGGTGGCTCTGAGCACCCTCCTCTCTGACCAGGCACCGTTTCAGCCCTTGGGAGTCACTCTTTCCCTTCGTGCCCTGCTGTCTGCCTGCGGCCTCATTGGCAGGCGCCGGGCACGCAAGTCCTTGCCTTGCACCGGAGACTGAATTGGACTCAAGCACGCTCAGCTGTGAAAATCAGGAACTTTATTTCTACAACCGAGTCAACATCAGCCCTTCTGCGCTCAGAGGAGCGCGGGCAGGACAGAGCAGGCCTTGGCACTGAGGCTGCCTTTGGCTCAGCAGGCATTGCCCCGGAAGGAAATGGTCGTGGAACAGGGCGGCCTGCTCTGGAGCCTCTTCGTCACGCTGCTCAAGCCTTTTTCCCCCACAGGACCTGCAGCAGCTCCTGCACCCGAGTAAAGAATTCCACCAGCTTCTGGAGTGGAAATGGGCAGGAGCTAATCGTGCCCGGTGGTGTTGGTGTTGGCCTTGGCCTCTGATAAGGGGTTGAGGCAGTGAGAAAATGACTCCAAGCCCGTGCTGTTGGAGTACCCCTTACTGCTGGGCTCAGTCCCATCTGGACCAGGATCCAGTTGTAGAAGTGCTGGGTGGAGGTGTAGACTCCGGGCCGTTTGGCTCTGGCACAGCCTCTCCCCCAGCTGGTCACCCCAACAAGCCAGAAGTAGTCCGCGTTGTTGTCTTTGCACACCAGAGGACCACCACTGTCACCCTGCAGGGAAGGAGAGAGGGTTGAGGTGGTGTTGGGTGGCCGCTGTCAGCGCTCTGGCCGGCTCCTTCTCTCTCCCAGCACCTGCCAGAGCTCTGCTCACTGCACACAACGGCGCTGCTCCGGTGCTGGAGCCTACAGAGCCTCATCTGGGAGAGGGTGGAGGGCCTGTAAGGTCGGGCACTCTCTCATCTCTGCACAGTGCTCCCGGCTGTGTGGAAGGGGGATGCTTTGGGATCTGGACCTATGGGCTGCCGGGAGCACAGGATGGGCTTTCTGGGCAGCGTCCCCGGGCTCTGGGACAAGGCGGGCACTGGGCAAGGACCTGCATCTGGGGAAGGGGAGGTGAGCACCAGCAGCGGTGGAGACCCAGCGGTGGCAGGGTGACTTGCCAGGCCAAGCACGTGCCGGGCGATGTTTGGGCGTTGCGAGAGGGCTGCCGGTGCTGCCGGGGCTTGACTTGCAGCACGTCCTACCTGGCAGGTGTCGATGCCACCCTGCGGATAGCCAGCACACAGGTTGTGGCTGTGGATGGCCCCTCTGTACCACCCGCTGCTGTTGCAGAGGTTGACATCAATGAGCTGGACCTTGGCCTCCTGCAGGACATCCGTTGACCCTGCAGCTGTGAGCACAGAAAGCAATGAAGCCCCAGCAGCTCCCCCCCTGCCTGGGTGAACCCCTTCCCTAGGGCTTGGCTTTGCGTCCTGAAGGCACTGTGCCCGTGTTTCCCCTCTGTCTGGCTTTGGGCGGTGGGTCAGCCCATTCTCTCCGGAGGCGTACGTCCCCACAGCCTGACTGCGGCTTTCGCCTCCGCTCTCGGGAAGCCCAACCCCTCTCCCCAGTGTGCCAAGCTTGCACTCAGGACACCAGCACTTTGGGGGAACTCACATCTTGCAGTGGTGGCGCCCCAACCGCTGACGTAGCAGGTGTGCAGCTCTGACACTCTAAGTGAGGCGTCGGGCACACAGGCAAGCTGGGTGTAGGAGTTGCACTGGACCGGCTGGTCCAGCTCCAGCAGGGCGATGTCGTTCCTCTGCGTGATATTCCTGTAGTGCTCGTGAACCAGCAGCCGCTTAATATGGCGCACTTGGGCCTCGGGGCCCAGCCGAGTCAACTGGGTGGCCCCGATCACCACGCGCCACATGCTGATGTGCCTGGAAGGCAGATGGAGAGGGGGGTCAGAGGGAGCGGAGCCACGCGCTGCAGCAGCCCCGCCGTTCCCTGCCTTCTGCTTCCCAGGGCAGAGAGGAGAGCAGTGCCACGCAGGCTGCCACTGCCCTGGCATGCCTTAGGCACGAGCCATGTGGCGCTGGAGGCTGCTAGGAAGCAGTGGCCCGAGCCCAGCCTTCTCCTGAGCAGTCTCTGGGCTGGGCTCGGCAGTGCCCAGGCACTGGGCGTACTGGCAGGAACTGGGATGGGAGTAGCAGGCGGTGCTGCACGCAGGGCACCCGCGAGGGTGGTGGGGACAGCCCCCTTCCCTGGCCCTCCTTACCTGGCCTCGATGAAGCAGTGTGCCGCCGTGAGGACCCACTGTGGGCTGATGAGGGACCCTCCGCAGATGTGCCCCGTGCCTGCTTCCCAGGGGTCCTGGATGCTGACGATCCAGGGCCAGGCTCCTGGACGGGCATTGGTGCCACCCACCACGCGCGACATGCCGTACTGGTAAGCCATGGGCCGGAGCCCGCAGGTCCCTCTGTAACCAGAAACTCATGACTGTCCTGCTCCACGGCGTGCTGCGCTTCAGGCTGAAGGTCAGCCCTCTTCCCTCCCCACAAGGCGCTGCACGGACAGCAGGGCCAGGGAACCCCCTGGGGCGGGCGTGCGTGCGCCCCTGTTTCTGCCTGAGCCCCGCAGAGGAGCTGTGCCAGCAGCCGGGGTGCTGGCCAGGATGTGAGGCTCCCAGGCGGGGTTGGGGAAGCTGTGGCCACGGGGGACAAGCGGGCTCCCTGCAGTGAACCCCATCAGGGTTGCCCAAGCTCCCCCCCAGAGCCTGGGGCCACTTACCCACAGCTGTCCCACGCGCCTTGCACAGGCCAGCACAGGGCCAGCAGGACGACGACGAGGAGCAGTTTCATTGCTGCCAGTGGCGGCACGTGGCACCTGCAAGAAGCGAACCGAGGGCCTGTCGCCACCAGTGCCGCAGCCGACCTAGTGCCCGCAGTGCTCACGCTGCCCACGGTGCTCTTGTTCCCGGGGCTGATGTCACAGAGTCGCTGGTTCCGGGCACCGGGCCCGGTGGCCTCTTGGCAGAAGGGGGGGCGCCATGGGGGGTTCCCGGCAGGAGGGGAGGCAGAAGCCGGCATGGGACACCCCCGACAGACCCCCGCTGAACGCTCTGCCTGCGGGACGAGGCTGTGCAGGCCCCGCGGCAGGCAGCAGCGCCTGGCTGCGAGCGCTGCCTGCTGACAGCTGGCAGCAAAAAACCCCGTGTGGCATCGCGGCCTCTTGGGGAAGTTCACTGCCACCCCACTCTCTGCAGCCCTTTGCCACCAGGGCCTTCCCAAAACACATACACCAGAAAACAGAACTGCTACAGGCAGCATGCACGGTTTGGGGTGTTGAGGGGCCCATCTGGCTACAGCCGCAGCAGGCAAGCGGTGATGTGCGTGTGGGACGAGTCCAGCACACCCACGTGCTGCACTCCGTACCTATGCGCACGCCTGGGCGCACACACAGAATCACAGAATGGTTTAGGTTGGAAGGGACCTTGAACACCATCAAGTTCCAACCCCCCCACCCTGGGCAGGGACACCTCCCACCAGCCCAGGTTGCTCCAAGCCCCGTCCAACCTGGCCTTGATCACTTCCAGGGATGGGGCAGCCACAGCTTCTCTGGGCAACCTGCGCCAGGGTCCAACACCCTCACAGTCAAGAATTTCTTCCTAAGATCTATTCTAAACCTCCCCTCTTCCAGTTTGAAGCCATTCCCCCTCACCCTGTCACTACACGCCCTTGTAAAAAGTCCCTCCCCAGCTCTCCTGTCGGCCCTTCAGGGACTGGGAAATGCCGGCACGTCAGTTTGTGTGCTGCACTCTGTGTGTGCACGCATCGTGTGTGCCCTGTGTGTGGGTGCACTCGGTGTCTGGGTGCACTCCGTGTCCCGGTACCCACACGGTGGGTGCACACTGTTTACGTGCAGTGTGGTGTAGATGAGCCTGTGAGCGTGCGCACTGCAGGTATGCGTTCACTGGGTCGAGCGCGTGCCGTGTGTGCGGGCATTTTGTGCGTATGCTGGCAGGCTGTGTGTGCCCGCACTGCGTGTGTGTGTGCGTGCTGCATGTGCATGCCTTCCACGCTCTGTGCATGACGTGCACGAGCACTGTGTGCATTACGTGGGGTGTTCCATGTGTGGTGGGGGCGTGTGTGGGATGTTAGTGTGTGTTGGTCTGTATCAGTGTGTGTGTTCCTATGCAGTCGGGGTGTGTGTCAGTGTGTGTTGCTGTTGTAATAAGTAATTTAGCAAAAGAATTTTGCTTCAGCTCAAATGAATGTGTGCCCTCTATGGCTTCAGCTAAGATGGGTCTGTGCTCGCTGTGCGTTTGGGAAAGGGATAGCGTTAGACAGGATATCAGACGAGAGCAACAGTTGGAAGTACAGAAACTTGCAGAACAAAGGGTGGTGTCGTTAGCTAAGATAACCACAGGAGTGTAAGGAATGAAGAAGCCACAAGAAAGACATGGTGGTAAAGACTTCGAGCCTCCCGCCAATGACTGTCAGGAAGACCCCTGAGGCAGCGCAGCGCCTGCGCCGCTGGAAGGGGGGGGCATGTTCGGGGGTGGGCTGCATTCCAAGAACTCATTGATTATGTATTTGGGGGTGGGTTGTGTTCCAAAAACTCATTGATTATGTAAATTATGTTCCAAGAAAAAACATGAATAAATATAAGGAATACAAAATAAAAACAAGTGTTTGTGAAGGAAAAAATGAGCCACAGGAGGAGAAATCCCCCGTGTAACTCCCAGCGCTGTAATAAATATTCTTTGCTCCACCGAATTTGCCCCGGACTAAAATTCAATACAGTGAGCGTGTTTCTCACAATCTGGGGGCTCGTCCGGGAGACCTGAAGCCCATGTTTGGAGCCTTGGACGGGTGAGTAGACCAGGACAGCGCGCCACTGCCGATTTCAGCAATCCTCGGATTCTCCCCGCCCTCAGTGACGGACCAGCGGCAACAGCCCAGTGAAGGGGCTCGTGGACACAAGGGGGGTCCCAGGGATAACCGCGGCAGCCGATAATACTTGTGCGTGAGACCCGGGTAAGAAAATTGACTGTTAAGTATTGCTCAGGCGGCTGAGTGACGGGGGATTGAGAGTGGTGTGAGTGAGACGCGGACTAGATCTGCGAAGCGAGTGCGGAGTCTTTCTAACCGCGGTTCCATATCTCCGCGAGGAGACCGGCCAGTGAAGAGACGAAGCGAAAGGCTGGAGTTGAGAGATCCCCCGGGGGAAAAAAATGGGACAAGGGAAAAGTAAAGAGGAATCTAAGGGAAAAGCTGATCAGGGAATTCCAGAAATGCCTCCGGACAGTCCATTCGGGAGGATGTTGTTACAATGGGGGCAGGAAGGAGAGTCCTGCACCCGGGGTAAGGACAAAGCAAAGATGATCCATTACTGTATGTTTAAATGGACCAAAGAGCCCATAAGGCCAGAGAAGTACTGGCCAAAGTATGATTCTATAGAGGGACAGCTGTGTCAAGCACTAAATGTATACGTTAACTCTAAAGAATCATTTGATGAAGAAGAGAGCGAATATGCAGCGTGTTGGAAAGGAGCTGCAGGGGTTTTTAAATGGGAAATACAAAAGGAGAAGGAGGAGGACCAGAGACCAGTCTGGGATCCTCTTGAATACTTACCTCCCCCATATAACCCGGACCCTCCGGAAAGCGCAAGAGAGCCTCAGGTCCCCGTTAGAAGGGAAAGCCAGAGGAAATGGAGGTGGGAAGTGGGGAGGTCCATAGTGGAAGAAAATGAGAAGATGACAGAACCAATCGGGCTGCATCCTTTATGGGAAGTCCCGATCCCAGGAGTTCAAAATGGGGCAGGATTTGTGAATGTGCCCCTAACCAGTACAGAAGTCAAGAACTTTAAAAAAGAAATGAAGAAATTGTTGGAAGATCTCCTAAGTTTGTCAGAACAATTAGACCAATTTTTAAGTCCAAATGTATACACTTGGGAAGAAATGCAATCCATCATGGGAACTTTGTTCTCCCCGGAAGACAGACAAATGATTTGTTTAGCAGGGATGAGAATATGAGAAAGGAAAAACGTTCATAGAGTGGCGGGGGACCAAAAGTTACCCCTACGAAGAACTGATTGGAATCAAAATGACCCCGCAGGAAGGAGAAACGTGTCTGATTATCCGACGTTAATTATAAGGGGACTTAAAGAAGCAGCCCTGATGGAGTCAAATGTGAGCAAAACTTTTAATAAGTAAATAAGGGAAAGAGGAATCTCCGACGGAGTGGTTGGAGAGGCTCCGAAGGAATATTCAGCAGTTTTCTAAGAATGACCCAGAGACTGTGGCTGGCCAGGAATTATTAAAAAGTAAATTTTGTCACCCATGCCTGGCCAGATATTAAGAAAAAAAATGAAAAAGATGGAAAACTGACATAAGAGAAGAATCAATGAGTTGTTACGAGAAGCACAAAAAGTACATATGTGAGGCGTGATGAAGAGAAGCAGAGGGCAAAAGCAAAACTAATGGTAGCGACTGTAAAAGAAATAACAAAAACTAAAGCGCTCCAGAATCCAGGGCCAGGGATGAGACCATACAAGATACAAGGAGCCCATCTGCCACCGCTCAAAAAAGCCCATATGAATGAAATCAGGAGCCCCAGAGGGCGGAAAGTGTTACTATTGTGGGCAGGAAGAACATTTTAAGAAAGAGTGTCCCAGGCAAGAGAGAGATCGAGTGTTACCTCAACAGGAAGAATACACTACCAATTAAGGGTGTCAAAGGCTCTACCTCCTGGGGGAAGAAAGAATTAGTGAGCCCTTGATAAATTTGAAATTAGGCCCCCAGGAGGAAATTTACACCTTTTTAGTAGACTCAGGAGCTGAGAAGTCTTGTATTATGAAATTGCCTTTGAATGGGAAGATCCGGACACCGGGAAGAAGCAGCAAGTCCGCTGGACCTTCCTGCCTCAAGGATTCACAAAATCCCCAAATCTATTTGAACAGATGCTAGAGAAAATTTTAGAGGAGTTCCAGGCAGAACCCGGAGTAAGAATCTTGCAATATGGAAATGACCTGTTGGTATCAGGAGAGAGGGAGCAAAAAGTCAGAAGGAGACATCGATACGTTTGCTGAATTTTTTTTTTTGAAGAACAAGAGTTAAGAGTCTCAACAACAAAACTGCAGTTTGTACAAAAGAAAATAAGAGCATCTAATTAGTGAAAGAACAAGAAAAACCAATCCAGAACAAATTACAGCATTAAGTATCCCCCAAATGAAATGAGAAATAAAGAGGATTTTAAGGTTACTAGAGTACTGTAAATTATGGGTTAAAGGATACACTCAATCAATAAAATTTCTGTATGACAAACTTGTAAAAAAAAGTCCAATACAGTGGACAGAAGACAAACAAAAGCAATTTAAAGAAGCAGAAGTTAATACAAGCCCTAGTTTTAGCCCTCCCCTTCCTAGGAAAAAAAACCCAAAAACTTTCACCTTTTTGTAAACGCGACAGAAGGGATATGGAGTCATAATGCAGGAATGCGTCGGAAAAAGAAAACCGGTGACATATCTATTCAAAATTAATAGACCCAGTATGTTGGGGGTGGCCCACATGCATACAGGAAGTAGTGGCCACAGCAATATTAGTAGAAAAAAAGCCAAAAATTAACTTCCAGAAGAACCCTAATCATACATACCCCACACACACTGTAAGAACTATCTTATCTCAAAAGTCTGGCCGGTGGTTAACAGATTCCAGAATTGTGAAATACGAAACCATTTTAATAGAAAAGAATGATTTGACCCTCGTAATAGACGGAAACACAAATCCTTCACAATTCTTGTATAGACAGACAAGTGGGGAGATGGAACATGATTGTTTAGACTTTATAGATTACCAAACCAGGATAAGAGAAGACCTAATAAACTCGCTGATGCCATATCTCTCTCTCTCTCTATATATATATATAAAACAACAACAACAACAAAAACAACAACAAAAATATAAAAAAAAAATTTTATAGACGATTCCTCCTGATGTATAGACGGAAAGAGAGCAAGTAGTTATGTCGTCATCGATGGGGAAAAAAAAGCAGTAATTGAAGAAGGAGGATTACCAGCAAATTAGTCAGCCCAGAGTTGTGAACTATACACTCTGAAGAGAGCTTTAGATTATCTCCAGGGAAAAGAAGGCATTATCTATACAGATTCAAAGTACGCATATGGAAATTAACCATGAGAAGGAAGTCTCGTGTTTTTGCTTTGACAGCAAAAAGCCCTGGAGAGCCTTCAGAAGGCGCATAAGAGTCAGTACTGCTGCATGAGAGCAACAGACAGGAAAAGCCTCGAAAGTGCCTTCGGACTGGGGCAGCACCAAACCCCTTTGACTCTACTTTGCTGCGATTGTAACTGTTGTGCGTATACACGGGTTAAGTGTAAGAATTGTAATAAGGTCATTTTAGGTCCCCGTGGCAGACAGGAGCAGTACCTCTCCCAAGTCCTCGATCTTTAGTGTATCCAATGTGAGTATACAACCCCAATAGATAAGTGTATTATTGTTGCAGAATCCACAGAAAATCACTTAATGTGGACCGACCCAACCAGAACGTTCACAGATCCTCGAAATATCAACTCCCATATGAGTTCCAGGACCAAAGATAGAACCCTATTGTGCCACAAGGACCAGAGATACCGAACTAAAGAGGATGGAGGGCAAGACCACGTTGGCCTCTGGACTTGCTGCCAAGAAGAACTATTTCTCGGCTGTTGGAGGCACCCCAATAGGCACGAGAGGTAGGAGTATAAGCCATGCTGGACCTCCACTTCTAGTGGTATTATCACTAGTGGTATCTCTAGTATCTGGTAACGAATGCCAGAAGTGCTCTCAGACGGTCTCCTGGGGTAGACGATCCTTTTATACTGTGACTGTGCACACGCATATCAATCACCAGTGTTATACCCGTGAGAGTTTAAAAGTGTGCAAATACGGCAGACAAGAATATTGGGTTGGACAGAATTTAGGAATAGGCGGAACAAGATTAGGAGTAGGGTGTCCTAGAGGGGAAAAATGGCTCTGCTTCACTAAGGCAGGACACTGGGATATTCCAGACGGAGGGGGAGTACAAGAGATGGTGAAGGAAGAACTAGTGAAGAGCATGACAAAGGTCACAAAACAGAGAAGAAAAAAATTAAAAGTACAAAACGAGAGCATATACCAGAAGCTGCAAAAACAGTTACAAAAAGAGTTAGGATTCCCCACTCTTGGGCAAAACTTGTTTTTAAATCTAGCAACAGACATAGCTAAAGAATTAAATGTGACTGACTGCTGAGTCTGTGGGGGAGCTTGAATGGCTGAAGAGTGGCTGTGGAGAGGCACAAGTTTGAGTCCGATTGAAATCCTGGAATGGAATTATACCCTCACCATGAGAAAAAAAAAAAAAAAAAGGAGGCCTGACAAGTGAGTGATAAGTTCCACAGTAATTGGAAAAGTCAGTTTGACTTGGGAGGGAGGGAACTTTTCAGATCAAATGGGGGAGACCCCATGTAAAAAAAAAAAAAAAAAAAAGTCTTAAAAATAGATTCAAATTTCACCCAAACTTGGTTTCCTTGAAAACCAAGGTCATACCTAACGTTTCAAAACGAAACCAAAAATTGTACCCGGTGTCCTGGTTTGGGGTAAACCAGAACCAATTTGGTTCAGTAACTTTGTTTCTTAATTAATGAAAACATTCTGTCGGTCCCATCTGGGGTCCGCCAGGTCCCCAGTAGCGGATTTTGGCCTAAACCACAACACCCGGGTACCAAAAAATAGTCTCTTTAAACGTAAGAAGGAGGGTATGAATCCATTCTCAGGAATGAAAAACAGCTCACAATATTAAGAAAATGTAGAAGATACAATGAAAGAGTTTTGGCAGGCACCGGATGAGTTGTTCTGGATATGTAAAAACTGGGCATTCCCAGAATTACCACCTCACTGAAGAAAGACCTGCACCTTGAGAGTAATTCAACCAGGACACACAAACCAGCCACATGGGCCCAAGATGGTAGCTGGGGATATAAACCCCCACCTATATGCTGAATCAAATTATAAGACTACAAGCAGTAGTTGAGCTGATCACTAACAAAACGGCTTCAGGACTAAAACTGTTAACCCACCAACAAACTCAGACAACGGCGGCAGTCAACCAGAATCGGCTCGCAGTAGACTATCTGCTAGCAGTAAAAGGAGAGATGTGTAGAAAATTTAACATATCTGATTGTTGTTTAAAAATTGATGATAATGAAAAAGCAGTACGAGAAATCGCTGCTGATATAAAAAAAAAATAACATGTGCTGGTGCAAAAAAGAAATTAAATGGTAAACGCCAGTTGGTGAAATGAATTACTGAAAATCGCTTGGTGGAAGAAATTAAGACTGATTCTGCTGTGTGCCTTTTGAAAGTTTCTTATTTCTGCCTTGTTTAAATACCCCGTTTCATAAGATTAATTCACAGTGTAGTCCAAAGACTGCAAGTGGCAGCCGCTCCTCAGAAAATCATGATCTTGAGAAAAGCCAAAAAAGAAGAAAACCTCGAAGAAGCCACTCAAATTCTTGCTAAAATGGAAGAATCCTGTGAGATAGATGTAAAACGCTTCAGCAAAATTAGATGATAAAAAGAATAAGGATGGAATTGTAATAAGTAATTTGGCAAAAATTTTGCTTCAGCTCAAATGAATGTGTGCTCGCTATGGCTTCAGCTAAGATGGGTGTGCGCTCGCTGTGCGTTTGGGAAAGGGATAGTGTTAGACAGGATATCAGACGAGAGCAACAGTTGGAAGTATAGAAACTTGCAGGGCAAAGGGTGGTGTTACACAGGAGTGTAAGGAATGAAGAAGCCACAAGAAGGACATGGCGATAAAGACTTCAAACCTCCCTCCAACGACCACCAGGAGACCCCTGAGGAACAACGCCTGCGCTGCTGGAAGGGAGGGGGCATGTTTGGGCGTGGGCTGCATTGCAAGAACTTATTGATTATGTAAATTGACGGCTGAGTTGCATTCCAAGAACTTATTGATTATGTAATTAAGGGTTGGTTTATGTTCCGAAAACTCATTGATTATGCAAATTATGTTCCAAGAAGAAACATGAATAAGGAATACGAAATAAAAACAAACGGTTGTAAAGGGAAAAAGGAGCCACAGGAGGAGAAATCCCCCGTGTAACTCCCAGCACTGTAATAAATATTCTTTGCTCCACCGAATTTGCCCCGGACTAAAATTCAATACAGTGAGGGCGCTTCTCACACCTCCCTCTGTCCCTCTCCGCTCCCCGTCCCCCTCCTCTCTCTCTGCTCTGTCCCTCTCCCCTATGTATTCTCCCCCCCCCTCTCTAATCTCTCGCCCCTCTCCACCCACCCCACCCCACCGCCCCATCCCACCCCTCTCCCCGCTCTCCCCCTCCCTCCCGCCCCTCCTCCCGGCCCCACCGGGGCTCCGGGGCCTGGCCCTGGGCCGGGGCAGCCCCGGGGAGGCGGCCATGGCTGCTGCGGGGGGCGGGGGGGGTGTCCCGCAGGGCCCGAGGGCGGGAAGGTGCGCGCGGGGCATGCTGGGAGCAGGCGCGCCCCGGGGCATGCCGGGAGCTGTAGTCCCGGGGCACGGGGCTGCCCGGCGGCCATGTTCCTTCCCGGGGCACGCCGGCAGCTGCCGTGGCCCCGCAGGCTGAGGGGAGGGCTGGGGCCGCCCCGAACCGCCCGCAGCGATGGGGTCCCGCTCAGCCAGAGCCGGGCAGAGGCAGCGGGCCCCCCGACCCCCTGAGCCCCCCTCAGCCGCCCCGGCCCCGCTCGCCCCCTGCAGCCGTCCCGGCCCCAGCGCCTCCCCCGAGGGCTGTCCCGCAGCCCCAGGCCGCCCCACGGCCTGTCCTGGCAGCAGCCAGCTGGGCCTCGGGCGCGCTCCATCCCCGGTAACGCAGTGCTGTCAGCGCCCGCGCGGGGAACGAGCGGTGTCTGCAGCAGCTCCTGCAGCAGGAGGGGCTCCAGCCCGGGGCCGGCTGAGGGGATCGCCGTTCTCTCCCTCTCCCAGAGGCCGCGCTGAGGGCTCGGTTGTCCCTCCCTCCCCCTGGGATGTTGGTGGCTGCCTCTGGCTCCGGCTAAAGTTGATCAGAAAAGGTGAAGCTGCTGGAGAAGGACACAAAGGGGATGGAGCTGGAAGCTGCCCCCAGCTGCAGACAAGAGACAGCCGCCCTCTCCAGGTGAGGAAGGGTCCCTGTGAGTGGTCCTCAGCAGACCTGATCGCAACATGCACCGTGGGGTCCATATCCGTAACCAAAAGTATGGTACGGCCACATAGTGTGAGTGTGCATGTGCGAGGCTGTGTCTCTGGAAAGCTTCGTGTTGTAAGAGCTGAGAGAGGCAGAGAGAAGCGCCTGAACTGTCAAATTCTGCTGGTAGCACCAAGAGCAGGAACTGCGTTGAGTCCTGTGCCCCTGGGGCTGTGTCGCCCCTCTGCCGCGTCCGGGTCCCTCCCTGTGGCTGTGCCCCCCGGCCTTTCCCTCGCTGGTGTCACATTTTTGCTTCCCTGTACCTCTCTTCATCTGGCGATTCTTGTATCCTGCTGCCTGCCCCTGCTCTAGTCTCCGGCCCCTCTCTTTCTTTGGCATGCTACCTGTCACTTTTTTTTTCTTGTTCCTTCTCTGTCCTGCTCCCTGCTCCTCTTTTTCTCTTTTTTTGTCTCTGTCCTGAAGCACATTGATGTTTTTTTCATTCTCTGCCTCTTTGTCCTGCTCTGCATCCCTCTGTTTTTCACAGTCTCTCTGGCCTCTTCCCTGTCCTGCTTTTTCTCTCTCATCCTGTATGTCTCCCTGTACCCATCCTCCTTTTTGTCTTGCTCCTTCCTTATCATCATAGAATCACAGACCGGTTTAGGTCAGAAGGGACCTTGAAGATCATCCAGTTCCACCCCCTCCGCCCTGGGCAGGGACACCTCCCACCAGACCAGGTTGCTCCACCTGTCCAACCTGGCCTTGAACACCTCCGGGGATGGGGCCTCCACAACTTCCCTGGGCAGCCTCATCACCCTCAGAGTGAAAAACTTCTTCCTAATATCTAATCTAAATCTACCCTCTTCCGGTTTGAAACCATTCCCCCTCATCCTATCACTACATGCCCTTGTAAAAAGTCCCTCCCAGCTCTCCTGTAGGGTCCCTTTAGGGACTGGAAGGGGCTCTAAGGTCTCCCTGGAGCCCATCAGATCCCATGGACTTGTGCACCTTCAGGTGGTCTCAGACTTGATCTTCACCTACAGTGGGTAGTTCTTCATTTTCCCAGTCCTTGCCTTTGCCTTCTGCCTCACGGGTAGTGTGGCTGCAGTCTTTGCCAGTGAAGACTGAGGCAAAAGTCCAGTGGAGCAGGTTGCTCACACACAGCCCGCTGTGACTTTCAGTGCTGCTGGGCCTGTGGGGATGGTTCGGGGGACAAAGGATCAAACCTGAATGACCTCCCTGAAATCCAGCTGTCCGCTAGCCTTGGTTCACGTGGAGCCGGGAGGTGGTCCTGCAAACCACCAATCCAGGACACAGAAAGCTTTTAGCGACTGTGGCTATTTGGGAATAGATTGTGCTAAAGCTGAAAAGGAATTTGAGCTCTTGCTCATGGCCAAAGGAGGATGGTGGCCTCAGATGGCGGCTGGGGCTTGGGGCTTGCATTGCCTATGATCAGCCATCCCCACAGCCTGACAGAGGAAAGACTTTCCCAGGGAAGAGGAACCTGCGAGTTGTAGAGATGGAGGAAAACGTCAGCATGGTTTTGTAAGTAGGTGGAAGGTTCTGGATGAGGGAAGAATTCTGCATCTTCCATAGCATAGCAGGGGTAACTGCCTGTGCAACAAGTTTTTTTCTTTGTTTACTTTTTCCTGGAAGAGTCTTACGTTGGTACCCATCAGACAAAGTGGCTCATTGAATGGGAATGATACAGGGAAAATTACTTGGCTTACTTAGAAGCCCCATTGCTCTGGAAGTTGTTGGTTGTTTTTTTCTAGTGCTTTCTGTTTTTTGGAAGGGGGTGAGGGGAAGGGCTAGAATAATTTAGCTTCATACCTCCTAAAACATGCATTGTGGCAGTCCAGGTAGAACACGCCTTTCTCATGTACCTTTTCTTTTTCTGAATGTGGCGAATTCAATCTGCTGATCAAAAGCCCACTGAGTTCATTGGAGCCCTTGGATTTTTATCCTTTGGCTCAAGCGCTAAATGCAACCTCCTGTCAATTCTGTTAGCACAACTAATGCAGGTAATCTGCTACCTACTATCGAATAATCTCGGCTACCTACTGTCTAACGATCTATGCAAGAATACAACCCGATCCGATGTTCCACGTAACATCAGAACTATGAAGAGACGTGATGTTCAAATGAAAAATGAGACAGTTTGTACACCTTTTAATAGCTTGAATGAATAAAAAGGGGAAGCACTGTATAGATAATAAAAAAATCACATGGATTTTTCCCCTAAATTTCTGAACCTTCTGTGACAAGTCATGCCACATCAAGGTGCATGTCTGCAACCCCCTGCGCTGCACGATGTGGGTCCTGTTGGCATTCAGTGATGTGGAGGACGGGGCAGCGCCCCCTCAGACAGCTTGCAGGTGGCACAAAACCGGGAGGAGAGGCTCATGCACTGGAGGGTGGTGCTGCCAAGCAGAGGGGGCTTGACAGGCTGGAGAAAGGGGCTGGCAGGAACCTGGTACAGTTCAACAAGGGGAAGAGCCAAGTCCTGCACCCGGGGAGGAACGAGCCCTTGCACCAGTATATGCTTGGGGAAACCCAGCTGGACACCTGGGCTCACAGCGGACCCCGTGCTGACCGATTTGGAGCCCGCAAAGTGCCCTCAGGGCCAGGAAGGTGAACTGTGTCCTGGGCTGCAATAGGCAAAGCCGTAGCAGCAGGTGGAGGGAGGTGATGCTTACCTTCTGCTGCGTCCACCCCTGGGCTCCCCAGTGCCAGACAGACATGGCCCTACTGGAGAGAACCCCCAGCCCAGCTCTGCCCCCAGCTCCCCCCCCCGAGTTTCAGTTGGGGTCGGAACGTTGGTCTGTTGGAGCCAACAGCCACCAGTGCGGCAGGACGGAGCTGTGCTGGTGCAGAGCGGCGTTTGGAGGAGGCAGGGTCTGGCCGAGCAGCGCTGCTCGGGCACCACCACTGGCACCGGTTTCCCAGCCACGCTCCTGCACACTGGCCCACGTCCTTGGTGTCAGCCAGCGCTGCACACCGTGACGGTCCTCCTGGCCTGGGCGGGATGGGCCAGGCCAACTGCTGCTGCAGGCCCAGGTGGGCTCCCCTACAGAGGAGGGACACGGGGGCACAGCGGGGCCCCTCAGCGCTCATGCCCCCCACTCTCTGCTCTGCAGGGAGGCTCTCACTGACGTTGAGCCGGTGCTGAGCACGGGCGTGCAGCTGACCCGGGGCCGCAAGAGGAATGAGAGGCGCCTGCTCCTCCTGCAGGAGGAACTGGTGATCGCCAAGCGGCAGTAAGCCCCTGAGACCCCGGCTGCCTTTGCCCCATCCCCGGCCCTGGGACCAGGGCACGGACACCCTGCCACCAGCCCCAGGCCCTGTGGTGTCCAACCCAAGGGCAGGTGGAGACAGGGCTTTGGCCAGGGCCTGAGGAGGCCACCTCCAGCTCACTGCCTGCCTCTTCTCTCAGCAGACATGGCACCAGCGTGCGCCCGCAGCTCCGCCTGGCCCTGGACCAGCTGTGGGTGCTGAGCAGGAGGATGGACGCAGGAGGGGAGGAAGAAGAAGACGAGGATGGCAGCAGCGAGGGCAGCAACTCCCTCATCCTTGTCTGGCCCACAGGCTACTGCCTTGCCACTTTCAAGTAAGTCATGATGCCACATCCCACGGGCTGGGCAGTGCAGGGCGGTGCTGGCCCCCATCATCTCTGGGGTCTGGCAGCTGCAGTCAGGGCTGGCAAGAAGCAGGAGAGGATCCCTACCATGCCCACGCCATCCTGTGAAGGGCCTCTGGTTGCCATGCAGACCCTGGGCGGGGAGCAGGCAGTACACCGGCAGGGAGGGAGGGAGGCCGGGTTGGCTGAGGGGTGGGCCTGCAGGCAGCTGGAAGGAGAGGGGTGGGGGCGTTTCTGTGTCCTGCATCCCCTGGTCACCTTTTGGTCACCTTTTGGTCACCAGAAGGGAAGGCCAAAATCAGCTGCTCTGGCATGACAGAGGGAGCCAGGGCTTTGGCAGCGCCTCTGTCCTGCCCCACGGGGCTTCATCCTGCCACTGTGTCCCTCCCCACAGGGCAGGGCTGTGCAGGTGCCCGCTCTGCCCACGGGCTGGGGGGCAGTGGGGCCTGACGCTGTTTCTCCTCTCTTTCTGCAGCTCATGCGTGGTGAAGGAGCTGTGGGTGGACACGCTGCTGGGGTAAGCTGAGGGGATGCTCCAGGTGCATCCGTACAGGGGAACACAGCTCTGCATGGCTATGGGCAGCTCTTGGGCAGACGAGGGATGAGCGGGAATGGAAAGCCTCTTCTTCCTCTGTTTACAGCAAGGAGGAGAAGAGGGAGAAGTAGGGTGGAGTGCTTGGCAGGCAGGAGCTCTGCAGGCAGCTCTGTTCTCTGCTTGGCGCTGGGGTGGTACCCAGGGAGGGTCAGGATCCCTTTCACTGGAGAGAGAAGAGGTGGCTTGGGGCTCACTCTTTCTCTCTCTTCTGCTGCATAGGCCACCAGGTGGAGTGAAGAGAGCCCGGGTGACGCGACTGCCCTCCCTCAAACTCCTAGAGAAGCAGCTGTGCAACTGCCATGCTGTGAGTGTCTCTCTCATCTCAGCTCTGTCCCCTGAGCGCTGCTCCTCCAGCCGAGCAGCAGAGGCATCGCTTCTCACCTTCTTCCACTCCTTCTCTCTTGCCCAGTGGAGGACATTAAGCACCAGGAGCCTGGAGACCCTGATCGAGGGCCAGGCAAAGGTGAGAGTGGCTGCCTTTCACCCGCCTCTCGCTGTGCTGGAGTGGCAGGCATCTCTGGCGAGTGGGGTGAGCTTCTGCGGGAGGGTCCCAAGGTACCACCTGGGGAGCTGAGAGGGTTGGCGAGCCACCAGGAACGCTGGCATGTCCTTGCTGGCGACGCTGGGAGGAAACCTGCTGCACAGGGCAGAGAGTCTGTCAGGGCTGACGGTCCCAGCTCTGCCACGTTCAGGCTGCTGGTGCCAGGTGGCAGCTCGCTGGTGGCCCTTTCTGCTGCAGGGCTGCTCTCTAAGCACAGCCTGGTTCTTGCAGGATGATCTCAAGCAAGGGCCTCTGCCAGTCCCTTCTGGCAAAGAAGGAGGATGTTGCCACTCGGAAGGTGAGTTTTTGAAAAAAAGGTGGGGAAAGGCACCTTTGCTCCTGCAACCAGCACTTCTGCAGAAGATGGGATGCTGCTGCAGCTGCCCTTCGCCTTGAGCAAGTCGGTCCCCATCGCTGTAGAGCAGGAGAGAGCTGAGCCCTTGAGGTCCCTTCGCTCCCACCTGACATTTGTCCCTTGCGTGCAGGGCAGCGTGCTCGAGGTGATGCCTGCCTCTGCTCCATCCCGAGAGCCAGGCAGATGGCTCTCTGCCCCTCGGCTGGAGTCAGCGGGAGCTCTGCTCACTTGTCCCCTGAGTGTCGCCATGCAGGTTTGGCCCCCCAAGGAAGGATGTCACCTGGATGAGGAAGGACACTCGCTGGGCAGCGGCTGCTGAATGTGGTTCTCCAAGGAGACAGAGCCTCTGCTGCTGCGCAGAGCTGGGTGGAGGGCAGGGCGAGGGCTGGGCCAGGCTGTCCCGGTGGCACGCTGGCTGTCAGGAGCCTCCGAGCTGGAGCCGCTGAGCAGCAGAGGCGGTTCCAGCTGTTGGCTCCCTGCCCGTCCTGCTGCACCACTCATCACTGCGCTGCAGGCAGGGCAGGGCAGGGCAGGCTCCAAGAGTGCTGCTCCAGTGGTCTCCACTGAGGGGCTCTTGCTGTGTTTTCCTTTGTGGCAGGAGGGACCGGGAGGAGGAGGAGGAGAGGGCTGCCCTGGCCCTTTGCTTTGCGGCGGACCCCGCTCGCTGCCCAGGCTCCCGGGCAGGCAGACTGCCGCAGGGCACTCTTTGGACAGCCCCTTGCAGCCCTCTGCGGGGATGATGGCACGCTGCCCCAGCCCATCCAGGTAAGCCAGTCTGGACAGGGGGCCCCAGCCCTGTGTCCCGAGGAGCACCGAGGGCGGGGCATTGGGCTCTTCACCCCTGGCTCATGCTTCTGGCCCCAGCCCCTTTGCAGGGGAGGCAGCCGGGTCTGGGGCAGAGCTCTGGCCACGGACACTGCTGTCAGAAGGCAGCTTTTCAGCCAAGCAACTGTTCTGCTGCGTCTCCTGCAGGAGCTCCTGAATATCCTGCACCAACAAGGACCGTCGACGGAGGGAATATTCCGGAGAGCTGCCAGTGGGACAGCAGTTCGGGAGCTGAAGGAGGCCCTCGACAGTGGCGCAGATGTCGACCTGGGCAGACAGCCTGTGCTTTTGCTGGCCGTCATCTTGAAGGTGAGCGCTTCTGACCTGCAGCTGGAAGAGCTCCTGGCTGGCCTGGAGTGTTCAAAGACTCACCTGGAGCTCTTGGCACTGCAGGACTTCCTCCGAAGCATCCCCGCCAAGCTCCTCGTCGTTGACCTCTATGGGGACTGGATGCAAGCCATGGAGAAGCCAAGCAAGAAGGTGGAAGAGCTGAAAGCGTAAGTGTGGCCAGCAGCTTGCCTTTTGAGCAGCAACTGGTAGAGGCCTGGGACTTGCCTGCAAAGGGACAGGCTCCTTAAAAAGCCGTGTTTCCTGGCAGCCCAGTGTTGCTGGGGGGTGGAGTTGGGTTTTGGGGAAAAGCACACGGACAGGGAGCCTTCCCTTGCGTGGGCTTGGGGGAAATCAGGAGCTGGAGAGCAACGCCGTGCTTCCTTCCTGAAGCGCAGGAGCACTGACCGCTGGCTGAGAGCACCTGGAAAGCTGCAGAGCACAGCCGCTGGCTCCCACCTGCCTTGTGCAAGTTTTGGGGACAGCTGTGGGCAACATTGACTTTTTAAACATTGTGTTCCTGTTCCCTCAGGGTGGCCGGCAAGTTGCCTGCAGCAAATCTCCTCCTTCTCGAGCGGCTGCTGTCCCTTCTCCAGCATATTGGCCACAACGCATCCACCAGCAGGATGAGCTGCAGCAATCTGGCCATCTGCGTTGGGCCAAACCTGCTGAGCCCGCCCAACGAGGACCTGCTCCCACTGGAGGCCATGCTGGAGGTGTCTGAGAAGGTACGCTGTATTGACCAGCCAGCTGCAGCCTTCCTGGCCCATCAGAGCTTGGCTGTGCAGAGGTCCCTGGCTGCCCCCTTTCTCCAACAAGCGCTGGTGGGGTGGCTACCTGGAAGAGCAGCCCGCAGCGACAGCCTTCTGCGCAGAGGCAGGGGTCAGGAGTAGGAAAGGCTGCTCGACGTGTTTTCAGGCACCTGCGCTGAAACCAAGGCTGTCATGTGTGCAGGTGAAGACGCTGGTGGAGTTTCTGACTGAAAACTGCCATGAAATCTTTGGGACGAAGATGGCTGGCCTTTCCAGTCCCTCAGCTGAGGAGGTGCCAGCACCCGTGGGCAGACCCACAGGTATGAGGAGGCCCTGAGGGTTGTCACAGCCTGAGCAGGCAGCTGGTGTAGGGCTTCGGGTGGGTTTTGCTTTAGCTGTTGCTCACTTCCAACAAGTCACTTTGCTGCACCTGCTTTTGCTCTCCAGAGCTGCCTTTGGAAGAGCAACATGGCCGTGGAGGCAAAGCAGATGTGGAGCACCAGGCAAAAGCCTTCCTTGACACACCGCCCTCTCTGCTTGTCCTCCAGAAAGCAGCAGGGGCAGACACAGCGGTGGGATCAGAAACAGCAGAGGTATGGCAGCTCCGCAACCGCTGAGACAACCTGTCTCGTGTGGAAGGTAGTTCCTGAGGAGTCCAAGTAGCTGCTGTGCCTCTTCCTGGCATTCCATCTCATGTGGCTTTGTGTGGGTTTATTTATCCCCCGAATGATACACTGTAATTAAAAGAGGAAAGGTTGTTTCTCAAAAGGGTTAGGCATCAAAGGAAACACCTACAGAAAGACACATTTCCAAAGCAAGGCCTCCCACCACAGGAGGTGGGATTGCACCAAAGGGGTATCCGCAGAGCTCTGTCTTGGGAGGGCAGAAGAAACCCCGGCAGAATGACGTGGGCAAGCCTTTTCTTGGCGTGAGAGGGACCGCGGGCTCCCCGCTGAGTGGCCCCCACAAACGAACTGAGTGTCACACACCCGCGTGAACACTGTGTTCCAAAGTGAGGCCCTTGGAAGAAAGGGCTGATGCAAACCAGCCGAAGGGATCTTCTCTGCAGGGCCAAGGGAGCCATTTGCCAAACAGTCACCTGCTACTCCAGGCCGTCCCAAGCCACCTGCTAACGCTGACATTCCTGTTTTAGGCACCCGTTGCTTTGCCTCCTATCACCCCAGAGACCACGGTAGACTCCCCGGTACGTGCAGAAGAACTAAAGAGCCTTTCAGAGGAAAAAAGGTAAAACGAGTCAGCTTTGGTTAAACCAAGAACTGGTTCCGGTTGATCCTGGCTTTACCTGTCTAATCACACTGGGATGGAAAGGTTTGCAGGCTCCTGCCAGGAAACTGAAAACCAAAGAAAAAGAAAGAGAAAGGAGGCCTGGGCAGAGGCGAGGGAATGCCAACGAGACAAAAAAAGAAGGAAGATAGGAAAAGATGGGGACTGGAAAAAAATCAGTCAGGTCTAGAAGGTGAAGAAGCCCAGGTGCGTACCAGGCTCTGCTGCCCATCTTTCACCACTCGGACACTGCTCTTGGTCAGCCGAACTCGCGGGCGAGGGACGGTGAGGGATAGTGCTGCGCAGGGCTTGGAAGTAACTCCCCAGGGGCTGCCCATGGAGCACTGCTGTGTGGCACAGGGCCACGGCGCATCTCTGTACACTCGCGGGGCGCTCAGGGTGTTACCCATGGGGATAAGGCGCCAGAGCCCTCCCACAGTCACTGCCAGCAGTCGCTCTCTCTTCTGGGCTATAAACCATTCCTGGCCAGCTGTGTTCCCCAAGGAAAGGGGAACAGCGTCATGCCTCTTCTTCTTTCGTGGATTTATCGGTGCTTCTGACTTTGTCGTTGTAGGTGCAGATTTCCTGTTACTGCCTGAACCCCTGTGACTCCCGGGCTCCCACACTTGATACCCACAATAAAAGGATATTTTCTCTCTCCTGACTGTGTCTGCCGTACGATGTTCTGGACTAGGCAGATGTTTTGTGATGAATGGTATTGGAGGAGTTTGGGATCATCCCTTGTCCCAGAATCCTTTCCAGGGGGCATCAGGGCTTAGTTCAAAGGCTTTAGGAGTCTCACCAAAGCAGAGAATCACACAGAGTGGCTGAGGTTGTGGAGACTGTGTGAGACTTGTGGAGACTGGTCCATCCCCTCTGCTCAAGGAGCATCATCTAGATCCAGTAAAATATATCACCCCAAGATTAAAATACTGGTTTCTCATGTGCAGCTGGAATATCCTGTCTTCTAATTGGTGCCCCTTTCCTCTGGTCCTCTCAGTGCACACTCTTAAACAGAGCCTGGCTCCCTCTTCTTGTTTCCTTCTCAGCAGGTGTTTATACACATTGATAAGACACCCCACCCACCCCCAGCCCCAGTCTTCTCTTCTCCCAGCTGAGGAGTGCCAGCTCTTGCAGCCTCTCCTCACGTGGCAACGAGAAGGAGAATTTCCGCTGGTCCCCTTTTGGAAAATTTTGGAAGTCCTTCCTCTCCAGTATGAAATTTGAGACGTTAGTTTTCATCTCAGATACTTCATGAGCTATGTGGTTTCAGTTTGGTGTAGAAGTGCCAGAGCACATCATTAATGGGGTGTTAATTGGGCAGTTCTGGCCATGAAGCTCCTTGGAGCACTAAGCTGGACACCTGGAGGCTGCACCTGCGTGTCAGCCAGGCTGGATGCTCAGGGTGCAGCACAGCAGCGCGACCACCACTGCTCGAGCACGTGTGCACTGGCGACTTGCCCCTGAGCATCCTCGTGCCCTGAGGGTTTGGATCTCTCGGGTTGTCCTGACAAAATGTTATTGACAAAGGTATGAAGGTGGTGCAAGGAAGAGCTGTTGGGAGAATCTGCCACCATCCTTCTCCTGGTGGGAAGGTGTTGGCAGTGAGAGCTCTATAATGGGGGACATTGCTTATCGCTAGCGCAGCAACCGAGTGAGGAAGGTGCTCCCATTTACCACCTGTAGGATTTTGGTCCAAGGCATTACAAGGCTCCACTCTACATTATACCCCAACTTCTCCTCTTATTTGACATCACTTGTTCATATCAGATTCTTGAGTTCGTGTATTTCAGGTATCTTCGACAAATACCTGCATCTTACCCAGAGGAGACGGCACTGGAACAGTGTTGCAAACACAACATCCCATTGAAGTTCCATCTGAAAAAGTGCATGCCACAGCTCTCCAGTCTGTGTGGGCAATTACCCCACATCAGGGTATCAAACCCAGAGTAATATTGCTGAAGGAGCTGGAGCAACGCGATGTATCACTGGAAGGAGATGACACTGCTGCTTTTCTCCCCTGTCACAGGTTGGCTCCTTGGGCTTTGTAGTCTTGTGCTGTACCCTTGTGCCCTGGGTACAGCTCTGACACACCAACACGCAAATACTGAGATTTGGTCAGCCTTGACTGTCACTAACTCATCTGTTTTTTGTATCAAGGGAAGATGAGCAGCTGCAGATCTTTTGGTACCTTGTTTCCGTGGCATACCAACCCCAGCAGCTGTACTATAGAACTACACTGTGCTACATGATTTTGGTGATAATGTCTCTCATTGCTCTCTCTCCTGAGTAGGTAATGGCTGTTATCTGCCAATGAATATCACAAACCCAACTGATGGGGGACTGTTTCCTTCCTCGACGTCAGAAACGCTGCTTCGACTTTGAAGCAACATTTCCAACTTTGTCAGCTCCAGGAGAAGCGGTCTCTTGAGCGAGAGGGTGCAATGTGGGAAAGTAACAGAAGATTGGCGAGGAGGACTGTAAACACGCCCAAGTGACTTGCACCTGGGGTGAGGACAACACATCTATCACACTAATTGTTGTTCAACCTTGTGTGCTCACAAGTGGGATATCTGCACTTAGATAACGTAAAAAATCATTTCTCAGTGTGGACTCAAAAACGTTGCCTTGTTATTTTGTGTGGCAGTGTTTTGCTCTGTTATCAGGTCGTTTGTAATCTTTTAGTTATTTGTCACCTATGTAATGGCATCTCAAAAATCACAGAGGTCAGACCATCTCAGGATGGTGGGAGGCCACTGTTGACCATTGTGCATTGGGTTATGTTATGGGCCATTTAGCAAAGGAGGGGATGTCTCTTGAGAATTTGTATATACCAATGTCAGGAGCCTAGCATTCTTCCTCCCCAGGTGCAGGACCTTGCACTTGCTTTTGTTGAACCTCATTAGGTTCTTCTCTGCCCAGCTCTCCAGCCTGTCCAGGTCACGCTGGATGGCAGCACGGCCCTCTGGGGTGTCAGCCATCCCACCCAGTTTGGTATCATCAGCAAACTTGTTGAGGATACACTGTGCCCCCTCATCCAGGTCATTAATGAATATATTAAACAAAATTGGACCGAGTATTGACCCCTGGGGGACACCGCTGGTTACAGGCCTCCAACTAGACTCTGTGCCGCTGACCACAACCCTCTGAGTTCTGTCCCACAGCCAACTCTCAGTCCACCTCACTGTCGCCTCATCTAGCCCATACTTCCTCAGCTGGCTAATTTGAGCAGAGCAATGAAGTTAGTCGTAGGAGTACCAGAAAGGTAAGTGCTTGAACCGGTAAATAGCAAATAGCGAGTTCCCCCCAAATCGTGTGTGTGTCAAACCTGTCAAAGTTTTATTGCCAAATGTTGTTTGGCAGTACTTTCCAAGTGGCTCTTTTTGGTAAACATAACTTTTCAGGAGATTCAGGGTTGTGTGTGGCAAAACGCATGCCTCTGTCTGCGTGCCCCACTCCACAAACGTCCAGCAGCGGGGCTGTTGGTCCCCACTCTGGGTATTGCCACAGTGGTGCTGCGATATTGTCCTGGTTTGAGCGACTCGGGGCTAATTTCTCTTCTAATACTTGGGGAAGGTTGCACTTTTAGAAGACTCTAGTGTCTGAGCTTGTGAAAATATTTACTTTCTAGCCAGCTATGGTGTGTGGATTTCAAGGTCTCACTGTTTTCGAGCTAGCCAGGTGCAGGGATGAGGAGGAGCGAGACCCGGGCACTTGACCCAAGCTGGCCAACAGGATTATTTCATACCATCAGCATCACACTCGCTATAAATTAGAAAGTTCACTGGGAAGTTCTCTCTCTCCCTTGATGGCTGCCATCCTGAGAGCTGCGTATTCTGTATGGGTATCGGGATCAATATTGGTTCTTTAGCGCTTTGAAGGAGGCAGGTGGTGAAAGGCAGGAGGGGAAACCAGGGTGACCTGGAGGAGGGATACAGATCTCTCTTGGGTCCTGAAGAAAAGCAGCCTCTGCCTCCGCTTTGTGATGCGGGCTTCAAGGCAAAATGAGGAAACTGCCCTGGCGCAGGCTTTCCTGGGAAAATGCTGCCAGCGTTTGTGGGGAGGCCGAAGTCCAGGGCCAGCAGCTGTTGCCAAAGCGCAGGTGTTCTCCAGTGGGGCTGTAGCTTAGCCACAGGGCAGCCCTACGAGAGGCATTGCTGGGGCAGTGAGCTGGACAAGTCACTAGCTGGGCTTCTGTTGCAAGCCCTGGAGTGTTTGGGTGTTTAGTTTGGGGTCTGAGACCTGCTGTGGCTGGCAGCTCTCTGGGGGACTGTTGTTGTTGGGACGGACACGACACTGAACATCAAGTTGCAGCAATCCAATTTCTTCATTTAACAAGCAGTGCTTTTTTATATTCTTTTACCCAGGTGCTTATCTATGCATATATTCAGCATTCTACTTTTGCCCAATACGCTTTCACATCACACGCTGTTCGTGCTCTGGTCAAAGCCAGGATGTTTGCCAACCCTTATCCTTTTACTTAGCTCTTCTCAGGACTCCCCAGTCTCTTCAAGGGTACACGGATATCTGCTCAAGGTTAATGTTAAACTTGCATTCTGATCCCTTGGACCAGCCGAGGTTTCCCACAATTCCCCCTTTTTGTATTTGTGCTACAAATGCTGCCCCCATCACCCGCTGCAGGGCCCTTTGCAGTAGGGAGATGAGACATGGCACCATCATTAGCACAACTACAATTATCAACAATATTATTAATCCTGCTTTGACCTTTGAAACCAGCCATCCCGAGAGTCCCCAGTTTTGCAAAAGGTGATCAAAAGAGAAGAACCCATCCTCTTCCTTTAACTTTTTTGTTCGTTCCATTAACTCTTGTATGCGCGCATGAATGGATTGAGAATGGTCCGATAAGTTCATGCAGCACATCCCATCAAAATCTTGACAACCATGACCTTGAGCCAGCAACAAAAAATCTATTGCAGCTCGATTCTGCAGTGTGGCATGTCTGACTGAGTCTACATCTAGTAGTAAACTACTTAAAGCTGAAGATGTAGCATTAGATTGCTTGGCCAGCCAACACCCAAGCTTGTTAAGCGTAGCGAGCGCTTTAGCTGATGCCACTCCGGGGGCTAAAAAGGATGCCGCGATTATTAGGTCTCACAGCAGCACTTTTGCTCCAGGACCCACCCGTTCCTGGGTCACAAGGGAACCAAAGTGCCGAAGAAGGGGTGGCACCACAGCAGGAGTATCATCAGCAAACTGCAAAAAGTTTAATACATATACAGCTTTAGTTAATCGTGCTTCAGGGCTTTCCCCTATCATTCCCCCTTTTTGTTTTTTGCAAAGGCGTTTTAGAGTCCCGTGTGCACACTCAACAATACTCTGACCCGTGGGTGAGTGGGGGATGCCTGTGACATGTGTCACGCCCCAGAGTTGTAAAAAACAAGCTACCTTAATTGCCTTGGCCGTTAATTTCTCTTGGCCAAGGGGCAACTGATCAGCCCACACCGGTTTTTCTGTTAGCCATTTTAGGGCTAAAGTGTGTTGAGAAACACCCTGCAATACAGTGGCCCCGACTAAAAATCCGTAGTTATGCGAACTCCCCATTGGCCTAAGCAGTCCCTTCCCCATAGGTTTAAAGGAGTCGAGGTCACATATGGCCGCACTGTAGCCCTTTGCCCTTCTGAGTTTACAATCACAATAGGGTTAGTGGACATATAACTGTTGGCAACTCCTCCGAGTCCTGCCCCTCCCAAGGCATTGGAGGTTAATGGCCAAGCAACAGGCCACTCCCGTAAAGAGATGATCGTCACATCTGCTCCAGTGTCTAATAATCCAGTCAGTCGGATCTTCTTGGGGGTGGCATCGTTAAGTTCAAGAACACAATGCATTTGTGGGCGTTGATTAGATACTCTTTGCACCCAATAGACTTGTGGCTTTCCTGTAGAGCCAAAACCACCATTACCACATGTAACGTTCGTTCGTGGAACACAACTTTGAAATGGGATTAACTGAGCAAGTCGAGTTCCCTTCTCAATAGTCACAGGTGGTGTAGCTGTTGATACCATGGCACATATTTGTCCTGTGTAATCAGCATCAATCACTCCGACATGTACCATGAGGCCTTGTAAGGTGGTACTAGATCTTCCTATCAGTAAGGCACTTAAACCTTTGCCAGTTGGTCCCCAAGCGTCCAGGGGCACCTTGTGTACCTCTTTACTACAGGAAAAGCAGCAGGCTCGGCAATTTCAGTACTAGGAGACTCGGCATGAGAAAGTGAAACAGGTATTTTCTCTGACAAGTCCCATTCACCCAATTCCATCGCTTTTTGCTTCACCTCCTCCAAAATCGGACAGGGTTTTGGGGTTTAACCGTCACTTGAACTGGTGGTAAGTCCCAAGTTTGGGGATACTTTGAACAACAGAGAGGACCCCCTTGTTCTATTTGCGATTTTACATCAATTGGAGAAGGCCAAGGAGGAGGTGGGGCAGAAGGGACAGAAACTGGAGGAGAATTGCTCCAGTCAATCAAATTGCTTTCCTCCTCATTGTCCGATTCAGGGGGCAAAGGTGGATAAGGGAACAGTGGATTAGGAGGTTCACAAGGGATGGGCACCTCCTCCGGAGGGGTCTTTTGGACCTCTTCACTGCTTTTGATTTGGTCTCTAGGCAATACAAATCCCGATCAGTTAGCACCTTCACTTGCAGCTTGGTCGCGAGGTAATACATATTTATATTGTTTATCTTTTGTGTTCATCGGGATCAGTCCTTTATTTTCCTGAGCAGCAATCTCCTGCCCCTTTAAATCATCAACACGAGGTTTAGAGACAAACGGCGCAGGGGCTGCGGATGGCTGTTCACAACCTCCTGCTAAATCTCTCTGCTCCTTAAAGTTCTTTAATGTCTCTAATAAAAGTTGCCACGTAGTTAACAACTCAACAGCCGTTTTTGAGCCGCGCGTAGCTTCCTCAAATAAAGTCTGCCCTAGCTTTGTCCATTGCGTTATACTAAATGCTGTAAGCGACGTTACTTCTACTCCCTGTTCTTTTCCCCAAAATACCATTTTTCACAAAATCACTTCAGGGAGGATTACACCTTGCCATTTCAACATTCTAGCATTCTAGAATAGCATATATTCAGCATTCTACTTTTGCCCAATACGCTCTCCCATCACACGCTGTTCATGCTCTGGTCAGAGCCAGGATGTTTGCCAACCCTTATCTTTTTACTCAGCTCTTCTCAGGACTCCCCAGTCTCTTCAAGGGTACACGGATATCTGCTCAAGGTCAATGTTAAACTCGCATTCTGATCCCTTGGACCAGCCGAGGTTTCCCACAGGGGACAAGAGTCCCCTGGTCCATGGTGCTGCACTGCCTCAGCTAAGCAGCGTTGGGTTTTGTTTGCAGTACAACCTGTGCAAAGTGAGGAAGATCTTCATGGGCACCAAAGGAATCCCTCATCTGGTCACCCACAATGCCTGCACCATCCGCTATCCAGACCCCCTCTTCAAGGTGAATGATATGGTCCAGACTGACCTGGAGACAGGCAAGATCACAGATTTCATCAAGTTTGACATAGGTGGGTCTTGCACCCCATGTGGCAGTTCCCCACTGTGGAAAGCAGTACAGAAGTACAAATGCCAAACAGCTTTCCTCTAAAATAGAGAAGCAGTGGTTGCAGTCTTCGGAAAGGGGTGGTTTCCCAAGAAACCACCTGGAGCAGGGTTTCCTCCCGTGTAGGAGGTGTTTGGCATAGGGACTTGGAGGGATTCCAAAAGCAAGCAGGCACCAGGTAAAAGCAATGAGCTGGTGGAGGGGTTGCTTGGGTCTTGGGACCAGAGAGCTCTTTGGCTCCTTGAAGTGTGCCAGTGTTCCTGTGGGACACGCAGGTGTCCCCAGGTGCTCTGGTGGCCGCTCCGTGGGCCAGTGTGGCCCTGTCGCTGCCCTTCTCCAGTGGTGCTCCTCAAGGAGCCAAGCAGAAGGCCTTCACCACGGCTCCTGGTGCCAGCTCTTCTCACACCTGTATTCCGTGCCAACTTGGGCCGTATTGGAGTGATCACCAATCAGGAGACACCCGGGGTCATCATAGAATCATAGAATCATAGAATCAGTGAGGTTGGAAGGGACCTTTAAGATCATCAAGTCCAAAGATCATCATGGTTCACGTGAAGGATGCCAATGGCAATAGCTTTGCTACCAGGCTCTCCAACATCTTTGTTATTGGCAAAGTAAGGCTGCGCGGGCACAAGGCGGGTGGGTGCTCTCCTAGCTCCCCAGGGCTTGGTGCTGGGGCCGGTTCTGTTTAATGTCTTTATCAATGATGTGGAGGAGGTGATCGAGTGCAGCCTCGCTAAGTTTGTAGAGGACACCAAGTTGGGTGAGAATGTTGATCTAGTGGTGGGTAGGAAGGCTCTACAGAGGGATCTGGACAGGCTGGCTGGCTGGGCTGCAGACGATGGTATGAGTTTCAACAAGGCCAAGTGTCAGGTCTTGCACTTGGGTGACAACCCCATGCAGTGCTACGGGCTTGGGGAAGTGTGGCTGGAAAGCTGCCTGGCAGAAAGGGACCTGGGGGTGTTGGTCAATAGCCATCTTTCTCCTGAGATGGGCCAGGCACAGACAAGCATTGGGGGAAAATTGTCATCTTTTATTGGCCTCAGAAAGCCTCCATAGCCGAGCGGAGGCTGGCAGCACGATGTCCTCAGGGCAGATGAATGTCTGGGGCGCTGTCCATGCACCCATCCTTCGGTTGCCTGGATGCTGTGCAGGCTCAGGGCCAGGTGCCATCTCTGGGGACCCGCCTGGCACTGGCAGCAGGACACTACTGTTCTTTCTGTCCCGCTATGCAGGTACAGCGGAAAGCCCTACGCAGAGCCCTGAGCGCCCTCCTGAAGAAGGAGGGCCGTCGCTGTCGAGCCGGGGTGTGTGGCAGGGCCACGATGCCTGCGGGGAACAGAGAGCTGTAGGTGAGGGGCTGGGCAGGCAACGGGCAAGCCACTGCCAGCCCCCTGCCACCGAGGCGGTTCCCCAGGGAGGGGTGGCCACAGCACGGCCAGTCCCCGTGTGTGCAGTGCTGCCGACCTGCCCTGGGTGCCGCTCGCCGGGATGAGCAGCACCCAGCCAGGCCTGCCCTCGGCTCAGGGACCTACCTGGGACATCCTCCGGCACGTCCCTGCAGCTGCAGGAGGGCTGTGCACCGCCTGGATGCTCGGAGAGCGCCTGCAGGGGAAGAGCAAGAGCAGAGGTAGGGGAGGGAGGGGATGTCAGCGGGAGACCTGGAGGGCACCAGGCAGCAGCCTGGGCGCTGTGCCTGCCTTTGGCAACTCAGGATGCCCGGTGCTGGCCACGTGCGCCTGGCTCACCTGGTGCTGAGGTTCCCGAGCCACGGGAGAAGCTGCTGCACCTCCCTGGTCGTCTGCGGCTGGGGCGAGAGGGGCTGTGCTGGCCTCTACGTGAGGCTCTGCAGCCAAGAGACGCTCGGTGTCTTGGTGTGCTGCAGGTGTTCTCGCAGCCGTCTCTGCATCCGCGCTCTGTGCCTGCTCCTGCTGGATCACAAGCACAGCACCGGCCACGGCCTCCCGCACAGTGTGCCAGGCAACGTCCTGCAGAGCCTCCTCATATGCTGTGGGGCTGTGCGGGGCAGGTGCCTGGCTCTCTGCCTCTTCTGCTGGGGCAAAGTGGGGTGCGCCAGCATCTGCCGGAGCGTTTTGGAGCACTGAAGCAACCACTTCATCCTCCTGCGCTGCCGGGGAGACAACAGCTGTGCTGTCCTCTCCATGAGCCTCTGCGGTCACCGGACCCTCGGTGCCCTGAGGTACTGCCGGGGTTCTTGCTGCCTGTTCTTGTTGGAATACAAGCACAGCGCTGGCCACAACCTCCCTCACAATGCACCAGGCTGCGTCCTGCAGTGCTGCCTCGTAGCCTGCGGGGTTGTGTGGGGCAGCTGCCCGGCTCTTTGCCTCTGCTGCTGGGGCCTGCTCGCCAAAGGCAGAAGCTGGCTCCTCTGCCTCCTCTTGTGCCACAGGAGCGAGTGGTGCGCGCTGCCCCTCTTCCTCAGGAGCTCCGGCCAGGCCAGAAGCTGTTGGTTCAATGTCCCTGGGACCATAGCTGGGACTTTGCAGATCCCCAGCTCTGTCTCCGGTCCCCTCTGTGTCCATGCTGCTGGGCCAGCCAGGCCCCTCCTGGGGACTAGAGTGGGCATCCTGGAAGAGCTCCTGGACCAAGGAGTTGTTGACACAGATGCTGGGGATGTTGATGTCTTCCCCCTGGGTCAGCTCTTTGTCACTGTCATTCTGACACTCCTCCTCAGCCAAGGCCTTTTCCTCTGGGCAGTCCTGCTGACACTGCAGGCTGGCATTCCTGAGCTGGGCCAGACTGTGCCCGGTGTGGGCCAGGAAGCTCCTCCCCAGCTCCTCCGGAGCCTGCATCTTGATGGATAGGATGTCGAGATGCTCTGCAGAATCCTGGTGGTGCACCCCCGGTGATCTCTTGTAGAGGTCGCACCTGATCCACATCGCCCACATTGCTGGGTTGTGCTCCGCTGCGTGTCCCCAGCACCCTGGCCTCATATGCTGTCCCCGGGCCACTGGTGCAGGGCCCCTGACGGCAGCATCAGTGTCCCCCCCATGCATGGGGATCAGGTGAGAGCTGAGCTGCAGGAGCCTTGCTCCCATTGACACCTGGACCTCGTCTGTTCTTGCTGTTATTGACAGGGCCCTGTTACGTGCCCAGTCCCACGGTGCCACTGCCTGCTGGCTGTGACTCCAGCTCCCGCGGAAAACCTTGCCTGGGACCTCACTGGTGAGGCACGGAGCTGTCCCCTTCACAGCTGGTGTATAGGCCGCAGGGCTCTGCGTGGCAGGCCTGAATCTCCTGACCCTCGCAGGTCTGCCCCGCTCACCGCAGGTGCCCCAGGGAGGTGGGACTGGCTGTGGGTGTCTGATGGCTGCACTGCTGCTGGCCGTGTCCCATGCCCCGGCAGAAGGTGCAGCGGGTGCTGCTGGCAGAGCAGGCAGCCTGCAGCGGGTGCTGTCAGCTGCTGGTAGCCGAGCTGCGGGTGCGTATCTGGGTGCCGCTGCCCGCCCGGGCAGAGTCTCCAGTTTCTCCACGATGCTGGGCAGTACCATCGGGTTGCAGGGCAGTGCCTCCATGTGTGCCACGCTGTCTGTCTGCAAAAGAAGCTGAGGAGAGAGGCTGTGAGACGGTGGCCCTTGCCCCCCTTGTAACAGCTGGAAGAGCTCCTGTGTCTGGGCTCCCCCGCCAGCCCCCAGGGCAGCGCTCAGCCCCACAGGCAGCTGCCGCCCTGTTCCCACAGCCGGCTGGGAGAGGGCTGGTCCCCGCAGGAGCATCCCCGGCATGCCCAGGCAGCCTGCTGGGCATGGCACAGGGGGTCCAGCTTGCTACAGGGGCCGAGCCCGCCTGTCCTCTCCTGCACCTCCCACCTGCCCGTTGGCAGCTCCCCAGGGTCGGGAAAACATTCAGCCCCATCTCTCGCAGGTTCCCTACCTGTGCGTGGCGACTCCCAGCGGCCTGCAAGCTCTCTGGGCAGTGCAGGTCTGGCAGCCTGACCCCGTGGAGGGACGAGGCTGGGCTCTGCCTGCCCTGCGGCGCTGGCGTTGGTGGCCTCTGGCCCACCTGCGGGCAGAAGAAGAAGAAGGCATGGGATGGAGGTGGCTGCCTTGGCACAGTGGCCCCCAGAGTGCCATCCAGCCCGGCCTCGGCACCAAGGCAGCTCGGTGCGGCCCCGTCCCACCAGCAGCCTCTCCCTCCTGCCCTATCCCTCACCTGGCGCCTCTTCTGCAGGCTCAGCAGCCCTTTGTTGGGCTGAGATGGCATGTTCGCCTCTCTGTCCATGGGCGTCTTCGGCCGTAGAGCTGCCGTGGGCACCCAGGGAAGATGCTGCCTCCTGAGGCAGGTGCTCTCCTGGGAGTGGGCACCCCAGGGCTCTGGCCCCTTCTATACCCCACGGTCACCGTGGCCACCCGTGTCACAATGGCTGCTGGGCATGATGCGGTGCCCCCATCACAAAACGCTGGCAGTCGCCATGGTGATGCCCATGCCCGTGACCGGCTGGGACCAGCTTGGACTGGTTGTGCCATGGCTCCGAGGTGGCCATGCCCGGCATGGGTCAGCCCCTGCTCTCCCCTCAGAGAGGCCCTGGGAGGCCCGAGCCAATGCCTCCTGCACAGCCCGGTGCCAGCGGCCTCTGCAGAGCTCAGACCTGGGTGCCTTCAGCAGCTCGGAGTGCCACCGCCCTGGGCCTTGTCCCCCGGCATTGCTCCTGTCCGGCTCCTGGAGGTGTGCCAGCGTTCCTGCGGGACATGTAAATAGAGCCCGGTGGTGAACTGGTTGAGCCTGGTGATGAACTGGATTTTCCTCCCCCTGAACTTACTGGCCTGTCTGGATCTACTGGCTCTCCATGACAGCAACCATCAGACAGGCACCAGGAGCATGTTCGGTGTCTGCGCAGCTGTCGCACTGCTGGCTGTTGGCCGCCTCTTTGCCCTCAGCTGCCACAATGCTGAGCTCTGCACTGCCAGACAAGCTGATGCCGACACCACACGTGAGCTGTGATGGGGTCCTGCGATGGGTGTCACCCCCCTGAGGGACCGGGAAAGGGTCATGGGGACACCCTGACCTGCTGCTACAGGATGAGTGGCCCCCCCTGGGTGGCTGGTGACCCCCAAAGCATCCTTGTCCCCAGTGCCTCTGTGGTGGCAGGGGGGGTTGGAAGCATGTGGGGAGGTGTATTCTCCCTATTTAAAAAAAAAAAAAAGGTGTTTCTGCAGATCCCCACCCTTCCTCTGCATGTTTTTTTTTGGGGGGGAACCTACTCCAGATCTGCCCCCTGCCCAGCACGGGGCTCTGTGCACGTGCGAGTTGCACGGTGGAACCGCGTTGTCCCGCGCAGCGGTGCCAGAGTCAGGCTCACATGAGTGTTCCTGGTACACGGGGCGTTTCTGTGCACACCCGCTGTTGTGTTGCACAATCGCCCCTGGTGCAGGGTGGGGGTTCCGTGAGCACCAATGCTTCTGTTGCACAATGGTCCCTGGTGCACGGGGGAGTTTCTGCATCCACAGACACCGCACGAACACGCGCCAGCACCACACTCCGCCCGTTCCGCTCCCGAGCCCTAGCGGCTCTGCCCCGGGCAGCGCGGTACAGCGGGGACGGCGTGAGGCGTCGTGCGGATGCGCACCCCAAGGGAATGGCACGGGGACTACAACTCCCGCGTGCCCCGCGCCGCCAGCCGGCCGAAACCGCACTCGAGGCTGTGAGTGGGGCTCTGTGTGTGTCAGAGTGGGCGATGGTGTCATTTGGGGCAGCCCAAGGTCACCGGGGGTGGGGGGTGGGGGGCAGTGCTGCGGTGGAGGAGCAGGTGAGTGGGGGATGGGGAGGGTCATGCGGGGGTCGCTCCAAAAGAGGTGGGTCACAGCCCCAAAATGTCTGGAAGTTCATGGGGGGATTAAATACCATTAAAACCTGTGAATGTGGGCGTGAGGCACTGAAATGGAGAAAAAGCCCTTATTTTAATCTATGTTGATAAATGAGCATTCATTTATGTATATCGAAGGAGTTCAAAATAAAAACCTACTCTAAAAAAAAACATCTACTCTATTATATAGGAGAAAGGTTAACAAAACTGCCACCTTAGACTTCCGGAGGGCAAATTTTAATCTGTTCAAAAGACTGCTAGACAGAATCCCTTGGGAGGATGCCCTGATGGATACAGGAGTCCAGGAAGGATGGACATACTTCAAGAAAGAAGTCTTAAAGGCACAGGAGCAGGCTGTTCCCATGTGCCGAAAAACAAGTAGGCGGGTGTCCTGGTTTGAGAGACACAGGACTAATTTCTCTTCTAATGCTTGGGAAAACTGCACTTTCAGAAGACTCCAGTGTCTGAATTTGTGAAAATATTTACTTTACAGCCAGCTATGGTGTGTGGGTCTCAAGGTCTCAGTGTTTTCGAGCTCGCCAGGTGCAGGGATGAGGAGGAGCGAGACCCGGGCACTTGACCCAAGCTGGCCAACAGGATTATTTCATACCATCAACGTCACACTCATTATAAATTAGAAAGTTTGCTGCGAAGTGCTCTCTCTCTCTCCCCTGATGGCTGCCATCCTGAGAACTTCGTGCCCTGGTGCCGGAGCCCTGAGGCCTTCCCTTCCTCCTGAAGCCGTAGCGCTTGCAGTGTCCCACATTTGCTGTCCACTGCTGGGAGTGCACAGCTTCCTACTGATAGAATTGGCTGAGTATAATCTTTGCATATTCTGTACTGGTGTTGGGATCGATATCAGTTCTTTAGTGCTGTTAATGTTAATTATCTAATCTTATTCTATTAAATCTGTTTATACTTCAGCTCTCGGGTTTTCTTGTTTTTCCCAATTTCCCTTTCCCAGGTGGGGAGGGGTCATCGGGTGATAGAATGATTGTCTAAATGACAACAGATTGTTATGGGTCTCTCAAACCATAACACTCCTGAAGACACCATTGCAAACTGAAATTAACATCACCGTGCACCAGTTATTCTTTATGTTGTCTCTATTTTTTCAGTCTTTCCCTGTCTGTTTTGTGCTGGGGTTGTGTCTTTCTGGTGGCCAGAAATGGCCTTGTCATTACAATTCTCAGAGAAGGACTGGCAGTGTAACGTGCTCTTGTTGTTGTTTCCCCAGCATCATCTTTTTGCCACTCCAGCATCTTTTTGGTGGAAAGAACTGACCTGGAAGCACTGATTGTTGTGGAAAGGTAAACTTGTAGTGTGACTGTTTGGTGGTATTGTTTCTTGTGTAACTCTGCTTTTCACATGGCTTGTCTCAGCTAGTGAATGCTTTAAGTGAAATGCTACTTTGTTTATGTTTCCAAATTGATGTACTGAAGGTGTTGGGTTGGAATGTGTTTTTCTGCACAACCTAGAGTTTTGGGGAAAAGAGCAACAAGCTTTAAGATTTTGATCCTTGCGTGTCACAAAGTGGCAATGTGACTTTGAAAAACTGTTCTATGGGATTCTAATAAAAGAAGCAGCAACTTGGAACTTGGTGTTATTTTAATCAGTTTTTAATCAGTCTTACCCCGGCAGAAAACACTCATTCCCTCCAAGAAGCAGCAGAGGTTTCTAGTATGAGCCGGGCCTCTGCTTCCCAGCATGAAAAAAGTCAAGATTGGTGAAGATACGGCGGCCTTGTGGAAGGAAAGGGAAAGGTACTGGAAGCAGAGGAGCCGCAGCAAGGCAGCGGGGCTGCGTCTGGGGGCCTCTTCCCGCTCTTGCCCTCGGCATCCCGTCGGGGCGGGAAGAGGCGGACGCCTCCAGCGGCGCCTGTGCTGTCGGCACCGGTGACTCGGGGCCCGATGCTCCTGGCTGCCGCCGTCAGTGCCACCGGCCCCGAGCTCGCTGGCGGGAGCAGTCGGGGCGGGAAAAGGCTTCTGCGTTGCTCCTCTTGCGCAGACGTGGCTGTGCTACTTACCCGCCCCGACGGGGGCTCCCCCGGCCGGGGGCTGCCCCTCCTGCCGCTGCCTGTGCCGCTGCGCTGCGCTGCGCTGCGCTGCGCTGCGGGGGCTGCTCTGGGCGGCCCCTCGGGCTCCTTTCGCTCCGCATCGGGCAACCTGCGGCGCTCGGTGACTCCCGGGCGCAGCCCCACAGGGCTCTGCCCGCCCCGCGGTGGCCCCACCGCCCTCCCAGCGGGGGAGAGGGCGGGTACGGACGGGACGGTGTGTGCGGCACAGAGCCCGTGCGGCGGGGCCCGGGGCAGGCAGGAGGGTCCGGCCGTGCCCCCCGCCGGCTGCCCCGCCAAAGGGGGATGGCCGCCGGGACGGAGCCGGCCCCAGCCCAGCCCAGCCCCGGGGCTGCCCCGACGCCCGGACAGCGGGGACCCGAGGGACACCGAGCGGCTGCCCCGGACCGGCCGGGACCTCGGGGCAGCGCAGGAGGGGAGCGCCCCGCGGCCGCTTCCCGGGGCGGCTCGGCCCCTCCGCCCGCCGCTCCTCTGCCCGCCCTGCGCCAGCCCGGCCCCGCCGCCGCGCTCGGGGACGGCCCTGACCGGCCGAGAGGGGCCGCGAGATGACGAGCCGATCCGAGCGGGGCCGAGTGTTGCCGAGCGGAGCCGAGCGGCAGCCGGTACCTCTCGCCACAGCCGCTGGCGAGACCTGGGCGTTGCCCGGGCAACGGCGGGAGGCTCAAACGCGCCGCAGCGGAGGGAGCGGCCGGTGGCCGAGGGAGCCGCTCCGGGGCCGGCCCGCTCCGCGGCGGAGAGCAGCGCAGCGCAGCGCAGCGCAGCGGCGGGTGTCGTCCCGCGGGGCCGCGGCCACCCCCGGCCCTGTACCGAGCAGCCAGAGCATGGGGCGGCAGGGGCCTGGCCGGGCGTCGCCGCCCTGCCGGCTCAAGAGGTGAGCTCGGTCGGTGGCCGTCGCCCTCCGGGAAGGAGCTCGGCTGTGGCATCCGCCGGCAGAAAGCCGTGTCCGCTGCGCTCGGCAGGATGGATGTGGCGGCCCAGGCGGAGCTCCCAGGAGAACCCGCAGCCGGCCAGGCCGCAGGGCGAGGCGGGGCCTGTCCCTGCTGAGGGGCGGCAGCGGGGAGAGCAGCCGTGAGGGGGGAGCAGGGGGACGGTGCGCTCGGCCTGGCGGCAGAGCCGGGGGGGAAGGAGAAAGGCTGAGGAGCAGCCGGGAGCGTGAGCGAGAGAGAGAGGGGCCGCTGGAGCCACGCTCTGCCCTCCCGGAGACGGGGACGGGAACAGAGGACCGGATCTGCCGGGCAGACCCTCCTCTTGGGGAAGTCTGCTGCCCCCCTGGGCCCGGGTTAAGGACGTCACTAGGAAACTTCCCGGCCTGGTACGGCCCTCGGACTATTGCCCAGCGCTGCTCTTCCCTGTGGGTGGCCACGAAGCCACAATGCGTAGTCCGAGGGCGATCTGGAGAGACTTCAGGGTCTTGGGATGGGTGGTAAGGGAATCTGGAGCACCGGCTATTTTTCCTCTCTCCTTCCAGTTATGCGCAGCGACACTGGAAGGAACAGACGGACCTGGTCTCTTAATACATGGCTCCGTGGCTGCTGTCACCGCCACAATTTTCATTTTTTTTTTTTTTTTTTTTTTTTTTTTCACAAATAGGGTGGCCTCCATGGTGCCAGGCCTGCTGGGGTCAGATGGGATTGAGCTTTCTGAAAGGGGGAAGAGGGTCTTTGCTCAGGAGCCAGTGGGGCTCATTGGCAGAGCTTTAAACTAGACTTGAAGGGGTCAGGGATAGGATCAGGCTTGAAGGGGTCAGGGATAGGATCAGGCTTGCCCGTGACAAGCTGCGGGAACATGCTAAGGTCAGGGGGACGGGGCGCCAGCGAGGACCCTCAGCCTGTTGGTCTGAGACGTGCTGGGTGCAGCACACTCGGAGTCTTATGGAGATGAGCCAGGGGCTTCTGACGGAACAGAAGCCAACAGGGAAACATCAGTGAAATCACAGTGTCATAGAATCATTTGGGTTGGAAGGGACATTTAGAGGTCCTTTAGAGGTTGAGGCCAACTCCCTGCAATGAGCAGGGATGGGGCATCTGGGAAGATTATGTTTTTTGATGATGAGGGTGGGGAGACACTGGCCCAGGTTGCCCAAAGAGGTGGGAGATGGCCCATACATGGAAACATTCCAGGTCAGGTTGGATGGGGCTCTGAGCAACCAGATCCAATTGAAGATGACCCAGACCATTCTATGATTAACTACCGCTTGGAAAAAACATACAAAGGAAAACTGAGTTAGAATCAGGTTAGGCTGATTCACACGGGGACTGGAGACGCAAAGAGTAAGGAAGACCCTCCCATTGAGTCATGAGGTTCAGAGTGGATCCCCTTGCCTTCTAAACTCCTTATGGAGCCCCGGTCTCACACTTGGAGAACAGCTTATGTCTAACGGAATTACCTATACAATGTTTGCAATAATATTGAGTAGCTGCATGGATTAGTAATGTCTCATTAGTACTAATTCAGCACGCTCTCAGTCACTTACTGAGGATCTGCCGCAGCTAAGGCATCTCTCCCCTTGGGTGAGGAAGGCTCTCAGTCTCAGGTAAGGAATCTCTAACCTTGAGAGTCGCCGCTGCCCACGGGGAGAGTCGCCTGGCGTGCAGTCCAGCTGCCATTCAGGGAGAGGTCAAATTGGGCTCCTCCTGACGGTGATATTTATCGAGGGGAGTAGTTGGCTGCTAGGCGATAGCACAGACGAGAGAGATGTCTTTTGTTTAGCTCGGGTATCTCGTTCTGTACTTTGGTTACCTTGCATTTTTAGGGTTTGAAACCACCTTTAGTTCTTAAAGCAAGCAAACAAATGAACTTCTCCTGTACAACAGAATTTTACATTGTGTAACAGTTCTTTGGTTCCTTTTCCTTTCAGAATTCCTCCAAAGAAAAGGAGTGTGACTTTAGTCCAGCATCCCTTAGTGTGGGCTGTAGCCAAGTGAGATTCTGTAAGTAAAGAATTCCTGGATTGTTTCATTCAGTTCGGTCATATTAGACTGCTTGCCCTCACTATCCCTTGGCGGCACTTTTACAGCCCGACCAACACTGGGGCTCTGCGCTTTCCTTGCACCGTAACGCTCCCAACACTCTCTCCCACACTCGCCAGAGCCCCGCTCCAAAATGGAAAACATCCAGCGACTGCTCCTACACAAAAGGAGCAAGGATGGAAAGCTGTTCCTGCCTTCACCATCCCGTAGCAGCGCTTTCACAGGCAGCTAATGGCAGCGTGGGCTGAGGCTGAGGTCCCCAGCAGCACGGGTGGCCCAGAGGAGAGAGGTGTCTGTTGCGGATGGAGCGATGCACTTCACTCGTAGAGAGAAGCAGCGACACGTTTATTGATACAAAACAGGGATTTAACAAAGTTTGAGAGTAAATGCGACAGTGCTTTAGCAGGATTCGATTGCAAGGTACACTTGGTTATTTCCTGCATGGAGGACAGGGTCAGGCAGAACTGCCAGGGAGACCCTCCTGTTGGGCTGAGGTTCGGAAAGGAGCCCCTTGCTTTCTAACCTCCTTCTCAGAGAGGAGTCTGGGTGCGGCTGGATCCAATCCTGGTCCCAGACTGGGTCAACGGTTTATGTCTAAGGGATTATATATGTGCAATCAATCCTTTCTATCACTTAGCTAAGATTTCACAGTTTCGCATGATATTAGTCACTGACCGAGGATCTGTTGCGGCAAAGAATCTGTGAAGCTCGAGGAGTAACCTTGAGAGGCGTCCCCGCTCATGGGGAGATCCTGGTGTGCAGGGGAGCTCAAAGGGCTCTTGGGCTGTTCACTATTGATGTGGGTGAGATGATTGACCTATAGTCATATCTGCATATTGGCCACAGTACCAGCACTGCTCAAGTTAGCCCTTGGCTACTGTGGTGTTATGTGTTTCCCCGAAACCACATCGAGCCGGGGGCAGCCATCACATGTACACGTGCCCATTGTGACCACCACAGGTGTTAGTGCTTGGGCAGGGTCACGGGAGATAAAGGTCAGGTTGGAAGGTGGGGAGGGGGAGCACACCATCACAGTGTCAAGGAAGCGATGTTGGTGCAATACCGTTCCCTCCTCGACATATCTTTTCCAGCCACGTGTCCCTGGAGCTGTGGGATTCTCATACAGAACGCACACCCTAACCTAACCCTAATGGGAGGGTTGGATGGATCCAGGAACAGAGACCTATTGGCAAAACAGAAGGAAGCTTCCTTGGAGGAGTCTTGGTAGCTACATCTGATATCAGGTCCCTCAACTAGAGATCAAAAGTCTGTGGGAGATGCCTGGGAGGAGTCATGGGTTTGTCGCAGGGTAAAAAGCTTTGCCAAAAAGAGAAAAAACATTTCCCAATGAGAAAAAAAAATCACAGTTATCTCCCTTTGGAGAGTCTGGAGGTCCTACCAGAGATCTGAGGTCCCTAAAATACATGACAAAAGACAACACCAGAAGACTGGAAGGAGTCTAGGGTGAAAACCAGAGGATGGAACATAGTCCAAGGAGAAAAATCATATCAGCTATCTTCCCTGGAGGAGTCTGGGATTGGTACCCAGGATTACAGGGTCATAAACCAAAGGATAAACTGTGTGGGAGATGCCTAGGAGGAGTCTAAGGTGCATCCCGCAGGATGAACAATAGTCCAAGGAGAAAAAGGTATTTTCCCTGGAGGAGTCTGGGGTTCCTTCCCGGGATCACAGGGCCGCAAACCACCCGAATAAAGACTCAGGGACATAACTGCAAGGAGTCTTGGATACATCCCAGAGGATGGAGCATTGTACAAAGATAAAAATCACCTCAGGTATCTTCCCTGGAGTAGTCTGGGGTGCCTACCTGGGATTTCAGATGCCCAAACCACTGGAGAAAAGTCTGCGGGAGAACCCTGGGAGGAGTTCTGGGAAGATCCCATAGGATGGGCCACTGTCAAGAGAGAAAAATCATCTCAGGTATCTACCCTGGAGGAGTCTGGGGTTGCTACCCGGGATTACAAAGCCCTAAATTAACGGAAAAATGTCCGCGGGACACGCCTGGGAGGAATCTCGGGTGAATCCCAGAGGATGGAGCATTGTCCAAGGAGAAAAATCATCTTGGGTATCTTCCCTGGAGGAGTCTGGGGTTTCTACCCGGAATGACAGGGTCCTAAATCACCGAAAAAAAGACTCGGGGACACAACTGCAAGGAGGCTCATGTAAATCCCAGAGGATTGAGCACTGTCCAAGGAGAAAAATCATATTGGGTATCTTCCCTGGAGGAGTCTGGGGTTGCTACCCGGGATCACAGGGCCCTAGAGCATTGGAGAAAAGACTCGGGGACATACCTGCGAGGAGTCTCGGGTAGATCCCAGAGGATGGAGCATTGTCCAAGGAGAAAAATAATCTTGGGTATCTTCCCTGGAGGAGTCTAGGGTTGCTACCTGGGATCACAGGGCCCTAAACCCGAGGAAGAAAACATTCAGAAACAGAGCTGGGAGGAGTCTCGGGTGCATCCTGCAGGATGGACAATAGTCCAAGGAGAAAAATCATCTTGGGTATCTTCCCTGGAGGAGTCTGGGGTTTCTACCGGGGATCACAAGGCCCCAAACCACAGGAATGCTGTCTGCGCAAGATGCCTGGGAGGAATCTCGGATGCATCCCAGAGGATGGAGCATTGCCCAAGGAGAAAAATCATCTCGGGTATCTTCCCTGGAGGAGTCTGGGGTTGCTACCCAAGATTACAGGGCCCCAAACCACAGGAAACATGTCTGCGGGAGACGGCTGGGAAGAATCTAAGGTTCATCCCAGACGATGGAGCATTGTCCAAGGAGAAAAATCATCTTGGGTATCTTCCCTGGAGGAGTCTGGGGTTGCTACCCGGGATCAGAGGACCGCAAACCACCAGAATAAAGACTCAGGGACACACCTGCAAGGAGGCTCCGATGCATCGCAGAGGATGGACAATAGTCCAAGGAGAAAAATCATCTTGGGTATCTTCCCTGGAGGAGTCTGGGGCTTCTACCCGGGATCACAGGGTCCTAAATCACCGAAAAAAAGACTCGGGGACACAACTGCAAGGAGGCTCATGTGAATCCCAGAGGATGGAGCATTGTCCAAGGATACAAATCATCTTGGGTATCTTCCCTGGAGGAGTCTGGGATTGCTACCGGGATGACAGGACCCCAAATCACCGGATAAAAGACTCGGGGACATACCTGCGAGGAGTCTCGGGTGAATCCCAGAGGATGGAGCATTGTCCAGGGAGAAAAATCATCTTGGGTATCTTCCCTGGAGGAGTCTGGGGTTGCTACCCGGGATCAGAGGACCGCAAACCACCAGAATAAAGACTCAGGGACATACCTGCAAGGACTCTCCGATGCATCCCAGAGGATGGACCACTGTCAAGAGAGAAAAATCATCTTGGGTATCTTCCCTGGAGGAGTCTGGGGTTGCTACCCGGGATGACAGGACCCCAAACCACCGGATAAAAGACTCGGGGACATACCTGCGAGGAGTCTCGGGTGAATCCCAGAGGATGGAGCATTGTCCAAGGAGAAAAATCATCTTGGGTATCTTCCCTGGAGGAGTCTGGGGTTGCTACCCGGGATGACAGGACCCCAAACCACCGGATAAAAGACTCGGGGATATACCTGCAAGGCGTCTCGGGTGACTACCAGAGGATGGAGCATTGTCCAAGGATAAAAATCATCTTGGGTATCTTCCCTGGAGGAGTCTGGGGTTGCTACCCGGGATCAGAGGACCGCAAACCACCAGAATAAAGACTCAGGGACATACCTACAAGGAGTCTCCGATGCATCGCAGAGGATGGACAACAGTCCAAGGAGAAAAAGCATCTTGGTTATCTTCCCTGGAGGAGTCTGGGATTGCTACCCGGGATCACAGGGCCCCAGACCACCGGAATAAAGACTCAAGGACATAACTGCAAGGAGTCTTGGATGCATCCCAGAGGATGGACCATAGTCCAAGGAGAAAAATCATCTTGGGTATCTTCCCTGGAGGAGTCTGGGGTTGCTACCCGGGATGACAGGACCCCAAACCACCGGATAAAAGACTCGGGGATATACCTGCAAGGCGTCTCGGGTGAATACCAGAGGATGGAGCATTGTGCAAGGATAAAAATCATCTTGGGTATCTTCCGTGGAGGAGTCTGGGGTTGCTACCCGGGATCAGAGGACCGCAAAACACCAGAATAAAGACTCAGGGACATACCTGCAAGGACTCTCCGATGCATCCCAGAGGATGGACCACTGTCAAGAGAGAAAAGCATCTTGGGTATCTTCCCTGGAGGAGTCTGGGGTTGCAAACCGGGATCACAGGGCCCCAGATCATCGGAATAAAGACTCAGGGACATAACTGCAAGGAGTCTCGGATGCATCCCAGAGGATGGACAATAGTCCAAGGAGAAAAATCATCTTGGGTATCTTCCCTGGAGGAGTCTGGGGTTGCTACCCGGGATTACAGGGCCCCAAACCACAGGAACCATCTCTGCGGGAGACGGCTGGGAAGAATCTAAGGTTCATCCCAGAGGATGGAGCATTGCCCAAGGAGAAAAATCATCTTGGGTATCTTCCCTGGAGGAGTCTGGGGTTGCTACCCGGGATCAGAGGACCGCAAACCACCAGAATAAAGACTCAGGGACATACCTGCAAGGAGTCTCCGATGCATCGCAGAGGATGGACAACAGTCCAAGGAGAAAAATCATCTTGGGTATCTTCCCTGGAGGAGTCTGGGGTTGCTACTCGGGATTACAGGGCCCCAAACGACCAGAATAAAGACTCAGGGACATACCTGCAAGGAGTCTCCGATGCATCCCAGAGGATGGACCACTGTCAAGAGAGAAAAATCATCTTGGGTATCTTCCCTGGAGGAGTCTGGGGTTGCTACCCGGGATGACAGGACCCCAAACCACCGGATAAAAGACTCGGGGATATACCTGCAAGGCGTCTCGGGTGAATCCCAGAGGATGGAGCATTGTGCAAGGATAAAAATCATCTTGGCTATCTTCCCTGGAGGAGTCTGGGGTTGCTACCCGGGATCAGAGGACCGCAAAACACCAGAATAAAGACTCAGGGACATACCTGGAAGGAGTTTCCGATACATCCCAGACGATGGACCACTGTCAAGAGAGAAAAATCATCTTGGGTATCTTCCCTGGAGGAGTCTGGGGTTGCTACCTGGGATCACAGGGCCCTAAAGCATTGGAGAAAACTCTGCGGGAGACGCCTGGGAGGAGTTCTGGGTAGATCCCGCAGGATGGACCACTGTCAAGAGAGAAAAAGCATCTTGGTTATCTTCCCTGGAGGAGTCTGGGGTTGCTACCCGGGATCACAGGGCCCTAAACCCCAGGAAGAAAACATTCAGAAACAGAGCTGGGAGGAGTCTCGGGTGCATCCTGCAGGATGGACAATAGTCCAAGGAGAAAAATCATCTCAGGTATCTTCCCTGGAGGAGTCTGGGGTTGCTACCCGGGATCACAGGGACCCAGACCACCGGAATAAAGACTCAGGGACATAACTGCAAGGAGTCTCGGATGCATCCCAGAGGATGGAGCATTGCTCAAGGATACAAATCATCTTGCGTATCTTCCCAGTAGGAGTCTGGGGTTGCTACCCGGGATTACAGGGACCCAAACCACCGGAAAAAAGACTCGGGGACATACCTGCGAGGAGTCTCGGGTGAATCCCAGAGGATGGAGCATTGTCCAAGGAGAAAAATCATCTTGGGTATCTTCCCTGGAGGAGTCTGGGGTTGCTACCCGGGATCAGAGGACCGCAAACCACCAGAATAAAGACTCAGGGACATACCTGCAAGGAGTCTCCGATGCATCCCAGAGGATGGACCACTGTCAAGAGAGAAAAATCATCTCCGGTATCTTCCCTGGAGGAGTCTGGGGTTGCTACCCGGGATCACAGGGCCCTAAAGCATTGGAGAAAACTCTGCGGGAGACGCCTGGGAGGAGTTCTGGGTAGATCCCGCAGGATGGACCACTGTCAAGAGAGAAAAATCATCCTGGTATCTTCCCTGGAGGAGTCTGGGGTTGCTACCCGGGATCACAGGGCCCCAGACCACCGGAATAAAGACTCAGGGACATAACTGCAAGGAGTCTCGGATGCATCCCAGAGGATGGAGCATTGCTCAAGGATAAAAATCATCTCGTGCATCTTCCCTGGAGGAGTCTGGGGTTGCTACCTGGGATCACAGGACCCTAAACCCCAGGAAGAAAACATTCAGAAACACAGCTGGGAGGAGTCTCGGGTGCATCCTGCAGGATGGACAATAGTCCAAGAATAAAAATCATCTCAGGAATCTTCCCTGGAGGAGTCTGGGGTTGCTACCCGGGATCACAGGGCCCTAAAGCATTGCAGAAAACTCTGCGGGAGACGCCTGGGAGGAGTTCTGGGTAGATCCCGCAGGATGGACCACTATCAAGAGAGAAAAATCATCTCGGCTATCTTTTCTGGAGGAGTCTGGGGTTTCTACCCGGGATCACAGGGTCCTAAATCACCGAAAAAAAGACTCGGGGACACAACTGCAAGGAGGCTCACGTGAATCCCAGAGGATGGAGCATTGTCCATGGAGAAAAATCATCTTGGGTATCTTCCCTGGAGGAGTCTGGGATTGCTACCCGGGATCACAGGGACCCAGACCACCGGAATAAAGACTCAGGGACATAACTGCAAGGAGTCTCGGATGCATCCCAGAGGATGGACAATAGTCCAAGGAGAAAAATCATCTTGGGTATCTTCCCTGGAGGAGTCTGGGGTTGCTACCCGGGATGACAGGACCCCAAACCACCGGATAAAAGACTCGGGGATATACCTGCAAGGTGTCTCGGGTGAATCCCAGAGGATGGAGCATTGTCCAAGGATAAAAATCATCTTGGGTATCTTCCCTGGAGGAGTCTGGGGTTGCTACCCGGGATCAGAGGACCGCAAAACACCAGAATAAAGACTCAGGGACATACCTGGAAGGAGTCTCCGATGCATCCCAGAGGATGGACCACTGTCAAGAGAGAAAAGCATCTTGGGTATCTTCCCTGGAGGAGTCTGGGGTTGCAACCCGGGATCACAGGGCCCCAGACCACCGGAATAAAGACTCAGGGACATAACTGCAAGGAGTCTCGGATGCATCCCAGAGGATGGACAATAGTCCAAGGAGAAAAATCATCTTGGGTATCTTCCCTGGAGGAGTCTGGGGTTGCTACCCGGGATTACAGGGCCCCAAACCACAGGAAACATGTCTGCGGGAGACGGCTGGGAAGAATCTAAGGTTCATCCCAGACGATGAGGCATTGTCCAAGGAGAAAAATCATCTTGGGTATCTTCCCTGGAGGAGTCTGGGGTTGCTACCCGGGATCAGAGGACCGCAAACCACCAGAATAAAGACTCAGGGACATACCTACAAGGAGTCTCCGATGCATCGCAGAGGATGGACAACAGTCCAAGGAGAAAAATCATCTTGGGTATCTTCCCTGGAGGAGTCTGGGGTTGCTACCCGGGACGACAGGACGCCAAACCACAGGAAACATGTCTGCGGGAGACGGCTGGGAAGAATCTAAGGTGCATCTCAGACGATGGAGCATTGTCCAAGGAGAAAAATCATCTTGGGTATCTTCCCTGGAGGAGTCTGGGGTTGCTACCCGGGATTACAGGGCCCCAAACGACCAGAATAAAGACTCAGGGACATACCTGCAAGGAGTCTCCGATGCATCCCAGAGGATGGACCACTGTCAAGAGAGAAAAATCATCTTGGGTATCTTCCCTGGAGGAGTCTGGGGTTGCTACCCGGGATCACAGGGCCCTAAAGCATTGGAGAAAACTCTGTGGGAGACGCCTGGGAGGAGTTCTGGGTAGATCCCGCAGGATGGACCACTGTCAAGAGAGAAAAAGCATCTTGGTTATCTTCCCTGGAGGAGTCTGGGGTTGCTACCCGGGATCACAGGGCCCCAGACCACCGGAATAAAGACTCAAGGACATAACTGCAAGGAGTCTCGGATGCATCCCAGAGGATGGACCATAGTCCAAGGAGAAAAATCATCTTGGGTATCTTCCCTGGAGGAGTCTGGGGTTGCTACCCGGGATGACAGGACCCCAAACCACCGGATAAAAGACTCGGGGATATACCTGCAAGGCGTCTCGGGTGAATACCAGAGGATGGAGCATTGTGCAAGGATAAAAATCATCTTGGGTATCTTCCCTGGAGGAGTCTGGGGTTGCAAACCGGGATCACAGGGCCCCAGATCATCGGAATAAAGACTCAGGGACATAACTGCAAGGAGTCTCGGATGCATCCCAGAGGATGGACAATAGTCCAAGGAGAAAAATCATCTTGGGTATCTTCCCTGGAGGAGTCTGGGGTTGCTACCCGGCATTACAGGGCCCCAAACCACAGGAACCATCTCTGCGGGAGACGGCTGGGAAGAATCTAAGGTTCATCCCAGAGGATGGAGCATTGCCCAAGGAGAAAAATCATCTTGGGTATCTTCCCTGGAGGAGTCTGGGGTTGCTACCCGGGATCAGAGGACCGCAAACCACCAGAATAAAGACTCAGGGACATACCTGCAAGGAGTCTCCGATGCATCGCAGAGGATGGACAACAGTCCAAGGAGAAAAATCATCTTGGGTATCTTCCCTGGAGGAGTCTGGGGTTGCTACTCGGGATTACAGGGCCCCAAACGACCAGAATAAAGACTCAGGGACATACCTGCAAGGAGTCTCCGATGCATCCCAGAGGATGGACCACTGTCAAGAGAGAAAAATCATCTTGGGTATCTTCCCTGGAGGAGTCTGGGGTTGCTACCCGGGATGACAGGACCCCAAACCACCGGATAAAAGACTCGGGGATATACCTGCAAGGCGTCTCGGGTGAATCCCAGAGGATGGAGCATTGTGCAAGGATAAAAATCATCTTGGCTATCTTCCCTGGAGGAGTCTGGGGTTGCTACCCGGGATCAGAGGACCGCAAAACACCAGAATAAAGACTCAGGGACATACCTGGAAGGAGTTTCCGATACATCCCAGACGATGGACCACTGTCAAGAGAGAAAAATCATCTTGGGTATCTTCCCTGGAGGAGTCTGGGGTTGCTACCCGGGATCACAGGGCCCTAAAGCATTGGAGAAAACTCTGCGGGAGACGCCTGGGAGGAGTTCTGGGTAGATCCCGCAGGATGGACCACTGTCAAGAGAGAAAAAGCATCTTGGTTATCTTCCCTGGAGGAGTCTGGGGTTGCTACCCGGGATCACAGGGCCCTAAACCCCAGGAAGAAAACATTCAGAAACAGAGCTGGGAGGAGTCTCGGGTGCATCCTGCAGGATGGACAATAGTCCAAGGAGAAAAATCATCTCAGGTATCTTCCTTGGAGGAGTCTGGGGTTGCTACCCGGGATCACAGGGACCCAGACCACCGGAATAAAGACTCAGGGACATAACTGCAAGGAGTCTCGGATGCATCCCAGAGGATGGAGCATTGCTCAAGGATACAAATCATCTTGCGTATCTTCCCAGTAGGAGTCTGGGGTTGCTACCTCGGATCACAGGGCCCTAAAGCATTGCAGAAAACTCTGCGGGAGACGCCTGGGAGGAGTTCTGGGTATATCCTGCAGGATGGACCACTGTCAAGAGAGAAAAATCATCTTGGGTATCTTCCCTGGAGGAGTCTGGGGTTGCTACCCGGGATGACAGGACCCCAAACCACCGGAAAAAAGACTCGGGGACATACCTGCGAGGAGTCTCGGGTGAATCCCAGAGGATGGAGCATTGTCCAAGGAGAAAAATCATCTTGGGTATCTTCCCTGGAGGAGTCTGGGGTTGCTACCCGGGATCAGAGGACCGCAAACCACCAGAATAAAGACTCAGGGACATACCTGCAAGGAGTCTCCGATGCATCCCAGAGGATGGACCACTGTCAAGAGAGAAAAATCATCTCCGGTATCTTCCCTGGAGGAGTCTGGGGTTGCTACCCGGGATCACAGGGCCCTAAAGCATTGGAGAAAACTCTGCGGGAGACGCCTGTGAGGTGTTCTGGGTAGATCCCGCAGGATGGACCACTGTCAAGAGAGAAAAATCATCCTGGTATCTTCCCTGGAGGAGTCTGGGGTTGCTACCCGGGATCACAGGGCCCCAGACCACCGGAATAAAGACTCAGGGACATAACTGCAAGGAGTCTCGGATGCATCCCAGAGGATGGAGCATTGCTCAAGGATAAAAATCATCTCGTGCATCTTCCCTGGAGGAGTCTGGGGTTGCTACCTGGGATCACAGGACCCTAAACCCCAGGAAGAAAGCATTCAGAAACACAGCTGGGAGGAGTCTCGGGTGCATCCTGCAGGATGGACAATAGTCCAAGAATAAAAATCATCTCAGGAATCTTCCCTGGAGGAGTCTGGGGTTGCTACCCGGGATCACAGGGCCCTAAAGCATTGCAGAAAACTCTGCGGGAGACGCCTGGGAGGAGTTCTGGGTAGATCCCGCAGGATGGACCACTATCAAGAGAGAAAAATCATCTCGGCTATCTTTTCTGGAGGAGTCTGGGGTTTCTACCCGGGATCACAGGGTCCTAAATCACCGAAAAAAAGACTCGGGGACACAACTGCAAGGAGGCTCACGTGAATCCCAGAGGATGGAGCATTGTCCATGGAGAAAAATCATCTTGGGTATCTTCCCTGGAGGAGTCTGGGATTGCTACCCGGGATCACAGGGACCCAGACCACCGGAATAAAGACTCAGGGACATAACTGCAAGGAGTCTCGGATGCATCCCAGAGGATGGACAATAGTCCAAGGAGAAAAATCATCTTGGGTATCTTCCCTGGAGGAGTCTGGGGTTGCTACCCGGGATGACAGGACCCCAAACCACCGGATAAAAGACTCGGGGATATACCTGCAAGGCGTCTCGGGTGAATCCCAGAGGATGGAGCATTGTCCAAGGATAAAAATCATCTTGGGTATCTTCCCTGGAGGAGTCTGGGGTTGCTACCCGGGATGATAGGACCCCAAACCACAGGAAACATGTCTGCGGGAGACGGCTGGGAAGAATCTAAGGTGCATCTCAGACGATGGAGCATTGTCCAAGGAGAAAAATCATCTTGGGTATCTTCCCTGGAGGAGTCTGGGGTTGCTACCCGGGATTACAGGGCCCCAAACGACCAGAATAAAGACTCAGGGACATACCTGCAAGGAGTCTCCGATGCATCCCAGAGGATGGACCACTGTCAAGAGAGAAAAATCATCTTGGGTATCTTCCCTGGAGGAGTCTGGGGTTGCTACCCGGGATCACAGGGCCCTAAAGCATTGGAGAAAACTCTGTGGGAGACGCCTGGGAGGAGTTCTGGGTAGATCCCGCAGGATGGACCACTGTCAAGAGAGAAAAAGCATCTTGGTTATCTTCCCTGGAGGAGTCTGGGGTTGCTACCCGGGATCACAGGGCCCCAGACCACCGGAATAAAGACTCAAGGACATAACTGCAAGGAGTCTCGGATGCATCCCAGAGGATGGACCATAGTCCAAGGAGAAAAATCATCTTGGGTATCTTCCCTGGAGGAGTCTGGGGTTGCTACCCGGGATGACAGGACCCCAAACCACCGGATAAAAGACTCGGGGATATACCTGCAAGGCGTCTCGGGTGAATACCAGAGGATGGAGCATTGTGCAAGGATAAAAATCATCTTGGGTATCTTCCGTGGAGGAATCTGGGGTTGCTACCCGGGATCAGAGGACCGCAAACCATCAGAATAAAGACTCAGGGACATACCTGCAAGGACTCTCCGATGCATCCCAGAGGATGGACCACTGTCAAGAGAGAAAAGCATCTTGGGTATCTTCCCTGGAGGAGTCTGGGGTTGCAAACCGGGATCACAGGGCCCCAGACCATCGGAATAAAGACTCAGGGACATAACTGCAAGGAGTCTCGGATGCATCCCAGAGGATGGACAATAGTCCAAGGAGAAAAATCATCTTGGGTATCTTCCCTGGAGGAGTCTGGGGTTGCTACCCGGCATTACAGGGCCCCAAACCACAGGAACCATCTCTGCGGGAGACGGCTGGGAAGAATCTACGGTTCATCCCAGAGGATGGAGCATTGCCCAAGGAGAAAAATCATCTTGGCTATCTTCCCTGGAGGAGTCTGGGGTTGCTACCCGGGATCAGAGGACCGCAAACCACCGGATAAAAGACTCGGGGACATACCTGCAAGGAGTCTTGGGTGAATCCCAGAGGATGGAGCATTGTCCAAGGAGAAAAATCATCTCCGGTATCTTCCCTGGAGGAGTCTGGGGTTGCTACCCGGGATTACAGGGCCCCAAACGACCAGAATAAAGACTCAGGGACATACCTGCAAGGAGTCTCCGATGCATCCCAGAGGATGGACCACTGTCAAGAGAGAACAAGCATCTTGGGTATCTTCCCTGGAGGAGTCTGGGGTTGCAACCCGGGATCACAGGGCCCCAGACCACCGGAATAAAGACTCAGGGACATAACTGCAAGGAGTCTCGGATGCATCCCAGAGGATGGACAATAGTCCAAGGAGAAAAATCATCTTGGGTATCTTCCCTGGAGGAGTCTGGGGTTGCTACCCGGGATTACAGGGCCCCAAACCACAGGAAACATGTCTGCGGGAGACGGCTGGGAAGAATCTAAGGTTCATCCCAGAGGATGGAGCATTGTCCAAGGAGAAAAATCATCTTGGGTATCTTCCCTGGAGGAGTCTGGGGTTGCTACCCGGGATCAGAGGACCGCAAACCACCAGAATAAAGACTCAGGGACATACCTACAAGGAGTCTCCGATGCATCGCAGAGGATGGACAACAGTCCAAGGAGAAAAATCATCTTGGGTATCTTCCCTGGAGGAGTCTGGGGTTGCTACCCGGGATGACAGGACCCCAAACCACAGGAAACATGTCTGCGGGAGACGGCTGGGAAGAATCTAAGGTGCATCTCAGACGATGGAGCATTGTCCAAGGAGAAAAATCATCTTGGGTATCTTCCCTGGAGGAGTCTGGGGTTGCTACCCGGGATTACAGGGCCCCAAACGACCAGAATAAAGACTCAGGGACATACCTGCAAGGAGTCTCCGATGCATCCCAGAGGATGGACCACTGTCAAGAGAGAAAAATCATCTTGGGTATCTTCCCTGGAGGAGTCTGGGGTTGCTACCCGGGATCACAGGGCCCTAAAGCATTGCAGAAAACTCTGTGGGAGACGCCTGGGAGGAGTTCTGGGTAGATCCCGCAGGATGGACCACTGTCAAGAGAGAAAAAGCATCTTGGTTATCTTCCCTGGAGGAGTCTGGGGTTGCTACCCGGGATCACAGGGCCCCAGACCACCGGAATAAAGACTCAAGGACATAACTGCAAGGAGTCTCGGATGCATCCCAGAGGATGGACCATAGTCCAAGGAGAAAAATCATCTTGGGTATCTTCCCTGGAGGAGTCTGGGGTTGCTTCCCGGGATGACAGGACCCCAAACCACCGGATAAAAGACTCGGGGATATACCTGCAAGGCGTCTCGGGTGAATACCAGAGGATGGAGCATTGTGCAAGGATAAAAATCATCTTGGGTATCTTCAGTGGAGGAGTCTGGGGTTGCTACCCGGGATCACAGGGCCCTAAAGCATTGGAGAAAACTCTGCGGGAGACGCCTGGGAGGAGTTCTGGGTAGATCCCGCAGGATGGACCACTGTCAAGAGAGAAAAAGCATCTTGGTTATCTTCCCTGGAGGAGTCTGGGGTTGCTACCCGGGATCACAGGGCCCTAAACCCCAGGAAGAAAACATTCGAAACAGAGCTGGGAGGAGTCTCGGGTGCATCCTGCAGGATGGACAATAGTCCAAGGAGAAAAATCATCTCAGGTATCTTCCCTGGAGGAGTCTGGGGTTGCTACCCGGGATCACAGGGACCCAGACCACCGGAATAAAGACTCAGGGACATAACTGCAAGGAGTCTCGGATGCATCCCAGAGGATGGAGCATTGCTCAAGGATACAAATCATCTTGCGTATCTTCCCAGTAGGAGTCTGGGGTTGCTACCTCGGATCACAGGGCCCTAAAGCATTGCAGAAAACTCTGCGGGAGACGCCTGGGAGGAGTTCTGGGTATATCCTGCAGGATGGACCACTGTCAAGAGAGAAAAATCATCTTGGGTATCTTCCCTGGAGGAGTCTGGGGTTGCTACCCGGGATGACAGGACCCCAAACCACCGGAAAAAAGACTCGGGGACATACCTGCGAGGAGTCTCGGGTGAATCCCAGAGGATGGAGCATTGTCCAAGGAGAAAAATCATCTTGGGTATCTTCCCTGGAGGAGTCTGGGGTTGCTACCCGGGATCAGAGGACCGCAAACCACCAGAATAAAGACTCAGGGACATACCTGGAAGGAGTTTCCGATACATCCCAGACGATGGACCACTGTCAAGAGAGAAAAATCATCTTGGGTATCTTCCCTGGAGGAGTCTGGGGTTGCTACCCGGGATCACAGGGCCCTAAAGCATTGGAGAAAACTCTGCGGGAGACGCCTGGGAGGAGTTCTGGGTAGATCCCGCAGGATGGACCACTGTCAAGAGAGAAAAAGCATCTTGGTTATCTTCCCTGGAGGAGTCTGGGGTTGCTACCCGGGATCACAGGGCCCTAAACCCCAGGAAGAAAACATTCAGAAACAGAGCTGGGAGGAGTCTCGGGTGCATCCTGCAGGATGGACAATAGTCCAAGGAGAAAAATCATCTCAGGTATCTTCCTTGGAGGAGTCTGGGGTTGCTACCCGGGATCACAGGGACCCAGACCACCGGAATAAAGACTCAGGGACATAACTGCAAGGAGTCTCGGATGCATCCCAGAGGATGGAGCATTGCTCAAGGATACAAATCATCTTGCGTATCTTCCCAGTAGGAGTCTGGGGTTGCTACCTCGGATCACAGGGCCCTAAAGCATTGCAGAAAACTCTGCGGGAGACGCCTGGGAGGAGTTCTGGGTATATCCTGCAGGATGGACCACTGTCAAGAGAGAAAAATCATCTTGGGTATCTTCCCTGGAGGAGTCTGGGGTTGCTACCCGGGATGACAGGACCCCAAACCACCGGAAAAAAGACTCGGGGACATACCTGCGAGGAGTCTCGGGTGAATCCCAGAGGATGGAGCATTGTCCAAGGAGAAAAATCATCTTGGGTATCTTCCCTGGAGGAGTCTGGGGTTGCTACCCGGGATCAGAGGACCGCAAACCACCAGAATAAAGACTCAGGGACATACCTGCAAGGAGTCTCCGATGCATCCCAGAGGATGGACCACTGTCAAGAGAGAAAAATCATCTCCGGTATCTTCCCTGGAGGAGTCTGGGGTTGCTACCCGGGATCACAGGGCCCTAAAGCATTGGAGAAAACTCTGCGGGAGACGCCTGTGAGGTGTTCTGGGTAGATCCCGCAGGATGGACCACTGTCAAGAGAGAAAAATCATCCTGGTATCTTCCCTGGAGGAGTCTGGGGTTGCTACCCGGGATCACAGGGCCCCAGACCACCGGAATAAAGACTCAGGGACATAACTGCAAGGAGTCTCGGATGCATCCCAGAGGATGGAGCATTGCTCAAGGATAAAAATCATCTCGTGCATCTTCCCTGGAGGAGTCTGGGGTTGCTACCTGGGATCACAGGACCCTAAACCCCAGGAAGAAAGCATTCAGAAACACAGCTGGGAGGAGTCTCGGGTGCATCCTGCAGGATGGACAATAGTCCAAGAATAAAAATCATCTCAGGAATCTTCCCTGGAGGAGTCTGGGGTTGCTACCCGGGATCACAGGGCCCTAAAGCATTGCAGAAAACTCTGCGGGAGACGCCTGGGAGGAGTTCTGGGTAGATCCCGCAGGATGGACCACTATCAAGAGAGAAAAATCATCTCGGCTATCTTTTCTGGAGGAGTCTGGGGTTTCTACCCGGGATCACAGGGTCCTAAATCACCGAAAAAAAGACTCGGGGACACAACTGCAAGGAGGCTCACGTGAATCCCAGAGGATGGAGCATTGTCCATGGAGAAAAATCATCTTGGGTATCTTCCCTGGAGGAGTCTGGGATTGCTACCCGGGATCACAGGGACCCAGACCACCGGAATAAAGACTCAGGGACATAACTGCAAGGAGTCTCGGATGCATCCCAGAGGATGGACAATAGTCCAAGGAGAAAAATCATCTTGGGTATCTTCCCTGGAGGAGTCTGGGGTTGCTACCCGGGATGACAGGACCCCAAACCACCGGATAAAAGACTCGGGGATATACCTGCAAGGCGTCTCGGGTGAATCCCAGAGGATGGAGCATTGTCCAAGGATAAAAATCATCTTGGGTATCTTCCCTGGAGGAGTCTGGGGTTGCTACCCGGGATGATAGGACCCCAAACCACAGGAAACATGTCTGCGGGAGACGGCTGGGAAGAATCTAAGGTGCATCTCAGACGATGGAGCATTGTCCAAGGAGAAAAATCATCTTGGGTATCTTCCCTGGAGGAGTCTGGGGTTGCTACCCGGGATTACAGGGCCCCAAACGACCAGAATAAAGACTCAGGGACATACCTGCAAGGAGTCTCCGATGCATCCCAGAGGATGGACCACTGTCAAGAGAGAAAAATCATCTTGGGTATCTTCCCTGGAGGAGTCTGGGGTTGCTACCCGGGATCACAGGGCCCTAAAGCATTGGAGAAAACTCTGCGGGAGACGCCTGGGAGGAGTTCTGGGTAGATCCCGCAGGATGGACCACTGTCAAGAGAGAAAAATCATCCTGGTATCTTCCCTGGAGGAGTCTGGGGTTGCTACCCGGGATCACAGGGCCCCAGACCACCGGAATAAAGACTCAGGGACATAACTGCAAGGAGTCTCGGATGCATCCCTGAGGATGGAGCATTGCTCAAGGATAAAAATCATCTCGTGCATCTTCCCTGGAGGAGTCTGGGGTTGCTACCTGGGATCACAGGACCCTAAACCCCAGGAAGAAAACATTCAGAAACACAGCTGGGAGGAGTCTCGGGTGCATCCTGCAGGATGGACAATAGTCCAAGAATAAAAATCATCTCAGGAATCTTCCCTGGAGGAGTCTGGGGTTGCTACCCGGGATCACAGGGCCCTAAAGCATTGCAGAAAACTCTGCGGGAGACGCCTGGGAGGAGTTCTGGGTAGATCCCGCAGGATGGACCACTATCAAGAGAGAAAAATCATCTCGGCTATCTTTTCTGGAGGAGTCTGGGGTTTCTACCTGGGATCACAGGGTCCTAAATCACCGAAAAAAAGACTCGGGGACACAACTGCAAGGAAGCTCACGTGAATCCCAGAGGATGGAGCATTGTCCATGGAGAAAAATCATCTTGGGTGTTTTCCCTAGAGGAGTCTGGGATTGCTACCCGGGATCACAGGGACCCAGACCACTGGAATAAAGACTCAGGGACATAACTGCAAGGAGTCTCGGATGCATCCCAGAGGATGGACAATAGTCCAAGGAGAAAAATCATCTTGGGTATCTTCCCTGGAGGAGTCTGGGGTTGCTACCCGGGATGACAGGACCCCAAACCACCGGATAAAAGACTCGGGGATATACCTGCAAGGCGTCTCGGGTGAATCCCAGAGGATGGAGCATTGTGCAAGGATAAAAATCATCTTGGGTATCTTCCCTGGAGGAGTCTGGGGTTGCTACCCGGGATCAGAGGACCGCAAAACACCAGAATAAAGACTCAGGGACATACCTGGAAGGAGTCTCCGATGCATCCCAGAGGATGGACCACTGTCAAGAGAGAACAAGCATCTTGGGTATCTTCCCTGGAGGAGTCTGGGGTTGCAACCTGGGATCACAGGGCCCCAGACCACCGGAATAAAGACTCAGGGACATAACTGCAAGGAGTCTCGGATGCATCCCAGAGGATGGACAATAGTCCAAGGAGAAAAATCATCTTGGGTATCTTCCCTGGAGGAGTCTGGGGTTGCTACCCGGGATTACAGGGCCCCAAACCACAGGAAACATGTCTGCGGGAGACGGCTGGGAAGAATCTAAGGTTCATCCCAGAGGATGGAGCATTGTCCAAGGAGAAAAATCATCTTGGGTATCTTCCCTGGAGGAGTCTGGGGTTGCTACCCGGGATCAGAGGACCGCAAACCACCAGAATAAAGACTCAGGGACATACCTACAAGGAGTCTCCGATGCATCGCAGAGGATGGACAAGAGTCCAAGGAGAAAAATCATCTTGGGTATCTTCCCTGGAGGAGTCTGGGGTTGCTACCCGGGATGACAGGACCCCAAACCACAGGAAACATGTCTGCGGGAGACGGCTGGGAAGAATCTAAGGTGCATCTCAGACGATGGAGCATTGTCCAAGGAGAAAAATCATCTTGGGTATCTTCCCTGGAGGAGTCTGGGGTTGCTACCCGGGATCACAGGGCCCTAAAGCATTGGAGAAAACTCTGTGGGAGACGCCTGGGAGGAGTTCTGGGTAGATCCCGCAGGATGGACCACTGTCAAGAGAGAAAAAGCATCTTGGTTATCTTCCCTGGAGGAGTCTGGGGTTGCTACCCGGGATCAGAGGACCGCAAAACACCAGAATAAAGACTCAGGGACATACCTGGAAGGAGTTTCCGATACATCCCAGACGATGGACCACTGTCAAGAGAGAAAAATCATCTTGGGTATCTTCCCTGGAGGAGTCTGGGGTTGCTACCCGGGATCACAGGGCCCTAAAGCATTGGAGAAAACTCTGCGGGAGACGCCTGGGAGGAGTTCTGGGTAGATCCCGCAGGATGGACCACTGTCAAGAGAGAAAAAGCATCTTGGTTATCTTCCCTGGAGGAGTCTGGGGTTGCTACCCGGGATCACAGGGCCCTAAACCCCAGGAAGAAAACATTCAGAAACAGAGCTGGGAGGAGTCTCGGGTGCATCGTGCAGGATGGACAATAGTCCAAGGAGAAAAATCATCTCAGGTATCTTCCCTGGAGGAGTCTGGGGTTGCTACCCGGGATCACAGGGACCCAGACCACCGGAATAAAGACTCAGGGACATAACTGCAAGGAGTCTCGGATGCATCCCAGAGGATGGAGCATTGCTCAAGGATACAAATCATCTTGCGTATCTTCCCAGTAGGAGTCTGGGGTTGCTACCCGGGATCAGAGGACCGCAAACCACCAGAATAAAGACTCAGGGACATACCTGCAAGGAGTCTCCGATGTATCCCAGAGGATGGACCACTGTCAAGAGAGAAAAATCATCTCCGGTATCTTCCCTGGAGGAGTCTGGGGTTGCTACCCGGGATCACAGGGCCCTAAAGCATTGGAGAAAACTCTGCGGGAGACACCTGGGAGGAGTTCTGGGTAGATCCCGCAGGATGGACCACTGTCAAGAGAGAAAAATCATCCTGGTATCTTCCCTGGAGGAGTCTGGGGTTGCTACCCGGGATCACAGGGCCCCAGACCACCGGAATAAAGACTCAGGGACATAACTGCAAGGAGTCTCGGATGCATCCCAGAGGATGGAGCATTGCTCAAGGATAAAAATCATCTCGTGCATCTTCCCTGGAGGAGTCTGGGGTTGCTACCTGGGATCACAGGACCCTAAACCCCAGGAAGAAAACATTCAGAAACACAGCTGGGAGGAGTCTCGGGTGCATCCTGCAGGATGGACAATAGTCCAAGAATAAAAATCATCTCAGGAATCTTCCCTGGAGGAGTCTGGGGTTGCTACCCGGGATCACAGGGCCCTAAAGCATTGCAGAAAACTCTGCGGGAGACGCCTGGGAGGAGTTCTGGGTAGATCCCGCAGGATGGACCACTATCAAGAGAGAAAAATCATCTCGGCTATCTTTTCTGGAGGAGTCTGGGGTTTCTACCTGGGATCACAGGGTCCTAAATCACCGAAAAAAAGACTCGGGGACACAACTGCAAGGAAGTTCACGTGAATCCCAGAGGATGGAGCATTGTCCATGGAGAAAAATCATCTTGGGTGTTTTCCCTAGAGGAGTCTGGGATTGCTACCCGGGATCACAGGGACCCAGACCACCGGAATAAAGACTCAGGGACATAACTGCAAGGAGTCTCGGATGCATCCCAGAGGATGGACAATAGTCCAAGGAGAAAAATCATCTTGGGTATCTTCCCTGGAGGAGTCTGGGGTTGCTACCCGGGATGACAGGACCCCAAACCACCGGATAAAAGACTCGGGGATATACCTGCAAGGCGTCTCGGGTGAATCCCAGAGGATGGAGCATTGTGCAAGGATAAAAATCATCTTGGGTATCTTCCCTGGAGGAGTCTGGGGTTGCTACCCGGGATCAGAGGACCGCAAAACACCAGAATAAAGACTCAGGGACATACCTACAAGGAGTCTCCGATGCATCCCAGAGGATGGACCACTGTCAAGAGAGAACAAGCATCTTGGGTATCTTCCCTGGAGGAGTCTGGGGTTGCAACCCGGGATCACAGGGCCCCAGACCACCGGAATAAAGACTCAGGGACATAACTGCAAGGAGTCTCGGATGCATCCCAGAGGATGGACCATAGTCCAAGGAGAAAAATCATCTTGGGTATCTTCCCTGGAGGAGTCTGGGGTTGCTACCCGGGATGACAGGACCCCAAACCACCGGATAAAAGACTCGGGGATATACCTGCAAGGCGTCTCGGGTGAATACCAGAGGATGGAGCATTGTGCAAGGATAAAAATCATCTTGGGTATCTTCCCTGGAGGAGTCTGGGGTTGCAAACCGGGATCACAGGGCCCCAGATCATCGGAATAAAGACTCAGGGACATAACTGCAAGGAGTCTCGGATGCATCCCAGAGGATGGACAATAGTCCAAGGAGAAAAATCATCTTGGGTATCTTCCCTGGAGGAGTCTGGGGTTGCTACCCGGCATTACAGGGCCCCAAACCACAGGAACCATCTCTGCGGGAGACGGCTGGGAAGAATCTAAGGTTCATCCCAGAGGATGGAGCATTGCCCAAGGAGAAAAATCATCTTGGGTATCTTCCCTGGAGGAGTCTGGGGTTGCTACCCGGGATCAGAGGACCGCAAACCACCAGAATAAAGACTCAGGGACATACCTGCAAGGAGTCTCCGATGCATCGCAGAGGATGGACAACAGTCCAAGGAGAAAAATCATCTTGGGTATCTTCCCTGGAGGAGTCTGGGGTTGCTACTCGGGATTACAGGGCCCCAAACGACCAGAATAAAGACTCAGGGACATACCTGCAAGGAGTCTCCGATGCATCCCAGAGGATGGACCACTGTCAAGAGAGAAAAATCATCTTGGGTATCTTCCCTGGAGGAGTCTGGGGTTGCTACCCGGGATGACAGGACCCCAAACCACCGGATAAAAGACTCGGGGATATACCTGCAAGGCGTCTCGGGTGAATCCCAGAGGATGGAGCATTGTGCAAGGATAAAAATCATCTTGGCTATCTTCCCTGGAGGAGTCTGGGGTTGCTACCCGGGATCAGAGGACCGCAAAACACCAGAATAAAGACTCAGGGACATACCTGGAAGGAGTTTCCGATACATCCCAGACGATGGACCACTGTCAAGAGAGAAAAATCATCTTGGGTATCTTCCCTGGAGGAGTCTGGGGTTGCTACCCGGGATCACAGGGCCCTAAAGCATTGGAGAAAACTCTGCGGGAGACGCCTGGGAGGAGTTCTGGGTAGATCCCGCAGGATGGACCACTGTCAAGAGAGAAAAAGCATCTTGGTTATCTTCCCTGGAGGAGTCTGGGGTTGCTACCCGGGATCACAGGGCCCTAAACCCCAGGAAGAAAACATTCAGAAACAGAGCTGGGAGGAGTCTCGGGTGCATCCTGCAGGATGGACAATAGTCCAAGGAGAAAAATCATCTCAGGTATCTTCCTTGGAGGAGTCTGGGGTTGCTACCCGGGATCACAGGGACCCAGACCACCGGAATAAAGACTCAGGGACATAACTGCAAGGAGTCTCGGATGCATCCCAGAGGATGGAGCATTGCTCAAGGATACAAATCATCTTGCGTATCTTCCCAGTAGGAGTCTGGGGTTGCTACCTCGGATCACAGGGCCCTAAAGCATTGCAGAAAACTCTGCGGGAGACGCCTGGGAGGAGTTCTGGGTATATCCTGCAGGATGGACCACTGTCAAGAGAGAAAAATCATCTTGGGTATCTTCCCTGGAGGAGTCTGGGGTTGCTACCCGGGATGACAGGACCCCAAACCACCGGAAAAAAGACTCGGGGACATACCTGCGAGGAGTCTCGGGTGAATCCCAGAGGATGGAGCATTGTCCAAGGAGAAAAATCATCTTGGGTATCTTCCCTGGAGGAGTCTGGGGTTGCTACCCGGGATCAGAGGACCGCAAACCACCAGAATAAAGACTCAGGGACATACCTGCAAGGAGTCTCCGATGCATCCCAGAGGATGGACCACTGTCAAGAGAGAAAAATCATCTCCGGTATCTTCCCTGGAGGAGTCTGGGGTTGCTACCCGGGATCACAGGGCCCTAAAGCATTGGAGAAAACTCTGCGGGAGACGCCTGTGAGGTGTTCTGGGTAGATCCCGCAGGATGGACCACTGTCAAGAGAGAAAAATCATCCTGGTATCTTCCCTGGAGGAGTCTGGGGTTGCTACCCGGGATCACAGGGCCCCAGACCACCGGAATAAAGACTCAGGGACATAACTGCAAGGAGTCTCGGATGCATCCCAGAGGATGGAGCATTGCTCAAGGATAAAAATCATCTCGTGCATCTTCCCTGGAGGAGTCTGGGGTTGCTACCTGGGATCACAGGACCCTAAACCCCAGGAAGAAAGCATTCAGAAACACAGCTGGGAGGAGTCTCGGGTGCATCCTGCAGGATGGACAATAGTCCAAGAATAAAAATCATCTCAGGAATCTTCCCTGGAGGAGTCTGGGGTTGCTACCCGGGATCACAGGGCCCTAAAGCATTGCAGAAAACTCTGCGGGAGACGCCTGGGAGGAGTTCTGGGTAGATCCCGCAGGATGGACCACTATCAAGAGAGAAAAATCATCTCGGCTATCTTTTCTGGAGGAGTCTGGGGTTTCTACCCGGGATCACAGGGTCCTAAATCACCGAAAAAAAGACTCGGGGACACAACTGCAAGGAGGCTCACGTGAATCCCAGAGGATGGAGCATTGTCCATGGAGAAAAATCATCTTGGGTATCTTCCCTGGAGGAGTCTGGGATTGCTACCCGGGATCACAGGGACCCAGACCACCGGAATAAAGACTCAGGGACATAACTGCAAGGAGTCTCGGATGCATCCCAGAGGATGGACAATAGTCCAAGGAGAAAAATCATCTTGGGTATCTTCCCTGGAGGAGTCTGGGGTTGCTACCCGGGATGACAGGACCCCAAACCACCGGATAAAAGACTCGGGGATATACCTGCAAGGCGTCTCGGGTGAATCCCAGAGGATGGAGCATTGTCCAAGGATAAAAATCATCTTGGGTATCTTCCCTGGAGGAGTCTGGGGTTGCTACCCGGGATGATAGGACCCCAAACCACAGGAAACATGTCTGCGGGAGACGGCTGGGAAGAATCTAAGGTGCATCTCAGACGATGGAGCATTGTCCAAGGAGAAAAATCATCTTGGGTATCTTCCCTGGAGGAGTCTGGGGTTGCTACCCGGGATTACAGGGCCCCAAACGACCAGAATAAAGACTCAGGGACATACCTGCAAGGAGTCTCCGATGCATCCCAGAGGATGGACCACTGTCAAGAGAGAAAAATCATCTTGGGTATCTTCCCTGGAGGAGTCTGGGGTTGCTACCCGGGATCACAGGGCCCTAAAGCATTGGAGAAAACTCTGTGGGAGACGCCTGGGAGGAGTTCTGGGTAGATCCCGCAGGATGGACCACTGTCAAGAGAGAAAAAGCATCTTGGTTATCTTCCCTGGAGGAGTCTGGGGTTGCTACCCGGGATCACAGGGCCCCAGACCACCGGAATAAAGACTCAAGGACATAACTGCAAGGAGTCTCGGATGCATCCCAGAGGATGGACCATAGTCCAAGGAGAAAAATCATCTTGGGTATCTTCCCTGGAGGAGTCTGGGGTTGCTACCCGGGATGACAGGACCCCAAACCACCGGATAAAAGACTCGGGGATATACCTGCAAGGCGTCTCGGGTGAATACCAGAGGATGGAGCATTGTGCAAGGATAAAAATCATCTTGGGTATCTTCCGTGGAGGAATCTGGGGTTGCTACCCGGGATCAGAGGACCGCAAACCATCAGAATAAAGACTCAGGGACATACCTGCAAGGACTCTCCGATGCATCCCAGAGGATGGACCACTGTCAAGAGAGAAAAGCATCTTGGGTATCTTCCCTGGAGGAGTCTGGGGTTGCAAACCGGGATCACAGGGCCCCAGACCATCGGAATAAAGACTCAGGGACATAACTGCAAGGAGTCTCGGATGCATCCCAGAGGATGGACAATAGTCCAAGGAGAAAAATCATCTTGGGTATCTTCCCTGGAGGAGTCTGGGGTTGCTACCCGGCATTACAGGGCCCCAAACCACAGGAACCATCTCTGCGGGAGACGGCTGGGAAGAATCTACGGTTCATCCCAGAGGATGGAGCATTGCCCAAGGAGAAAAATCATCTTGGCTATCTTCCCTGGAGGAGTCTGGGGTTGCTACCCGGGATCAGAGGACCGCAAACCACCGGATAAAAGACTCGGGGACATACCTGCAAGGAGTCTTGGGTGAATCCCAGAGGATGGAGCATTGTCCAAGGAGAAAAATCATCTCCGGTATCTTCCCTGGAGGAGTCTGGGGTTGCTACCCGGGATTACAGGGCCCCAAACGACCAGAATAAAGACTCAGGGACATACCTGCAAGGAGTCTCCGATGCATCCCAGAGGATGGACCACTGTCAAGAGAGAACAAGCATCTTGGGTATCTTCCCTGGAGGAGTCTGGGGTTGCAACCCGGGATCACAGGGCCCCAGACCACCGGAATAAAGACTCAGGGACATAACTGCAAGGAGTCTCGGATGCATCCCAGAGGATGGACAATAGTCCAAGGAGAAAAATCATCTTGGGTATCTTCCCTGGAGGAGTCTGGGGTTGCTACCCGGGATTACAGGGCCCCAAACCACAGGAAACATGTCTGCGGGAGACGGCTGGGAAGAATCTAAGGTTCATCCCAGAGGATGGAGCATTGTCCAAGGAGAAAAATCATCTTGGGTATCTTCCCTGGAGGAGTCTGGGGTTGCTACCCGGGATCAGAGGACCGCAAACCACCAGAATAAAGACTCAGGGACATACCTACAAGGAGTCTCCGATGCATCGCAGAGGATGGACAACAGTCCAAGGAGAAAAATCATCTTGGGTATCTTCCCTGGAGGAGTCTGGGGTTGCTACCCGGGATGACAGGACCCCAAACCACAGGAAACATGTCTGCGGGAGACGGCTGGGAAGAATCTAAGGTGCATCTCAGACGATGGAGCATTGTCCAAGGAGAAAAATCATCTTGGGTATCTTCCCTGGAGGAGTCTGGGGTTGCTACCCGGGATTACAGGGCCCCAAACGACCAGAATAAAGACTCAGGGACATACCTGCAAGGAGTCTCCGATGCATCCCAGAGGATGGACCACTGTCAAGAGAGAAAAATCATCTTGGGTATCTTCCCTGGAGGAGTCTGGGGTTGCTACCCGGGATCACAGGGCCCTAAAGCATTGCAGAAAACTCTGTGGGAGACGCCTGGGAGGAGTTCTGGGTAGATCCCGCAGGATGGACCACTGTCAAGAGAGAAAAAGCATCTTGGTTATCTTCCCTGGAGGAGTCTGGGGTTGCTACCCGGGATCACAGGGCCCCAGACCACCGGAATAAAGACTCAAGGACATAACTGCAAGGAGTCTCGGATGCATCCCAGAGGATGGACCATAGTCCAAGGAGAAAAATCATCTTGGGTATCTTCCCTGGAGGAGTCTGGGGTTGCTTCCCGGGATGACAGGACCCCAAACCACCGGATAAAAGACTCGGGGATATACCTGCAAGGCGTCTCGGGTGAATACCAGAGGATGGAGCATTGTGCAAGGATAAAAATCATCTTGGGTATCTTCAGTGGAGGAGTCTGGGGTTGCTACCCGGGATCACAGGGCCCTAAAGCATTGGAGAAAACTCTGCGGGAGACGCCTGGGAGGAGTTCTGGGTAGATCCCGCAGGATGGACCACTGTCAAGAGAGAAAAAGCATCTTGGTTATCTTCCCTGGAGGAGTCTGGGGTTGCTACCCGGGATCACAGGGCCCTAAACCCCAGGAAGAAAACATTCGAAACAGAGCTGGGAGGAGTCTCGGGTGCATCCTGCAGGATGGACAATAGTCCAAGGAGAAAAATCATCTCAGGTATCTTCCCTGGAGGAGTCTGGGGTTGCTACCCGGGATCACAGGGACCCAGACCACCGGAATAAAGACTCAGGGACATAACTGCAAGGAGTCTCGGATGCATCCCAGAGGATGGAGCATTGCTCAAGGATACAAATCATCTTGCGTATCTTCCCAGTAGGAGTCTGGGGTTGCTACCTCGGATCACAGGGCCCTAAAGCATTGCAGAAAACTCTGCGGGAGACGCCTGGGAGGAGTTCTGGGTATATCCTGCAGGATGGACCACTGTCAAGAGAGAAAAATCATCTTGGGTATCTTCCCTGGAGGAGTCTGGGGTTGCTACCCGGGATGACAGGACCCCAAACCACCGGAAAAAAGACTCGGGGACATACCTGCGAGGAGTCTCGGGTGAATCCCAGAGGATGGAGCATTGTCCAAGGAGAAAAATCATCTTGGGTATCTTCCCTGGAGGAGTCTGGGGTTGCTACCCGGGATCAGAGGACCGCAAACCACCAGAATAAAGACTCAGGGACATACCTGCAAGGAGTCTCCGATGCATCCCAGAGGATGGACCACTGTCAAGAGAGAAAAATCATCTCCGGTATCTTCCCTGGAGGAGTCTGGGGTTGCTACCCGGGATCACAGGGCCCTAAAGCATTGGAGAAAACTCTGCGGGAGACGCCTGGGAGGAGTTCTGGGTAGATCCCGCAGGATGGACCACTGTCAAGAGAGAAAAATCATCCTGGTATCTTCCCTGGAGGAGTCTGGGGTTGCTACCCGGGATCACAGGGCCCCAGACCACCGGAATAAAGACTCAGGGACATAACTGCAAGGAGTCTCGGATGCATCCCTGAGGATGGAGCATTGCTCAAGGATAAAAATCATCTCGTGCATCTTCCCTGGAGGAGTCTGGGGTTGCTACCTGGGATCACAGGACCCTAAACCCCAGGAAGAAAACATTCAGAAACACAGCTGGGAGGAGTCTCGGGTGCATCCTGCAGGATGGACAATAGTCCAAGAATAAAAATCATCTCAGGAATCTTCCCTGGAGGAGTCTGGGGTTGCTACCCGGGATCACAGGGCCCTAAAGCATTGCAGAAAACTCTGCGGGAGACGCCTGGGAGGAGTTCTGGGTAGATCCCGCAGGATGGACCACTATCAAGAGAGAAAAATCATCTCGGCTATCTTTTCTGGAGGAGTCTGGGGTTTCTACCTGGGATCACAGGGTCCTAAATCACCGAAAAAAAGACTCGGGGACACAACTGCAAGGAAGCTCACGTGAATCCCAGAGGATGGAGCATTGTCCATGGAGAAAAATCATCTTGGGTGTTTTCCCTAGAGGAGTCTGGGATTGCTACCCGGGATCACAGGGACCCAGACCACTGGAATAAAGACTCAGGGACATAACTGCAAGGAGTCTCGGATGCATCCCAGAGGATGGACAATAGTCCAAGGAGAAAAATCATCTTGGGTATCTTCCCTGGAGGAGTCTGGGGTTGCTACCCGGGATGACAGGACCCCAAACCACCGGATAAAAGACTCGGGGATATACCTGCAAGGCGTCTCGGGTGAATCCCAGAGGATGGAGCATTGTGCAAGGATAAAAATCATCTTGGGTATCTTCCCTGGAGGAGTCTGGGGTTGCTACCCGGGATCAGAGGACCGCAAAACACCAGAATAAAGACTCAGGGACATACCTGCAAGGAGTCTCCGATGCATCCCAGAGGATGGACCACTGTCAAGAGAGAACAAGCATCTTGGGTATCTTCCCTGGAGGAGTCTGGGGTTGCAACCTGGGATCACAGGGCCCCAGACCACCGGAATAAAGACTCAGGGACATAACTGCAAGGAGTCTCGGATGCATCCCAGAGGATGGACAATAGTCCAAGGAGAAAAATCATCTTGGGTATCTTCCCTGGAGGAGTCTGGGGTTGCTACCCGGGATTACAGGGCCCCAAACCACAGGAAACATGTCTGCGGGAGACGGCTGGGAAGAATCTAAGGTTCATCCCAGAGGATGGAGCATTGTGCAAGGATAAAAATCATCTTGGGTATCTTCCCTGGAGGAGTCTGGGGTTGCTACCCGGGATCAGAGGACCGCAAACCACCAGAATAAAGACTCAGGGACATACCTACAAGGAGTCTCCGATGCATCGCAGAGGATGGACAAGAGTCCAAGGAGAAAAATCATCTTGGGTATCTTCCCTGGAGGAGTCTGGGGTTGCTACCCGGGATGACAGGACCCCAAACCACAGGAAACATGTCTGCGGGAGACGGCTGGGAAGAATCTAAGGTGCATCTCAGACGATGGAGCATTGTCCAAGGAGAAAAATCATCTTGGGTATCTTCCCTGGAGGAGTCTGGGGTTGCTACCCGGGATCACAGGGCCCTAAAGCATTGGAGAAAACTCTGTGGGAGACGCCTGGGAGGAGTTCTGGGTAGATCCCGCAGGATGGACCACTGTCAAGAGAGAAAAAGCATCTTGGTTATCTTCCCTGGAGGAGTCTGGGGTTGCTACCCGGGATCAGAGGACCGCAAAACACCAGAATAAAGACTCAGGGACATACCTGGAAGGAGTTTCCGATACATCCCAGACGATGGACCACTGTCAAGAGAGAAAAATCATCTTGGGTATCTTCCCTGGAGGAGTCTGGGGTTGCTACCCGGGATCACAGGGCCCTAAAGCATTGGAGAAAACTCTGCGGGAGACGCCTGGGAGGAGTTCTGGGTAGATCCCGCAGGATGGACCACTGTCAAGAGAGAAAAAGCATCTTGGTTATCTTCCCTGGAGGAGTCTGGGGTTGCTACCCGGGATCACAGGGCCCTAAACCCCAGGAAGAAAACATTCAGAAACAGAGCTGGGAGGAGTCTCGGGTGCATCGTGCAGGATGGACAATAGTCCAAGGAGAAAAATCATCTCAGGTATCTTCCCTGGAGGAGTCTGGGGTTGCTACCCGGGATCACAGGGACCCAGACCACCGGAATAAAGACTCAGGGACATAACTGCAAGGAGTCTCGGATGCATCCCAGAGGATGGAGCATTGCTCAAGGATACAAATCATCTTGCGTATCTTCCCAGTAGGAGTCTGGGGTTGCTACCCGGGATCAGAGGACCGCAAACCACCAGAATAAAGACTCAGGGACATACCTGCAAGGAGTCTCCGATGTATCCCAGAGGATGGACCACTGTCAAGAGAGAAAAATCATCTCCGGTATCTTCCCTGGAGGAGTCTGGGGTTGCTACCCGGGATCACAGGGCCCTAAAGCATTGGAGAAAACTCTGCGGGAGACACCTGGGAGGAGTTCTGGGTAGATCCCGCAGGATGGACCACTGTCAAGAGAGAAAAATCATCCTGGTATCTTCCCTGGAGGAGTCTGGGGTTGCTACCCGGGATCACAGGGCCCCAGACCACCGGAATAAAGACTCAGGGACATAACTGCAAGGAGTCTCGGATGCATCCCAGAGGATGGAGCATTGCTCAAGGATAAAAATCATCTCGTGCATCTTCCCTGGAGGAGTCTGGGGTTGCTACCTGGGATCACAGGACCCTAAACCCCAGGAAGAAAACATTCAGAAACACAGCTGGGAGGAGTCTCGGGTGCATCCTGCAGGATGGACAATAGTCCAAGAATAAAAATCATCTCAGGAATCTTCCCTGGAGGAGTCTGGGGTTGCTACCCGGGATCACAGGGCCCTAAAGCATTGCAGAAAACTCTGCGGGAGACGCCTGGGAGGAGTTCTGGGTAGATCCCGCAGGATGGACCACTATCAAGAGAGAAAAATCATCTCGGCTATCTTTTCTGGAGGAGTCTGGGGTTTCTACCTGGGATCACAGGGTCCTAAATCACCGAAAAAAAGACTCGGGGACACAACTGCAAGGAAGTTCACGTGAATCCCAGAGGATGGAGCATTGTCCATGGAGAAAAATCATCTTGGGTGTTTTCCCTAGAGGAGTCTGGGATTGCTACCCGGGATCACAGGGACCCAGACCACCGGAATAAAGACTCAGGGACATAACTGCAAGGAGTCTCGGATGCATCCCAGAGGATGGACAATAGTCCAAGGAGAAAAATCATCTTGGGTATCTTCCCTGGAGGAGTCTGGGGTTGCTACCCGGGATGACAGGACCCCAAACCACCGGATAAAAGACTCGGGGATATACCTGCAAGGCGTCTCGGGTGAATCCCAGAGGATGGAGCATTGTGCAAGGATAAAAATCATCTTGGGTATCTTCCCTGGAGGAGTCTGGGGTTGCTACCCGGGATCAGAGGACCGCAAAACACCAGAATAAAGACTCAGGGACATACCTACAAGGAGTCTCCGATGCATCCCAGAGGATGGACCACTGTCAAGAGAGAACAAGCATCTTGGGTATCTTCCCTGGAGGAGTCTGGGGTTGCAACCCGGGATCACAGGGCCCCAGACCACCGGAATAAAGACTCAGGGACATAACTGCAAGGAGTCTCGGATGCATCCCAGAGGATGGACAATAGTCCAAGGAGAAAAATCATCTTGGGTATCTTCCCTGGAGGAGTCTGGGGTTGCTACCCGGGATTACAGGGCCCCAAACCACAGGAAACATGTCTGCGGGAGACGGCTGGGAAGAATCTAAGGTTCATCCCAGAGGATGGAGCATTGTCCAAGGAGAAAAATCATCTTGGGTATCTTCCCTGGAGGAGTCTGGGGTTGCTACCCGGGATCACAGGACCGCAAACCAACAGAATAAAGACTCAGGGACATACCTACAAGGAGTCTCCGATGCATCGCAGAGGATGGACAACAGTCCAAGGAGAAAAATCATCTTGGGTATCTTCCCTGGAGGAGTCTGGGGTTGCTACCCGGGATGACAGGACCCCAAACCACAGGAAACATGTCTGCGGGAGACGGCTGGGAAGAATCTAAGGTGCATCTCAGACGATGGAGCATTGTCCAAGGAGAAAAATCATCTTGGGTATCTTCCCTGGAGGAGTCTGGGGTTGCTACCCGGGATCACAGGGCCCTAAAGCATTGGAGAAAACTCTGTGGGAGACGCCTGGGAGGAGTTCTGGGTAGATCCCGCAGGATGGACCACTGTCAAGAGAGAAAAAGCATCTTGGTTATCTTCCCTGGAGGAGTCTGGGGTTGCTACCCGGGATCACAGGGCCCCAGACCACCGGAATAAAGACTCAAGGACATAACTGCAAGGAGTCTCGGATGCATCCCAGAGGATGGACCATAGTCCAAGGAGAAAAATCATCTTGGGTATCTTCCCTGGAGGAGTCTGGGGTTGCTACCCGGGATGACAGGACCCCAAACCACCGGATAAAAGACTCGGGGATATACCTGCAAGGCGTCTCGGGTGAATACCAGACGATGGAGCATTGTGCAAGGATAAAAATCATCTTGGGTATCTTCCCTGGAGGAGTCTGGGGTTGCTACCCGGGATCAGAGGACCGTAAAACACCAGAATAAAGACTCAGGGACATACCTGCGAGGACTCTCCGATGCATCCCAGAGGATGGACCACTGTCAAGAGAGAAAAGCATCTTGGGTATCTTCCCTGGAGGAGTCTGGGGTTGCTACCCGGCATTACAGGGCCCCAAACCACAGGAACCATCTCTGCGGGAGACGGCTGGGAAGAATCTAAGGTTCATCCCAGAGGATGGAGCATTGCCCAAGGAGAAAAATCATCTTGGCTATCTTCCCTGGAGGAGTCTGGGGTTGCTACCCGGGATCAGAGGACCGCAAACCACCGGATAAAAGACTCGGGGACATACCTGCAAGGAATCTTGGGTGAATCCCAGAGGATGGAGCATTGTCCAAGGAGAAAAATCATCTCCGGTATCTTCCCTGGAGGAGTCTGGGGTTGCTACCCGGGATTACAGGGCCCCAAACGACCAGAATAAAGACTCAGGGACATACCTGCAAGGAGTCTCCGATGCATCCCAGAGGATGGACCACTGTCAAGAGAGAAAAATCATCTTGGGTATCTTCCCTGGAGGAGTCTGGGGTTGCTACCCGGGATCAGAGGACCGCAAACCACCAGAATAAAGACTCAGGGACATACCTGCAAGGAGTCTCCGATGCATCCCAGAGGATGGACCACTGTCAAGAGAGAAAAATCATCTTGGGTATCTTCCCTGGAGGAGTCTGGGGTTGCTACCCGGGATGACAGGACCCCAAACCACCGGATAAAAGACTCGGGGATATACCTGCAAGGCGTCTCGGGTGAATCCCAGAGGATGGAGCATTGTGCAAGGATAAAAATCATCTTGGCTATCTTCCCTGGAGGAGTCTGGGGTTGCTACCCGGGATCAGAGGACCGCAAAACACCAGAATAAAGACTCAGGGACATACCTGGAAGGAGTTTCCGATACATCCCAGACGATGGACCACTGTCAAGAGAGAAAAATCATCTTGGGTATCTTCCCTGGAGGAGTCTGGGGTTGCTACCCGGGATCACAGGGCCCTAAAGCATTGGAGAAAACTCTGCGGGAGACGCCTGGGAGGAGTTCTGGGTAGATCCCGCAGGATGGACCACTGTCAAGAGAGAAAAAGCATCTTGGTTATCTTCCCTGGAGGAGTCTGGGGTTGCTACCCGGGATCACAGGGCACTAAACCCCAGGAAGAAAACATTCAGAAACAGAGCTGGGAGGAGTCTCGGGTGCATCCTGCAGGATGGACAATAGTCCAAGGAGAAAAATCATCTCAGGTATCTTCCCTGGAGGAGTCTGGGGTTGCTACCCGGGATCACAGGGGCCCAGACCACCGGAATAAAGACTCAGGGACATAACTGCAAGGAGTCTCGGATGCATCCCAGAGGATGGAGCATTGCTCAAGGATACAAATCATCTTGCGTATCTTCCCAGTAGGAGTCTGGGGTTGCTACCTCGGATCACAGGGCCCTAAAGCATTGCAGAAAACTCTGCGGGAGACGCCTGGGAGGAGTTCTGGGTATATCCTGCAGGATGGACCACTGTCAAGAGAGAAAAATCATCTTGGGTATCTTCCCTGGAGGAGTCTGGGGTTGCTACCCGGGATGACAGGACCCCAAACCACCGGATAAAAGACTCGGGGACATACCTGCGAGGAGTCTCGGGTGAATCCCAGAGGATGGAGCATTGTCCAAGGAGAAAAATCATCTTGGGTATCTTCCCTGGAGGAGTCTGGGGTTGCTACCCGGGATCAGAGGACCGCAAACCACCAGAATAAAGACTCAGGGACATACCTGCAAGGAGTCTCCGATGCATCCCAGAGGATGGACCACTGTCAAGAGAGAAAAATCATCTCCGGTATCTTCCCTGGAGGAGTCTGGGGTTGCTACCCGGGATCACAGGGCCCTAAAGCATTGCAGAAAACTCTGCGGGAGACGCCTGGGAGGAGTTCTGGGTAGATCCCGCAGGATGGACCACTGTCAAGAGAGAAAAATCATCCTGGGTATCTTCCCTGGAGGAGTCTGGGGTTGCTACCCGGGATCACAGGGCCCCAGACCACCGGAATAAAGACTCAGGGACATAACTGCAAGGAGTCTCGGATGCATCCCAGAGGATGGAGCATTGCTGAAGGATAAAAATCATCTCGTGTATCTTCCCTGGAGGAGTCTGGGGTTGCTACCTGGGATCACAGGACCCTAAACCCCAGGAAGAAAACATTCAGAAACAGAGCTGGGAGGAGTCTCGGGTGCATCCTGCAGGATGGACAATAGTCCAAGGATAAAAATCATCTCAGGAATCTTCCCTGGAGGAGTCTGGGGTTGCTACCCGGGATCACAGGGCCCTAAAGCATTGCAGAAAACTCTGCGGGAGACGCCTGGGAGGAGTTCTGGGTAGATCCCGCAGGATGGACCACTATCAAGAGAGAAAAATCATCTCGGCTATCTTTTCTGGAGGAGTCTGGGGTTTCTACCCGGGATCACAGGGTCCTAAATCACCGAAAAAAAGACTCGGGGACACAACTGCAAGGAAGCTCACGTGAATCCCAGAGGATGGAGCATTGTCCATGGAGAAAAATCATCTTGCGTGTTTTCCCTAGAGGAGTCTGGGATTGCTACCCGGGATCACAGGGACCCAGACTACCGGAATAAAGACTCAGGGACATAACTGCAAGGAGTCTCGGATGCATCCCAGAGGATGGACAATAGTCCAAGGAGAAAAATCATCTTGGGTATCTTCCCTGGAGGAGTCTGGGGTTGCTACCCGGGATGACAGGACCCCAAACCACCGGATAAAAGACTCGGGGATATACCTGCAAGGCGTCTCGGGTGAATCCCAGAGGATGGAGCATTGTGCAAGGATAAAAATCATCTTGGGTATCTTCCCTGGAGGAGTCTGGGATTGCTACCCGGGATCAGAGGACCGCAAAACACCAGAATAAAGACTCAGGGACATACCTGGAAGGAGTCTCCGATGCATCCCAGAGGATGGACCACTGTCAAGAGAGAACAAGCATCTTGGGTATCTTCCCTGGAGGAGTCTGGGGTTGCAACCCGGGATCACAGGGCCCCAGACCACCGGAATAAAGACTCAGGGACATAACTGCAAGGAGTCTCGGATGCATCCCAGAGGATGGACAATAGTCCAAGGAGAAAAATCATCTTGGGTATCTTCCCTGGAGGAGTCTGGGGTTGCTACCCGGGATTACAGGGCCCCAAACCACAGGAAACATGTCTGCGGGAGACGGCTGGGAAGAATCTAAGGTTCATCCCAGACGATGGAGCATTGTCCAAGGAGAATAATCATCTTGGGTATCTTCCCTGGAGGAGTCTGGGGTTGCTACCCGGGATCAGAGGACCGCAAACCACCAGAATAAAGACTCAGGGACATACCTACAAGGAGTCTCCGATGCATCGCAGAGGATGGACAACAGTCCAAGGAGAAAAATCATCTTGGGTATCTTCCCTGGAGGAGTCTGGGGTTGCTACCCGGGATGACAGGACCCCAAACCACAGGAAACATGTCTGCGGGAGACGGCTGGGAAGAATCTAAGGTGCATCTCAGACGATGGAGCATTGTCCAAGGAGAAAAATCATCTTGGGTATCTTCCCTGGAGGAGTCTGGGGTTGCTACCCGGGATTACAGGGCCCCAAACGACCAGAATAAAGACTCAGGGACATACCTGCAAGGAGTCTCCGATGCATCCCAGAGGATGGACCACTGTCAAGAGAGAAAAATCATCTTGGGTATCTTCCCTGGAGGAGTCTGGGGTTGCTACCCGGGATCACAGGCCCCTAAAGCATTGGAGAAAACTCTGTGGGAGACGCCTGGGAGGAGTTCTGGGTAGATCCCGCAGGATGGACCACTGTCAAGAGAGAAAAAGCATCTTGGTTATCTTCCCTGGAGGAGTCTGGGGTTGCTACCCGGGATCACAGGGCCCCAGACCACCGGAATAAAGACTCAGGGACATAACTGCAAGGAGTCTCGGATGCATCCCAGAGGATGGACCATAGTCCAAGGAGAAAAATCATCTTGGGTATCTTCCCTGGAGGAGTCTGGGGTTGCTACCCGGGATGACAGGACCCCAAACCACCGGATAAAAGACTCGGGGATATACCTGCAAGGCGTCTCGGGTGAATCCCAGAGGATGGAGCATTGTCCAAGGATAAAAATCATCTTGGGTATCTTCCGTGGAGGAGTCTGGGGTTGCTACCCGGGATCAGAGGACCGCAAAACACCAGAATAAAGACTCAGGGACATACCTGCAAGGACTCTCCGATGCATCCCAGAGGATGGACCACTGTCAAGAGAGAAAAGCATCTTGGGTATCTTCCCTGGAGGAGTCTGGGGTTGCAAACCGGGATCACAGGGCCCCAGACCATCGGAATAAAGACTCAGGGACATACCTGCAAGGAGTCTCCGATGCATCCCAGAGGATGGACCACTGTCAAGAGAGAAAAGCATCTTGGGTATCTTCCCTGGAGGAGTCTGGGGTTGCAAACCGGGATCACAGGGCCCCAGACCATCGGAATAAAGACTCAGGGACATAACTGCAAGGAGTCTCGGATGCATCCCAGAGGATGGACAATAGTCCAAGGAGAAAAATCATCTTGGGTATCTTCCCTGGAGGAGTCTGGGGTTGCTACCCGGCATTACAGGGCCCCAAACCACAGGAACCATCTCTGCGGGAGACGGCTGGGAAGAATCTAAGGTTCATCCCAGAGGATGGAGCATTGCCCAAGGAGAAAAATCATCTTGGGTATCTTCCCTGGAGGAGTCTGGGGTTGCTACCCGGGATCACAGGGCCCCAGACCACCGGAATAAAGACTCAGGGACATAACTGCAAGGAGTCTCGGATGCATCCCAGAGGATGGAGCATTGCTCAAGGATAAAAATCATCTCGTGTATCTTCCCTGGAGGAGTCTGGGGTTGCTACCTGGGATCACAGGACCCTAAACCCCAGGAAGAAAACATTCAGAAACAGAGCTGGGAGGAGTCTCGGGTGCATCCTGCAGGATGGACAATAGTCCAAGGATAAAAATCATCTCAGGAATCTTCCCTGGAGGAGTCTGGGGTTGCTACCCGGGATCACAGGGCCCTAAAGCATTGCAGAAAACTCTGCGGGAGACGCCTGGGAGGAGTTCTGGGTAGATCCCGCAGGATGGACCACTATCAAGAGAGAAAAATCATCTCGGCTATCTTTTCTGGAGGAGTCTGGGGTTTCTACCCGGGATCACAGGGTCCTAAATCACCGAAAAAAAGACTCGGGGACACAACTGCAAGGAAGCTCACGTGAATCCCAGAGGATGGAGCATTGTCCATGGAGAAAAATCATCTTGGGTGTTTTCCCTAGAGGAGTCTGGGATTGCTACCCGGGATCACAGGGACCCAGACTACCGGAATAAAGACTCAGGGACATAACTGCAAGGAGTCTCGGATGCATCCCAGAGGATGGACAATAGTCCAAGGAGAAAAATCATCTTGGGTATCTTCCCTGGAGGAGTCTGGGGTTGCTACCCGGGATGACAGGACCCCAAACCACCGGATAAAAGACTCGGGGATATACCTGCAAGGCGTCTCGGGTGAATCCCAGAGGATGGAGCATTGTGCAAGGATAAAAATCATCTTGGGTATCTTCCCTGGAGGAGTCTGGGATTGCTACCCGGGATCAGAGGACCGCAAAACACCAGAATAAAGACTCAGGGACATACCTGGAAGGAGTCTCCGATGCATCCCAGAGGATGGACCACTGTCAAGAGAGAACAAGCATCTTGGGTATCTTCCCTGGAGGAGTCTGGGGTTGCAACCCGGGATCACAGGGCCCCAGACCACCGGAATAAAGACTCAGGGACATAACTGCAAGGAGTCTCGGATGCATCCCAGAGGATGGACAATAGTCCAAGGAGAAAAATCATCTTGGGTATCTTCCCTGGAGGAGTCTGGGGTTGCTACCCGGGATTACAGGGCCCCAAACCACAGGAAACATGTCTGCGGGAGACGGCTGGGAAGAATCTAAGGTTCATCCCAGACGATGGAGCATTGTCCAAGGAGAATAATCATCTTGGGTATCTTCCCTGGAGGAGTCTGGGGTTGCTACCCGGGATCAGAGGACCGCAAACCACCAGAATAAAGACTCAGGGACATACCTACAAGGAGTCTCCGATGCATCGCAGAGGATGGACAACAGTCCAAGGAGAAAAATCATCTTGGGTATCTTCCCTGGAGGAGTCTGGGGTTGCTACCCGGGATGACAGGACGCCAAACCACAGGAAACATGTCTGCGGGAGACGGCTGGGAAGAATCTAAGGTGCATCTCAGACGATGGAGCATTGTCCAAGGAGAAAAATCATCTTGGGTATCTTCCCTGGAGGAGTCTGGGGTTGCTACCCGGGATCAGAGGACCGCAAACCACCAGAATAAAGACTCAGGGACATACCTGCAAGGAGTCTCCGATGCATCCCAGAGGATGGACCACTGTCAAGAGAGAAAAATCATCTTGGGTATCTTCCCTGGAGGAGTCTGGGGTTGCTACCCGGGATCACAGGCCCCTAAAGCATTGGAGAAAACTCTGTGGGAGACGCCTGGGAGGAGTTCTGGGTAGATCCCGCAGGATGGACCACTGTCAAGAGAGAAAAAGCATCTTGGTTATCTTCCCTGGAGGAGTCTGGGGTTGCTACCCGGGATCACAGGGCCCCAGACCACCGGAATAAAGACTCAAGGACATAACTGCAAGGAGTCTCGGATGCATCCCAGAGGATGGACCATAGTCCAAGGAGAAAAATCATCTTGGGTATCTTCCCTGGAGGAGTCTGGGGTTGCTACCCGGGATGACAGGACCCCAAACCACCGGATAAAAGACTCGGGGATATACCTGCAAGGCGTCTCGGGTGAATCCCAGAGGATGGAGCATTGTCCAAGGATAAAAATCATCTTGGGTATCTTCCGTGGAGGAGTCTGGGGTTGCTACCCGGGATCAGAGGACCGCAAAACACCAGAATAAAGACTCAGGGACATACCTGCAAGGACTCTCCGATGCATCCCAGAGGATGGACCACTGTCAAGAGAGAAAAGCATCTTGGGTATCTTCCCTGGAGGAGTCTGGGGTTGCAAACCGGGATCACAGGGCCCCAGACCATCGGAATAAAGACTCAGGGACATACCTGCAAGGACTCTCCGATGCATCCCAGAGGATGGACCACTGTCAAGAGAGAAAAGCATCTTGGGTATCTTCCCTGGAGGAGTCTGGGGTTGCAAACCGGGATCACAGGGCCCCAGACCATCGGAATAAAGACTCAGGGACATAACTGCAAGGAGTCTCGGATGCATCCCAGAGGATGGACAATAGTCCAAGGAGAAAAATCATCTTGGGTATCTTCCCTGGAGGAGTCTGGGGTTGCTACCCGGCATTACAGGGCCCCAAACCACAGGAACCATCTCTGCGGGAGACGGCTGGGAAGAATCTAAGGTTCATCCCAGAGGATGGAGCATTGCCCAAGGAGAAAAATCATCTTGGGTATCTTCCCTGGAGGAGTCTGGGGTTGCTACCCGGGATCACAGGGCCCCAGACCACCGGAATAAAGACTCAGGGACATAACTGCAAGGAGTCTCGGATGCATCCCAGAGGATGGAGCATTGCTCAAGGATAAAAATCATCTCGTGTATCTTCCCTGGAGGAGTCTGGGGTTGCTACCTGGGATCACAGGACCCTAAACCCCAGGAAGAAAACATTCAGAAACAGAGCTGGGACGAGTCTCGGGTGCATCCTGCAGGATGGACAATAGTCCAAGGATAAAAATCATCTCAGGAATCTTCCCTGGAGGAGTCTGGGGTTGCTACCCGGGATCACAGGGCCCTAAAGCATTGCAGAAAACTCTGCGGGAGACGCCTGGGAGGAGTTCTGGGTAGATCCCGCAGGATGGACCACTATCAAGAGAGAAAAATCATCTCGGCTATCTTTTCTGGAGGAGTCTGGGGTTTCTACCCGGGATCACAGGGTCCTAAATCACCGAAAAAAAGACTCGGGGACACAACTGCAAGGAAGCTCATGTGAATCCCAGAGGATGGAGCATTGTCCATGGAGAAAAATCATCTTGGGTGTTTTCCCTAGAGGAGTCTGGGATTGCTACCCGGGATCACAGGGACCCAGACTACCGGAATAAAGACTCAGGGACATAACTGCAAGGAGTCTCGGATGCATCCCAGAGGATGGACAATAGTCCAAGGAGAAAAATCATCTTGGGTATCTTCCCTGGAGGAGTCTGGGGTTGCTACCCGGGATGACAGGACCCCAAACCACCGGATAAAAGACTCGGGGATATACCTGCAAGGCGTCTCGGGTGAATCCCAGAGGATGGAGCATTGTGCAAGGATAAAAATCATCTTGGGTATCTTCCCTGGAGGAGTCTGGGATTGCTACCCGGGATCAGAGGACCGCAAAACACCAGAATAAAGACTCAGGGACATACCTGGAAGGAGTCTCCGATGCATCCCAGAGGATGGACCACTGTCAAGAGAGAACAAGCATCTTGGGTATCTTCCCTGGAGGAGTCTGGGGTTGCAACCCGGGATCACAGGGCCCCAGACCACCGGAATAAAGACTCAGGGACATAACTGCAAGGAGTCTCGGATGCATCCCAGAGGATGGACAATAGTCCAAGGAGAAAAATCATCTTGGGTATCTTCCCTGGAGGAGTCTGGGGTTGCTACCCGGGATTACAGGGCCCCAAACCACAGGAAACATGTCTGCGGGAGACGGCTGGGAAGAATCTAAGGTTCATCCCAGACGATGGAGCATTGTCCAAGGAGAATAATCATCTTGGGTATCTTCCCTGGAGGAGTCTGGGGTTGCTACCCGGGATCAGAGGACCGCAAACCACCAGAATAAAGACTCAGGGACATACCTACAAGGAGTCTCCGATGCATCGCAGAGGATGGACAACAGTCCAAGGATAAAAATCATCTTGGGTATCTTCCCTGGAGGAGTCTGGGGTTGCTACCCGGGATGACAGGACGCCAAACCACAGGAAACATGTCTGCGGGAGACGGCTGGGAAGAATCTAAGGTGCATATCAGACGATGGAGCATTGTCCAAGGAGAAAAATCATCTTGGGTATCTTCCCTGGAGGAGTCTGGGGTTGCTACCCGGGATCACAGGCCCCTAAAGCATTGGAGAAAACTCTGTGGGAGACGCCTGGGAGGAGTTCTGGGTAGATCCCGCAGGATGGACCACTGTCAAGAGAGAAAAAGCATCTTGGTTATCTTCCCTGGAGGAGTCTGGGGTTGCTACCCGGGATCACAGGGCCCCAGACCACCGGAATAAAGACTCAAGGACATAACTGCAAGGAGTCTCGGATGCATCCCAGAGGATGGACCATAGTCCAAGGAGAAAAATCATCTTGGGTATCTTCCCTGGAGGAGTCTGGGGTTGCTACCCGGGATGACAGGACCCCAAACCACCGGATAAAAGACTCGGGGATATACCTGCAAGGCGTCTCGGGTGAATCCCAGAGGATGGAGCATTGTGCAAGGATAAAAATCATCTTGGGTATCTTCCGTGGAGGAGTCTGGGGTTGCTACCCGGGATCAGAGGACCGCAAAACACCAGAATAAAGACTCAGGGACATACCTGCAAGGACTCTCCGATGCATCCCAGAGGATGGACCACTGTCAAGAGAGAAAAGCATCTTGGGTATCTTCCCTGGAGGAGTCTGGGGTTGCAAACCGGGATCACAGGGCCCCAGACCATCGGAATAAAGACTCAGGGACATACCTGCAAGGACTCTCCGATGCATCCCAGAGGATGGACCACTGTCAAGAGAGAAAAGCATCTTGGGTATCTTCCCTGGAGGAGTCTGGGGTTGCAAACCGGGATCACAGGGCCCCAGACCATCGGAATAAAGACTCAGGGACATAACTGCAAGGAGTCTCGGATGCATCCCAGAGGATGGACAATAGTCCAAGGAGAAAAATCATCTTGGGTATCTTCCCTGGAGGAGTCTGGGGTTGCTACCCGGCATTACAGGGCCCCAAACCACAGGAACCATCTCTGCGGGAGACGGCTGGGAAGAATCTAAGGTTCATCCCAGAGGATGGAGCATTGCCCAAGGAGAAAAATCATCTTGGGTATCTTCCCTGGAGGAGTCTGGGGTTGCTACCCGGGATCAGAGGACCGCAAAACACCAGAATAAAGACTCAGGGACATACCTGCAAGGAGTCTCCGATGCATCGCAGAGGATGGACAACAGTCCAAGGAGAAAAATCATCTTGGGTATCTTCCCTGGAGGAGTCTGGGGTTGCTACCCGGGATGACAGGACCCCAAACCACCGGATAAAAGACTCGGGGACATACCTGCGAGGAGTCTCGGGTGAATCCCAGAGGATGGAGCATTGTCCAAGGAGAAAAATCATCTCCGGTATCTTCCCTGGAGGAGTCTGGGGTTGCTACCTGGGATCACAGGACCCTAAACGACCAGAATAAAGACTCAGGGACATACCTGCAAGGAGTCTCCGATTCATCCCAGAGGATGGACCACTGTCAAGAGAGAAAAATCATCTTGGGTATCTTCCCTGGAGGAGTCTGGGGTTGCTACCCGGGATCACAGGGCCCTAAAGCATTGGAGAAAACTCTGCGAGAGACGCCTGGGAGGAGTTCTGGGTAGATCCCGCAGGATGGACCACTGTCAAGAGAGAAAAATCATCTTGGGTATCTTCCCTGGAGGAGTCTGGGGTTGCTACCCGGGATCACAGGGCCCTAAAGCATTGGAGAAAACTCTGCGAGAGACGCCTGGGAGGAGTTCTGGGTAGATCCCGCAAGATGGACCACTGTCAAGAGAGAAAAAGCATCTTGGTTATCTTCCCTGGAGGAGTCTGGGGTTGCTACCCGGGATCACAGGGCCCCAGACCACCGGAATAAAGACTCAAGGACATAACTGCAAGGAGTCTCGGATGCATCCCAGAGGATTGACCATAGTCCAAGGAGAAAAATCATCTTGGGTATCTTCCCTGGAGGAGTCTGGGGTTGCTACCCGGGATGACAGGACCCCAAACCACCGGATAAAAGACTCGGGGATATACCTGCAAGGCGTCTCGGGTGAATACCAGAGGATGGAGCATTGTGCAAGGATAAAAATCATCTTGGGTATCTTCCGTGGAGGAGTCTGGGGTTGCTACCCGGGATCAGAGGACCGCAAAACACCAGAATAAAGACTCAGGGACATACCTGCAAGGACTCTCCGATGCATCCCAGAGGATGGAGCACTGTCAAGAGAGAAAAGCATCTTGGGTATCTTCCCTGGAGGAGTCTGGGGTTGCAAACCGGCATTACAGGGCCCCAAACCACAGGAACCATCTCTGCGGGAGACGGCTGGGAAGAATCTAAGGTTCATCCCAGAGGATGGAGCATTGCCCAAGGAGAAAAATCATCTTGGGTATCTTCCCTGGAGGAGTCTGGGGTTGCTACCCGGGATCAGAGGACCGCAAACCACCAGAATAAAGACTCAGGGACATACCTGCAAGGAGTCTCCGATGCATCGCAGAGGATGGACAACAGTCCAAGGAGAAAAATCATCTTGGGTATCTTCCCTGGAGGAGTCTGGGGTTGCTACCCGGGATTACAGGGCCCCAAACGACCAGAATAAAGACTCAGGGACATACCTGCAAGGAGTCTCCGATGCATCCCAGAGGATGGACCACTGTCAAGAGAGAAAAATCATCTTGGGTATCTTCCCTGGAGGAGTCTGGGGTTGCTACCCGGGATGACAGGACCCCAAACCACCGGATAAAAGACTCGGGGATATACCTGCAAGGCGTCTCGGGTGAATCCCAGAGGATGGAGCATTGTGCAAGGATAAAAATCATCTTGGCTATCTTCCCTGGAGGAGTCTGGGGTTGCTACCCGGGATCAGAGGACCGCAAAACACCAGAATAAAGACTCAGGGACATACCTGGAAGGAGTTTCCGATACATCCCAGACGATGGACCACTGTCAAGAGAGAAAAATCATCTTGGGTATCTTCCCTGGAGGAGTCTGGGGTTTCTACCCGGGATCACAGGGTCCTAAATCACCGAAAAAAAGACTCGGGGACACAACTGCAAGGAAGCTCACGTGAATCCCAGAGGATGGAGCATTGTCCATGGAGAAAAATCATCTTGGGTGTTTTCCCTAGAGGAGTCTGGGATTGCTACCCGGGATCACAGGGCCCCAGACCACCGCAATAAAGACTCAGGGCCATAACTGAAAGGAGTCTCAGATGCATCCCAGAGGATGGAGCATTGCCCAAGGAGAAAAATCATCTCGGGTATCTTCCCTGGAGGAGTCTGGGGTTGCTACCTCGGATCACAGGGCCCTAAAGCATTGCAGAAAACTCTGCGGGAGACGCCTGGGAGGAGTTCTGGGTATATCCTGCAGGATGGACCACTGTCAAGAGAGAAAAATCATCTTGGGTATCTTCCCTGGAGGAGTCTGGGGTTGCTACCCGGGAAGACAGGACCCCAAACCACCGGATAAAAGACTCGGGGACATACCTGCGAGGAGTCTCGGGTGAATCCCAGAGGATGGAGCATTGTCCAAGGAGAAAAATCATCTTGGCTATCTTCCCTGGAGGAGTCTGGGGTTGCTACCCGGGATCAGAGGACCGCAAACCACCAGAATAAAGACTCAGGGACATACCTGCAAGGAGTCTCCGATGCATCCCAGAGGATGGACCACTGTCAAGAGAGAAAAATCATCTTGGGTATCTTCCCTGGAGGAGTCTGGGGTTGCTACCCGGGATCACAGGGCCCGAAAGCATTGCAGAAAACTCTGCGGGAGACGCCTGGGAGGAGTTCTGGGTAGATCCCGCAGGATGGACCACTGTCAAGAGAGAAAAAGCATCTTGGTTATCTTCCCTGGAGGAGTCTGGGGTTGCTACCCGGGATCACAGGGCCCCAGACCACCGGAATAAAGACTCAAGGACATAACTGCAAGGAGTCTCGGATGCATCCCAGAGGATGGACCATAGTCCAAGGAGAAAAATCATCTTGGGTATCTTCCCTGGAGGAGTCTGGGGTTGCTACCCGGGATGACAGGACCCCAAACCACCGGATAAAAGACTCGGGGATATACCTGCAAGGCGTCTCGGGTGAATCCCAGAGGATGGAGCATTGTGCAAGGATAAAAATCATCTTGGCTATCTTCCCTGGAGGAGTCTGGGGTTGCTACCCGGGATCAGAGGACCGCAAAACACCAGAATAAAGACTCAGGGACATACATGGAAGGAGTTTCCGATACATCCCAGACGATGGACCACTGTCAAGAGAGAAAAATCATCTTGGGTATCTTCCCTGGAGGAGTCTGGGGTTGCTACCCGGGATCACAGGGCCCTAAAGCATTGGAGATAACTCTGCGGGAGACGCCTGGGAGGAGTTCTGGGTAGATCCCGCAGGATGGACCACTGTCAAGAGAGAAAAAGCATCTTGGGTATCTTCCCTGGAGGAGTCTGGGGTTGCTACCCGGGATCACAGGGCCCTAAATCCCAGGAAGAAAACATTCAGAAACAGAGCTGGGAGGAGTCTCGGGTGCATCCTGCCCGATGGAGCATTGTCCAAGGAGAAAAATCATCTCGGGTATCTTCCCTGGAGGAGTCTGGGGTTGCTACCCAGGATCACAGGGACCCAGACCACCGGAATAAAGACTCAGGGACATAACTGCAAGGAGTCTCGGATGCATCCCAGAGGATGGAGCATTGCTCAAGGATACAAATCATCTTGCGTATCTTCCCAGTAGGAGTCTGGGGTTGCTACCTCGGATCACAGGGCCCTAAAGCATTGCAGAAAACTCTGCGGGAGACGTCTGGGAGGAGTTCTGGGTATATCCTGCAGGATGGACCACTGTCAAGACAGAAAAATCATCTTGGGTATCTTCCCTGGAGGAGTCTGGGGTTGCTACCAGGGATGACAGGACCCCAAACCACCGGATAAAAGACTCGGGGACATACCTGCGAGGAGTCTCGGGTGAATCCCAGAGGATGGAGCATTGTCCAAGGAGAAAAATCATCTTGGGTATCTTCCCTGGAGGAGTCTGGGGTTGCTACCCGGGATCAGAGGACCGCAAACCACCAGAATAAAGACTCAGGGACATACCTGCAAGGAGTCTCCGATGCATCCCAGAGGATGGACCACTGTCAAGAGAGAAAAATCATCTCCGGTATCTTCCCTGGAGGAGTCTGGGGTTGCTACCCGGGATCACAGGGCCCTAAAGCATTGCAGAAAACTCTGCGGGAGACGCCTGGGAGGAGTTCTGGGTAGATCCCGCAGGATGGACCACTGTCAAGAGAGAAAAATCATCCTGGTATCTTCCCTGGAGGAGTCTGGGGTTGCTACCCGGGATCACAGGGCCCCAGACCACCGGAATAAAGACTCAGGGACATAACTGCAAGGAGTCTCGGATGCATCCCAGAGGATGGAGCATTGCTCAAGGATAAAAATCATCTCGTGTATCTTCCCTGGAGGAGTCTGGGGTTGCTACCTGGGATCACAGGACCCTAAACCCCAGGAAGAAAACATTCAGAGACAGAGCTGGGAGGAGTCTCGGGTGCATCCTGCAGGATGGACAATAGTCCAAGGATAAAAATCATCTCAGGTATCTTCCCTGGAGGAGTCTGGGGTTGCTACCCGGGATCACAGGGCCCTAAAGCATTGCAGAAAACTCTGCGGGAGACGCCTGGGAGGAGTTCTGGGTAGATCCCGCAGGATGGACCACTATCAAGAGAGAAAAATCATCTCGGCTATCTTTTCTGGAGGAGTCTGGGGTTTCTACCCGGGATCACAGGGTCCTAAATCACCGAAAAAAAGACTCGGGGACACAACTGCAAGGAAGCTCACGTGAATCCCAGAGGATGGAGCATTGTCCATGGAGAAAAATCATCTTGGGTGTTTTCCCTAGAGGAGTCTGGGATTGCTACCCGGGATCACAGGGCCCCAGACCACCGCAATAAAGACTCAGGGCCATAACTGAAAGGAGTCTCAGATGCATCCCAGAGGATGGAGCATTGCCCAAGGAGAAAAATCATCTCGGGTATCTTCCCTGGAGGAGTCTGGGGTTGCTACCTCGGATCACAGGGCCCTAAAGCATTGCAGAAAACTCTGCGGGAGACGCCTGGGAGGAGTTCTGGGTATATCCTGCAGGATGGACCACTGTCAAGAGAGAAAAATCATCTTGGGTATCTTCCCTGGAGGAGTCTGGGGTTGCTACCCGGGAAGACAGGACCCCAAACCACCGGATAAAAGACTCGGGGACATACCTGCGAAGAGTCTCGGGTGAATCCCAGAGGATGGAGCATTGTCCAAGGAGAAAAATCATCTTGGCTATCTTCCCTGGAGGAGTCTGGGGTTGCTACCCGGGATCAGAGGACCGCAAACCACCAGAATAAAGACTCAGGGACATACCTGCAAGGAGTCTCCGATGCATCCCAGAGGATGGACCACTGTCAAGAGAGAAAAATCATCTTGGGTATCTTCCCTGGAGGAGTCTGGGGTTGCTACCCGGGATCACAGGGCCCTAAAGCATTGCAGAAAACTCTGCGGGAGACTTCTGGGAGGAGTTCTGGGTAGATCCCGCAGGATGGACCACTGTCAAGAGAGAAAAAGCATCTTGGGTATCTTCCCTGGAGGAGTCTGGGGTTGCTACCCGGGATCACAGGGCCCCAGACCACCGGAATAAAGACTCAGGGACATAACTGCAAGGAGTCTCGGATGCATCCCAGAGGATGGACAATAGTCCAAGGAGAAAAATCATCTTGGGTTTCTTCCCTGGAGGAGTCTGGGGTTGCTACCAGGGATGACAGGACCCCAAACCACCGGAAAAATGTCTGCGGAAGACGCCTGGGAGGAATCTCGGATGCATCCCAGAGGATGGAGCATTGTCCAAGGAGAAAAATCATCTCGGGTATCTTTCCTGGAGGAGTCTGGGGTTGCTACCTGGGATCACAGGGCCCTAAAGCATTGCAGAAAACTCTGCGGTAGACGCCTGGGAGGAGTTCTGGGTAGATCCCGCAGGATGGACCACTGTCAAGAGAGAAAAATCATCTTGGGTATCTTCCCTGGAGGAGTCTGGGGCTTCTACCCGGGATCACAGGGTCCTAAATCACCGAAAAAAAGACTCGGGGACACAACTGCAAGGAGGCTCATGTGAATCCCAGAGGATGGAGCATTGTCCATGGCGAAAAATCATCTTGGGTATTTTCCCTGGAGGAGTCTGGGATTGCTACCCGGGATCACAGGGCCCCAGACCACCACAATAAAGACTCAGGTCCATAACTGAAAGGAGTCTCAGATGCATCCCAGAGGATGGAGCATTGCCCAAGGATAAAAATCATCTCGGGTATCTTCCCTGGAGGAGTCTGGGTTTGCTACCCGGGATTACAGGGCCCCAAACCACAGGAAAAATGTCTGTGGGAGACCTCTGGGAGGAATCTCAGATGCATCCCAGACGATGGAGCATTGCCCAAGGATAAAAATCATCTTGGGTATCTTCCCTGGAGGAGTCTGGGGTTGCTACTCGGGATCAGAGGACCCCAAACCACCGGAATAAAGCCTCAGGGACATACCTGCAAGGAGTCTCCGATGCATCGCAGAGGATGGAGCATTGTCCAAGGATAAAAATCATCTTGGGTATCTTCCTGGAGGAGTCTGGGTTTGCTACCCGGGATGACAGGACCCCAAATCACCGGAAAAAAGACTCGGGGACATACCTGCGAGGAGTCTCGGGTGTATCCCAGAGGATGGAGCATTGTCCAAGGAGAAAAATCATCTTGGGTATCTACCCTGGAAGAGTCTGGGGTTGCTACCCGGGATCAGAGGACCGCAAACCACCAGAATAAAGACTCAGGGACATACCTGCAAGGAGTCTCCGATGCATCCCAGAGGATGGACCACTGTCAAGAGAGAAAAATCATCTTGGGTATCTTCCCTGGAGGAGTCTGGGGTTGCTACCCGGGATCACAGGGCCCTAAAGCATTGCAGAAAACTCTGCGGGAGACGCCTGGGAGGAGTTCTGGGTAGATCCCGCAGGATGGACCACTGTCAAGAGAGAAAAATCATCCTGGGTATCTTCCCTGGAGGAGTCTGGGGTTGCTACCCGGGATCACAGGGCCCCAGACCACCGGAATAAAGACTCAGGGACATAACTGCAAGGAGTCTCGGATGCATCCCAGAGGATGGAGCATTGCTCAAGGATAAAAATCATCTCGGGTATCTTCCTTGGAGGAGTCTGGGGTTGCTACCTGGGATCACAGGACCCTAAACCCCAGGAAGAAAACATTCAGAAACAGAGCTGGGAGGAGTCTCGGGTGCATCCTGCAGGATGGACAATAGTCCAAGGATAAAAATCATCTAAGGTATCTTCCCTGGAGGAGTCTGGGGTTGCTACCCGGGATCACAGGGCCCCAGACCACCGCAATAAAGACTCAGGGCCATAACTGAAAGGAGTCTCAGATGCATCCCAGAGAATGGAGCATTGCCCAAGGATAAAAATCATCTCGGGTATCTTCCCTGGAGGAGTCTGGGTTTCCTACCCAAGATTACAGGGCCCCAAACCACAGGAAAAATGTCTGTGGGAGACCTCTGGGAGGAATCGCGGATGCATCCCAGAGGATGGAGCATTGCCCAAGGAGAAAAAACATCTCGGGTATCTTCCCTGGAGGAGTCTGGGGTTGCTACCTCGGATCACAGGGCCCTAAAGCATTGCAGAAAACTCTGCGGGAGACGCCTGGGAGGAGTTCTGGGTATATCCTGCAGGATGGACCACAGTCAAGAGAGAAAAATCATCTTGGGTATCTTCCCTGGAGGAGTCTGGGGTTGCTACCCGGGATGACAGGACCCCAAACCACCGGATAAAAGACTCGGGGACATACCTGCGAGGTGTCTCGGGTGAATCCCAGAGGATGGAGCACTGTCCAAGGAGAAAAATCATCTTGGGTATCTTCCCTGGAGGAGTCTGGGGTTGCTACCCGGGATGAGAGGACGGCAAACCACCAGAATAAAGACTCAGGGACATATCTGCAAGGAGTCTCCGATGCATCCCAGAGGATGGACCACTGTCAAGAGAGAAAAATCATCTTGGGTATCTTCCCTGGAGGAGTCTGGGGTTGCTACCCGGGATTACAGGGCCCCAAACGACCAGAATAAAGACTCAGGGACATACCTGCAAGGAGTCTCCGATGCATCCCAGAGGATGGACCACTGTCAAGAGAGAAAAATCATCTTGGGTATCTTCCCTGGAGGAGTCTGGGGTTGCTACCCGGGATCAGAGGACCGCAAACCACCAGAATAAAGACTCAGGGACATACCTGCAAGGAGTCTCCGATGCATCCCAGAGGATGGACCACTGTCAAGAGAGAAAAATCATCTTGGGTATCTTCCCTGGAGGAGTCTGGGGTTGCTACCCGGGATGACAGGACCCCAAACCACCGGATAAAAGACTCGGGGATATACCTGCAAGGAGTCTCGGGTGAATCCCAGAGGATGGAGCATTGTGCAAGGATAAAAATCATCTTGGCTATCTTCCCTGGAGGAGTCTGGGGTTGCTACGCGGGATCAGAGGACCGCAAAACACCAGAATAAAGACTCAGGGACATACATGGAAGGAGTTTCCGATACATCCCAGACGATGGACCACTGTCAAGAGAGAAAAATCATCTTGGGTATCTTCCCTGGAGGAGTCTGGGGTTGCTACCCGGGATCACAGGGCCCTAAAGCATTGGAGAAAACTCTGCGGGAGACGCCTGGGAGGAGTTCTGGGTAGATCCCGCAGGATGGACCACTGTCAAGAGAGAAAAAGCATCTTGGGTATCTTCCCTGGAGGAGTCTGGCGTTGCTACCCGGGATCACAGGGCCCCAGACCACCGGAATAAAGACTCAGGGACATAACTGCAAGGAGTCTCGGATGCATCCCAGAGGATGGAGCATTGCTCAAGGATACAAATCATCTTGCGTATCTTCCCAGTAGGAGTCTGGGGTTGCTACCTCGGATCACAGGGCCCTAAAGCATTGCAGAAAACTCTGCGGGAGACGCCTGGGAGGAGTTCTGGGTAGATCCTGCAGGATGGACCACTGTCAAGAGAGAAAAATCATCTTGGGTATCTTCCCTGGAGGAGTCTGGGGTTGCTACCCGGGATGACAGGACCCCAAACCACCGGATAAAAGACTCGGGGACATACCTGCGAGGAGTCTCGGGTGAATCCCAGAGGATGGAGCATTGTCCAAGGAGAAAAATCATCTTGGGTATCTTCCCTGGAGGAGTCTGGGGTTGCTACCCGGGATCAGAGGACCGCAAACCACCAGAATAAAGACTCAGGGACATACCTGCAAGGAGTCTCCGATGCATCCCAGAGGATGGACCACTGTCAAGAGAGAAAAATCATCTTGGGTATCTTCCCTGGAGGAGTCTGGGGTTGCTACCCGGGATCACAGGGCCCTAAAGCATTGCAGAAAACTCTGCGGGAGACGCCTGGGAGGAGTTCTGGGTAGATCCCGCAGGATGGACCACTGTCAAGAGAGAAAAATCATCCTGGTATCTTCCCTGGAGGAGTCTGGGGTTGCTACCCGGGATCACAGGGCCCCAGACCACCGGAATAAAGACTCAGGGACATAACTGCAAGGAGTCTCGGATGCATCCCAGAGGATGGAGCATTGCTCAAGGATAAAAATCATCTCGGGTATCTTCCCTGGAGGAGTCTGGGGTTGCTACCTGGGATCACAGGACCCTAAACCCCAGGAAGAAAACATTCAGAAACAGAGCTGGGAGGAGTCTCGGGTGCATCCTGCAGGATGGACAATAGTCCAAGGATAAAAATCATCTCAGGAATCTTCCCTGGAGGAGTCTGGGGTTGCTACCCGGGATCACAGGGCCCTAAAGCATTGCAGAAAACTCTGCGGGAGACGCCTGGGAGGAGTTCTGGGTAGATCCCGCAGGATGGACCACTATCAAGAGAGAAAAATCATCTCGGCTATCTTTTCTGGAGGAGTCTGGGGTTTCTACCCGGGATCACAGGGTCCTAAATCACCGAAAAAAAGACTCGGGGACACAACTGCAAGGAAGCTCACGTGAATCCCAGAGGATGGAGCATTGTCCATGGAGAAAAATCATCTTGGGTGTTTTCCCTAGAGGAGTCTGGGATTGCTACCCGGGATCACAGGGACCCAGACTACCGGAATAAAGACTCAGGGACATAACTGCAAGGAGTCTCGGATGCATCCCAGAGGATGGACAATAGTCCAAGGAGAAAAATCATCTTGGGTATCTTCCCTGGAGGAGTCTGGGGTTGCTACCCGGGATGACAGGACCCCAAACCACCGGATAAAAGACTCGGGGATATACCTGCAAGGCGTCTCGGGTGAATCCCAGAGGATGGAGCATTGTGCAAGGATAAAAATCATCTTGGGTATCTTCCCTGGAGGAGTCTGGGATTGCTACCCGGGATCAGAGGACCGCAAAACACCAGAATAAAGACTCAGGGACATACCTGGAAGGAGTCTCCGATGCATCCCAGAGGATGGACCACTGTCAAGAGAGAACAAGCATCTTGGGTATCTTCCCTGGAGGAGTCTGGGGTTGCAACCCGGGATCACAGGGCCCCAGACCACCGGAATAAAGACTCAGGGACATAACTGCAAGGAGTCTCGGATGCATCCCAGAGGATGGACAATAGTCCAAGGAGAAAAATCATCTTGGGTATCTTCCCTGGAGGAGTCTGGGGTTGCTACCCGGGATCACAGGGCCCTAAAGCATTGGAGAAAACTCTGCGAGAGACGCCTGGGAGGAGTTCTGGGTAGATCCCGCAAGATGGACCACTGTCAAGAGAGAAAAAGCATCTTGGTTATCTTCCCTGGAGGAGTCTGGGGTACCTACCCGGGATCACAGGGCCCCAGACCACCGGAATAAAGACTCAAGGACATAACTGCAAGGAGTCTCGGATGCATCCCAGAGGATTGACCATAGTCCAAGGAGAAAAATCATCTTGGGTATCTTCCCTGGAGGAGTCTGGGGTTGCTACCCGGGATGACAGGACCCCAAACCACCGGATAAAAGACTCGGGGATATACCTGCAAGGCGTCTCGGGTGAATACCAGAGGATGGAGCATTGTGCAAGGATAAAAATCATCTTGGGTATCTTCCGTGGAGGAGTCTGGGGTTGCTACCCGGGATCAGAGGACCGCAAAACACCAGAATAAAGACTCAGGGACATACCTGCAAGGACTCTCCGATGCATCCCAGAGGATGGACCACTGTCAAGAGAGAAAAGCATCTTGGGTATCTTCCCTGGAGGAGTCTGGGGTTGCAAACCGGCATTACAGGGCCCCAAACCACAGGAACCATCTCTGCGGGAGACGGCTGGGAAGAATCTAAGGTTCATCCCAGAGGATGGAGCATTGCCCAAGGAGAAAAATCATCTTGGGTATCTTCCCTGGAGGAGTCTGGGGTTGCTACCCGGGATCAGAGGACCGCAAACCACCAGAATAAAGACTCAGGGACATACCTGCAAGGAGTCTCCGATGCATCGCAGAGGATGGACAACAGTCCAAGGAGAAAAATCATCTTGGGTATCTTCCCTGGAGGAGTCTGGGGTTGCTACCCGGGATTACAGGGCCCCAAACGACCAGAATAAAGACTCAGGGACATACCTGCAAGGAGTCTCCGATGCATCCCAGAGGATGGACCACTGTCAAGAGAGAAAAATCATCTTGGGTATCTTCCCTGGAGGAGTCTGGGGTTGCTACCCGGGATGACAGGACCCCAAACCACCGGATAAAAGACTCGGGGATATACCTGCAAGGCGTCTCGGGTGAATCCCAGAGGATGGAGCATTGTGCAAGGATAAAAATCATCTTGGCTATCTTCCCTGGAGGAGTCTGGGGTTGCTACCCGGGATCAGAGGACCGCAAAACACCAGAATAAAGACTCAGGGACATACCTGGAAGGAGTTTCCGATACATCCCAGACGATGGACCACTGTCAAGAGAGAAAAATCATCTTGGGTATCTTCCCTGGAGGAGTCTGGGGTTTCTACCCGGGATCACAGGGTCCTAAATCACCGAAAAAAAGACTCGGGGACACAACTGCAAGGAAGCTCACGTGAATCCCAGAGGATGGAGCATTGTCCATGGAGAAAAATCATCTTGGGTGTTTTCCCTAGAGGAGTCTGGGATTGCTACCCGGGATCACAGGGCCCCAGACCACCGCAATAAAGACTCAGGGCCATAACTGAAAGGAGTCTCAGATGCATCCCAGAGGATGGAGCATTGCCCAAGGAGAAAAATCATCTCGGGTATCTTCCCTGGAGGAGTCTGGGGTTGCTACCTCGGATCACAGGGCCCTAAAGCATTGCAGAAAACTCTGCGGGAGACGCCTGGGAGGAGTTCTGGGTATATCCTGCAGGATGGACCACTGTCAAGAGAGAAAAATCATCTTGGGTATCTTCCCTGGAGGAGTCTGGGGTTGCTACCCGGGAAGACAGGACCCCAAACCACCGGATAAAAGACTCGGGGACATACCTGCGAGGAGTCTCGGGTGAATCCCAGAGGATGGAGCATTGTCCAAGGAGAAAAATCATCTTGGCTATCTTCCCTGGAGGAGTCTGGGGTTGCTACCCGGGATCAGAGGACCGCAAACCACCAGAATAAAGACTCAGGGACATACCTGCAAGGAGTCTCCGATGCATCCCAGAGGATGGACCACTGTCAAGAGAGAAAAATCATCTTGGGTATCTTCCCTGGAGGAGTCTGGGGTTGCTACCCGGGATCACAGGGCCCGAAAGCATTGCAGAAAACTCTGCGGGAGACGCCTGGGAGGAGTTCTGGGTAGATCCCGCAGGATGGACCACTGTCAAGAGAGAAAAAGCATCTTGGTTATCTTCCCTGGAGGAGTCTGGGGTTGCTACCCGGGATCACAGGGCCCCAGACCACCGGAATAAAGACTCAAGGACATAACTGCAAGGAGTCTCGGATGCATCCCAGAGGATGGACCATAGTCCAAGGAGAAAAATCATCTTGGGTATCTTCCCTGGAGGAGTCTGGGGTTGCTACCCGGGAAGACAGGACCCCAAACCACCGGATAAAAGACTCGGGGATATACCTGCAAGGCGTCTCGGGTGAATCCCAGAGGATGGAGCATTGTGCAAGGATAAAAATCATCTTGGCTATCTTCCCTGGAGGAGTCTGGGGTTGCTACCCGGGATCAGAGGACCGCAAAACACCAGAATAAAGACTCAGGGACATACATGGAAGGAGTTTCCGATACATCCCAGACGATGGACCACTGTCAAGAGAGAAAAATCATCTTGGGTATCTTCCCTGGAGGAGTCTGGGGTTGCTACCCGGGATCACAGGGCCCTAAAGCATTGGAGAAAACTCTGCGGGAGACGCCTGGGAGGAGTTCTGGGTAGATCCCGCAGGATGGACCACTGTCAAGAGAGAAAAAGCATCTTGGGTATCTTCCCTGGAGGAGTCTGGGGTTGCTACCCGGGATCACAGGGCCCTAAATCCCAGGAAGAAAACATTCAGAAACAGAGCTGGGAGGAGTCTCGGGTGCATCCTGCCCGATGGAGCATTGTCCAAGGAGAAAAATCATCTCGGGTATCTTCCCTGGAGGAGTCTGGGGTTGCTACCCAGGATCACAGGGACCCAGACCACCGGAATAAAGACTCAGGGACATAACTGCAAGGAGTCTCGGATGCATCCCAGAGGATGGAGCATTGCTCAAGGATACAAATCATCTTGCGTATCTTCCCAGTAGGAGTCTGGGGTTGCTACCTCGGATCACAGGGCCCTAAAGCATTGCAGAAAACTCTGCGGGAGACGTCTGGGAGGAGTTCTGGGTATATCCTGCAGGATGGACCACTGTCAAGACAGAAAAATCATCTTGGGTATCTTCCCTGGAGGAGTCTGGGGTTGCTACCAGGGATGACAGGACCCCAAACCACCGGATAAAAGACTCGGGGACATACCTGCGAGGAGTCTCGGGTGAATCCCAGAGGATGGAGCATTGTCCAAGGAGAAAAATCATCTTGGGTATCTTCCCTGGAGGAGTCTGGGGTTGCTACCCGGGATCAGAGGACCGCAAACCACCAGAATAAAGACTCAGGGACATACCTGCAAGGAGTCTCCGATGCATCCCAGAGGATGGACCACTGTCAAGAGAGAAAAATCATCTCCGGTATCTTCCCTGGAGGAGTCTGGGGTTGCTACCCGGGATCACAGGGCCCTAAAGCATTGCAGAAAACTCTGCGGGAGACGCCTGGGAGGAGTTCTGGGTAGATCCCGCAGGATGGACCACTGTCAAGAGAGAAAAATCATCCTGGTATCTTCCCTGGAGGAGTCTGGGGTTGCTACCCGGGATCACAGGGCCCCAGACCACCGGAATAAAGACTCAGGGACATAACTGCAAGGAGTCTCGGATGCATCCCAGAGGATGGAGCATTGCTCAAGGATAAAAATCATCTCGTGTATCTTCCCTGGAGGAGTCTGGGGTTGCTACCTGGGATCACAGGACCCTAAACCCCAGGAAGAAAACATTCAGAAACAGAGCTGGGAGGAGTCTCGGGTGCATCCTGCAGGATGGACAATAGTCCAAGGATAAAAATCATCTCAGGTATCTTCCCTGGAGGAGTCTGGGGTTGCTACCCGGGATCACAGGGCCCTAAAGCATTGCAGAAAACTCTGCGGGAGACGCCTGGGAGGAGTTCTGGGTAGATCCCGCAGGATGGACCACTATCAAGAGAGAAAAATCATCTCGGCTATCTTTTCTGGAGGAGTCTGGGGTTTCTACCCGGGATCACAGGGTCCTAAATCACCGAAAAAAAGACTCGGGGACACAACTGCAAGGAAGCTCACGTGAATCCCAGAGGATGGAGCATTGTCCATGGAGAAAAATCATCTTGGGTGTTTTCCCTAGAGGAGTCTGGGATTGCTACCCGGGATCACAGGGCCCCAGACCACCGCAATAAAGACTCAGGGCCATAACTGAAAGGAGTCTCAGATGCATCCCAGAGGATGGAGCATTGCCCAAGGAGAAAAATCATCTCGGGTATCTTCCCTGGAGGAGTCTGGGGTTGCTACCTCGGATCACAGGGCCCTAAAGCATTGCAGAAAACTCTGCGGGAGACGCCTGGGAGGAGTTCTGGGTATATCCTGCAGGATGGACCACTGTCAAGAGAGAAAAATCATCTTGGGTATCTTCCCTGGAGGAGTCTGGGGTTGCTACCCGGGAAGACAGGACCCCAAACCACCGGATAAAAGACTCGGGGACATACCTGCGAGGAGTCTCGGGTGAATCCCAGAGGATGGAGCACTGTCCAAGGAGAAAAATCATCTTGGCTATCTTCCCTGGAGGAGTCTGGGGTTGCTACCCGGGATCAGAGGACCGCAAACCACCAGAATAAAGACTCAGGGACATACCTGCAAGGAGTCTCCGATGCATCCCAGAGGATGGAACACTGTCAAGAGAGAAAAATCATCTTGGGTATCTTCCCTGGAGGAGTCTGGGGTTGCTACCCGGGATCACAGGGCCCTAAAGCATTGCAGAAAACTCTGCGGGAGACTTCTGGGAGGAGTTCTGGGTAGATCCCGCAGGATGGACCACTGTCAAGAGAGAAAAAGCATCTTGGGTATCTTCCCTGGAGGAGTCTGGGGTTGCTACCCGGGATCACAGGGCCCCAGACCACCGGAATAAAGACTCAGGGACATAACTGCAAGGAGTCTCGGATGCATCCCAGAGGATGGACAATAGTCCAAGGAGAAAAATCATCTTGGGTTTCTTCCCTGGAGGAGTCTGGGGTTGCTACCAGGGATGACAGGACCCCAAACCACCGGAAAAATGTCTGCGGAAGACGCCTGGGAGGAATCTCGGATGCATCCCAGAGGATGGAGCATTGTCCAAGGAGAAAAATCATCTCGGGTATCTTCCCTGGAGGAGTCTGGGGTTGCTACCTGGGATCACAGGGCCCTAAAGCATTGCAGAAAACTCTGCGGGAGACGCCTGGGAGGAGTTCTGGGTAGATCCCGCAGGATGGACCACTGTCAAGAGAGAAAAATCATCTTGGGTATCTTCCCTGGAGGAGTCTGGGGCTTCTACCCGGGATCACAGGGTCCTAAATCACCGAAAAAAAGACTCGGGGACACAACTGCAAGGAGGCTCATGTGAATCCCAGAGGATGGAGCATTGTCCATGGCGAAAAATCATCTTGGGTATTTTCCCTGAAGGAGTCTGGGATTGCTACCCGGGATCACAGGGCCCCAGACCACCACAATAAAGACTCAGGTCCATAACTGAAAGGAGTCTCAGATGCATCCCAGAGGATGGAGCATTGCCCAAGGATAAAAATCATCTCGGGTATCTTCCCTGGAGGAGTCTGGGTTTGCTACCCGGGATTACAGGGCCCCAAACCACAGGAAAAATGTCTGTGGGAGACCTCTGGGAGGAATCTCAGATGCATCCCAGACGATGGAGCATTGCCCAAGGATAAAAATCATCTTGGGTATCTTCCCTGGAGGAGTCTGGGGTTGCTACTCGGGATCAGAGGACCCCAAACCACCGGAATAAAGCCTCAGGGACATACCTGCAAGGAGTCTCCGATGCATCGCAGAGGATGGAGCATTGTCCAAGGATAAAAATCATCTTGGGTATCTTCCTGGAGGAGTCTGGGTTTGCTACCCGGGATGACAGGACCCCAAATCACCGGAAAAAAGACTCGGGGACATACCTGCGAGGAGTCTCGGGTGTATCCCAGAGGATGGAGCATTGTCCAAGGAGAAAAATCATCTTGGGTATCTACCCTGGAAGAGTCTGGGGTTGCTACCCGGGATCACAGGGCCCTAAAGCATTGCAGAAAACTCTGCGGGAGACGCCTGGGAGGAGTTCTGGGTAGATCCCGCAGGATGGACCACTGTCAAGAGAGAAAAATCATCCTGGGTATCTTCCCTGGAGGAGTCTGGGGTTGCTACCCGGGATCACAGGGCCCCAGACCACCGGAATAAAGACTCAGGGACATAACTGCAAGGAGTCTCGGATGCATCCCAGAGGATGGAGCATTGCTCAAGGATAAAAATCATCTCGGGTATCTTCCTTGGAGGAGTCTGGGGTTGCTACCTGGGATCACAGGACCCTAAACCCCAGGAAGAAAACATTCAGAAACAGAGCTGGGAGGAGTCTCGGGTGCATCCTGCAGGATGGACAATAGTCCAAGGATAAAAATCATCTAAGGTATCTTCCCTGGAGGAGTCTGGGGTTGCTACCCGGGATCACAGGGCCCCAGACCACCGCAATAAAGACTCAGGGCCATAACTGAAAGGAGTCTCAGATGCATCCCAGAGAATGGAGCATTGCCCAAGGATAAAAATCATCTCGGGTATCTTCCCTGGAGGAGTCTGGGTTTCCTACCCAAGATTACAGGGCCCCAAACCACAGGAAAAATGTCTGTGGGAGACCTCTGGGAGGAATCGCGGATGCATCCCAGAGGATGGAGCATTGCCCAAGGAGAAAAAACATCTCGGGTATCTTCCCTGGAGGAGTCTGGGGTTGCTACCTCGGATCACAGGGCCCTAAAGCATTGCAGAAAACTCTGCGGGAGACGCCTGGGAGGAGTTCTGGGTATATCCTGCAGGATGGACCACAGTCAAGAGAGAAAAATCATCTTGGGTATCTTCCCTGGAGGAGTCTGGGGTTGCTACCCGGGATGACAGGACCCCAAACCACCGGATAAAAGACTCGGGGACATACCTGCGAGGTGTCTCGGGTGAATCCCAGAGGATGGAGCACTGTCCAAGGAGAAAAATCATCTTGGGTATCTTCCCTGGAGGAGTCTGGGGTTGCTACCCGGGATGAGAGGACGGCAAACCACCAGAATAAAGACTCAGGGACATATCTGCAAGGAGTCTCCGATGCATCCCAGAGGATGGACCACTGTCAAGAGAGAAAAATCATCTTGGGTATCTTCCCTGGAGGAGTCTGGGGTTGCTACCCGGGATTACAGGGCCCCAAACGACCAGAATAAAGACTCAGGGACATACCTGCAAGGAGTCTCCGATGCATCCCAGAGGATGGACCACTGTCAAGAGAGAAAAATCATCTTGGGTATCTTCCCTGGAGGAGTCTGGGGTTGCTACCCGGGATCAGAGGACCGCAAACCACCAGAATAAAGACTCAGGGACATACCTGCAAGGAGTCTCCGATGCATCCCAGAGGATGGACCACTGTCAAGAGAGAAAAATCATCTTGGGTATCTTCCCTGGAGGAGTCTGGGGTTGCTACCCGGGATGACAGGACCCCAAACCACCGGATAAAAGACTCGGGGATATACCTGCAAGGAGTCTCGGGTGAATCCCAGAGGATGGAGCATTGTGCAAGGATAAAAATCATCTTGGCTATCTTCCCTGGAGGAGTCTGGGGTTGCTACGCGGGATCAGAGGACCGCAAAACACCAGAATAAAGACTCAGGGACATACATGGAAGGAGTTTCCGATACATCCCAGACGATGGACCACTGTCAAGAGAGAAAAATCATCTTGGGTATCTTCCCTGGAGGAGTCTGGGGTTGCTACCCGGGATCACAGGGCCCTAAAGCATTGGAGAAAACTCTGCGGGAGACGCCTGGGAGGAGTTCTGGGTAGATCCCGCAGGATGGACCACTGTCAAGAGAGAAAAAGCATCTTGGGTATCTTCCCTGGAGGAGTCTGGGGTTGCTACCCGGGATCACAGGGCACTAAACCCCAGGAAGAAAACATTCAGAAACAGAGCTGGGAGGAGTCTCGGGTGCATCCTGCAGGATGGACAATAGTCCAAGGAGAAAAATCATCTCAGGTAGCTTCCCTGGAGGAGTCTGGGGTTGCTACCCGGGATCACAGGGCCCCAGACCACCGGAATAAAGACTCAGGGACATAACTGCAAGGAGTCTCGGATGCATCCCAGAGGATGGAGCATTGCTCAAGGATACAAATCATCTTGCGTATCTTCCCAGTAGGAGTCTGGGGTTGCTACCTCGGATCACAGGGCCCTAAAGCATTGCAGAAAACTCTGCGGGAGACGCCTGGGAGGAGTTCTGGGTAGATCCTGCAGGATGGACCACTGTCAAGAGAGAAAAATCATCTTGGGTATCTTCCCTGGAGGAGTCTGGGGTTGCTACCCGGGATGACAGGACCCCAAACCACCGGATAAAAGACTCGGGGACATACCTGCGAGGAGTCTCGGGTGAATCCCAGAGGATGGAGCATTGTCCAAGGAGAAAAATCATCTTGGGTATCTTCCCTGGAGGAGTCTGGGGTTGCTACCCGGGATCAGAGGACCGCAAACCACCAGAATAAAGACTCAGGGACATACCTGCAAGGAGTCTCCGATGCATCCCAGAGGATGGACCACTGTCAAGAGAGAAAAATCATCTTGGGTATCTTCCCTGGAGGAGTCTGGGGTTGCTACCCGGGATCACAGGGCCCTAAAGCATTGCAGAAAACTCTGCGGGAGACGCCTGGGAGGAGTTCTGGGTAGATCCCGCAGGATGGACCACTGTCAAGAGAGAAAAATCATCCTGGTATCTTCCCTGGAGGAGTCTGGGGTTGCTACCCGGGATCACAGGGCCCCAGACCACCGGAATAAAGACTCAGGGACATAACTGCAAGGAGTCTCGGATGCATCCCAGAGGATGGAGCATTGCTCAAGGATAAAAATCATCTCGTGTATCTTCCCTGGAGGAGTCTGGGGTTGCTACCTGGGATCACAGGACCCTAAACCCCAGGAAGAAAACATTCAGAAACAGAGCTGGGAGGAGTCTCGGGTGCATCCTGCAGGATGGACAATAGTCCAAGGATAAAAATCATCTCAGGAATCTTCCCTGGAGGAGTCTGGGGTTGCTACCCGGGATCACAGGGCCCTAAAGCATTGCAGAAAACTCTGCGGGAGACGCCTGGGAGGAGTTCTGGGTAGATCCCGCAGGATGGACCACTATCAAGAGAGAAAAATCATCTCGGCTATCTTTTCTGGAGGAGTCTGGGGTTTCTACCCGGGATCACAGGGTCCTAAATCACCGAAAAAAAGACTCGGGGACACAACTGCAAGGAAGCTCACGTGAATCCCAGAGGATGGAGCATTGTCCATGGAGAAAAATCATCTTGGGTGTTTTCCCTAGAGGAGTCTGGGATTGCTACCCGGGATCACAGGGACCCAGACTACCGGAATAAAGACTCAGGGACATAACTGCAAGGAGTCTCGGATGCATCCCAGAGGATGGACAATAGTCCAAGGAGAAAAATCATCTTGGGTATCTTCCCTGGAGGAGTCTGGGGTTGCTACCCGGGATGACAGGACCCCAAACCACCGGATAAAAGACTCGGGGATATACCTGCAAGGCGTCTCGGGTGAATCCCAGAGGATGGAGCATTGTGCAAGGATAAAAATCATCTTGGGTATCTTCCCTGGAGGAGTCTGGGATTGCTACCCGGGATCAGAGGACCGCAAAACACCAGAATAAAGACTCAGGGACATACCTGGAAGGAGTCTCCGATGCATCCCAGAGGATGGACCACTGTCAAGAGAGAACAAGCATCTTGGGTATCTTCCCTGGAGGAGTCTGGGGTTGACACCCGGGATCACAGGGCCCCAGACCACCGGAATAAAGACTCAGGGACATAACTGCAAGGAGTCTCGGATGCATCCCAGAGGATGGACAATAGTCCAAGGAGAAAAATCATCTTGGGTATCTTCCCTGGAGGAGTCTGGGGTTGCTACCCGGGATTACAGGGCCCCAAACCACAGGAAACATGTCTGCGGGAGACGGCTGGGAAGAATCTAAGGTTCATCCCAGACGATGGAGCATTGTCCAAGGAGAATAATCATCTTGGGTATCTTCCCTGGAGGAGTCTGGGGTTGCTACCCGGGATCAGAGGACCGCAAACCACCAGAATAAAGACTCAGGGACATACCTACAAGGAGTCTCCGATGCATCGCAGAGGATGGACAACAGTCCAAGGAGAAAAATCATCTTGGGTATCTTCCCTGGAGGAGTCTGGGGTTGCTACCCGGGATGACAGGACGCCAAACCACAGGAAACATGTCTGCGGGAGACGGCTGGGAAGAATCTAAGGTGCATCTCAGACGATGGAGCATTGTCCAAGGAGAAAAATCATCTTGGGTATCTTCCCTGGAGGAGTCTGGGGTTGCTACCCGGGATTACAGGGCCCCAAACGACCAGAATAAAGACTCAGGGACATACCTGCAAGGAGTCTCCGATGCATCCCAGAGGATGGACCACTGTCAAGAGAGAAAAATCATCTTGGGTATCTTCCCTGGAGGAGTCTGGGGTTGCTACCCGGGATCACAGGCCCCTAAAGCATTGGAGAAAACTCTGTGGGAGACGCCTGGGAGGAGTTCTGGGTAGATCCCGCAGGATGGACCACTGTCAAGAGAGAAAAAGCATCTTGGTTATCTTCCCTGGAGGAGTCTGGGGTTGCTACCCGGGATCACAGGGCCCCAGACCACCGGAATAAAGACTCAAGGACATAACTGCAAGGAGTCTCGGATGCATCCCAGAGGATGGACCATAGTCCAAGGAGAAAAATCATCTTGGGTATCTTCCCTGGAGGAGTCTGGGGTTGCTACCCGGGATGACAGGACCCCAAACCACCGGATAAAAGACTCGGGGATATACCTGCAAGGCGTCTCGGGTGAATCCCAGAGGATGGAGCATTGTCCAAGGATAAAAATCATCTTGGGTATCTTCCCTGGAGGAGTCTGGGATTGCTACCCGGGATCACAGGGCCCTAAAGCATTGCAGAAAACTCTGCGGGAGACGCCTGGGAGGAGTTCTGGGTAGATCCCGCAGGATGGACCACTGTCAAGAGAGAAAAATCATCCTGGTATCTTCCCTGGAGGAGTCTGGGGTTGCTACCCGGGATCACAGGGCCCCAGACCACCGGAATAAAGACTCAGGGACATAACTGCAAGGAGTCTCGGATGCATCCCAGAGGATGGAGCATTGCTCAAGGATAAAAATCATCTCGTGTATCTTCCCTGGAGGAGTCTGGGGTTGCTACCTGGGATCACAGGACCCTAAACCCCAGGAAGAAAACATTCAGAAACAGAGCTGGGAGGAGTCTCGGGTGCATCCTGCAGGATGGACAATAGTCCAAGGATAAAAATCATCTCAGGAATCTTCCCTGGAGGAGTCTGGGGTTGCTACCCGGGATCACAGGGCCCTAAAGCATTGCAGAAAACTCTGCGGGAGACGCCTGGGAGGAGTTCTGGGTAGATCCCGCAGGATGGACCACTATCAAGAGAGAAAAATCATCTCGGCTATCTTTTCTGGAGGAGTCTGGGGTTTCTACCCGGGATCACAGGGTCCTAAATCACCGAAAAAAAGACTCGGGGACACAACTGCAAGGAAGCTCACGTGAATCCCAGAGGATGGAGCATTGTCCATGGAGAAAAATCATCTTGGGTGTTTTCCCTAGAGGAGTCTGGGATTGCTACCCGGGATCACAGGGACCCAGACTACCGGAATAAAGACTCAGGGACATAACTGCAAGGAGTCTCGGATGCATCCCAGAGGATGGACAATAGTCCAAGGAGAAAAATCATCTTGGGTATCTTCCCTGGAGGAGTCTGGGGTTGCTACCCGGGATGACAGGACCCCAAACCACCGGATAAAAGACTCGGGGATATACCTGCAAGGCGTCTCGGGTGAATCCCAGAGGATGGAGCATTGTGCAAGGATAAAAATCATCTTGGGTATCTTCCCTGGAGGAGTCTGGGATTGCTACCCGGGATCAGAGGACCGCAAAACACCAGAATAAAGACTCAGGGACATACCTGGAAGGAGTCTCCGATGCATCCCAGAGGATGGACCACTGTCAAGAGAGAACAAGCATCTTGGGTATCTTCCCTGGAGGAGTCTGGGGTTGCAACCCGGGATCACAGGGCCCCAGACCACCGGAATAAAGACTCAGGGACATAACTGCAAGGAGTCTCGGATGCATCCCAGAGGATGGACAATAGTCCAAGGAGAAAAATCATCTTGGGTATCTTCCCTGGAGGAGTCTGGGGTTGCTACCCGGGATTACAGGGCCCCAAACCACAGGAAACATGTCTGCGGGAGACGGCTGGGAAGAATCTAAGGTTCATCCCAGACGATGGAGCATTGTCCAAGGAGAATAATCATCTTGGGTATCTTTTCTGGAGGAGTCTGGGGTTGCTACCCGGGATCAGAGGACCGCAAACCACCAGAATAAAGACTCAGGGACATACCTACAAGGAGTCTCCGATGCATCGCAGAGGATGGACAACAGTCCAAGGAGAAAAATCATCTTGGGTATCTTCCCTGGAGGAGTCTGGGGTTGCTACCCGGGATGACAGGACGCCAAACCACAGGAAACATGTCTGCGGGAGACGGCTGGGAAGAATCTAAGGTGCATCTCAGACGATGGAGCATTGTCCAAGGAGAAAAATCATCTTGGGTATCTTCCCTGGAGGAGTCTGGGGTTGCTACCCGGGATTACAGGGCCCCAAACGACCAGAATAAAGACTCAGGGACATACCTGCAAGGAGTCTCCGATGCATCCCAGAGGATGGACCACTGTCAAGAGAGAAAAATCATCTTGGGTATCTTCCCTGGAGGAGTCTGGGGTTGCTACCCGGGATCACAGGCCCCTAAAGCATTGGAGAAAACTCTGTGGGAGACGCCTGGGAGGAGTTCTGGGTAGATCCCGCAGGATGGACCACTGTCAAGAGAGAAAAAGCATCTTGGTTATCTTCCCTGGAGGAGTCTGGGGTTGCTACCCGGGATCACAGGGCCCCAGACCACCGGAATAAAGACTCAAGGACATAACTGCAAGGAGTCTCGGATGCATCCCAGAGGATGGACCATAGTCCAAGGAGAAAAATCATCTTGGGTATCTTCCCTGGAGGAGTCTGGGGTTGCTACCCGGGATGACAGGACCCCAAACCACCGGATAAAAGACTCGGGGATATACCTGCAAGGCGTCTCGGGTGAATCCCAGAGGATGGAGCATTGTCCAAGGATAAAAATCATCTTGGGTATCTTCCCTGGAGGAGTCTGGGATTGCTACCCGGGATCACAGGGCCCTAAAGCATTGCAGAAAACTCTGCGGGAGACGCCTGGGAGGAGTTCTGGGTAGATCCCGCAGGATGGACCACTGTCAAGAGAGAAAAATCATCCTGGTATCTTCCCTGGAGGAGTCTGGGGTTGCTACCCGGGATCACAGGGCCCCAGACCACCGGAATAAAGACTCAGGGACATAACTGCAAGGAGTCTCGGATGCATCCCAGAGGATGGAGCATTGCTCAAGGATAAAAATCATCTCGTGTATCTTCCCTGGAGGAGTCTGGGGTTGCTACCTGGGATCACAGGACCCTAAACCCCAGGAAGAAAACATTCAGAAACAGAGCTGGGAGGAGTCTCGGGTGCATCCTGCAGGATGGACAATAGTCCAAGGATAAAAATCATCTCAGGAATCTTCCCTGGAGGAGTCTGGGGTTGCTACCCGGGATCACAGGGCCCTAAAGCATTGCAGAAAACTCTGCGGGAGACGCCTGGGAGGAGTTCTGGGTAGATCCCGCAGGATGGACCACTATCAAGAGAGAAAAATCATCTCGGCTATCTTTTCTGGAGGAGTCTGGGGTTTCTACCCGGGATCACAGGGTCCTAAATCACCGAAAAAAAGACTCGGGGACACAACTGCAAGGAAGCTCACGTGAATCCCAGAGGATGGAGCATTGTCCATGGAGAAAAATCATCTTGCGTGTTTTCCCTAGAGGAGTCTGGGATTGCTACCCGGGATCACAGGGACCCAGACTACCGGAATAAAGACTCAGGGACATAACTGCAAGGAGTCTCGGATGCATCCCAGAGGATGGACAATAGTCCAAGGAGAAAAATCATCTTGGGTATCTTCCCTGGAGGAGTCTGGGGTTGCTACCCGGGATGACAGGACCCCAAACCACCGGATAAAAGACTCGGGGATATACCTGCAAGGCGTCTCGGGTGAATCCCAGAGGATGGAGCATTGTGCAAGGATAAAAATCATCTTGGGTATCTTCCCTGGAGGAGTCTGGGATTGCTACCCGGGATCAGAGGACCGCAAAACACCAGAATAAAGACTCAGGGACATACCTGGAAGGAGTCTCCGATGCATCCCAGAGGATGGACCACTGTCAAGAGAGAACAAGCATCTTGGGTATCTTCCCTGGAGGAGTCTGGGGTTGCAACCCGGGATCACAGGGCCCCAGACCACCGGAATAAAGACTCAGGGACATAACTGCAAGGAGTCTCGGATGCATCCCAGAGGATGGACAATAGTCCAAGGAGAAAAATCATCTTGGGTATCTTCCCTGGAGGAGTCTGGGGTTGCTACCCGGGATTACAGGGCCCCAAACCACAGGAAACATGTCTGCGGGAGACGGCTGGGAAGAATCTAAGGTTCATCCCAGACGATGGAGCATTGTCCAAGGAGAATAATCATCTTGGGTATCTTCCCTGGAGGAGTCTGGGGTTGCTACCCGGGATCAGAGGACCGCAAACCACCAGAATAAAGACTCAGGGACATACCTACAAGGAGTCTCCGATGCATCGCAGAGGATGGACAACAGTCCAAGGAGAAAAATCATCTTGGGTATCTTCCCTGGAGGAGTCTGGGGTTGCTACCCGGGATGACAGGACGCCAAACCACAGGAAAGATGTCTGCGGGAGACGGCTGGGAAGAATCTAAGGTGCATCTCAGACGATGGAGCATTGTCCAAGGAGAAAAATCATCTTGGGTATCTTCCCTGGAGGAGTCTGGGGTTGCTACCCGGGATTACAGGGCCCCAAACGACCAGAATAAAGACTCAGGGACATACCTGCAAGGAGTCTCCGATGCATCCCAGAGGATGGACCACTGTCAAGAGAGAAAAATCATCTTGGGTATCTTCCCTGGAGGAGTCTGGGGTTGCTACCCGGGATCACAGGCCCCTAAAGCATTGGAGAAAACTCTGTGGGAGACGCCTGGGAGGAGTTCTGGGTAGATCCCGCAGGATGGACCACTGTCAAGAGAGAAAAAGCATCTTGGTTATCTTCCCTGGAGGAGTCTGGGGTTGCTACCCGGGATCACAGGGCCCCAGACCACCGGAATAAAGACTCAAGGACATAACTGCAAGGAGTCTCGGATGCATCCCAGAGGATGGACCATAGTCCAAGGAGAAAAATCATCTTGGGTATCTTCCCTGGAGGAGTCTGGGGTTGCTACCCGGGATGACAGGACCCCAAACCACCGGATAAAAGACTCGGGGATATACCTGCAAGGCGTCTCGGGTGAATCCCAGAGGATGGAGCATTGTCCAAGGATAAAAATCATCTTGGGTATCTTCCGTGGAGGAGTCTGGGGTTGCTACCCGGGATCAGAGGACCGCAAAACACCAGAATAAAGACTCAGGGACATACCTGCAAGGACTCTCCGATGCATCCCAGAGGATGGACCACTGTCAAGAGAGAAAAGCATCTTGGGTATCTTCCCTGGAGGAGTCTGGGGTTGCAAACCGGGATCACAGGGCCCCAGACCATCGGAATAAAGACTCAGGGACATACCTGCAAGGACTCTCCGATGCATCCCAGAGGATGGACCACTGTCAAGAGAGAAAAGCATCTTGGGTATCTTCCCTGGAGGAGTCTGGGGTTGCAAACCGGGATCACAGGGCCCCAGACCATCGGAATAAAGACTCAGGGACATAACTGCAAGGAGTCTCGGATGCATCCCAGAGGATGGACAATAGTCCAAGGAGAAAAATCATCTTGGGTATCTTCCCTGGAGGAGTCTGGGGTTGCTACCCGGCATTACAGGGCCCCAAACCACAGGAACCATCTCTGCGGGAGACGGCTGGGAAGAATCTAAGGTTCATCCCAGAGGATGGAGCATTGCCCAAGGAGAAAAATCATCTTGGGTATCTTCCCTGGAGGAGTCTGGGGTTGCTACCCGGGATCAGAGGACCGCAAAACACCAGAATAAAGACTCAGGGACATACCTGCAAGGAGTCTCCGATGCATCGCAGAGGATGGACAACAGTCCAAGGAGAAAAATCATCTTGGGTATCTTCCCTGGAGGAGTCTGGGGTTGCTACCCGGGATGACAGGACCCCAAACCACCGGATAAAAGACTCGGGGATATACCTGCAAGGCGTCTCGGGTGAATCCCAGAGGATGGAGCATTGTGCAAGGATAAAAATCATCTTGGCTATCTTCCCTGGAGGAGTCTGGGGTTGCTACCCGGGATCAGAGGACCGCAAAACACCAGAATAAAGACTCAGGGACATACCTGGAAGGAGTTTCCGATACATCCCAGACGATGGACCACTGTCAAGAGAGAAAAATCATCTTGGGTATCTTCCCTGGAGGAGTCTGGGGTTGCTACCCGGGATCACAGGGCCCTAAAGCATTGGAGAAAACTCTGCGGGAGACGCCTGGGAGGAGTTCTGGGTAGATCCCGCAGGATGGACATCTGTCAAGAGAGAAAAAGCATCTTGGTTATCTTCCCTGGAGGAGTCTGGGGTTGCTACCCGGGATCACAGGGCCCTAAACCCCAGGAAGAAAACATTCAGAAACAGAGCTGGGAGGAGTCTCGGGTGCATCCTGCAGGATGGACAATAGTCCAAGGAGAAAAATCATCTCAGGTATCTTCCCTGGAGGAGTCTGGGGTTGCTACCCGGGATCACAGGGTCCTAAATCACCGAAAAAAAGACTCGGGGACACAACTGCAAGGAAGCTCACGTGAATCCCAGAGGATGGAGCATTGTCCATGGAGAAAAATCATCTTGGGTGTTTTCCCTAGAGGAGTCTGGGATTGCTACCCGGGATCACAGGGCCCCAGACCACCGCAATAAAGACTCAGGGCCATAACTGAAAGGAGTCTCAGATGCATCCCAGAGGATGGAGCATTGCCCAAGGAGAAAAATCATCTCGGGTATCTTCCCTGGAGGAGTCTGGGGTTGCTACCTCGGATCACAGGGCCCTAAAGCATTGCAGAAAACTCTGCGGGAGACGCCTGGGAGGAGTTCTGGGTATATCCTGCAGGATGGACCACTGTCAAGAGAGAAAAATCATCTTGGGTATCTTCCCTGGAGGAGTCTGGGGTTGCTACCCGGGAAGACAGGACCCCAAACCACCGGATAAAAGACTCGGGGACATACCTGCGAGGAGTCTCGGGTGAATCCCAGAGGATGGAGCATTGTCCAAGGAGAAAAATCATCTTGGCTATCTTCCCTGGAGGAGTCTGGGGTTGCTACCCGGGATGAGAGGACCGCAAACCACCAGAATAAAGACTCAGGGACATACCTGCAAGGAGTCTCCGATGCATCCCAGAGGATGGACCACTGTCAAGAGAGAAAAATCATCTTGGGTATCTTCCCTGGAGGAGTCTGGGGTTGCTACCCGGGATCACAGGGCCCTAAAGCATTGCAGAAAACTCTGCGGGAGACGCCTGGGAGGAGTTCTGGGTAGATCCCGCAGGATGGACCACTGTCAAGAGAGAAAAAGCATCTTGGTTATCTTCCCTGGAGGAGTCTGGGGTTGCTACCCGGGATCACAGGGCCCCAGACCACCGGAATAAAGACTCAAGGACATAACTGCAAGGAGTCTCGGATGCATCCCAGAGGATGGACCATAGTCCAAGGAGAAAAATCATCTTGGGTATCTTCCCTGGAGGAGTCTGGGGTTGCTACCCGGGAAGACAGGACCCCAAACCACCGGATAAAAGACTCGGGGATATACCTGCAAGGCGTCTCGGGTGAATCCCAGAGGATGGAGCATTGTGCAAGGATAAAAATCATCTTGGGTATCTTCCCTGGAGGAGTCTGGGGTTGCTACCCGGGATCAGAGGACCGCAAAACACCAGAATAAAGACTCAGGGACATACATGGAAGGAGTTTCCGATACATCCCAGACGATGGACCACTGTCAAGAGAGAAAAATCATCTTGGGTATCTTCCCTGGAGAAGTCTGGGGTTGCTACCCGGGATCACAGGGCCCTAAATCCCAGGAAGAAAACATTCAGAAACAGAGCTGGGAGGAGTCTCGGGTGCATCCTGCAGGATGGACAATAGTCCAAGGAGAAAAATCATCTCAGGTATCTTCCCTGGAGGAGTCTGGGGTTGCTACCCAGGATCACAGGGACCCAGACCACCGGAATAAAGACTCAGGGACATAACTGCAAGGAGTCTCGGATGCATCCCAGAGGATGGAGCATTGCTCAAGGATACAAATCATCTTGCGTATCTTCCCAGTAGGAGTCTGGGGTTGCTACCTCGGATCACAGGGCCCTAAAGCATTGCAGAAAACTCTGCGGGAGACGCCTGGGAGGAGTTCTGGGTATATCCTGCAGGATGGACCACTGTCAAGAGAGAAAAATCATCTTGGGTATCTTCCCTGGAGGAGTCTGGGGTTGCTACCCGGGATGACAGGACCCCAAACCACCGGATAAAAGACTCGGGGACATACCTGCAAGGCGTCTTGGGTGAATCCCAGAGGATGGAGCATTGTCCAAGGAGAAAAATCATCTTGGGTATCTTCCCTGGAGGAGTCTGGGGTTGCTACCCGGGATCAGAGGACCGCAAACCACCAGAATAAAGACTCAGGGACATACCTGCAAGGAGTCTCCGATGCATCCCAGAGGATGGACCACTGTCAAGAGAGAAAAATCATCTCCGGTATCTTCCCTGGAGGAGTCTGGGGTTGCTACCCGGGATCACAGGGCCCTAAAGCATTGGAGAAAACTCTGCGGGAGACGCCTGGGAGGAGTTCTGGGTAGATCCCGCAGGATGGACCACTGTCAAGAGAGAAAAATCATCCTGGTATCTTCCCTGGAGGAGTCTGGGGTTGCTACCCGGGATCACAGGGCCCCAGACCATCGGAATAAAGACTCAGGGACATAACTGCAAGGAGTCTCGGATGCATCCCAGAGGATGGAGCATTGCTCAAGGATAAAAATCATCTCGTGTATCTTCCCTGGAGGAGTCTGGGGTTGCTACCTGGGATCACAGGACCCTAAACCCCAGGAAGAAAACATTCAGAAACAGAGCTGGGAGGAGTCTCGGGTGCATCCTGCAAGATGGACAATAGTCCAAGGATAAAAATCATCTCAGGTATCTTCCCTGGAGGAGTCTGGGGTTGCTACCCGGGATCACAGGGCCCTAAAGCATTGCAGAAAACTCTGCGGGAGACGCCTGGGAGGAGTTCTGGGTAGATCCCGCAGGATGGACCACTATCAAGAGAGAAAAATCATCTCGGCTATCTTTTCTGGAGGAGTCTGGGGTTTCTACCCGGGATCACAGGGTCCTAAATCACCGAAAAAAAGACTCGGGGACACAACTGCAAGGAAGCTCACGTGAATCCCAGAGGATGGAGCATTGTCCATGGAGAAAAATCATCTTGGGTGTTTTCCCTAGAGGAGTCTGGGATTGCTACCCGGGATCACAGGGCCCCAGACCACCGCAATAAAGACTCAGGGCCATAACTGAAAGGAGTCTCAGATGCATCCCAGAGGATGGAGCATTGCCCAAGGAGAAAAATCATCTCGGGTATCTTCCCTGGAGGAGTCTGGGGTTGCTACCTCGGATCACAGGGCCCTAAAGCATTGCAGAAAACTCTGCGGGAGACGCCTGGGAGGAGTTCTGGGTATATCCTGCAGGATGGACCACTGTCAAGAGAGAAAAATCATCTTGGGTATCTTCCCTGGAGGAGTCTGGGGTTGCTACCCGGGAAGACAGGACCCCAAACCACCGGATAAAAGACTCGGGGACATACCTGCGAGGAGTCTCGGGTGAATCCCAGAGGATGGAGCATTGTCCAAGGAGAAAAATCATCTTGGGTATCTTCCCTGGAGGAGTCTGGGGTTGCTACCCGGGATCAGAGGACCGCAAACCACCAGAATAAAGACTCAGGGACATACCTGCAAGGAGTCTCCGATGCATCCCAGAGGATGGACCACTGTCAAGAGAGAAAAATCATCTTGGGTATCTTCCCTGGAGGAGTCTGGGGTTGCTACCCGGGATCACAGGGCCCTAAAGCATTGCAGAAAACTCTGCGGGAGACGCTGGGAGGAATTCTGGGTAGATCCCGCAGGATGGACCACTGTCAAGAGAGAAAAAGCATCTTGGGTATCTTCCCTGGAGGAGTCTGGGGTTGCTACCCGGGATCACAGGGCCCCAGACCACCGGAAAAAAAGACTCAGGGACATAACTGCAAGGAGTCTCGGATGCATCCCAGAGGATGGACAATAGTCCAAGGAGAAAAATCATCTTGGGTATCTTCCCTGGAGGAGTCTGGGGTTGCTACCCGGGATGACAGGACCCCAAACCACCGGATAAAAGACTCGGGGATATACCTGCAAGGCGTCTCGGGTGAATCCCAGAGGATGGAGCATTGTGCAAGGATAAAAATCATCTTGGCTATCTTCCCTGGAGGAGTCTGGGGTTGCTACCCGGGATCAGAGGACCGCAAAACACCAGAATAAAGACTCAGGGACATACATGGAAGGAGTTTCCGATACATCCCAGACGATGGACCACTGTCAAGAGAGAAAAATCATCTTGGGTATCTTCCCTGGAGGAGTCTGGGGTTGCTACCCGGGATCACAGGGCCCTAAAGCATTGGAGAAAACTCTGCGGGAGACGCCTGGGAGGAGTTCTGGGTAGATCCCGCAGGATGGACCACTGTCAAGAGAGAAAAAGCATCTTGGGTATCTTCCCTGGAGGAGTCTGGGGTTGCTACCCGGGATCACAGGGCCCTAAATCCCAGGAAGAAAACATTCAGAAACAGAGCTGGGAGGAGTCTCGGGTGCATCCTGCAGGATGGACAATAGTCCAAGGAGAAAAATCATCTCAGGTATCTTCCCTGGAGGAGTCTGGGGTTGCTACCCAGGATCACAGGGACCCAGACCACCGGAATAAAGACTCAGGGACATAACTGCAAGGAGTCTCGGATGCATCCCAGAGGATGGAGCATTGCTCAAGGATACAAATCATCTTGCGTATCTTCCCAGTAGGAGTCTGGGGTTGCTACCTGGGATCACAGGGCCCTAAAGCATTGCAGAAAACTCTGCGGGAGACGTCTGGGAGGAGTTCTGGGTATATCCTGCAGGATGGACCACTGTCAAGACAGAAAAATCATCTTGGGTATCTTCCCTGGAGGAGTCTGGGGTTGCTACCCGGGATGACAGGACCCCAAACCACCGGATAAAAGACTCGGGGACATACCTGCGAGGAGTCTCGGGTGAATCCCAGAGGATGGAGCATTGTCCAAGGAGAAAAATCATCTTGGTTATCTTCCCTGGAGGAGTCTGGGGTTGCTACCCGGGATCAGAGGACCGCAAACCACCAGAATAAAGACTCAGGGACATACCTGCAAGGAGTCTCCGATGCATCCCAGAGGATGGACCACTGTCAAGAGAGAAAAATCATCTCCGGTATCTTCCCTGGAGGAGTCTGGGGTTGCTACCCGGGATCACAGGGCCCTAAAGCATTGCAGAAAACTCTGCGGGAGACGCCTGGGAGGAGTTCTGGGTAGATCCCGCAGGATGGACCACTGTCAAGAGAGAAAAATCATCCTGGTATCTTCCCTGGAGGAGTCTGGGGTTGCTACCCGGGATCACAGGGCCCCAGACCACCGGAATAAAGACTCAGGGACATAACTGCAAGGAGTCTCGGATGCATCCCAGAGGATGGAGCATTGCTCAAGGATAAAAATCATCTCGTGTATCTTCCCTGGAGGAGTCTGGGGTTGCTACCTGGGATCACAGGACCCTAAACCACAGGAAGAAAACTTTCAGAAACAGAGCTGGGAGGAGTCTCGGGTGCATCCTGCAGGATGGACAATAGTCCAAGGATAAAAATCATCTCAGGTATCTTCCCTGGAGGAGTCTGGGGTTGCTACCCGGGATCACAGGGCCCTAAAGCATTGCAGAAAACTCTGCGGGAGACGCCTGGGAGGAGTTCTGGGTAGATCCCGCAGGATGGACCACTATCAAGAGAGAAAAATCATCTCGGCTATCTTTTCTGGAGGAGTCTGGGGTTTCTACCCGGGATCACAGGGTCCTAAATCACCGAAAAAAAGACTCGGGGACACAACTGCAAGGAAGCTCACGTGAATCCCAGAGGATGGAGCATTGTCCATGGAGAAAAATCATCTTGGGTGTTTTCCCTAGAGGAGTCTGGGATTGCTACCCGGGATCACAGGGCCCCAGACCACCGCAATAAAGACTCAGGGCCATAACTGAAAGGAGTCTCAGATGCATCCCAGAGGATGGAGCATTGCCCAAGGAGAAAAATCATCTCGGGTATCTTCCCTGGAGGAGTCTGGGGTTGCTACCTCGGATCACAGGGCCCTAAAGCATTGCAGAAAACTCTGCGGGAGACGCCTGGGAGGAGTTCTGGGTAGATCCTGCAGGATGGACCACTGTCAAGAGAGAAAAATCATCTTGGGTATCTTCCCTGGAGGAGTCTGGGGTTGCTACCCGGGAAGACAGGACCCCAAACCACCGGATAAAAGACTCGGGGACATACCTGCGAGGAGTCTCGGGTGAATCCCAGAGGATGGAGCATAGTCCAAGGAGAAAAATCATCTTGGCTATCTTCCCTGGAGGAGTCTGGGGTTGCTACCCGGGATCAGAGGACCGCAAACCACCAGAATAAAGACTCAGGGACATACCTGCAAGGAGTCTCCGATGCATCCCAGAGGATGGACCACTGTCAAGAGAGAAAAATCATCTTGGGTATCTTCCCTGGAGGAGTCTGGGGTTGCTACCCGGGATCACAGGGCCCTAAAGCATTGGAGAAAACTCTGCGGGAGACGCCTGGGAGGAGTTCTGGGTAGATCCCGCAGGATGGACCACTGTCAAGAGAGAAAAAGCATCTTGGGTATCTTCCCTGGAGGAGTCTGGGGTTGCTACCCGGGATCACAGGGCCCCAGACCACCGGAATAAAGACTCAGGGACATAACTGCAAGGAGTCTCGGATGCATCCCAGAGGATGGACAATAGTCCAAGGAGAAAAATCATCTTGGGTTTCTTCCCTGGAGGAGTCTGGGGTTGCTACCAGGGATGACAGGACCCCAAACCACCGGAAAAATGTCTGCGGAAGACGCCTGGGAGGAATCTCGGATGCATCCCAGAGGATGGAGCATTGTCCAAGGAGAAAAATCATCTCGGGTATCTTCCCTGGAGGAGTCTGGGGTTGCTACCCGGGATCACAGGGTCCTAAATCACCGAAAAAAAGACTCGGGGACACAACTGCAAGGAGGCTCATGTGAATCCCAGAGGATGGAGCATTGTCCATGGCGAAAAATCATCTTGGGTATTTTCCCTGGAGGAGTCTGGGATTGCTACCCGGGATCACAGGGCCCCAGACCACCACAATAAAGACTCAGGTCCATAACTGAAAGGAGTCTCAGATGCATCCCAGAGGATGGAGCATTGCCCAAGGATAAAAATCATCTCGGGTATCTTCCCTGGAGGAGTCTGGGTTTGCTACCCGGGATTACAGGGCCCCAAACCACAGGAAAAATGTCTGTGGGAGACCTCTGGGAGGAATCTCAGATGCATCCCAGACGATGGAGCATTGCCCAAGGATAAAAATCATCTTGGGTATCTTCCCTGGAGGAGTCTGGGGTTGCTACTCGGGATCAGAGGACCCCAAACCACCGGAATAAAGCCTCAGGGACATACCTGCAAGGAGTCTCCGATGCATCGCAGAGGATGGAGCATTGTCCAAGGATAAAAATCATCTTGGGTATCTTCCTGGAGGAGTCTGGGTTTGGTACCCGGGATGACAGGACCCCAAATCACCGGAAAAAAGACTCGGGGACATACCTGCGAGGAGTCTCGGGTGTATCCCAGAGGATGGAGCATTGTCCAAGGAGAAAAATCATCTTGGGTATCTACCCTGGAAGAGTCTGGGGTTGCTACCCGGGATCAGAGGACCGCAAACCACCAGAATAAAGACTCAGGGACATACCTGCAAGGAGTCTCCGATGCATCCCAGAGGATGGACCACTGTCAAGAGAGAAAAATCATCTTGGGTATCTTCCCTGGAGGAGTCTGGGGTTGCTACCCGGGATCACAGGGCCCTAAAGCATTGCAGAAAACTCTGCGGGAGACGCCTGGGAGGAGTTCTGGGTAGATCCCGCAGGATGGACCACTGTCAAGAGAGAAAAATCATCCTGGGTATCTTCCCTGGAGGAGTCTGGGGTTGCTACCCGGGATCACAGGGCCCCAGACCACCGGAATAAAGACTCAGGGACATAACTGCAAGGAGTCTCGGATGCATCCCAGAGGATGGAGCATTGCTCAAGGATAAAAATCATCTCGGGTATCTTCCTTGGAGGAGTCTGGGGTTGCTACCTGGGATCACAGGACCCTAAACCCCAGGAAGAAAACATTCAGAAACAGAGCTGGGAGGAGTCTCGGGTGCATCCTGCAGGATGGACAATAGTCCAAGGATAAAAATCATCTCAGGTATCTTCCCTGGAGGAGTCTGGGGTTGCTACCCGGGATCACAGGGCCCCAGACCACCGCAATAAAGACTCAGGGCCATAACTGAAAGGAGTCTCAGATGCATCCCAGAGAATGGAGCATTGCCCAAGGATAAAAATCATCTCGGGTATCTTCCCTGGAGGAGTCTGGGTTTCCTACCCAAGATTACAGGGCCCCAAACCACAGGAAAAATGTCTGTGGGAGACCTCTGGGAGGAATCGCGGATGCATCCCAGAGGATGGAGCATTGCCCAAGGAGAAAAAACCTCTCGGGTATCTTCCCTGGAGGAGTCTGGGGTTGCTACCTCGGATCACAGGGCCCTAAAGCATTGCAGAAAACTCTGCGGGAGACGCCTGGGAGGAGTTCTGGGTATATCCTGCAGGATGGACCACAGTCAAGAGAGAAAAATCATCTTGGGTATCTTCCCTGGAGGAGTCTGGGGTTGCTACCCGGGATGACAGGACCCCAAACCACCGGATAAAAGACTCGGGGACATACCTGCGAGGTGTCTCGGGTGAATCCCAGAGGATGGAGCACTGTCCAAGGAGAAAAATCATCTTGGGTATCTTCCCTGGAGGAGTCTGGGGTTGCTACCCAGGATGAGAGGACGGCAAACCACCAGAATAAAGACTCAGGGACATATCTGCAAGGAGTCTCCGATGCATCCCAGAGGATGGACCACTGTCAAGAGAGAAAAATCATCTTGGGTATCTTCCCTGGAGGAGTCTGGGGTTGCTACCCGGGATCACAGGGTCCTAAAGCATTGGAGAAAACTCTGCGGGAGACGCCTGGGAGGAGTTCTGGGTAGATCCCGCAGGATGGACCACTGTCAAGAGAGAAAAAGCATCTTGGGTATCTTCCCTGGAAGAGTCTGGGGTTGCTACCCGGGATCACAGGGCCCCAGACCACCGGAATAAAGACTCAGGGACATAACTGCAAGGAGTCTCAGATGCATCCCAGAGGATGGACAATAGTCCAAGGAGAAAAATCATCTTGGGTATCTTCCCTGGAGGAGTCTGGGTTTGCTACCCGGGATCACAGGGCCCTAAAGCGTTGGAGAAAACTCTGCGGGAGACGCCTGGGAGGAGTTCTGGGTAGATCCTGCAGGATGGACCACTGTCAAGAGCGAAAAATCATCTTGGGTATCTTCCCTGGAGGAGTCTGGGGTTGCTACCCGGGATAACAGGACCCCAAACCACCGGATAAAAGACTCGGGGATATACCTGCAAGGTGTCTCGGGTGAATCCCAGAGGATGGAGCATTGTGCAAGGATAAAAATCATCTTGTGTATCTTCCCTGGAGGAGTCTGGGGTTGCTACCCGGGATCAGAGGACCGCAAAACACCAGAATAAAGACTCAGGGACATACCTGGAAGGAGTCTCCGATACATCCCAGAGGATGGACCACTGTCAAGAGAGAAAAAGCATCTTGGGTATCTTCCCTGGAGGAGTCTGGGGTTGCTACCCGGGATCACAGGGCCCTAAAGCATTGGAGAAAACTCTGCGGGAGACACCTGTGAGGAGTTCTGGGTAGATCCCGCAGGATGGACCACTGTCAAGAGAGAAAAAGCATCTTGGGTATCTTCCCTGGAGGAGTCTGGGGTTGCTACCCGGGATCACAGGGCCCCAGACCACCGGAATAAAGACTCAGGGACATAACTGCAAGGAGTCTCGGATGCATCCCAGAGGATGGACCATAGTCCAAGGAGAAAAATCATCTTGGGTATCTTCCCTGGAGGAGTCTGGGTTTGCTACCCGGGATTACAGGGCCCCAAACCACAGGAAAAATATCTGTAGAAGACCTCTGGGAGGAATCTCAGATGCATCCCAGACGACGGAGCATTGCCCAAGGATAAAAATCATCTTGGGTATCTTCCCTGGAGGAGTCTGGGGTTGCTACTCGGGATCAGAGGACCCCAAACCACCGGAATAAAGCCTCAGGGACATACCTGCAAGGAGTCTCCGATGCATCGCAGAGGATGGAGCATTGTCCAAGGATAAAAATCATCTTGGGTATCTTCCCTGGAGGAGTCTGGGGTTGCTACCCGGGATGACAGGACCCCAAATCACCGGAAAAAAGACTCGGGGACATACCTGCGAGGAGTCTCGAGTGAATCCCAAAGGATGGAGCATTGTCCAAGGAGAAAAATCATCTTGGGTATCTACCCTGGAAGAGTCTGGGGTTGCTACCCGGGATCAGAGGACCGCAAACCACCAGAATAAAGACTCAGGGACATACCTGCAAGGAGTCTCCGATGCATCCCAGAGGATGGACCACTGTCAAGAGAGAAAAATCATCTTGGGTATCTTCCCTGGAGGAGTCTGGGGTTGCTACCCGGGATCACAGGGCCCTAAAGCATTGCAGAAAACTCTGCGGGAGACGCCTGGGAGGAGTTCTGGGTAGATCCCGCAGGATGGACCACTGTCAAGAGAGAAAAATCATCCTGGGTATCTTCCCTGGAGGAGTCTGGGGTTGCTACCCGGGATCACAGGGCCCCAGACCACCGGAATAAAGACTCAGGGACATAACTGCAAGGAGTCTCGGATGCATCCCAGAGGATGGAGCATTGCTCAAGGATAAAAATCATCTCGGGTATCTTCCTTGCAGGAGTCTGGGGTTGCTACCTGGGATCACAGGACCCTAAACCCCAGGAAGAAAACATTCAGAAACAGAGCTGGGAGGAGTCTCGGGTGCATCCTGCAGGATGGACAATAGTCCAAGGATAAAAATCATCTCAGGTATCTTCCCTGGAGGAGTCTGGGGTTGCTACCCGGGATCAGAGGGCCCCAGACCACCGCAATAAAGACTCAGGGCCATAACTGAAAGGAGTCTCAGATGCATCCCAGAGAATGGAGCATTGCCCAAGGATAAAAATCATCTCGGGTATCTTCCCTGGAGGAGTCTGGGTTTCCTACCCAAGATTACAGGGCCCCAAACCACAGGAAAAATGTCTGTGGGAGACCTCTGGGAGGAATCGCGGATGCATCCCAGAGGATGGAGCATTGCCCAAGGAGAAAAAACATCTCGGGTATCTTCCCTGGAGGAGTCTGGGGTTGCTACCTCGGATCACAGGGCCCTAAAGCATTGCAGAAAACTCTGCGGGAGACGCCTGGGAGGAGTTCTGGGTATATCCTGCAGGATGGACCACAGTCAAGAGAGAAAAATCATCTTGGGTATCTTCCCTGGAGGAGTCTGGGGTTGCTACCCGGGATGACAGGACCCCAAACCACCGGATAAAAGACTCGGGGACATACCTGCGAGGTGTCTCGGGTGAATCCCAGAGGATGGAGCACTGTCCAGGGAGAAAAATCATCTTGGGTATCTTCCCTGGAGGAGTCTGGGGTTGCTACCCAGGATGAGAGGACGGCAAACCACCAGAATAAAGACTCAGGGACATATCTGCAAGGAGTCTCCGATGCATCCCAGAGGATGGACCACTGTCAAGAGAGAAAAATCATCTTGGGTATCTTCCCTGGAGGAGTCTGGGGTTGCTACCCGGGATCACAGGGTCCTAAAGCATTGGAGAAAACTCTGCGGGAGACGCCTGGGAAGAGTTCTGGGTAGATCCCGCAGGATGGACCACTGTCAAGAGAGAAAAAGCATCTTGGGTATCTTCCCTGGAGGAGTCTGGGGTTGCTACCCGGGATCACAGGGCCCCAGACCACCGGAATAAAGACTCAGGGACATAACTGCAAGGAGTCTCAGATGCATCCCAGAGGATGGACAATAGTCCAAGGAGAAAAATCATCTTGGGTATCTTCCCTGGAGGAGTCTGGGGTTGCTACCCGGGATCACAGGGCCCTAAAGCGTTGGAGAAAACTCTGCGGGAGACGCCTGGGAGGAGTTCTGGGTAGATCCTGCAGGATGGACCACTGTCAAGAGCGAAAAATCATCTTGGGTATCTTCCCTGGAGGAGTCTGGGGTTGCTACCCGGGATGACAGGACCCCAAACCACCGGATAAAAGACTCGGGGATATACCTGCAAGGCGTCTCGGGTGAATCCCAGAGGATGGAGCATTGTGCAAGGATAAAAATCATCTTGTGTATCTTCCCTGGAGGAGTCTGGGGTTGCTACCCGGGATCAGAGGACCGCAAAACACCAGAATAAAGACTCAGGGACATACCTGGAAGGAGTCTCCGATACATCCCAGAGGATGGACCACTGTCAAGAGAGAAAAAGCATCTTGGGTATCTTCCCTGGAGGAGTCTGGGGTTGCTACCCGGGATCACAGGGCCCTAAAGCATTGCAGAAAACTCTGCGGGAGACACCTGTGAGGAGTTCTGGGTAGATCCCGCAGGATGGACCACTGTCAAGAGAGAAAAAGCATCTTGGGTATCTTCCCTGGAGGAGTCTGGGGTTGCTACCCGGGATCACAGGGCCCCAGACCACCGGAATAAAGACTCAGGGACATAACTGCAAGGAGTCTCGGATGCATCCCAGAGGATGGACCATAGTCCAAGGAGAAAAATCATCTTGGGTATCTTCCCTGGAGGAGTCTGGGTTTGCTACCCGGGATTACAGGGCCCCAAACCACAGGAAAAATATCTGTAGAAGACCTCTGGGAGGAATCTCAGATGCATCCCAGACGACGGAGCATTGCCCAAGGATAAAAATCATCTTGGGTATCTTCCCTGGAGGAGTCTGGGGTTGCTACCCGGGATGACAGGACCCCAAATCACCGGAAAAAAGACTCGGGGACATACCTGCGAGGAGTCTCGAGTGAATCCCAAAGGATGGAGCATTGTCCAAGGAGAAAAATCATCTTGGGTATCTACCCTGGAAGAGTCTGGGGTTGCTACCCGGGATCAGAGGACCGCAAACCACCAGAATAAAGACTCAGGGACATACCTGCAAGGAGTCTCCGATGCATCCCAGAGGATGGACCACTGTCAAGAGAGAAAAATCATCTTGGGTATCTTCCCTGGAGGAGTCTGGGGTTGCTACCCGGGATCACAGGGCCCTAAAGCATTGCAGAAAACTCTGCGGGAGACGCCTGGGAGGAGTTCTGGGTAGATCCCGCAGGATGGACCACTGTCAAGAGAGAAAAATCATCCTGGGTATCTTCCCTGGAGGAGTCTGGGGTTGCTACCCGGGATCACAGGGCCCCAGACCACCGGAATAAAGACTCAGGGACATAACTGCAAGGAGTCTCGGATGCATCCCAGAGGATGGAGCATTGCTCAAGGATAAAAATCATCTTGGGTATCTTCCTTGCAGGAGTCTGGAGTTGCTACCTGGGATCACAGGACCCTAAACCCCAGGAAGAAAACATTCAGAAACAGAGCTGGGAGGAGTCTCGGGTGCATCCTGCAGGATGGACAATAGTCCAAGGATAAAAATCATCTCAGGTATCTTCCCTGGAGGAGTCTGGGGTTGCTACCCGGGATCAGAGGGCCCCAGACCACCGCAATAAAGACTCAGGGCCATAACTGAAAGGAGTCTCAGATGCATCCCAGAGAATGGAGCATTGCCCAAGGATAAAAATCATCTCGGGTATCTTCCCTGGAGGAGTCTGGGTTTCCTACCCAAGATTACAGGGCCCCAAACCACAGGAAAAATGTCTGTGGGAGACCTCTGGGAGGAATCGCGGATGCATCCCAGAGGATGGAGCATTGCCCAAGGAGAAAAAACATCTCGGGTATCTTCCCTGGAGGAGTCTGGGGTTGCTACCTCGGATCACAGGGCCCTAAAGCATTGCAGAAAACTCTGCGGGAGACGCCTGGGAGGAGTTCTGGGTATATCCTGCAGGATGGACCACAGTCAAGAGAGAAAAATCATCTTGGGTATCTTCCCTGGAGGAGTCTGGGGTTGCTACCCGGGATGACAGGACCCCAAACCACCGGATAAAAGACTCGGGGACATACCTGCGAGGTGTCTCGGGTGAATCCCAGAGGATGGAGCACTGTCCAAGGAGAAAAATCATCTTGGGTATCTTCCCTGGAGGAGTCTGGGGTTGCTACCCAGGATGAGAGGACGGCAAACCACCAGAATAAAGACTCAGGGACATATCTGCAAGGAGTCTCCGATGCATCCCAGAGGATGGACCACTGTCAAGAGAGAAAAATCATCTTGGGTATCTTCCCTGGAGGAGTCTGGGGTTGCTACCCGGGATCACAGGGTCCTAAAGCATTGGAGAAAACTCTGCGGGAGACGCCTGGGAGGAGTTCTGGGTAGATCCCGCAGGATGGACCACTGTCAAGAGAGAAAAAGCATCTTGGGTATCTTCCCTGGAGGAGTCTGGGGTTGCTACCCGGGATCACAGGGCCCCAGACCACCGGAATAAAGACTCAGGGACATAACTGCAAGGAGTCTCAGATGCATCCCAGAGGATGGACAATAGTCCAAGGAGAAAAATCATCTTGGGTATCTTCCCTGGAGGAGTCTGGGGTTGCTACCCGGGATCACAGGGCCCTAAAGCGTTGGAGAAAACTCTGCGGGAGACGCCTGGGAGGAGTTCTGGGTAGATCCTGCAGGATGGACCACTGTCAAGAGCGAAAAATCATCTTGGGTATCTTCCCTGGAGGATTCTGGGGTTGCTACCCGGGATGACAGGACCCCAAACCACCGGATAAAAGACTCGGGGATATACCTGCAAGGCGTCTCGGGTGAATCCCAGAGGATGGAGCATTGTGCAAGGATAAAAATCATCTTGTGTATCTTCCCTGGAGGAGTCTGGGGTTGCTACCCGGGATCAGAGGACCGCAAAACACCAGAATAAAGACTCAGGGACATACCTGGAAGGAGTCTCCGATACATCCCAGAGGATGGACCACTGTCAAGAGAGAAAAAGCATCTTGGGTATCTTCCCTGGAGGAGTCTGGGGTTGCTACCCGGGATCACAGGGCCCTAAAGCATTGGAGAAAACTCTGCGGGAGACACCTGTGAGGAGTTCTGGGTAGATCCCGCAGGATGGACCACTGTCAAGAGAGAAAAAGCATCTTGGGTATCTTCCCTGGAGGAGTCTGGGGTTGCTACCCGGGATCACAGGGCCCCAGACCACCGGAATAAAGACTCAGGGACATAACTGCAAGGAGTCTCGGATGCATCCCAGAGGATGGACCATAGTCCAAGGAGAAAAATCATCTTGGGTATCTTCCCTGGAGGAGTCTGGGTTTGCTACCCGGGATTACAGGGCCCCAAACCACAGGAAAAATATCTGTAGAAGACCTCTGGGAGGAATCTCAGATGCATCCCAGACGACGGAGCATTGCCCAAGGATAAAAATCATCTTGGGTATCTTCCCTGGAGGAGTCTGGGGTTGCTACTCGGGATCAGAGGACCCCAAACCACCGGAATAAAGCCTCAGGGACATACCTGCAAGGAGTCTCCGATGCATCGCAGAGGATGGAGCATTGTCCAAGGATAAAAATCATCTTGGGTATCTTCCCTGGAGGAGTCTGGGGTTGCTACCCGGGATGACAGGACCCCAAATCACCGGAAAAAAGACTCGGGGACATACCTGCGAGGAGTCTCGAGGGAATCCCAAAGGATGGAGCATTGTCCAAGGAGAAAAATCATCTTGGGTATCTACCCTGGAAGAGTCTGGGGTTGCTACCCGGGATCAGAGGACCGCAAACCACCAGAATAAAGACTCAGGGACATACCTGCAAGGAGTCTCCGATGCATCCCAGAGGATGGACCACTGTCAAGAGAGAAAAATCATCTTGGGTATCTTCCCTGGAGGAGTCTGGGGTTGCTACCTGGGATCACAGGGCCCTAAAGCATTGCAGAAAACTCTGCGGTAGACGCCTGGGAGGAGTTCTGGGTAGATCCCGCAGGATGGACCACTGTCAAGAGAGAAAAATCATCTTGGGTATCTTCCCTGGAGGAGTCTGGGGCTTCTACCCGGGATCACAGGGTCCTAAATCACCGAAAAAAAGACTCGGGGACACAACTGCAAGGAGGCTCATGTGAATCCCAGAGGATGGAGCATTGTCCATGGAAAAAAAATCATCTTGGGTATTTTCCCTGGAGAAGTCTGGGATTGCTACCCGGGATCACAGGGCCCCAGACCACCGCAATAAAGACTCAGGGCCATAACTGAAAGGAGTCTCAGATGCATCCCAGAGGATGGAGCATTGCCCAAGGATAAAAATCATCTCGGGTATCTTCCCTGGAGGAGTCTGGGGTTGCTACCCGGGATTATAGGGCCCCAAACCACAGGAATAATGTCTGTGGGAGACCTCTGGGAGGAATCGCGGATGCATCCCAGAGGATGGAGCATTGCCCAAGGAGAAAAATCATCTCGGGTATCTTCCCTGGAGGAGTCTGGGGTTGCTACCTCGGATCACAGGGCCATAAAGCATTGCAGAAAACTCTGCGGGAGACGCCTGGGAGGAGTTCTGGGTATATCCTGCAGGATGGACCACTGTCAAGAGAGAAAAATCATCTTGGGTATCTTCCCTGGAGGAGTCTGGGGTTGCTACCCGGGATGACAGGACCCCAAACCACCAGATAAAAGACTCGGGGACATACCTGCGAGGAGTCTCGGGTGAATCCCAGAGGATGGAGCATTGTCCAAGGAGAAAAATCATCTTGGGTATCTTCCCTGGAGGAGTCTGGGGTTGCTACCCGGGATCACAGGGCCCCAGACCACCGGAATAAAGACTCAGGGACATAACTGCAAGGAGTCTCGGATGCATCCCAGAGGATGGAGCATTGCTCAAGGATAAAAATCATCTCGGGTATCTTCCTTGCAGGAGTCTGGAGTTGCTACCTGGGATCACAGGACCCTAAACCCCAGGAAGAAAACATTCAGAAACAGAGCTGGGAGGAGTCTCGGGTGCATCCTGCAGGATGGACAATAGTCCAAGGATAAAAATCATCTCAGGTATCTTCCCTGGAGGAGTCTGGGGTTGCTACCCGGGATCAGAGGGCCCCAGACCACCGCAATAAAGACTCAGGGCCATAACTGAAAGGAGTCTCAGATGCATCCCAGAGAATGGAGCATTGCCCAAGGATAAAAATCATCTCGGGTATCTTCCCTGGAGGAGTCTGGGTTTCCTACCCAAGATTACAGGGCCCCAAACCACAGGAAAAATGTCTGTGGGAGACCTCTGGGAGGAATCGCGGATGCATCCCAGAGGATGGAGCATTGCCCAAGGAGAAAAAACATCTCGGGTATCTTCCCTGGAGGAGTCTGGGGTTGCTACCTCGGATCACAGGGCCCTAAAGCATTGCAGAAAACTCTGCGGGAGACGCCTGGGAGGAGTTCTGGGTATATCCTGCAGGATGGACCACAGTCAAGAGAGAAAAATCATCTTGGGTATCTTCCCTGGAGGAGTCTGGGGTTGCTACCCGGGATGACAGGACCCCAAACCACCGGATAAAAGACTCGGGGACATACCTGCGAGGTGTCTCGGGTGAATCCCAGAGGATGGAGCACTGTCCAAGGAGAAAAATCATCTTGGGTATCTTCCCTGGAGGAGTCTGGGGTTGCTACCCAGGATGAGAGGACGGCAAACCACCAGAATAAAGACTCAGGGACATATCTGCAAGGAGTCTCCGATGCATCCCAGAGGATGGACCACTGTCAAGAGAGAAAAATCATCTTGGGTATCTTCCCTGGAGGAGTCTGGGGTTGCTACCCGGGATCACAGGGTCCTAAAGCATTGGAGAAAACTCTGCGGGAGACGCCTGGGAGGAGTTCTGGGTAGATCCCGCAGGATGGACCACTGTCAAGAGAGAAAAAGCATCTTGGGTATCTTCCCTGGAGGAGTCTGGGGTTGCTACCCGGGATCACAGGGCCCCAGACCACCGGAATAAAGACTCAGGGACATAACTGCAAGGAGTCTCAGATGCATCCCAGAGGATGGACAATAGTCCAAGGAGAAAAATCATCTTGGGTATCTTCCCTGGAGGAGTCTGGGGTTGCTACCCGGGATCACAGGGCCCTAAAGCGTTGGAGAAAACTCTGCGGGAGACGCCTGGGAGGAGTTCTGGGTAGATCCTGCAGGATGGACCACTGTCAAGAGCGAAAAATCATCTTGGGTATCTTCCCTGGAGGAGTCTGGGGTTGCTACCCGGGATGACAGGACCCCAAACCACCGGATAAAAGACTCGGGGATATACCTGCAAGGCGTCTCGGGTGAATCCCAGAGGATGGAGCATTGTGCAAGGATAAAAATCATCTTGTGTATCTTCCCTGGAGGAGTCTGGGGTTGCTACCCGGGATCAGAGGACCGCAAAACACCAGAATAAAGACTCAGGGACATACCTGGAAGGAGTCTCCGATACATCCCAGAGGATGGACCACTGTCAAGAGAGAAAAAGCATCTTGGGTATCTTCCCTGGAGGAGTCTGGGGTTGCTACCCGGGATCACAGGGCCCTAAAGCATTGGAGAAAACTCTGCGGGAGACACCTGTGAGGAGTTCTGGGTAGATCCCGCAGGATGGACCACTGTCAAGAGAGAAAAAGCATCTTGGGTATCTTCCCTGGAGGAGTCTGGGGTTGCTACCCGGGATCACAGGGCCCCAGACCACCGGAATAAAGACTCAGGGACATAACTGCAAGGAGTCTCGGATGCATCCCAGAGGATGGACCATAGTCCAAGGAGAAAAATCATCTTGGGTATCTTCCCTGGAGGAGTCTGGGTTTGCTACCCGGGATTACAGGGCCCCAAACCACAGGAAAAATATCTGTAGAAGACCTCTGGGAGGAATCTCAGATGCATCCCAGACGACGGAGCATTGCCCAAGGATAAAAATCATCTTGGGTATCTTCCCTGGAGGAGTCTGGGGTTGCTACTCGGGATCAGAGGACCCCAAACCACCGGAATAAAGCCTCAGGGACATACCTGCAAGGAGTCTCCGATGCATCGCAGAGGATGGAGCATTGTCCAAGGATAAAAATCATCTTGGGTATCTTCCCTGGAGGAGTCTGGGGTTGCTACCCGGGATGACAGGACCCCAAATCACCGGAAAAAAGACTCGGGGACATACCTGCGAGGAGTCTCGAGGGAATCCCAAAGGATGGAGCATTGTCCAAGGAGAAAAATCATCTTGGGTATCTACCCTGGAAGAGTCTGGGGTTGCTACCCGGGATCAGAGGACCGCAAACCACCAGAATAAAGACTCAGGGACATACCTGCAAGGAGTCTCCGATGCATCCCAGAGGATGGACCACTGTCAAGAGAGAAAAATCATCTTGGGTATCTTCCCTGGAGGAGTCTGGGGTTGCTACCTGGGATCACAGGGCCCTAAAGCATTGCAGAAAACTCTGCGGTAGACGCCTGGGAGGAGTTCTGGGTAGATCCCGCAGGATGGACCACTGTCAAGAGAGAAAAATCATCTTGGGTATCTTCCCTGGAGGAGTCTGGGGCTTCTACCCGGGATCACAGGGTCCTAAATCACCGAAAAAAAGACTCGGGGACACAACTGCAAGGAGGCTCATGTGAATCCCAGAGGATGGAGCATTGTCCATGGAAAAAAAATCATCTTGGGTATTTTCCCTGGAGAAGTCTGGGATTGCTACCCGGGATCACAGGGCCCCAGACCACCGCAATAAAGACTCAGGGCCATAACTGAAAGGAGTCTCAGATGCATCCCAGAGGATGGAGCATTGCCCAAGGATAAAAATCATCTCGGGTATCTTCCCTGGAGGAGTCTGGGGTTGCTACCCGGGATTATAGGGCCCCAAACCACAGGAATAATGTCTGTGGGAGACCTCTGGGAGGAATCTCAGATGCATCCCAGAGGATGGAGCATTGCCCAAGGAGAAAAATCATCTCGGGTATCTTCCCTGGAGGAGTCTGGGGTTGCTACCTCGGATCACAGGGCCATAAAGCATTGCAGAAAACTCTGCGGGAGACGCCTGGGAGGAGTTCTGGGTATATCCTGCAGGATGGACCACTGTCAAGAGAGAAAAATCATCTTGGGTATCTTCCCTGGAGGAGTCTGGGGTTGCTACCCGGGATGACAGGAGCCAAACCACCAGATAAAAGACTCGGGGACATACCTGCGAGGAGTCTCGGGTGAATCCCAGAGGATGGAGCATTGTCCAAGGAGAAAAATCATCTTGGGTATCTTCCCTGGAGGAGTCTGGGGTTGCTACCCGGGATCACAGGGCCCCAGACCACCGGAATAAAGACTCAGGGACATAACTGCAAGGAGTCTCGGATGCATCCCAGAGGATGGAGCATTGCTCAAGGATAAAAATCATCTCGGGTATCTTCCTTGCAGGAGTCTGGAGTTGCTACCTGGGATCACAGGACCCTAAACCCCAGGAAGAAAACATTCAGAAACAGAGCTGGGAGGAGTCTCGGGTGCATCCTGCAGGATGGACAATAGTCCAAGGATAAAAATCATCTCAGGTATCTTCCCTGGAGGAGTCTGGGGTTGCTACCCGGGATCAGAGGGCCCCAGACCACCGCAATAAAGACTCAGGGCCATAACTGAAAGGAGTCTCAGATGCATCCCAGAGAATGGAGCATTGCCCAAGGATAAAAATCATCTCGGGTATCTTCCCTGGAGGAGTCTGGGTTTCCTACCCAAGATTACAGGGCCCCAAACCACAGGAAAAATGTCTGTGGGAGACCTCTGGGAGGAATCGCGGATGCATCCCAGAGGATGGAGCATTGCCCAAGGAGAAAAAACATCTCGGGTATCTTCCCTGGAGGAGTCTGGGGTTGCTACCTCGGATCACAGGGCCATAAAGCATTGCAGAAAACTCTGCGGGAGACGCCTGGGAGGAGTTCTGGGTATATCCTGCAGGATGGACCACAGTCAAGAGAGAAAAATCATCTTGGGTATCTTCCCTGGAGGAGTCTGGGGTTGCTACCCGGGATGACAGGACCCCAAACCACCGGATAAAAGACTCGGGGACATACCTGCGAGGTGTCTCGGGTGAATCCCAGAGGATGGAGCACTGTCCAAGGAGAAAAATCATCTTGGGTATCTTCCCTGGAGGAGTCTGGGGTTGCTACCCAGGATGAGAGGACGGCAAACCACCAGAATAAAGACTCAGGGACATATCTGCAAGGAGTCTCCGATGCATCCCAGAGGATGGACCACTGTCAAGAGAGAAAAATCATCTTGGGTATCTTCCCTGGAGGAGTCTGGGGTTGCTACCCGGGATCACAGGGTCCTAAAGCATTGGAGAAAACTCTGCGGGAGACGCCTGGGAGGAGTTCTGGGTAGATCCCGCAGGATGGACCACTGTCAAGAGAGAAAAAGCATCTTGGGTATCTTCCCTGGAGGAGTCTGGGGTTGCTACCCGGGATCACAGGGCCCCAGACCACCGGAATAAAGACTCAGGGACATAACTGCAAGGAGTCTCAGATGCATCCCAGAGGATGGACAATAGTCCAAGGAGAAAAATCATCTTGGGTATCTTCCCTGGAGGAGTCTGGGGTTGCTACCCGGGATCACAGGGCCCTAAAGCGTTGGAGAAAACTCTGCGGGAGACGCCTGGGAGGAGTTCTGGGTAGATCCTGCAGGATGGACCACTGTCAAGAGCGAAAAATCATCTTGGGTATCTTCCCTGGAGGAGTCTGGGGTTGCTACCCGGGATGACAGGACCCCAAACCACCGGATAAAAGACTCGGGGATATACCTGCAAGGCGTCTCGGGTGAATCCCAGAGGATGGAGCATTGTGCAAGGATAAAAATCATCTTGTGTATCTTCCCTGGAGGAGTCTGGGGTTGCTACCCGGGATCAGAGGACCGCAAAACACCAGAATAAAGACTCAGGGACATACCTGGAAGGAGTCTCCGATACATCCCAGAGGATGGACCACTGTCAAGAGAGAAAAAGCATCTTGGGTATCTTCCCTGGAGGAGTCTGGGGTTGCTACCCGGGATCACAGGGCCCTAAAGCATTGGAGAAAACTCTGCGGGAGACACCTGTGAGGAGTTCTGGGTAGATCCCGCAGGATGGACCACTGTCAAGAGAGAAAAAGCATCTTGGGTATCTTCCCTGGAGGAGTCTGGGGTTGCTACCCGGGATCACAGGGCCCCAGACCACCGGAATAAAGACTCAGGGACATAACTGCAAGGAGTCTCGGATGCATCCCAGAGGATGGACCATAGTCCAAGGAGAAAAATCATCTTGGGTATCTTCCCTGGAGGAGTCTGGGTTTGCTACCCGGGATTACAGGGCCCCAAACCACAGGAAAAATATCTGTAGAAGACCTCTGGGAGGAATCTCAGATGCATCCCAGACGACGGAGCATTGCCCAAGGATAAAAATCATCTTGGGTATCTTCCCTGGAGGAGTCTGGGGTTGCTACTCGGGATCAGAGGACCCCAAACCACCGGAATAAAGCCTCAGGGACATACCTGCAAGGAGTCTCCGATGCATCGCAGAGGATGGAGCATTGTCCAAGGATAAAAATCATCTTGGGTATCTTCCCTGGAGGAGTCTGGGGTTGCTACCCGGGATGACAGGACCCCAAATCACCGGAAAAAAGACTCGGGGACATACCTGCGAGGAGTCTCGAGTGAATCCCAAAGGATGGAGCATTGTCCAAGGAGAAAAATCATCTTGGGTATCTACCCTGGAAGAGTCTGGGGTTGCTACCCGGGATCAGAGGACCGCAAACCACCAGAATAAAGACTCAGGGACATACCTGCAAGGAGTCTCCGATGCATCCCAGAGGATGGACCACTGTCAAGAGAGAAAAATCATCTTGGGTATCTTCCCTGGAGGAGTCTGGGGTTGCTACCTGGGATCACAGGGCCCTAAAGCATTGCAGAAAACTCTGCGGTAGACGCCTGGGAGGAGTTCTGGGTAGATCCCGCAGGATGGACCACTGTCAAGAGAGAAAAATCATCTTGGGTATCTTCCCTGGAGGAGTCTGGGGCTTCTACCCGGGATCACAGGGTCCTAAATCACCGAAAAAAAGACTCGGGGACACAACTGCAAGGAGGCTCATGTGAATCCCAGAGGATGGAGCATTGTCCATGGAAAAAAAATCATCTTGGGTATTTTCCCTGGAGAAGTCTGGGATTGCTACCCGGGATCACAGGGCCCCAGACCACCGCAATAAAGACTCAGGGCCATAACTGAAAGGAGTCTCAGATGCATCCCAGAGGATGGAGCATTGCCCAAGGATAAAAATCATCTCGGGTATCTTCCCTGGAGGAGTCTGGGGTTGCTACCCGGGATTATAGGGCCCCAAACCACAGGAATAATGTCTGTGGGAGACCTCTGGGAGGAATCGCGGATGCATCCCAGAGGATGGAGCATTGCCCAAGGAGAAAAATCATCTCGGGTATCTTCCCTGGAGGAGTCTGGGGTTGCTACCTCGGATCACAGGGCCATAAAGCATTGCAGAAAACTCTGCGGGAGACGCCTGGGAGGAGTTCTGGGTATATCCTGCAGGATGGACCACTGTCAAGAGAGAAAAATCATCTTGGGTATCTTCCCTGGAGGAGTCTGGGGTTGCTACCCGGGATGACAGGACCCCAAACCACCAGATAAAAGACTCGGGGACATACCTGCGAGGAGTCTCGGGTGAATCCCAGAGGATGGAGCATTGTCCAAGGAGAAAAATCATCTTGGGTATCTTCCCTGGAGGAGTCTGGGGTTGCTACCCGGGATCAGAGGACCGCAAACCACCAGAATAAAGACTCAGGGACATACCTGCAAGGAGTCTCCGATGCATCCCAGAGGATGGACCACTGTCAAGAGAGAAAAATCATCTTGGGTATCTTCCCTGGAGGAGTCTGGGGTTGCTACCCGGGATCACAGGGCCCTAAAGCATTGGAGAAAACTCTGCGGGAGACGCCTGGGAGGAGTTCTGGGTAGATCCCGCAGGATGGACCACTGTCAAGAGAGAAAAAGCATCTTGGGTATCTTCCCTGGAGGAGTCTGGGGTTGCTACCCGGGATCACAGGGCCCCAGACCACCGGAATAAAGACTCAGGGACATAACTGAAAGGAGTCTCGGATGCATCCCAGAGGATGGACAATAGTCCAAAGAGAAAAATCATCTTGGGTATCTTCCCTGGAGGAGTCTGGGGTTGCTACCAGGGATGACAGGACCCCAAACCACCGGAAAAATGTCTGCGGAAGACGCCTGGGAGGAATCTCGGATGCATCCCAGAGGATGGAGCATTGTCCAAGGAGAAAAATCATCTCGGGTATCTTCCCTGGAGGAGTCTGGGGTTGCTACCTGGGATCACAGGGCCCTAAAGCATTGCAGAAAACTCTGCGGTAGACGCCTGGGAGGAGTTCTGGGTAGATCCCGCAGGATGGACCACTGTCAAGAGAGAAAAATCATCTTGGGTATCTTCCCTGGAGGAGTCTGGGGCTTCTACCCGGGATCACAGGGTCCTAAATCACCGGAAAAATGTCTGCGGAAGACGCCTGGGAGGAATCTCGGATGCATCCCAGAGGATGGAGCATTGTCCAAGGAGAAAAATCATATTGGGTATCTTCCCTGGAGGAGTCTGGGGTTGCTACCCGGGATCACAGGGCCCTAAAGCGTTGGAGAAAACTCTGCGGGAGACGCCTGGGAGGAGTTCTGGGTAGATCCTGCAGGATCGACCACTGTCAAGAGAGAAAAATCATCTTGGGTATCTTCCCTGGAGGAGTCTGGGTTTGCTACCCGGGATTACAGGGCCCCAAACCACAGGAAAAATGTCTGTGGGAGACCTCTGGGAGGAATCTCAGATGCATCCCAGACGACGGAGCATTGCCCAAGGATAAAAATCATCTTGGGTATCTTCCCTGGAGGAGTCTGGGGTTGCTACTCGGGATCACAGGGACCCAGACCACCGGAATATAGACTCAGGGACATACCTGCAAGGAGTCTCCGATGCATCGCAGAGGATGGAGCATTGTCCAAGGATAAAAATCATCTTGGGTATCTTCCCTGGAGGAGTCTGGGTTTGCTACCCGGGATGACAGGACCCCAAATCACCGGAAAAAAGACTCGGGGACATACCTGCGAGGAGTCTCGGGTGAATCCCAGAGGATGGAGCATTGTCCAAGGAGAAAAATCATCTTGGGTATCTACCCTGGAAGAGTCTGGGGTTGCTACCCGGGATCAGAGGACCGCAAACCACCAGAATAAAGACTCAGGGACATACCTGCAAGGAGTCTCCGATGCATCCCAGAGGATGGACCACTGTCAAGAGAGAAAAATCATCTTGGGTATCTTCCCTGGAGGAGTCTGGGGTTGCTACCCGGGATCACAGGGCCCTAAAGCATTGGAGAAAACTCTGCGGGAGACGCCTGGGAGGAGTTCTGGGTAGATCCCGCAGGATGGACCACTGTCAAGAGAGAAAAATCATCCTGGGTATCTTCCCTGGAGGAGTCTGGGGTTGCTACCCGGGATCACAGGGACCCAGACCACCGGAATATAGACTCAGGGACATAACTGCAAGGAGTCTCGGATGCATCCCAGAAGATGGAGCATTGCTCAAGGATAAAAATCATCTCGGGTATCTTCCGTGGAGGAGTCTGGGGTTGCTACCTGGGATCACAGGACCCTAAACTCCAGGCAGAAAACATTCAGAAACAGAGCTGGGAGGAGTCTCGGGTGCATCCTGCAGGATGGACAATAGTCCAAGGATAAAAATCATCTCAGGTATCTTCCCTGGAGGAGTCTGGGGTTGCTACCCGGGATCACAGGGCCCTAAAGCATTGCAGAAAACTCTGCGGAAGAAGCCTGGGAGGAGTTCTGGGTAGATCCCGCAGGATGGACCACTATCAAGAGAGAAAAATCATCTCGGCTATCTTTTCTGGAGGAGTCTGGGGTTTCTACCCGGGATCACAGGGTCCTAAATCACCGAAAAAAAGACTCGGGGACACAACTGCAAGGAGGCTCACGTGAATCCCAGAGGATGGAGCATTGTCCAAATAGAAAAATCATATCGGGTATCTTCCCTGGAGGAGTCTGGGGTTGCTACCTGGGATCACAGGGCCCTAAAGCATTGCAGAAAACTCTGCGGTAGACGCCTGTGAGGAGTTCTGGGTAGATCCCGCAGGATGGACCACTGTCAAGAGAGAAAAAGCATCTTGGGTATCTTCCCTGGAGGAGTCTGGGGTTGCTACCCGGGATCACAGGGCCCCAGACCACCGGAATAAAGACTCAGGGACATAACTGCAAGGAGTCTCGGATGCATCCCAGAGGATGGACAATACTCCAAGGAGAAAAATCATCTTGGGTATCTTCCCTGGAGGAGTCTGGGTTTGCTACCCGGGATTACAGGGCCCCAAACCACAGGAAAAATATCTGTAGAAGACCTCTGGGAGGAATCTCAGATGCATCCCAGACGACGGAGCATTGCCCAAGGATAAAAATCATCTTGGGTATCTTCCCTGGAGGAGTCTGGGGTTGCTACTCGGGATCAGAGGACCCCAAACCACCGGAATAAAGCCTCAGGGACATACCTGCAAGGAGTCTCCGATGCATCGCAGAGGATGGAGCATTGTCCAAGGATAAAAATCATCTTGGGTATCTTCCCTGGAGGAGTCTGGGGTTGCTACCCGGGATGACAGGACCCCAAATCACCGGAAAAAAGACTCGGGGACATACCTGCGAGGAGTCTCGAGTGAATCCCAAAGGATGGAGCATTGTCCAAGGAGAAAAATCATCTTGGGTATCTACCCTGGAAGAGTCTGGGGTTGCTACCCGGGATCAGAGGACCGCAAACCACCAGAATAAAGACTCAGGGACATACCTGCAAGGAGTCTCCGATGCATCCCAGAGGATGGACCACTGTCAAGAGAGAAAAATCATCTTGGGTATCTTCCCTGGAGGAGTCTGGGGTTGCTACCCGGGATCACAGGGCCCTAAAGCATTGGAGAAAACTCTGCGGGAGACCCCTGGGAGGAGTTCTGGGTAGATCCCGCAGGATGGACCACTGTCAAGAGAGAAAAATCATCCTGGGTATCTTCCCTGGAGGAGTCTGGGGTTGCTACCCGGGATCACAGGGACCCAGACCACCGGAATATAGACTCAGGGACATAACTGCAAGGAGTCTCGGATGCATCCCAGAAGATGGAGCATTGTCCAAGGATAAAAATCATCTCGGGTATCTTCCCTGGAGGAGTCTGGGGTTGCTAACTGGGATCACAGGACCCTAAACCCCAGGAAGAAAACATTCAGAAACAGAGCTGGGAGGAGTCTCGGGTGCATCCTGCAGGATGGACAATAGTCCAAGGAGAAAAATCATCTCGGATATCTTCCCTGGAGGAGTCTGGGGTTGCTACCCGGGATCACAGGGCCCTAAAGCATTGCAGAAAACTCTGCGGGAGACGCCTGGGAGGAGTTCTGGGTAGATCCCGCAGGATGGACCACTGTCAAGAGAGAAAAAGCATCTTGGGTATCTTCCCTGGAGGAGTCTGGGGCTTCTACCCGGGATCACAGGGTCCTAAATCACCGGAAAAATGTCTGCGGAAGACGCCTGGGAGGAATCTCGATGCATCCCAGAGGATGGAGCATTGTCCAAGGAGAAAAATCATATTGGGTACCTTCCCTGGAGGACTCTGGGGTTGCTACCCGGGATCACAGGGCCCTAAAGCGTTGGAGAAAACTCTGCGGGAGACGCCTGGGAGGAGTTCTGGGTAGATCCTGCAGGATCGACCACTGTCAAGAGAGAAAAATCATATTGGGTATCTTCCCTGGAGGAGTCTGGGTTTGCTACCCGGGATTACAGGGCCCCAAACCACAGGAAAAATGTCTGTGGGAGACCTCTGGGAGGAATCTCAGATGCATCCCAGACGACGGAGCATTGCCCAAGGAGAAAAATCATCTCGGGTATCTTCCCTGGAGGAGTCTGGGGTTGCTACCTGGGATCACAGGGCCCTAAAGCATTGCAGAAAACTCTGCGGTAGACGCCTGGGAGGAGTTCTGGGTAGATCCCGCAGGATGGACCACTGTCAAGAGAGAAAAATCATCTTGGGTATCTTCCCTGGAGGAGTCTGGGGCTTCTACCCGGGATCACAGTGTCCTAAATCACCGGAAAAATGTCTGCGGAAGACGCCTGGGAGGAATCTCGGATGCATCCCAGAGGATGGAGCATTGTCCAAGGAGAAAAATCATATTGGGTATCTTCCCTGGAGGAGTCTGGGGTTGCTACCCGGGATCACAGGGCCCTAAAGCGTTGGAGAAAACTGCGGGAGACGCCTGGGAGGAGTTCTGGGTAGATCCTGCAGGATCGACCACTGTCAAGAGAGAAAAATCATCTTGGGTATCTTCCCTGGAGGAGTCTGGGTTTGCTACCCGGGATTACAGGGCCCCAAACCACAGGAAAAATGTCTGTGGGAGACCTCTGGGAGGAATCTCAGATGCATCCCAGACGACGGAGCATTGCCCAAGGATAAAAATCATCTTGGGTATCTTCCCTGGAGGAGTCTGGGGTTGCTACCCGGGATCACAGGGCCCTAAAGCATTGCAGAAAACTCTGCGGGAGACGCCTGGGAGGAGTTCTGGGTAGATCCCGCAGGATGGACCACTGTCAAGAGAGAAAAATCATCCTGGGTATCTTTTCTGGAGGAGTCTGGGGTTGCTACCCGGGATCACAGGGACCCAGACCACCGGAATATAGACTCAGGGACATAACTGCAAGGAGTCTCGGATGCATCCCAGAAGATGGAGCATTGCTCAAGGATAAAAATCATCTCGGGTATCTTCCCTGGAGGAGTCTGGGGTTGCTACCCGGGATCACAGGGCCCTAAAGCATTGCAGAAAACTCTGCGGAAGAAGCCTGGGAGGAGTTCTGGGTAGATCCCGCAGGATGGACCACTATCAAGAGAGAAAAATCATCTCGGCTATCTTTTCTGGAGGAGTCTGGGGTTTCTACCCGGGATCACAGGGTCCTAAATCACCGAAAAAAAGACTCGGGGACACAACTGCAAGGAGGCTCACGTGAATCCCAGAGGATGGAGCATTGTCCAAATAGAAAAATCATATCGGGTATCTTCCCTGGAGGAGTCTGGGGTTGCTACCTGGGATCACAGGGCCCTAAAGCATTGCAGAAAACTCTGCGGTAGACGCCTGTGAGGAGTTCTGGGTAGATCCCGCAGGATGGACCACTGTCAAGAGAGAAAAAGCATCTTGGGTATCTTCCCTGGAGGAGTCTGGGGTTGCTACCCGGGATCACAGGGCCCCAGACCACCGGAATAAAGACTCAGGGACATAACTGCAAGGAGTCTCGGATGCATCCCAGAGGATGGACAATACTCCAAGGAGAAAAATCATCTTGGGTATCTTCCCTGGAGGAGTCTGGGTTTGCTACCCGGGATTACAGGGCCCCAAACCACAGGAAAAATATCTGTAGAAGACCTCTGGGAGGAATCTCAGATGCATCCCAGACGACGGAGCATTGCCCAAGGATAAAAATCATCTTGGGTATCTTCCCTGGAGGAGTCTGGGGTTGCTACTCGGGATCAGAGGACCCCAAACCACCGGAATAAAGCCTCAGGGACATACCTGCAAGGAGTCTCCGATGCATCGCAGAGGATGGAGCATTGTCCAAGGATAAAAATCATCTTGGGTATCTTCCCTGGAGGAGTCTGGGGTTGCTACCCGGGATGACAGGACCCCAAATCACCGGAAAAAAGACTCGGGGACATACCTGCGAGGAGTCTCGAGTGAATCCCAAAGGATGGAGCATTGTCCAAGGAGAAAAATCATCTTGGGTATCTACCCTGGAAGAGTCTGGGGTTGCTACCCGGGATCAGAGGACCGCAAACCACCAGAATAAAGACTCAGGGACATACCTGCAAGGAGTCTCCGATGCATCCCAGAGGATGGACCACTGTCAAGAGAGAAAAATCATCTTGGGTATCTTCCCTGGAGGAGTCTGGGGTTGCTACCCGGGATCACAGGGCCCTAAAGCATTGGAGAAAACTCTGCGGGAGACCCCTGGGAGGAGTTCTGGGTAGATCCCGCAGGATGGACCACTGTCAAGAGAGAAAAATCATCCTGGGTATCTTCCCTGGAGGAGTCTGGGGTTGCTACCCGGGATCACAGGGACCCAGACCACCGGAATATAGACTCAGGGACATAACTGCAAGGAGTCTCGGATGCATCCCAGAAGATGGAGCATTGTCCAAGGATAAAAATCATCTCGGGTATCTTCCCTGGAGGAGTCTGGGGTTGCTAACTGGGATCACAGGACCCTAAACCCCAGGAAGAAAACATTCAGAAACAGAGCTGGGAGGAGTCTCGGGTGCATCCTGCAGGATGGACAATAGTCCAAGGAGAAAAATCATCTCGGATATCTTCCCTGGAGGAGTCTGGGGTTGCTACCCGGGATCACAGGGCCCTAAAGCATTGCAGAAAACTCTGCGGGAGACGCCTGGGAGGAGTTCTGGGTAGATCCCGCAGGATGGACCACTGTCAAGAGAGAAAAAGCATCTTGGGTATCTTCCCTGGAGGAGTCTGGGGCTTCTACCCGGGATCACAGGGTCCTAAATCACCGGAAAAATGTCTGCGGAAGACGCCTGGGAGGAATCTCGATGCATCCCAGAGGATGGAGCATTGTCCAAGGAGAAAAATCATATTGGGTACCTTCCCTGGAGGACTCTGGGGTTGCTACCCGGGATCACAGGGCCCTAAAGCGTTGGAGAAAACTCTGCGGGAGACGCCTGGGAGGAGTTCTGGGTAGATCCTGCAGGATCGACCACTGTCAAGAGAGAAAAATCATATTGGGTATCTTCCCTGGAGGAGTCTGGGTTTGCTACCCGGGATTACAGGGCCCCAAACCACAGGAAAAATGTCTGTGGGAGACCTCTGGGAGGAATCTCAGATGCATCCCAGACGACGGAGCATTGCCCAAGGAGAAAAATCATCTCGGGTATCTTCCCTGGAGGAGTCTGGGGTTGCTACCTGGGATCACAGGGCCCTAAAGCATTGCAGAAAACTCTGCGGTAGACGCCTGGGAGGAGTTCTGGGTAGATCCCGCAGGATGGACCACTGTCAAGAGAGAAAAATCATCTTGGGTATCTTCCCTGGAGGAGTCTGGGGCTTCTACCCGGGATCACAGTGTCCTAAATCACCGGAAAAATGTCTGCGGAAGACGCCTGGGAGGAATCTCGGATGCATCCCAGAGGATGGAGCATTGTCCAAGGAGAAAAATCATATTGGGTATCTTCCCTGGAGGAGTCTGGGGTTGCTACCCGGGATCACAGGGCCCTAAAGCGTTGGAGAAAACTGCGGGAGACGCCTGGGAGGAGTTCTGGGTAGATCCTGCAGGATCGACCACTGTCAAGAGAGAAAAATCATCTTGGGTATCTTCCCTGGAGGAGTCTGGGTTTGCTACCCGGGATTACAGGGCCCCAAACCACAGGAAAAATGTCTGTGGGAGACCTCTGGGAGGAATCTCAGATGCATCCCAGACGACGGAGCATTGCCCAAGGATAAAAATCATCTTGGGTATCTTCCCTGGAGGAGTCTGGGGTTGCTACCCGGGATCACAGGGCCCTAAAGCATTGCAGAAAACTCTGCGGGAGACGCCTGGGAGGAGTTCTGGGTAGATCCCGCAGGATGGACCACTGTCAAGAGAGAAAAATCATCCTGGGTATCTTTTCTGGAGGAGTCTGGGGTTGCTACCCGGGATCACAGGGACCCAGACCACCGGAATATAGACTCAGGGACATAACTGCAAGGAGTCTCGGATGCATCCCAGAAGATGGAGCATTGCTCAAGGATAAAAATCATCTCGGGTATCTTCCCTGGAGGAGTCTGGGGTTGCTACCCGGGATCACAGGGCCCTAAAGCATTGCAGAAAACTCTGCGGAAGAAGCCTGGGAGGAGTTCTGGGTAGATCCCGCAGGATGGACCACTATCAAGAGAGAAAAATCATCTCGGCTATCTTTTCTGGAGGAGTCTGGGGTTTCTACCCGGGATCACAGGGTCCTAAATCACCGAAAAAAAGACTCGGGGACACAACTGCAAGGAGGCTCACGTGAATCCCAGAGGATGGAGCATTGTCCAAATAGAAAAATCATCTCGGGTATCTTCCCTGGAGGAGTCTGGGGTTGCTACCTGGGATCACAGGGCCCTAAAGCATTGCAGAAAACTCTGCGGTAGACGCCTGGGAGGAGTTCTGGGTAGATCCCGCAGGATGGACCACTGTCAAGAGAGAAAAATCATCTTGGGTATCTTCCCTGGAGGAGTCTGGGGTTGCTACCCGGGATCACAGGGCCCCAGACCACCGGAATAAAGACTCAGGGACATAACTGCAAGGAGTCTCGGATGCATCCCAGAGGATGGACAATAGTCCAAGGAGAAAAATCATCTTGGGTATCTTCCCTGGAGGAGTCTGGGGTTGCTACCCGGGATGACAGGACCCCAAACCACCGGAAAAATGTCTGCGGAAGACGCCTGGGAGGAATCTCGGATGCATCCCAGAGGATTGAGCATTGTCCAAGGAGAAAAATCATCTTGGGTATCTTCCCTGGAGGAGTCTGGGGTTGCTACTCGGGATCAGAGGACCCCAAACCACCGGAATAAAGCCTCAGGGACATACCTGCAAGGAGTCTCCGATGCATCGCAGAGGATGGAGCATTGTCCAAGGATAAAAATCATATTGGGTATCTTCCCTGGAGGAGTCTGGGGTTGCTACCCGGGATGACAGGACCCCAAACCACCGGATAAATGACTCGGGGACATACCTGCGAGGAGTCTCGGGTGAGTCCCAGAGGATGGAGCATTGTCCAAGGAGAAAAATCATCTTGGGTATCTTCCCTGGAGGAGTCTGGGGTTGCTACCTGGGATCACAGGACCCTAAACTCCAGGCAGAAAACATTCAGAAACAGAGCTGGGAGGAGTCTCGGGTGCATCCTGCAGGATGGAGCATTGTCCAAGGAGAAAAATCATCTCGGGTATCATCCCTGGAGGAGTCTGGGGTTGCTACCCGGGATCACAGGGCCCTAAAGCATTGCAGAAAACTCTGCGGGAGACGCCTGGGAGGAGTTCTGGGTAGATCCTGCAGGATGGACCACTGTCAAGAGAGAAAAAGCATCTTGGGTATCTTCCCTGGAGGAGTCTGGGGTTGCTACCCGGGATGACAGGACCCCAAACCACCGGATAAAAGACTCGGGGACATACCTGCGAGGAGTCTCGGGTGAATCCCAGAGGATGGAGCATTGTCCAAGGAGAAAAATCATCTTGGGTATCACAATATCACAGTATCACAGTATGGTAGGGATTGGAAGGGACCTCAAAAGATCATCTAGTCCAATCCCCCTGTCGGAGCAGGAACACCTAGACGAGGTTGCACAGGAAGGTGTCCAGGCGAGTTTTGAATGTCTCCAGAGAAGGAGACTCCACAACCTCCCTGGGCAGCCTGTTCCAGTGCTCTGTCACCCTCACTGAGAAGAAGTTTCTTCTCAAATTTAAGTGGAACCTCTTGTGTTCCAGCTTGAATCCATTACCCCTTGTCCTATCACTGGTCGCCACTGAGAAGAGCCTGGCTCCATCCTCATGACATTCCCCCTTTATATATTTATAAACGCTAATAAGATCACCCCTCAGTCTCCTCTTCTCCAAACTAAAGAGACCCAGCTCCCTCAGTCTTTCCTCATAAGGGAGATGCTCCACTCCCTTAATCATCTTAGTTGCCCTACGCTGGACTCTCTCCAGCAGCTCTCTGTCCTTCTTGAACTGAGGGGCCCAGAACTGGACACAATATTCCAGATGCGGTCTCACCAGGGCAGAGTAGAGGGGAAGGAGGACCTCTCTCGATCTGCTAACCACCCCCCTTCTAATACAGCCCAGGATGCCATTGGCCTTCTTGGCCACAAGGGCACAGTGCTGGCTCATGGTCATCCTGCTGTCCACCAGGACCCCCAGGTCCCTTTCCTCTACACTGCTCTCTAACAGGTAGCTCCCCATCCTATACTGGAACCTGGGGTTGTTTCTGCCCAGATGTAGGACCCTACACTTTCCCTTGTTGTATTTCATTAAGTTATTCCCTGCCCAAATCTCCAGCCTGTCCAAGTCTCTCTGGATGGCAGCACAGCCCTCTGGCGTGTCAGCCACTCCTCCTAGCTTAGTGTCATCAGCAAACTTGCTGATAGTACACTCAATTCCCTCATCTAAATCATTAATGAATATATTGAATAATATGGGCCCCAGTACCGACCCTTGAGGCACTCCGCTGGTTACCGGCCTCCAACTGGACTCTGCCCCATTGACTACGACTCTGGCTTCTCTCCTTCAGCCAGTTTGCAGTCCACCTAATTATCCGGTCATCCAGTCCACACTTCCTCAGTTTAGCCATGAGGATGCTGTGGGAGACCGTGTCAAATGCTTTACTGAAGTCAAGGTAGACCACATCCACCGCTCTGCCATCATCCATCCACCTCGTTATTTCCTCATAAAAGGCTATGAGGTTGGTCAAGCATGACTTCCCCTTGGAAAAGCCATGCTGACTGCCCCTAATAACCCTCTTATCCTTGATATGCCTTGAGAGGGCACCAAGGATAAGCTGCTCCATCAGTTTCCCAGGGATGGAGGTGAGGCTGACCGGTCTATAGTTACCCGGGTCCTCCTTCTTGCCCTTTTTGAAGACTGGAGTGACATTTGCTTTCCTCCAGTCCTCAGGCACCTCGCCCGTTTCCCAAGACTTGGTAAAGATGGTGGAGAGTGGTCCAGCAATGACTTCAGACAGCTCCTTCAGCACCCGCGGGTGCATCCCATCCGGACCCATGGATTTATGGATGTCCAGGTTGCTTAACTGGTCTCTGACCCAGTCCTCATCAACTAAGGCAAACCCATCCATTGACTTGACTTCATCTGGGGTCTCAGCAGAACAGGACTCCTCAGGACAGCCCCCGACAGAGTAGACAGAGACAAAGAAGGCATTCAATAGTTCTGCCTTCTCTGTATCTTCTGTCACCAAGGCACCCACCCCATTCAGTAGTGGGCCTACATTGCCTCTGGTGTTAGTTTTATCTGCCATGTATTTGAAAAAGCTCTTCCTGTTGTCTTTTACCCCTCTTGCAAGGTTTAACTCTAAGGAGGCCTTAGCTTTCCTAGTTGCCTCTCTACATCCCCTGACAGCAGCCCTGTACTCCTCCCAAGTGGTCAGCCCCTCCTCATCTTGGGTATCTTCCCTGGAGGAGTCTGGGATTGCTACCCGGGATCACAGGGCCCCAGACCACCACAATAAAGACTCAGGGCCATAACTGAAAGGAGTCTCAGATGCATCCCAGAGGATGGAGCATTGCCCAAGGATAAAAATCATCTCGGGTATCTGGAGGGATACCCCTCCAGGGTATCTTCCCTGGAGGAGTCTGGGGTTGCTACCCGGGATCAGAGGACCGCAAACCACCAGAATAAAGACTCAGGGACATACCTGCAAGGAGTCTCCGATGCATCCCAGAGGATGGACCACTGTCAAGAGAGAAAAATCATCCTGGGTATCTTCCCTGGAGGAGTCTGGGGTTGCTACCCGGGATCACAGGGACCCAGACCACCGGAATATAGACTCAGGGACATAACTGCAAGGAGTCTCCGATGCATCCCAGAAGATGGAGCATTGCTCAAGGATAAAAATCATCTCGGGTATCTTCCCTGGAGGAGTCTGGGGTTGCTACCTGGGATCACAGGACCCTAAACTCCAGGCAGAAAACATTCAGAAACAGAGCTGGGAGGAGTCTCGGGTGCATCCTGCAGGATGGAGCATTGTCCAAGGAGAAAAATCATCTCGGGTATCTTCCCTGGAGGAGTCTGGGGTTGCTACCCGGGATCACAGGGCCCTAAAGCATTGCAGAAAACTCTGCGGGAGACGCCTGGGAGGAGTTCTGGGTAGATCCCGCGGGATGGACCACTGTCAAGAGAGAAAAATCATCCTGGGTATCTTCCCTGGAGGAGTCTGGGGTTGCTACCCGGGATCACAGGGACCCAGACCACCGGAATATAGACTCAGGGACATAACTGCAAGGAGTCTCGGATGCATCCCAGAAGATGGAGCATTGCTCAAGGATAAAAATCATCTTGGGTATCTTCCCTGGAGGAGTCTGGGGTTGCTACCTGGGATCACAGGACCCTAAACCCCAGGAAGAAAACATTCAGAAACAGAGCTGGGAGGAGTCTCGGGTGCATCCTGCAGGATGGACAATAGTCCAAGGATAAAAATCATCTCAGGTATCTTCCCTGGAGGAGTCTGGGGTTGCTACCCGGGATCACAGGGCCCTAAAGCATTGCAGAAAACTCTGCGGAAGAAGCCTGGGAGGAGTTCTGGGCAGATCCCGCAGGATGGACCACTATCAAGAGAGAAAAATCATCTCGGCTATCTTTTCTGGAGGAGTCTGGGGTTTCTACCCGGGATCACAGGGTCCTAAATCACCGAAAAAAAGACTCGGGGACACAACTGCAAGGAGGCTCACGTGAATCCCAGAGGATGGAGCATTGTCCAAATAGAAAAATCATCTCGGGTATCTTCCCTGGAGGAGTCTGGGGTTGCTACCCGGGATCACAGGGCCCTAAAGCATTGCAGAAAACTCTGCGGTAGACGCCTGGGAGGAGTTCTGGGTAGATCCCGCAGGATGGACCACTGTCAAGAGAGAAAAATCATCTTGGGTATCTTCCCTGGAGGAGTCTGGGGCTTCTACCCGGGATCACAGGGTCCTAAATCACCGAAAAAAAGACTCGGGGACACAACTGCAAGGAGGTTCATGTGAATCCCAGAGGATGGAGCATTGTCCATGGAGAAAAATCATCTTGGGTATTTTCCCTGGAGGAGTCTGGGATTGCTACCCGGGATCACAGGGCCCTAAAGCGTTGGAGAAAACTCTGCGGGAGACGCCTGGGAGGAGTTCTGGGTAGATCCTGCAGGATGGACCACTGTCAAGAGCGAAAAATCATCTTGGGTATCTTCCCTGGAGGAGTCTGGGGTTGCTACCCGGGATGACAGGACCCCAAACCACCGGATAAAAGACTCAGGGATATACCTGCAAGGCGTCTCGGGTGAATCCCAGAGGATGGAGCATTGTGCAAGGATAAAAATCATCTTGGCTATCTTGCCTGGAGGAGTCTGGGGTTGCTACCCGGGATCAGAGGACCGCAAAACACCAGAATAAAGACTCAGGGACATACCTGGAAGGAGTCTCCGATACATCCCAGAGGATGGACCACTGTCAAGAGAGAAAAATCATCTTGCGTATCTTCCCTGGAGGAGTCTGGGGTTGCTACCCGGGATCACAGGGCCCTAAAGCATTGCAGAAAACTCTGCGGGAGACACCTGTGAGGAGTTCTGCGTAGATCCCGCAGGATGGACCACTGTCAAGAGAGAAAAATCATCCTGGGTATCTTCCCTGGAGGAGTCTGGGGTTGCTATCCGGGATTACAGGGCCCCAAACCACAGGAAACATGTCTGCGGGAGACGGCTGGGAAGAATCTAAGGTGCATCCCAGACGATGGAGCATTGTCCAAGGAGAAAAATCATCTTGGGTATCTTCCCTGGAGGAGTCTGGGGTTGCTACCCGGGATGAGAGGACCGCAAACCACCAGAATAAAGACTCAGGGACATACCTGCAAGGAGTCTCCGATGTATCCCAGAGGATGGACCACTGTCAAGAGAGAAAAAGCATCTTGGGTATCTTCCCTGGAGGAGTCTGGGGTTGCTACCTGGGATCACAGGACCCTAAACTCCAGGAAGAAAACATTCAGAAACAGAGCTGGGAGGAGTCTCGGGTGCATCCTGCAGGATGGAGCATTGTCCAAGGAGAAAAATCATCTTGGGTATCTTCCCTGGAGGAGTGTGGGGTTGCTACCCGGGATGACAGGACCCCAAACCACCGGATAAAAGACTCGGGGACATACCTGCGAGGAGTCTCGGGTGAATCCCAGAGGATGGAGCATTGTCCAAGGAGAAAAATCATCTTGGGTATCTTCCCTGGAGGAGTCTGGGGTTGCTACCCGGGATCAGAGGACCGCAAACCACCAGAATAAAGACTCAGGGACATACCTGCAAGGAGTCTCCGATGCATCCCAGAGGATGGACCACTGTCAAGAGAGAAAAATCATCTTGGGTATCTTCCCTGGAGGAGTCTGGGGTTGCTACCCGGGATCACAGGGCCCTAAAGCATTGCAGAAAACTCTGCGGGAGACGCCTGGGAGGAGTTCTGGGTAGATCCCACAGGATGGACCACTGTCAAGAGAGAAAAATCATCCTGGGTATCTTCCCTGGAGGAGTCTGGGGTTGCTACCCGGGATCACAGGGACCCAAACCACCGGAATATAGACTCAGGATCATAACTGCAAGGAGTCTCGGATGCATCCCAGAAGATGGAGCATTGCTCAAGGATAAAAATCATCTCGGGTATCTTCCCTGGAGGAGTCTGGGGTTGCTACCTGGGATCACAGGACCCTAAACCCCAGGAAGAAAACATTCAGAAACAGAGCTGGGAGGAGTCTCGGGTGCATCCTGCAGGATGGACAATAGTCCAAGGATAAAAATCATCTCAGGTATCTTCCCTGGAGGAGTCTGGGGTTGCTACCCGGGATCACAGGGCCCTAAAGCATTGCAGAAAACTCTGCGGAAGAAGCCTGGGAGGAGTTCTGGGTAGATCCCGCAAGATGGACCACTATCAAGAGAGAAAAATCATCTCGGCTATCTTTTCTGGAGGAGTCTGGGGTTTCTACCCGGGATCACAGGGTCCTAAATCACCGAAAAAAAGACTCGGGGACACAACTGCAAGGAGGCTCACGTGAATCCCAGAGGATGGAGCATTGTCCATGGAGAAAAATCATCTCGGGTATCTTCCCTGGAGGAGTCTGGGGTTGCTACCCGGGATTACAGGACCCCAAACCACCGGAAAAATGTCTGCGGAAGACGCCTGGGAGGAATCTCGGATGCATCCCAGAGGATGGAGCATTGCCCAAGGAGAAAAATCATATTGGGTATCTTCCCTGGAGGAGTCTGGGGTTTCTACCCGGGAACACAGGGCCCTAAAGCGTTGGAGAAAACTCTGCGGGAGACGCCTGGGAGGAGTTCTGGGTAGATCCTGCAGGATGGACCACTGTCAAGAGAGAAAAATCATCTTGGGTATCTTCCCTGGAGGAGTCTGGGGATGCTACCCGGGATGACAGGACCCCAAACCACCGGATAAAAGACTCGGGGACATACCTGCGAGGAGTCTCGGGTGAATCCCAGAGGATGGAGCATTGTCCAAGGAGAAAAATCATCTTGGGTATCTTCCCTGGAGGAGTCTGGGGTTGCTACCCGGGATCAGAGGACCGCAAACCACCAGAATAAAGACTCAGGGACATACCTGCAAGGAGTCTCCGATGCATCCCAGAGGATGGACCACTGTCAAGAGAGAAAAATCATCTTGGGTATCTTCCCTGGAGGAGTCTGGGGTTGCTACCCGGGATCACAGGGCCCTAAAGCATTGGAGAAAACTCTGCGGGAGACGCCTGGGAGGAGTTCTGGGTAGATCCCGCAGGATGGACCACTGTCAAGAGAGAAAAAGCATCTTGGGTATCTTCCCTGGAGGAGTCTGGGGTTGCTACCCGGGATCACAGGGCCCCAGACCACCGGAATAAAGACTCAGGGACATAACTGCAAGGAGTCTCGGATGCATCCCAGAGGATGGACAATAGTCCAAGGAGAAAAATCATCTTGGGTATCTTCCCTGGAGGAGTCTGGGGTTGCTACCCGGGATGACAGGACCCCAAACCACCGGAAAAATGTCTGCGGAAGACGCCTGGGAGGAATCTCGGATGCATCCCAGAGGATGGAGCATTGTCCAAGGAGAAAAATCATATTGGGTATCTTCCCTGGAGGAGTCTGGGTTTGCTACCCGGGATTACAGGGCCCCAAACCACAGGAAAAATGTCTGTGGGAGACCTCTGGGAGGAATCTCAGATGCATCCCAGACGACGGAGCATTGCCCAAGGATAAAAATCATCTTAGGTATCTTCCCTGGAGGAGTCTGGGGTTGCTACTCGGGATCAGAGGACCCCAAACCACCGGAATAAAGCCTCAGGGACATACCTGCAAGGAGTCTCCGATGCATCCCAGAGGATGGACCACTGTCAAGAGAGAAAAAGCATCTTGGGTATCTTCCCTGGAGGAGTCTGGGGTTGCTACCTGGGATCACAGGACCCTAAAATCCAGGCAGAAAACATTCAGAAACAGAGCTGGGAGGAGTCTCGGGTGCATCCTGCAGGATGGAGCATTGTCCAAGGAGAAAAATCATCTCGGGTATCTTCCCTGGAGGAGTCTGGGGTTGCTACCCGGGATCACAGGGCCCTAAAGCATTGCAGAAAACTCTGCGAAAGAAGCCTGGGAGGAGTTCTGGGTAGATCCCGCAGGATGGACCACTATCAAGAGAGAAAAATCATCTCGGCTATCTTTTCTGGAGGAGTCTGGTGTTTCTACCCGGGATCACAGGGTCCTAAATCACCGAAAAAACGACTCGGGGACACAACTGCAAGGAGGCTCACGTGAATCCCAGAGGATGGAGCATTGTCCAAGGAGAAAAATCATCTCGGGTATCTTCCCTGGAGGAGTCTGGGGTTGCTACCCGGGATCACAGGGCCCTAAAGCATTGCAGAAAACTCTGCGGGAGACGCCTGGGAGGAGTTCTGGGTAGATCCCGCAGGATGGACCACTGTCAAGAGAGAAAAATCATCTTGGGTATCTTCCCTGGAGGAGTCTGGGGCTTCTACCCGGGATCACAGGGTCCTAAATCACCGAAAAAAAGACTCGGGGACACAACTGCAAGGAGGCTCACGTGAATCCCAGAGGATGGAGCATTGTCCATGGAGAAAAATCATCTTGGGTATCTTCCCTGGAGGAGTCTGGGATTGCTACCCGGGATCACAGGGCCCCAGACCACCACAATAAAGACTCAGGGCCATAACTGAAAGGAGTCTCAGATGCATCCCAGAGGATGGAGCATTGCCCAAGGATAAAAATCATCTTGGGTATCTTCCCTGGAGGAGTCTGGGGTTGCTACCCGGGATTACAGGGCGCCAAACCACAGGAATAATGTCTGCGGAAGACGCCTGGGAGGAATCGCGGATGCATCCCAGAGGATGGAGCATTGCCCAAGGAGAAAAATCATCTCGGGTATCTTCCCTGGAGGAGTCTGGGGTTGCTACCTCGGATCACAGGGCCCTAAAGCATTGCAGAAAACTCTGCGGGAGACGCCTGGGAGGAGTTCTGGGTAGATCCTGCAGGATGGACCACTGTCAAGAGAGCAAAATCATCTTGGGTATCTTCCCTGGAGGAGTCTGGGGTTGCTACCCGGGATCAGAGGACCGCAGACCACCAGAATAAAGACTCAGGGACATACCTGCAAGGAGTCTCCGATGCATCCCAGAGGATGGACCACTGTCAAGAGAGAAAAATCATCCTGGGTATCTTCCCTGGAGGAGTCTGGGGTTGCTACCCGGGATCACAGGGACCCAGACCACCGGAATATAGACTCAGGGACATAATTGCAAGGAGTCTCGGATGCATCCCAGAAGATGGAGCATTGCTCAAGGATAAAAATCATCTCGGGTATCTTCCCTGGAGGAGTCTGGGGTTGCTACCTGGGATCACAGGACCCTAAACTCCAGGCAGAAAACATTCAGAAACAGAGCTGGGAGGAGTCTCGGGTGCATCCTGCAGGATGGAGCATTGTCCAAGGAGAAAAATCATCTCGGGTATCTTCCCTGGAGGAGTCTGGGGTTGCTACCCGGGATCACAGGGCCCTAAAGCATTGCAGAAAACTCTGCGGGAGACGCCTAGGAGGAGTTCTGATAGATCCCGCAGGATGGACCACTGTCAAGAGAGAAAAATCATCCTGGGTATCTTCCCTGGAGGAGTCTGGGGTTGCTACCCGGGATCACAGGGCCCCAGACCACCGGAATAAAGACTCAGGGACATAACTGCAAGGAGTCTCGGATGCATCCCAGAGGATGGACAATAGTCCAAGGAGAAAAATCATCTTGGGTATCTTCCCTGGAGGAGTCTGGGGTTGCTACCCGGGATGACAGGACCCCAAACCACCGGAAAAATGTCTGCGGAAGACGCCTGGGAGGAATCTCGGATGCATCCCAGAGGATGGAGCATTGTCCAAGGAGAAAAATCACATTGGGTATCTTCCCTGGAGGAGTCTGGGTTTGCTACCCGGGATTACAGGGCCCCAAACCACAGGAAAAATGTCTGTGGGAGACCTCTGGGAGGAATCTCAGATGCATCCCAGACGACGGAGCATTGCCCAAGGATAAAAATCATCTTAGGTATCTTCCCTGGAGGAGTCTGGGGTTGCTACTCGGGATCAGAGGACCCCAAACCACCGGAATAAAGCCTCAGGGACATACCTGCAAGGAGTCTCCGATGCATCGCAGAGGACGGAGCATTGTCCAAGGATAAAAATCATATTGGGTATCTTCCCTGGAGGAGTCTGGGGTTGCTACCCGGGATGACAGGACCCCAAACCACCGGATAAAAGACTCGGGGACATACCTGCGAGGAGTCTCGGGTGAATCCCAGAGGATGGAGCATTGTCCAAGGAGAAAAATCATCTTGGGTATCTTCCCTGGAGGAGTCTGGGGTTGCTACCCGGGATCACAGGGCCCCAGACCACCGGAATAAAGACTCAGGGACATAACTGCAAGGAGTCTCGGATGCATCCCAGAGGATGGAGCATTGTCCAAGGATAAAAATCATCTCGGGTATCTTCCCTGGAGGAGTCTGGGGTTGCTAACTGGGATCACAGGACCCTAAACCCCAGGAAGAAAACATTCAGAAACAGAGCTGGGAGGAGTCTCGGGTGCATCCTGCAGGATGGACAATAGTCCAAGGATAAAAATCATCTCAGGTATCTTCCCTGGAGGAGTCTGGGGTTGCTACCCGGGATCACAGGGCCCTAAAGCATTGCAGAAAACTCTGCGGAAGAAGCCTGGGAGGAGTTCTGGGTAGATCCCGCAGGATGGACCACTATCAAGAGAGAAAAATCATCTCGTCTATCTTTTCTGGAGGAGTCTGGGGTTTCTACCCGGGATCACAGGGTCCTAAATCACCGAAAAAAAGACTCGGGGACACAACTGCAAGGAGGCTCACGTGAATCCCAGAGGATGGAGCATTGTCCAAATAGAAAAATCATCTCGGGTATCTTCCCTGGAGGAGTCTGGGGTTGCTACCTGGGATCACAGGGCCCTAAAGCATTGCAGAAAACTCTGCGGTAGACGCCTGGGAGGAGTTCTGGGTAGATCCCGCAGGATGGACCACTGTCAAGAGAGAAAAATCATCTTGGGTATCTTCCCTGGAGGAGTCTGGGGCTTCTACCCGGGATCACAGGGTCCTAAATCACCGAAAAAAAGACTCGGGGACACAACTGCAAGGAGGCTCCGATACATCCCAGAGGATGGAGCATTGTCCATGGAGAAAAATCATCTTGGGTATTTTCCCTGGAGGAGTCTGGGATTGCTACCCGGGATCACAGGGCCCTAAAGCGTTGGAGAAAACTCCGCGGGAGACGCCTGGGAGGAGTTCTGGGTAGATCCTGCAGGATGGACCACTGTCAAGAGCGAAAAATCATCTTGGGTATCTTCCCTGGAGGAGTCTGGGGTTGCTACCCGGGATGACAGGGCCCCAAACCACCGGATAAAAGTCTGCGGGAGACGGCTGGGAGGAATCTAAGGTGCATCCCAGACGATGGAGCATCGTCCAAGGAGAAAAATCATCTTGGGTATCCTCCCTGGAGGAGTCTGGGGTTGCTACCCGGGATGAGAGGACCGCAAACCACCAGAATAAAGACTCAGGGACATACCTGCAAGGAGTCTCCGATGCATCCCAGAGGATGGACCACTGTCAAGTGAGAAAAAGCATCTTGGGTATCTTTCCTGGAGGAGTCTGGGGTTGCTACCTGGGATCACAGGGCCCTAAACCCCAGGAAGAAAACATTCAGAAACAGAGCTGGGAGGAGTCTCGGGTGCATCCTGCAGGATGGACAATAGTCCAAGGATAAAAATCATCTCAGGTATCTTCCCTGGAGGAGTCTGGGGTTGCTACCCGGGATCACAGGGCCCCAGACCACCGGAATAAAGACTCAGGGACATAACTGCAAGGAGTCTTGGATGCATCCCAGAGGATGGAGCATTGCTCAAGGATACAAATCATCTTGCGTATCTTCCCTGGAGGAGTCTGGGGTTGCTACCCGGGATCAGAGGACCGCAAACCACCAGAGTAAAGACTCAGGGACATACCTGCAAGGAGTCTCCGATGCATCCCAGAGGATGGACCACTGTCAAGAGAGAAAAAGCATCTTGGGTATCTTCCCTGGAGGAGTCTGGGGTTGCTACCTGGGATCACAGGACCCTAAACTCCAGGAAGAAAACATTCAGAAACAGAGCTGGGAGGAGTCTCGGGTGCATCCTGCAGGATGGAGCATTGTCCAAGGAGAAAAATCATCTTGGGTATCTTCCCTGGAGGAGTCTGGGGTTGCTACCCGGGATCAGAGGACCGCAAACCACCAGAATAAAGACTCAGGGACATACCTGCAAGGAGTCTCCGATGCATCGCAGAGGATGGAGTATTGTCCAAGGATAAAAATCATATTGGGTATCTTCCTGGAGGAGTCTGGGTTTGCTACCCGGGATGACAGGACCCCAAATCACCGGAAAAAAGACTCGGGGACATACCTGCGAGGCGTCTCGGGTGAATCCCAGAGGATGGAGCATTGTCCAAGGAGAAAAATCATCTTGGGTATCTACCCTGGAAGAGTCTGGGGTTGCTACCCGGGATCAGAGGACCGCAAACCACCAGAATAAAGACTCAGGGACATACCTGCAAGGAGTCTCCGATGCATCCCAGAGGATGGACCACTGTCAAGAGAGAAAAAGCATCTTGGGTATCTTCCCTGGAGGAGTCTGGGGTTGCTACCTGGGATCACAGGACCCTAAACTCCAGGCAGAAAACATTCAGAAACAGAGCTGGGAGGAGTCTCGGGTGCATCCTGCCCGATGGAGCATTGTCCAAGGAGAAAAATCATCTCGGGTATCTTCCCTGGAGGAGTCTGGGGTTGCTACCCGGGATCACAGGGCCCTAAAGCATTGCAGAAAACTCTGCGGGAGACGCCTGGGAGGAGTTCTGGGTAGATCCCGCAGGATGGACCACTGTCAAGAGAGAAAAATAATCCTGGGTATCTTCCCTGGAGGAGTCTGGGGTTGCTACCTGGGATCACAGGACCCTAAACTCCAGGCAGAAAACATTCAGAAACAGAGCTGGGAGGAGTCTCGGGTGCATCCTGCAGGATGGACAATAGTCCAAGGATAAAAATCATCTCAGGTATCTTCCCTAGAGGAGTCTGGGGTTGCTACCCGAGATCACAAGGCCCTAAAGCATTGCAGAAAACTCTGCGGAAGAAGCCTGGGAGGAGTTCTGGGTAGATCCCGCAGGATGGACCACTATCAAGAGAGAAAAATCATCTCGGCTATCTTTTCTGGAGGAGTCTGGGGTTTCTACCCGGGATCACAGGGTCCTAAATCACCGAAAAAAAGACTCGGGGACACAACTGCAAGGAGGCTCACGTGAATCCCAGAGGAAGGAGCATTGTCCAAGGAGAAAAATCATCTCGGGTATCTTCCCTGGAGGAGTCTGGGGTTGCTACCCGGGATCACAGGGCCCTAAAGCATTGCAGAAAACTCTGCGGTAGACGCCTGGGAGGAGTTCTGGGTAGATCCCGCAGGATGGACCACTGTCAAGAGAGAAAAATCATCTTGGGTATCTTCCCTGGAGGAGTCTGGGGCTTCTACCCGGGATCACAGGTTCCTAAATCACCGAAAAAAAGACTCGGGGACACAACTGCAAGGAGGCTCATGTGAATCCCAGAGGATGGAGCATTGTCCATGGCGAAAAATCATCTTGGGTATTTTCCCTGGAGGAGTCTGGGATTGCTACCCGGGATCACAGGGCCCCAGACCACCACAATAAAGACTCAGGTCCATAACTGAAAGGAGTCTCAGATGCATCCCAGAGGATGGAGCATTGCCCAAGGATAAAAATCATCTTGGGTATCTTCCCTGGAGGAGTCTGGGGTTGCTACTCGGGATCAGAGGACGCCAAACCACCGGAATAAAGCCTCAGGGACATACCTGCAAGGAGTCTCCGATGCATCGCAGAGGATGGAGTATTGTCCAAGGATAAAAATCATATTGGGTATCTTCCTGGAGGAGTCTGGGTTTGCTACCCGGGATGACAGGACCCCAAATCACCGGAAAAAAGACTCGGGGACATACCTGCGAGGCGTCTCGGGTGAATCCCAGAGGATGGAGCATTGTCCAAGGAGAAAAATCATCTTGGGTATCTACCCTGGAAGAGTCTGGGGTTGCTACCCGGGATCAGAGGACCGCAAACCACCAGAATAAAGACTCAGGGACATACCTGCAAGGAGTCTCCGATGCATCCCAGAGGATGGACCACTGTCAAGAGAGAAAAAGCATCTTGGGTATCTTCCCTGGAGGAGTCTGGGGTTGCTACCTGGGATCACAGGACCCTAAACTCCAGGCAGAAAACATTCAGAAACAGAGCTGGGAGGAGTCTCGGGTGCATCCTGCCCGATGGAGCATTGTCCAAGGAGAAAAATCATCTCGGGTATCTTCCCTGGAGGAGTCTGGGGTTGCTACCCGGGATCACAGGGCCCTAAAGCATTGCAGAAAACTCTGCGGGAGACGCCTGGGAGGAGTTCTGGGTAGATCCCGCAGGATGGACCACTGTCAAGAGAGAAAAATCATCCTGGGTATCTTCCCTGGAGGAGTCTGGGGTTGCTACCTGGGATCACAGGACCCTAAACTCCAGGCAGAAAACATTCAGAAACAGAGCTGGGAGGAGTCTCGGGTGCATCCTGCAGGATGGACAATAGTCCAAGGATAAATATCATCTCAGGTATCTTCCCTAGAGGAGTCTGGGGTTGCTACCCGAGATCACAAGGCCCTAAAGCATTGCAGAAAACTCTGCGGAAGAAGCCTGGGAGGAGTTCTGGGTAGATCCCGCAGGATGGACCACTATCAAGAGAGAAAAATCATCTCGGCTATCTTTTCTGGAGGAGTCTGGGGTTTCTACCCGGGATCACAGGGTCCTAAATCACCGAAAAAAAGACTCGGGGACACAACTGCAAGGAGGCTCACGTGAATCCCAGAGGAAGGAGCATTGTCCAAGGAGAAAAATCATCTCGGGTATCTTCCCTGGAGGAGTCTGGGGTTGCTACCCGGGATCACAGGGCCCTAAAGCATTGCAGAAAACTCTGCGGTAGACGCCTGGGAGGAGTTCTGGGTAGATCCCGCAGGATGGACCACTGTCAAGAGAGAAAAATCATCTTGGGTATCTTCCCTGGAGGAGTCTGGGGCTTCTACCCGGGATCACAGGTTCCTAAATCACCGAAAAAAAGACTCGGGGACACAACTGCAAGGAGGCTCATGTGAATCCCAGAGGATGGAGCATTGTCCATGGCGAAAAATCATCTTGGGTATTTTCCCTGGAGGAGTCTGGGATTGCTACCCGGGATCACAGGGCCCCAGACCACCACAATAAAGACTCAGGTCCATAACTGAAAGGAGTCTCAGATGCATCCCAGAGGATGGAGCATTGCCCAAGGATAAAAATCATCTCGGGTATCTTCCCTGGAGGAGTCTGGGGTTGCTATTCGGGATCAGAGGACGCCAAACCACCGGAATAAAGCCTCAGGGACATACCTGCAAGGAGTCTCCGATGCATCGCAGAGGATGGAGTATTGTCCAAGGATAAAAATCATATTGGGTATCTTCCTGGAGGAGTCTGGGTTTGCTACCCGGGATGACAGGACCCCAAATCACCGGAAAAAAGACTCGGGGACATACCTGCGAGGCGTCTCGGGTGAATCCCAGAGGATGGAGCATTGTCCAAGGAGAAAAATCATCTTGGGTATCTACCCTGGAAGAGTCTGGGGTTGCTACCCGGGATCAGAGGACCGCAAACCACCAGAATAAAGACTCAGGGACATACCTGCAAGGAGTCTCCGATGCATCCCAGAGGATGGACCACTGTCAAGAGAGAAAAAGCATCTTGGGTATCTTCCCTGGAGGAGTCTGGGGTTGCTACCTGGGATCACAGGACCCTAAACTCCAGGCAGAAAACATTCAGAAACAGAGCTGGGAGGAGTCTCGGGTGCATCCTGCCCGATGGAGCATTGTCCAAGGAGAAAAATCATCTCGGGTATCTTCCCTGGAGGAGTCTGGGGTTGCTACCCGGGATCACAGGGCCCTAAAGCATTGCAGAAAACTCTGCGGGAGACGCCTGGGAGGAGTTCTGGGTAGATCCCGCAGGATGGACCACTGTCAAGAGAGAAAAATCATCCTGGGTATCTTCCCTGGAGGAGTCTGGGGTTGCTACCCGGGATCACAGGGCCGCAGACCACCGGAATAAAGACTCAGGGACATAACTGCAAGGAGTCTCGGATGCATCCCAGAGGATGGAGCATTGTCCAAGGATAAAAATCATCTCGGGTATCTTCCCTGGAGGAGTCTGGGGTTGCTAACTGGGATCACAGGACCCTAAACCCCAGGAAGAAAACATTCAGAAACAGAGCTGGGAGGAGTCTCGGGTGCATCCTGCAGGATGGACAATAGTCCAAGGATAAAAATCATCTCAGGTATCTTCCCTGGAGGAGTCTGGGGTTGCTACCCGGGATCACAGGGCCCTAAAGCATTGCAGAAAACTCTGCGGAAGAAGCCTGGGAGGAGTTCTGGGTAGATCCCGCAGGATGGACCACTGTCAAGAGAGAAAAATCATCTTGGGTATCTTCCCTGGAGGAGTCTGGGGCTTCTACCCGGGATCACAGGGTCCTAAATCACCGAAAAAAAGACTCAGGGACACAACTGCAAGGAGGCTCATGTGAATCCCAGAGGATGGAGCATTGTCCATGGAGAAAAATCATCTTGGGTATCTTCCCTGGAGGAGTCTGGGATTGCTACGCGGGATCACAGGGCCCCAGACCACCACAATAAAGACTCAGGGCCATAACTGAAAGGAGTCTCAGATGCATCCCAGAGGATGGAGCATTGCCCAAGGATAAAAATCATCTCGGGTATCTTCCCTGGAGGAGTCTGGGGTTGCTACCCGGGATTACAGGGCCCCAAACCACAGGAATAATGTCTGCGGAAGACGCCTGGGAGGAATCGCGGATGCATCCCAGAGGATGGAGCATTGCCCAAGGAGAAAAATCATCTCGGGTATCTTCCCTGGAGGAGTCTGGGGTTGCTACCTCGGATCACAGGGCCCTAAAGCATTGCAGAAAACTCTGCGGGAGACGCCTGGGAGGAGTTCTGGGTAGATCCTGCAGGATGGACCACTGTCAAGAGAGAAAAATCATCTTGGGTATCTTCCCTGGAGGAGTCTGGGGTTGCTACCCGGGATGACAGGACCCCATACCACCGGATAAAAGACTCGGGGAAATACCTGCGAGGAGTCTCGGGTGAATCCCAGAGGATGGAGCATTGTCCAAGGAGAAAAATCATCTTGGGTATCTTCCCTGGAGGAGTCTGGGGTTGCTACCCGGGATCAGAGGACCGCAAACCACCAGAATAAAGACTCAGGGACATACCTGCAAGGAGTCTCCGATGCATCCCAGAGGATGGACCACTGTCAAGAGAGAAAAATCATCCTGGGTATCTTCCCTGGAGGAGTCTGGGGTTGCTACCCGGGATCACAGGGACCCAGACCACCGGAATATAGACTCAGGGACATAACTGCAAGGAGTCTCGGATGCATCCCAGAAGATGGAGCATTGCTCAAGGATAAAAATCATCTTGGGTATCTTCCCTGGAGGAGTCTGGGCTTGCTACCTGGGATCACCGGACCCTAAACCCCAGGAAGAAAACATTCAGAAACAGAGCTGGGAGGAGTCTCGGGTGCATCGTGCAGGATGGACAATAGTCCAAGGATAAAAATCATCTCAGGTATCTTCCCTGGAGGAGTCTGGGGTTGCTACCCGGGATCACAGGGCCATAAAGCATTGCAGAAAACTCTGCGGGAGACGCCTGGGAGGAGTTCTGGGCAGATCCCGCAGGATGGACCACTATCAAGAGAGAAAAATCATCTCGGCTATCTTTTCTGGAGGAGTCTGGGGTTTCTACCCGGGATCACAGGGTCCTAAATCACCGAAAAAAAGACTCGGGGACACAACTGCAAGGAGGCTCACGTGAATCCCAGAGGATGGAGCATTGTCCAAATAGAAAAATCATCTCGGGTATCTTCCCTGGAGGAGTCTGGGGTTGCTACCTGGGATCACAGGGCCCTAAAGCATTGCAGAAAACTCTGCGGTAGACGCCTGGGAGGAGTTCTGGGTAGATCCTGCAGGATGGACCACTGTCAAGAGAGAAAAATAATCCTGGGTATCTTCCCTGGAGGAGTCTGGGGCTTCTACCCGGGATCACAGGGTCCTAAATCACCGAAAAAAAGACTCGGGGACACAACTGCAAGGAGGCTCATGTGAATCCCAGAGGATGGAGCATTGTCCATGGAGAAAAATCATCTTGGGTATTTTCCCTGGAGGAGTCTGGGATTGCTACCCGGGATCACAGGGCCCTAAAGCGTTGGAGAAAACTCTGCGGGAGACGCCTGGGAGGAGTTCTGGGTAGATCCTGCAGGATGGACCACTGTCAAGAGCGAAAAATCATCTTGGGTATCTTCCCTGGAGGAGTCTGGGGTTGCTACCCGGGATGACAGGACCCCAAACCACCGGATAAAAGACTCAGGGATATACCTGCAAGGCGTCTCGGGTGAATCCCAGAGGATGGAGCATTGTGCAAGGATAAAAATCATCTTGGCTATCTTGCCTGGAGGAGTCTGGGGTTGCTACCCGGGATCAGAGGACCGCAAAACACCAGAATAAAGACTCAGGGACATACCTGGAAGGAGTCTCCGATACATCCCAGAGGATGGACCACTGTCAAGAGAGAAAAATCATCTTGGGTATCTTCCCTGGAGGAGTCTGGGGTTGCTACCCGGGATCACAGGGCCCTAAAGCATTGCAGAAAACTCTGCGGGAGACACCTGTGAGGAGTTCTGCGTAGATCCCGCAGGATGGACCACTGTCAAGAGAGAAAAATCATCTTGGGTATCTTCCCTGGAGGAGTCTGGGGTTGCTACCCGGGATTACAGGGCCCCAAACCACCGGATAAAAGTCTGCCGGAGACGGCTGGGAGGAATCTAAGGTGCATCCCAGACGATGGAGCATCGTCCAAGGAGAAAAATCATCTTGGGTATCCTCCCTGGAGGAGTCTGGGGTTGCTACCCGGGATGAGAGGACCGCAAACCACCAGAATAAAGACTCAGGGACATACCTGCAAGGAGTCTCCGATGCATCCCAGAGGATGGACCACTGTCAAGTGAGAAAAATCATCCTGGGTATCTTTCCTGGAGGAGTCTGGGGTTGCTACCTGGGATCACAGGGCCCTAAACCCCAGGAAGAAAACATTCAGAAACAGAGCTGGGAGGAGTCTCGGGTGCATCCTGCAAGATGGACAATAGTCCAAGGATAAAAATCATCTCAGGTATCTTCCCTGGAGGAGTCTGGGGTTGCTACCCGGGATCACAGGGCCAATGACCACCGGAATAAAGACTCAGGGACATAACTGCAAGGAGTCTTGGATGCATCCCAGAGGATGGAGCATTGCTCAAGGATACAAATCATCTTGCGTATCTTCCCTGGAGGAGTCTGGGGTTGCTATCCGGGATTACAGGGCCCCAAACCACAGGAAACATGTCTGCGGGAGACGGCTGGGAAGAATCTAAGGTGCATCCCAGACGATGGAGCATTGTCCAAGGAGAAAAATCATCTTGGGTATCTTCCCTGGAGGAGTCTGGGGTTGCTACCCGGGATGACAGGACCCCAAACCACCGGATAAAAGACTCGGGGACATACCTGCGAGGAGTCTCGGGTGAATCCCAGAGGATGGAGCATTGTCCAAGGAGAAAAATCATCTTGGGTATCTTCCCTGGTGGAGTCTGGGGTTGCTACCCGGGATGACAGGACCCCAAACCACCGGATAAAAGACTCGGGGATATACCTGCAAGGCGTCTCGGGTGAATCCCAGAGGATGGAGCATTGTCCAAGGAGAAAAATCATCTTGGGTATCTTCCCTGGAGGAGTCTGGGGTTGCTAACTGGGATCAGAGGACCGCAAACCACCAGAATAAAGACTCAGGGACATACCTGCAAGGAGTCTCCGATGCATCCCAGAGGATGGACCACTGTCAAGAGAGAAAAATCATCTTGGGTATCTTCCCTGGAGGAGTCTGGGGTTGCTACCTGGGATCACAGGGCCCTAAAGCATTGCAGAAAACTCTGCGGTAGACGCCTGGGAGGAGTTCTGGGTAGATCCCGCAGGATGGGCCACTGTCAAGAGAGAAAAATCATCTTGGGTATCTTCCCTGGAGGAGTCTGCGGCTTCTACCCGGGATCACAGGGTCCTAAATCACCGAAAAAAAGACTCGGGGACACAACTGCAAGGAGGCTCATGTGAATCCCAGAGGATCGAGCATTGTCCATGGCGAAAAATCATCTTGGGTATTTTCCCTGGAGGAGTCTGGGGTTGCTACCCGGGATCACAGGGCCCTAAAGCATTGCAGAAAACTCTGCGGGAGACGCCTGGGAGGAGTTCTGGGTAGATCCCGCAGGATGGACCACTGTGAAGAGAGAAAAATCATCCTGGGTATCTTCCCTGGAGGAGTCTGGGGTTGCTACCCGGGATCACAGGGCCCAGGACCACCGGAATAAAGACTCAGGGACATAACTGCAAGGAGTCTCGGATGCATCCCAGAGGATGGAGCATTGCTCAAGGATAAAAATCATCTCGGGTATCTTCCGTGGAGGAGTCTGGGGTTGCTACCTGGGATCACAGGACCCTAAACCCCAGGAAGAAAACATTCAGAAACAGAGCTGGGAAGAGTCTCGGGTGCATCCTGCAGGATGGACAATAGTCCAAGGATAAAAATCATCTCAGGTATCTTCCCTGGAGGAGTCTGGGGCTTCTACCCGGGATCACAGGGTCCTAAATCTCCGAAAAAAAGACTCGGGGACACAACTGCAAGGAGGCTCATGTGAATCCCAGAGGATGGAGCATTGTCCATGGAGAAAAATCATCTTGGGTATCTTCCCTGGAGGAGTCTGGGATTGCTACCCGGGATCACAGGGCCCCAGACCACCGCAATAAAGACTCAGGGCCATAAATGAAAGGCGTCTCAGATGCATCCCAGAGGATGGAGCATTGCCCAAGGATAAAAATCATCTCGGGTATCTTCCCTGGAGGAGTCTGGGTTTCCTACCCGGGATTACAGGGCCCCAAACCACAGGAAAAATGTCTGTGGGAGACCTCTGGGAGGAATCGCGGATGCATCCCAGAGGATGGAGCATTGCCCAAGGAGAAAAATCATCTCGGGTATCTTCCCTGGAGGAGTCTGGGATTGCTACCTCGGATCACAGGGCCCTAAAGCATTGCAGAAAACTCTGCGGGAGACGCCTGGGAGGAGTTCTGGGTATATCCTGCAGGATGGACCACTGTCAAGAAAGAAAAATCATCTTGGGTATCTTCCCTGGAGGAGTCTGGGGTTGCTACCCGGGATGACAGGACCCCAAACCACCGGATAAAAGACTCGGGGACATACCTGCGAGGTGTCTCGGGTGAATCCCAGAGGATGGAGCATTGTCCAAGGAGAAAAATCATCTTGGGTATCTTCCCTGGAGGAGTCTGGGGTTGCTACCCAGGATGAGAGGACCGCAAACCACCAGAATAAAGACTCAGGGACATACCTGCAAGGAGTCTCCGATGCATCCCAGAGGATGGACCACTGTCAAGAGAGAAAAAGCATCTTGGGTATCTTCCCTGGAGGAGTCTGGGGTTGCTACCCGGGATCACAGGGCCCCAGACCACCGGAATAAAGACTCAGGGACATAACTGCAAGGAGTCTCGGATGCATCCCAGAGGATGGACAATAGTGCAAGGAGAAAAATCATCTTGGGTATCTTCCCTGGAGGAGTCTGGGGTTGCTACCCGGGATGACAGGAGCCCAAACCACCGGAAAAATGTGTGCGGAAGACGCCTGGGAGGAATCTCGGATGCAGCCCAGAGGATGGAGCATTGTCCAAGGAGAAAAATCATATTGGGTATCTTCCCTGGAGGAGTCTGGGGTTGCTACCCGGGATCACAGGGCCCTAAAGCATTGCAGAAAACTCTGCGGAAGAAGCCTGGGAGGAGTTCTGGGTAGATCCCGCAGGATGGACCACTGTCAAGAGAGAAAAATCATCTCGGCTATCTTTTCTGGAGGAGTCTGGGGTTTCTACCCGGGATCACAGGGTCCTAAATCACCGAAAAAAAGACTCGGGGACACAACTGCAAGGAGGCTCACGTGAATCCCAGAGGATGGAGCATTGTCCAAGGATAAAAATCATCTCGGGTATCTTCCCTGGAGGAGTCTGGGGTTGCTACCTGGGATCACAGGGCCCTAAAGCATTGCAGAAAACTCTGCGGGAGACGCCTGGGAGGAGTTCTGGGTAGATCCCGCAGGATGGACCACTGTCAAGAGAGAAAAATCATCTTGGGTATCTTACCTGGAGGAGTCTGGGGCTTCTACCCGGGATCACAGGGTCCTAAATCACCGGAAAAAGACTCAGGGACACAACTGCAAGGAGGCTCATGTGAATCCCAGAGGATGGAGCATTGTCCATGGAGAAAAATCATCTTGGGTATCTTCCCTGGAGGAGTCTGGGATTGCTACCCGGGATCACAGGGCCCCAGACCACCACAATAAAGACTCAGGGCCATAACTGAAAGGAGTCTCAGATGCATCCCAGAGGATGGAGCATTGCCCAAGGATAAAAATCATCTCGGGTATCTTCCCTGGAGGAGTCTGGGGTTGCTACCCGGGATTACAGGGCCCCAAACCACAGGAATAATGTCTGCGGAAGACGCCTGGGAGGAATCGCGGATGCATCCCAGAGGATGGAGCATTGCCCAAGGAGAAAAATCATCTCGGGTATCTTCCCTGGAGGAGTCTGGGGTTGCTACCTCGGATCACAGGGCCCTAAAGCATTGCAGAAAACTCTGCGGGAGACGCCTGGGAGGAGTTCTGGGTAGATCCTGCAGGATGGACCACTGTCAAGAGAGAAAAATCATCTTGGGTATCTTCCCTGGAGGAGTCTGGGGTTGCTACCCGGGATGACAGGACCCCAAACCACCGGATAAAAGACTCGGGGACATACCTGCGAGGAGTCTCGGGTGAATCCCAGAGGATGGAGCATTGTCCAAGGAGAAAAATCATCTTGGGTATCTTCCCTGGAGGAGTCTGGGGTTGCTACCCGGGATCAGAGGACCGCAAACCACCAGAATAAAGACTCAGGGACATACCTGCAAGGAGTCTCCGATGCATCCCAGAGGATGGACCACTGTCAAGAGAGAAAAATCATCTTGGGTATCTTCCCTGGAGGAGTCTGGGGTTGCTACCTGGGATCACAGGGCCCTAAAGCATTGCAGAAAACTCTGCGGAAGAAGCCTGGGAGGAGTTCTGGGTAGATCCCGCAGGATGGACCACTATCAAGAGAGAAAAATCATCTCGGCTATCTTTTCTGCAGGAGTCTCGGGTTTCTACCCGGGATCACAGGGTCCTAAATCACCGAAAAAAAGACTCGGGGACACAACTGCAAGGAGACTCACGTGAATCCCAGAGGATGGACCATTGTCCATGGAGAAAAATCATCTTGGGTATTTTCCCTGGAGGAGTCTGGGATTGCTACCCGGGATCACAGGGCCCCAGACCACCGCAATAAAGACTCAGGGCCATAACTGAAAGGAGTCTCAGATGCATCCCAGAGGATGGAGCATTGCCCAAGGATAAAAATCATCTCGGGTATCTTACCTGGAGGAGTCTGGGGTTGCTACCCGGGATTACAGGGCCCCAAACCACAGGAATAATGTCTGCGGAAGACGCCTGGGAGGAATCGCGGATGCATCCCAGAGGATGGAGCATTGCCCAAGGAGAAAAATCATCTCGGGTATCTTCCCTGGAGGAGTCTGGGGTTGCTACCTCGGATCACAGGGCCATAAAGCATTGCAGAAAACTCTGCGGGAGACGCCTGGGAGGAGTTCTGGGTATATCCTGCAGGATGGACCACTGTCAAGAGAGAAAAATCATCTTGGGTATCTTCCCTGGAGGAGTCTGGGGTTGCTACCCGGGATGACAGGACCCCAAACCACCGGATAAAAGACTCGGGGACATACCTGCGAGGAGTCTCGGGTGAATCCCAGAGGATGGAGCATTGTCCAAGGAGAAAAATCATCTTGGGTATCTTCCCTGGAGGAGTCTGGGGTTGCTACCCGGGATCAGAGGACCGCAAACCACCAGAATAAAGGCTCAGGGACATACCTGCAAGGAGTCTCCGATGCATCCCAGAGGATGGACCACTGTCAAGAGAGAAAAATCATCTTGGGTATCTTCCCTGGAGGAGTCTGGGGTTGCTACCCGGGATCACAGGGCCCTAAAGCATTGCAGAAAACTCTGCGGGAGACGCCTGGGAGGAGTTCTGGGTAGATCCCGCAGGATGGACCACTGTCAAGAGAGAAAAAGCATCTTGGTTATCTTCCCTGGAGGAGTCTGGGGTTGCTACCCGGGATCACAGGGTCCCAGACCACCGGAATAAAGACTCAGGGACATAACTGCAAGGAGTCTCAGATGCATCCCAGAGGATGGACAATAGTCCAAGGAGAAAAATTATCTTGGGTATCTTCCCTGGAGGAGTCTGGGGTTGCTACCCGGGATGACAGGGCCCCAAACCACAGGAAAAATGTCTGTGGGAGACCTCTGGGAGGAATCTCGGATGCATCCCAGACGACGGAGCATTGCCCAAGGATAAAAATCATCTTGGGTATCTTCCCTGGAGGAGTCTGGGATTGCTACTCGGGATCAGAGGACCCCAAACCACCGGAATAAAGCCTCAGGGACATACCTGCAAGGAGTCTCCGATGCATCGCAGAGGATGGAGCATTGTCCAAGGATAAAAATCATCTTGGGTATCTTCCTGGAGGAGTCTGGGTTTTCTACCCGGGATGACAGGACCCCAAATCACCGGAAAAAAGACTCGGGGACATACCTGCGAGGCGTCTCGGGTGAATCCCAGAGGATGGAGCATTGTCCAAGGAGAAAAATCATCTTGGGTATCTACCCTGGAAGAGTCTGGGGTTGCTACCCGGGATCAGAGGACCGCAAACCACCAGAATAAAGACTCAGGGACATACCTGCAAGGAGTCTCCGATGCATCCCAGAGGATGGACCACTGTCAAGAGAGAAAAAGCATCTTGGGTATCTTCCCTGGAGGAGTCTGGGGTTGCTACCTGGGATCACAGGACCCTAAACTCCAGGCAGAAAACATTCAGAAACAGAGCTGGGAGGAGTCTCGGGTGCATCCTGCCCGATGGAGCATTGTCCAAGGAGAAAAATCATCTCGGGTATCTTCCCTGGAGGAGTCTGGGGTTGCTACCCGGGATCACAGGGCCCTAAAGCATTGCAGAAAACTCTGCGGGAGACGCCTGGGAGGAGTTCTGGGTAGATCCCGCAGGATGGACCACTGTCAAGAGAGAAAAATCATCCTGGGTATCTTCCCTGGAGGAGTCTGGGGTTGCTACCCGGGATCACAGGGCCCCAGACCACCGGAATAAAGACTCAGGGACATAACTGCAAGGAGTCTCGGATGCATCCCAGAGGATGGAGCATTGCTCAAGGATAAAAATCATCTCGGGTATCTTCCGTGGAGGAGTCTGGGGTTGCTACCTGGGATCACAGGACCCTAAACCCCAGGAAGAAAACATTCAGAAACAGAGCTGGGAGGAGTCTCGGGTGCATCCTGCAGGATGGACAATAGTCCAAGGATAAAAATCATCTCAGGTATCTTCCCTAGAGGAGTCTGGGGTTGCTACCCGAGATCACAAGGCCCTAAAGCATTGCAGAAAACTCTGCGGAAGAAGCCTGGGAGGAGTTCTGGGTAGATCCCGCAGGATGGACCACTATCAAGAGAGAAAAATCATCTCGGCTATCTTTTCTGGAGGAGTCTGGGGTTTCTACCCGGGATCACAGGGTCCTAAATCACCGAAAAAAAGACTCGGGGACACAACTGCAAGGAGGCTCACGTGAATCCCAGAGGAAGGAGCATTGTCCAAGGAGAAAAATCATCTCGGGTATCTTCCCTGGAGGAGTCTGGGGTTGCTACCCGGGATCACAGGGCCCTAAAGCATTGCAGAAAACTCTGCGGTAGACGCCTGGGAGGAGTTCTGGGTAGATCCCGCAGGATGGACCACTGTCAAGAGAGAAAAATCATCTTGGGTATCTTCCCTGGAGGAGTCTGGGGCTTCTACCCGGGATCACAGGTTCCTAAATCACCGAAAAAAAGACTCGGGGACACAACTGCAAGGAGGCTCATGTGAATCCCAGAGGATGGAGCATTGTCCATGGCGAAAAATCATCTTGGGTATTTTCCCTGGAGGAGTCTGGGATTGCTACCCGGGATCACAGGGCCCCAGACCACCACAATAAAGACTCAGGTCCATAACTGAAAGGAGTCTCAGATGCATCCCAGAGGATGGAGCATTGCCCAAGGATAAAAATCATCTTGGGTATCTTCCCTGGAGGAGTCTGGGGTTGCTACTCGGGATCAGAGGACGCCAAACCACCGGAATAAAGCCTCAGGGACATACCTGCAAGGAGTCTCCGATGCATCGCAGAGGATGGAGTATTGTCCAAGGATAAAAATCATATTGGGTATCTTCCTGGAGGAGTCTGGGTTTGCTACCCGGGATGACAGGACCCCAAATCACCGGAAAAAAGACTCGGGGACATACCTGCGAGGCGTCTCGGGTGAATCCCAGAGGATGGAGCATTGTCCAAGGAGAAAAATCATCTTGGGTATCTACCCTGGAAGAGTCTGGGGTTGCTACCCGGGATCAGAGGACCGCAAACCACCAGAATAAAGACTCAGGGACATACCTGCAAGGAGTCTCCGATGCATCCCAGAGGATGGACCACTGTCAAGAGAGAAAAAGCATCTTGGGTATCTTCCCTGGAGGAGTCTGGGGTTGCTACCTGGGATCACAGGACCCTAAACTCCAGGCAGAAAACATTCAGAAACAGAGCTGGGAGGAGTCTCGGGTGCATCCTGCCCGATGGAGCATTGTCCAAGGAGAAAAATCATCTCGGGTATCTTCCCTGGAGGAGTCTGGGGTTGCTACCTCGGATCACAGGGCCCTAAAGCATTGCAGAAAACTCTGCGGGAGACGCCTGGGAGGAGTTCTGGGTAGATCCTGCAGGATGGACCACTGTCAAGAGAGAAAAATCATCTTGGGTATCTTCCCTGGAGGAGTCTGGGGTTGCTACCCGGGATGACAGGACCCCAAACCACCGGATAAAAGACTCGGGGACATACCTGCGAGGAGTCTCGGGTGAATCCCAGAGGATGGAGCATTGTCCAAGGAGAAAAATCATCTTGGGTATCTTCCCTGGAGGAGTCTGGGGTTGCTAACTGGGATCAGAGGACCGCAAACCACCAGAATAAAGACTCAGGGACATACCTGCAAGGAGTCTCCGATGCATCCCAGAGGATGGACCACTGTCAAGAGAGAAAAATCATCTTGGGTATCTTCCCTGGAGGAGTCTGGGGTTGCTACCTGGGATCACAGGGCCCTAAAGCATTGCAGAAAACTCTGCGGAAGAAGCCTGGGAGGAGTTCTGGGTAGATCCCGCAGGATGGACCACTATCAAGAGAGAAAAATCATCTCGGCTATCTTTTCTGGAGGAGTCTCGGGTTTCTACCCGGGATCACAGGGTCCTAAATCACCGAAAAAAAGACTCGGGGACACAACTGCAAGGAGACTCACGTGAATCCCAGAGGATGGACCATTGTCCATGGAGAAAAATCATCTTGGGTATTTTCCCTGGAGGAGTCTGGGATTGCTACCCGGGATCACAGGGCCCCAGACCACCGCAATAAAGACTCAGGGCCATAACTGAAAGGAGTCTCAGATGCATCCCAGAGGATGGAGCATTGCCCAAGGATAAAAATCATCTCGGGTATCTTACCTGGAGGAGTCTGGGGTTGCTACCCGGGATTACAGGGCCCCAAACCACAGGAATAATGTCTGCGGAAGACGCCTGGGAGGAATCGCGGATGCATCCCAGAGGATGGAGCATTGCCCAAGGAGAAAAATCATCTCGGGTATCTTCCCTGGAGGAGTCTGGGGTTGCTACCTCGGATCACAGGGCCATAAAGCATTGCAGAAAACTCTGCGGGAGACGCCTGGGAGGAGTTCTGGGTATATCCTGCAGGATGGACCACTGTCAAGAGAGAAAAATCATCTTGGGTATCTTCCCTGGAGGAGTCTGGGGTTGCTACCCGGGATGACAGGACCCCAAACCACCGGATAAAAGACTCGGGGACATACCTGCGAGGAGTCTCGGGTGAATCCCAGAGGATGGAGCATTGTCCAAGGAGAAAAATCATCTTGGGTATCTTCCCTGGAGGAGTCTGGGGTTGCTACCCGGGATCAGAGGACCGCAAACCACCAGAATAAAGGCTCAGGGACATACCTGCAAGGAGTCTCCGATGCATCCCAGAGGATGGACCACTGTCAAGAGAGAAAAATCATCTTGGGTATCTTCCCTGGAGGAGTCTGGGGTTGCTACCCGGGATCACAGGGCCCTAAAGCATTGCAGAAAACTCTGCGGGAGACGCCTGGGAGGAGTTCTGGGTAGATCCCGCAGGATGGACCACTGTCAAGAGAGAAAAAGCATCTTGGTTATCTTCCCTGGAGGAGTCTGGGGTTGCTACCCGGGATCACAGGGTCCCAGACCACCGGAATAAAGACTCAGGGACATAACTGCAAGGAGTCTCAGATGCATCCCAGAGGATGGACAATAGTCCAAGGAGAAAAATTATCTTGGGTATCTTCCCTGGAGGAGTCTGGGGTTGCTACCCGGGATGACAGGGCCCCAAACCACAGGAAAAATGTCTGTGGGAGACCTCTGGGAGGAATCTCGGATGCATCCCAGACGACGGAGCATTGCCCAAGGATAAAAATCATCTTGGGTATCTTCCCTGGAGGAGTCTGGGATTGCTACTCGGGATCAGAGGACCCCAAACCACCGGAATAAAGCCTCAGGGACATACCTGCAAGGAGTCTCCGATGCATCGCAGAGGATGGAGCATTGTCCAAGGATAAAAATCATCTTGGGTATCTTCCTGGAGGAGTCTGGGTTTGCTACCCGGGATGACAGGACCCCAAATCACCGGAAAAAAGACTCGGGGACATACCTGCGAGGCGTCTCGGGTGAATCCCAGAGGATGGAGCATTGTCCAAGGAGAAAAATCATCTTGGGTATCTACCCTGGAAGAGTCTGGGGTTGCTACCCGGGATCAGAGGACCGCAAACCACCAGAATAAAGACTCAGGGACATACCTGCAAGGAGTCTCCGATGCATCCCAGAGGATGGACCACTGTCAAGAGAGAAAAAGCATCTTGGGTATCTTCCCTGGAGGAGTCTGGGGTTGCTACCTGGGATCACAGGACCCTAAACTCCAGGCAGAAAACATTCAGAAACAGAGCTGGGAGGAGTCTCGGGTGCATCCTGCCCGATGGAGCATTGTCCAAGGAGAAAAATCATCTCGGGTATCTTCCCTGGAGGAGTCTGGGGTTGCTACCCGGGATCACAGGGCCCTAAAGCATTGCAGAAAACTCTGCGGGAGACGCCTGGGAGGAGTTCTGGGTAGATCCCGCAGGATGGACCACTGTCAAGAGAGAAAAATCATCCTGGGTATCTTCCCTGGAGGAGTCTGGGGTTGCTACCCGGGATCACAGGGCCCCAGACCACCGGAATAAAGACTCAGGGACATAACTGCAAGGAGTCTCGGATGCATCCCAGAGGATGGAGCATTGCTCAAGGATAAAAATCATCTCGGGTATCTTCCGTGGAGGAGTCTGGGGTTGCTACCTGGGATCACAGGACCCTAAACCCCAGGAAGAAAACATTCAGAAACAGAGCTGGGAGGAGTCTCGGGTGCATCCTGCCCGATGGACAATAGTCCAAGGATAAAAATCATCTCAGGTATCTTCCCTAGAGGAGTCTGGGGTTGCTACCCGAGATCACAAGGCCCTAAAGCATTGCAGAAAACTCTGCGGAAGAAGCCTGGGAGGAGTTCTGGGTAGATCCCGCAGGATGGACCACTATCAAGAGAGAAAAATCATCTCGGCTATCTTTTCTGGAGGAGTCTGGGGTTTCTACCCGGGATCACAGGGTCCTATATCACCGAAAAAAAGACTCGGGGACACAACTGCAAGGAGGCTCACGTGAATCCCAGAGGAAGGAGCATTGTCCAAGGAGAAAAATCATCTCGGGTATCTTCCCTGGAGGAGTCTGGGGTTGCTACCCGGGATCACAGGGCCCTAAAGCATTGCAGAAAACTCTGCGGTAGACGCCTGGGAGGAGTTCTGGGTAGATCCCGCAGGATGGACCACTGTCAAGAGAGAAAAATCATCTTGGGTATCTTCCCTGGAGGAGTCTGGGGCTTCTACCCGGGATCACAGGGTCCTAAATCACCGAAAAAAAGACTCGGGGACACAACTGCAAGGAGGCTCATGTGAATCCCAGAGGATGGAGCATTGGCCATGGCGAAAAATCATCTTGGGTATTTTCCCTGGAGGAGTCTGGGATTGCTACCCGGGATCACAGGGCCCCAGACCACCACAATAAAGACTCAGGTCCATAACTGAAAGGAGTCTCAGATGCATCCCAGAGGATGGAGCATTGCCCAAGGATAAAAATCATCTTGGGTATCTTCCCTGGAGGAGTCTGGGGTTGCTACTCGGGATCAGAGGACGCCAAACCACCGGAATAAAGCCTCAGGGACATACCTGCAAGGAGTCTCCGATGCATCGCAGAGGATGGAGTATTGTCCAAGGATAAAAATCATATTGGGTATCTTCCTGGAGGAGTCTGGGTTTGCTACCCGGGATGACAGGACCCCAAATCACCGGAAAAAAGACTCGGGGACATACCTGCGAGGCGTCTCGGGTGAATCCCAGAGGATGGAGCATTGTCCAAGGAGAAAAATCATCTTGGGTATCTACCCTGGAAGAGTCTGGGGTTGCTACCCGGGATCAGAGGACCGCAAACCACCAGAATAAAGACTCAGGGACATACCTGCAAGGAGTCTCCGATGCATCCCAGAGGATGGACCACTGTCAAGAGAGAAAAAGCATCTTGGGTATCTTCCCTGGAGGAGTCTGGGGTTGCTACCTGGGATCACAGGACCCTAAACTCCAGGCAGAAAACATTCAGAAACAGAGCTGGGAGGAGTCTCGGGTGCATCCTGCCCGATGGAGCATTGTCCAAGGAGAAAAATCATCTCGGGTATCTTCCCTGGAGGAGTCTGGGGTTGCTACCTCGGATCACAGGGCCCTAAAGCATTGCAGAAAACTCTGCGGGAGACGCCTGGGAGGAGTTCTGGGTATATCCTGCAGGATGGACCACTGTCAAGAAAGAAAAATCATCTTGGGTATCTTCCCTGGAGGAGTCTGGGGTTGCTACCCGGGATGACAGCACCCCAAACCACCGGATAAAAGACTCGGGGACATACCTGCGAGGTGTCTCGGGTGAATCCCAGAGGATGGAGCATTGTCCAAGGAGAAAAATCATCTTGGGTATCTTCCCTGGAGGAGTCTGGGGTTGCTACCCAGGATGAGAGGACCGCAAACCACCAGAATAAAGACTCAGGGACATACCTGCAAGGAGTCTCCGATGCATCCCAGAGGATGGACCACTGTCAAGAGAGAAAAAGCATCTTGGGTATCTTCCCTGGAGGAGTCTGGGGTTGCTACCCGGGATCACAGGGCCGCAGACCACCGGAATAAAGACTCAGGGACATAACTGCAAGGAGTCTCGGATGCATCCCAGAGGATGGAGCATTGTCCAAGGATAAAAATCATCTCGGGTATCTTCCCTGGAGGAGTCTGGGGTTGCTAACTGGGATCACAGGACCCTAAACCCCAGGAAGAAAACATTCAGAAACAGAGCTGGGAGGAGTCTCGGGTGCATCCTGCAGGATGGACAATAGTCCAAGGATAAAAATCATCTCAGGTATCTTCCCTGGAGGAGTCTGGGGTTGCTACCCGGGATCACAGGGCCCTAAAGCATTGCAGAAAACTCTGCGGAAGAAGCCTGGGAGGAGTTCTGGGTAGATCCCGCAGGATGGACCACTGTCAAGAGAGAAAAATAATCTTGGGTATCTTCCCTGGAGGAGTCTGGGGCTTCTACCCGGGATCACAGGGTCCTAAATCACCGAAAAAAAGACTCAGGGACACAACTGCAAGGAGGCTCATGTGAATCCCAGAGGATGGAGCATTGTCCATGGAGAAAAATCATCTTGGGTATCTTCCCTGGAGGAGTCTGGGATTGCTACCCGGGATCACAGGGCCCCAGACCACCACAATAAAGACTCAGGGCCATAACTGAAAGGAGTCTCAGATGCATCCCAGAGGATGGAGCATTGCCCAAGGATAAAAATCATCTCGGGTATCTTCCCTGGAGGAGTCTGGGGTTGCTACCCGGGATTACAGGGCCCCAAACCACAGGAATAATGTCTGCGGAAGACGCCTGGGAGGAATCGCGGATGCATCCCAGAGGATGGAGCATTGCCCAAGGAGAAAAATCATCTCGGGTATCTTCCCTGGAGGAGTCTGGGGTTGCTACCTCGGATCACAGGGCCCTAAAGCATTGCAGAAAACTCTGCGGGAGACGCCTGGGAGGAGTTCTGGGTAGATCCTGCAGGATGGACCACTGTCAAGAGAGAAAAATCATCTTGGGTATCTTCCCTGGAGGAGTCTGGGGTTGCTACCCGGGATGACAGGACCCCATACCACCGGATAAAAGACTCGGGGAAATACCTGCGAGGAGTCTCGGGTGAATCCCAGAGGATGGAGCATTGTCCAAGGAGAAAAATCATCTTGGGTATCTTCCCTGGAGGAGTCTGGGGTTGCTACCCGGGATCAGAGGACCGCAAACCACCAGAATAAAGACTCAGGGACATACCTGCAAGGAGTCTCCGATGCATCCCAGAGGATGGACCACTGTCAAGAGAGAAAAATCATCCTGGGTATCTTCCCTGGAGGAGTCTGGGGTTGCTACCCGGGATCACAGGGACCCAGACCACCGGAATATAGACTCAGGGACATAACTGCAAGGAGTCTCGGATGCATCCCAGAAGATGGAGCATTGCTCAAGGATAAAAATCATCTTGGGTATCTTCCCTGGAGGAGTCTGGGCTTGCTACCTGGGATCACCGGACCCTAAACCCCAGGAAGAAAACATTCAGAAACAGAGCTGGGAGGAGTCTCGGGTGCATCGTGCAGGATGGACAATAGTCCAAGGATAAAAATCATCTCAGGTATCTTCCCTGGAGGAGTCTGGGGTTGCTACCCGGGATCACAGGGCCATAAAGCATTGCAGAAAACTCTGCGGGAGACGCCTGGGAGGAGTTCTGGGCAGATCCCGCAGGATGGACCACTATCAAGAGAGAAAAATCATCTCGGCTATCTTTTCTGGAGGAGTCTGGGGTTTCTACCCGGGATCACAGGGTCCTAAATCACCGAAAAAAAGACTCGGGGACACAACTGCAAGGAGGCTCACGTGAATCCCAGAGGATGGAGCATTGTCCAAATAGAAAAATCATCTCGGGTATCTTCCCTGGAGGAGTCTGGGGTTGCTACCTGGGATCACAGGGCCCTAAAGCATTGCAGAAAACTCTGCGGTAGACGCCTGGGAGGAGTTCTGGGTAGATCCTGCAGGATGGACCACTGTCAAGAGAGAAAAATCATCCTGGGTATCTTCCCTGGAGGAGTCTGGGGCTTCTACCCGGGATCACAGGGTCCTAAATCACCGAAAAAAAGACTCGGGGACACAACTGCAAGGAGGCTCATGTGAATCCCAGAGGATGGAGCATTGTCCATGGAGAAAAATCATCTTGGGTATTTTCCCTGGAGGAGTCTGGGATTGCTACCCGGGATCACAGGGCCCTAAAGCATTGCAGAAAACTCTGCGGGAGACGCCTGGGAGGAGTTCTGGGTAGATCCTGCAGGATGGACCACTGTCAAGAGAGAAAAATCATCTTGGGTATCTTCCCTGGAGGAGTCTGGGGTTGCTACCCGGGATGACAGGACCCCAAACCACCGGATAAAAGACTCAGGGATATACCTGCAAGGCGTCTCGGGTGAATCCCAGAGGATGGAGCATTGTGCAAGGATAAAAATCATCTTGGCTATCTTGCCTGGAGGAGTCTGGGGTTGCTACCCGGGATCAGAGGACCGCAAAACACCAGAATAAAGACTCAGGGACATACCTGGAAGGAGTCTCCGATACATCCCAGAGGATGGACCACTGTCAAGAGAGAAAAATCATCTTGGGTATCTTCCCTGGAGGAGTCTGGGGTTGCTACCCGGGATCACAGGGCCCTAAAGCATTGCAGAAAACTCTGCGGGAGACACCTGTGAGGAGTTCTGCGTAGATCCCGCAGGATGGACCACTGTCAAGAGAGAAAAATCATCTTGGGTATCTTCCCTGGAGGAGTCTGGGGTTGCTACCCGGGATTACAGGGCCCCAAACCACCGGATAAAAGTCTGCCGGAGACGGCTGGGAGGAATCTAAGGTGCATCCCAGACGATGGAGCATCGTCCAAGGAGAAAAATCATCTTGGGTATCCTCCCTGGAGGAGTCTGGGGTTGCTACCCGGGATGAGAGGACCGCAAACCACCAGAATAAAGACTCAGGGACATACCTGCAAGGAGTCTCCGATGCATCCCAGAGGATGGACCACTGTCAAGTGAGAAAAATCATCCTGGGTATCTTTCCTGGAGGAGTCTGGGGTTGCTACCTGGGATCACAGGGCCCTAAACCCCAGGAAGAAAACATTCAGAAACAGAGCTGGGAGGAGTCTCGGGTGCATCCTGCAGGATGGACAATAGTCCAAGGATAAAAATCATCTCAGGTATCTTCCCTGGAGGAGTCTGGGGTTGCTACCCGGGATCACAGGGCCAATGACCACCGGAATAAAGACTCAGGGACATAACTGCAAGGAGTCTTGGATGCATCCCAGAGGATGGAGCATTGCTCAAGGATACAAATCATCTTGCGTATCTTCCCTGGAGGAGTCTGGGGTTGCTATCCGGGATTACAGGGCCCCAAACCACAGGAAACATGTCTGCGGGAGACGGCTGGGAAGAATCTAAGGTGCATTCCCAGACGATGGAGCATTGTCCAAGGAGAAAAATCATCTTGGGTATCTTCCCTGGAGGAGTCTGGGGTTGCTACCCGGGATGACAGGACCCCAAACCACCGGATAAAAGACTCGGGGACATACCTGCGAGGAGTCTCGGGTGAATCCCAGAGGATGGAGCATTGTCCAAGGAGAAAAATCATCTTGGGTATCTTCCCTGGAGGAGTCTGGGGTTGCTAACTGGGATCAGAGGACCGCAAACCACCAGAATAAAGACTCAGGGACATACCTGCAAGGAGTCTCCGATGCATCCCAGAGGATGGACCACTGTCAAGAGAGAAAAATCATCTTGGGTATCTTCCCTGGAGGAGTCTGGGGTTGCTACCTGGGATCACAGGGCCCTAAAGCATTGCAGAAAACTCTGCGGTAGACGCCTGGGAGGAGTTCTGGGTAGATCCCGCAGGATGGACCACTGTCAAGAGAGAAAAATCATCTTGGGTATCTTCCCTGGAGGAGTCTGCGGCTTCTACCCGGGATCACAGGGTCCTAAATCACCGAAAAAAAGACTCGGGGACACAACTGCAAGGAGGCTCATGTGAATCCCAGAGGATCGAGCATTGTCCATGGCGAAAAATCATCTTGGGTATTTTCCCTGGAGGAGTCTGGGGTTGCTACCCGGGATCACAGGGCCCTAAAGCATTGCAGAAAACTCTGCGGGAGACGCCTGGGAGGAGTTCTGGGTAGATCCCGCAGGATGGACCACTGTCAAGAGAGAAAAATCATCTTGGGTATCTTACCTGGAGGAGTCTGGGGTTGCTACCCGGGATCACAGGGCCCAGGACCACCGGAATAAAGACTCAGGGACATAACTGCAAGGAGTCTCGGATGCATCCCAGAGGATGGAGCATTGCTCAAGGATAAAAATCATCTCGGGTATCTTCCGTGGAGGAGTCTGGGGTTGCTACCTGGGATCACAGGACCCTAAACCCCAGGAAGAAAACATTCAGAAACAGAGCTGGGAAGAGTCTCGGGTGCATCCTGCAGGATGGACAATAGTCCAAGGATAAAAATCATCTCAGGTATCTTCCCTGGAGGAGTCTGGGGCTTCTACCCGGGATCACAGGGTCCTAAATCTCCGAAAAAAAGACTCGGGGACACAACTGCAAGGAGGCTCATGTGAATCCCAGAGGATGGAGCATTGTCCATGGAGAAAAATCATCTTGGGTATCTTCCCTGGAGGAGTCTGGGGTTGCTACCCGGGATCACAGGGCCCCAGACCACCGCAATAAAGACTCAGGGCCATAAATGAAAGGCGTCTCAGATGCATCCCAGAGGATGGAGCATTGCCCAAGGATAAAAATCATCTCGGGTATCTTCCCTGGAGGAGTCTGGGTTTCCTACCCGGGATTACAGGGCCCCAAACCACAGGAAAAATGTCTGTGGGAGACCTCTGGGAGGAATCGCGGATGCATCCCAGAGGATGGAGCATTGCCCAAGGAGAAAAATCATCTCGGGTATCTTCCCTGGAGGAGTCTGGGATTGCTACCTCGGATCACAGGGCCCTAAAGCATTGCAGAAAACTCTGCGGGAGACGCCTGGGAGGAGTTCTGGGTATATCCTGCAGGATGGACCACTGTCAAGAAAGAAAAATCATCTTGGGTATCTTCCCTGGAGGAGTCTGGGGTTGCTACCCGGGATGACAGGACCCCAAACCACCGGATAAAAGACTCGGGGACATACCTGCGAGGTGTCTCGGGTGAATCCCAGAGGATGGAGCATTGTCCAAGGAGAAAAATCATCTTGGGTATCTTCCCTGGAGGAGTCTGGGGTTGCTACCCAGGATGAGAGGACCGCAAACCACCAGAATAAAGACTCAGGGACATACCTGCAAGGAGTCTCCGATGCATCCCAGAGGATGGACCACTGTCAAGAGAGAAAAAGCATCTTGGGTATCTTCCCTGGAGGAGTCTGGGGTTGCTACCCGGGATCACAGGGCCCCAGACCACCGGAATAAAGACTCAGGGACATAACTGCAAGGAGTCTCGGATGCATCCCAGAGGATGGACAATAGTGCAAGGAGAAAAATCATCTTGGGTATCTTCCCTGGAGGAGTCTGGGGTTGCTACCCGGGATGACAGGAGCCCAAACCACCGGAAAAATGTGTGCGGAAGACGCCTGGGAGGAATCTCGGATGCAGCCCAGAGGATGGAGCATTGTCCAAGGAGAAAAATCATATTGGGTATCTTCCCTGGAGGAGTCTGGGGTTGCTACCCGGGATCACAGGGCCCTAAAGCATTGCAGAAAACTCTGCGGAAGAAGCCTGGGAGGAGTTCTGGGTAGATCCCGCAGGATGGACCACTGTCAAGAGAGAAAAATCATCTCGGCTATCTTTTCTGGAGGAGTCTGGGGTTTCTACCCGGGATCACAGGGTCCTAAATCACCGAAAAAAAGACTCGGGGACACAACTGCAAGGAGGCTCACGTGAATCCCAGAGGATGGAGCATTGTCCAAGGAGAAAAATCATCTCGGGTATCTTCCCTGGAGGAGTCTGGGGTTGCTACCTGGGATCACAGGGCCCTAAAGCATTGCAGAAAACTCTGCGGGAGACGCCTGGGAGGAGTTCTGGGTAGATCCCGCAGGATGGACCACTGTCAAGAGAGAAAAATCATCTTGGGTATCTTACCTGGAGGAGTCTGGGGCTTCTACCCGGGATCACAGGGTCCTAAATCACCGGAAAAAGACTCAGGGACACAACTGCAAGGAGGCTCATGTGAATCCCAGAGGATGGAGCATTGTCCATGGAGAAAAATCATCTTGGGTATCTTCCCTGGAGGAGTCTGGGATTGCTACCCGGGATCACAGGGCCCCAGACCACCACAATAAAGACTCAGGGCCATAACTGAAAGGAGTCTCAGATGCATCCCAGAGGATGGAGCATTGCCCAAGGATAAAAATCATCTCGGGTATCTTCCCTGGAGGAGTCTGGGGTTGCTACCCGGGATTACAGGGCCCCAAACCACAGGAATAATGTCTGCGGAAGACGCCTGGGAGGAATCGCGGACGCATCCAAGAGGATGGAGCATTGCCCAAGGAGAAAAATCATCTCGGGTATCTTCCCTGGAGGAGTCTGGGGTTGCTACCTCGGATCACAGGGCCCTAAAGCATTGCAGAAAACTCTGCGGGAGACGCCTGGGAGGAGTTCTGGGTAGATCCTGCAGGATGGACCACTGTCAAGAGAGAAAAATCATCTTGGGTATCTTCCCTGGAGGAGTCTGGGGTTGCTACCCGGGATGACAGGACCCCAAACCACCGGATAAAAGACTCGGGGACATACCTGCGAGGAGTCTCGGGTGAATCCCAGAGGATGGAGCATTGTCCAAGGAGAAAAATCATCTTGGGTATCTTCCCTGGAGGAGTCTGGGGTTGCTACCCGGGATCAGAGGACCGCAAACCACCAGAATAAAGACTCAGGGACATACCTGCAAGGAGTCTCCGATGCATCCCAGAGGATGGACCACTGTCAAGAGAGAAAAATCATCTTGGGTATCTTCCCTGGAGGAGTCTGGGGTTTCTACCCGGGATCACAGGGTCCTAAATCACCGAAAAAAAGACTCGGGGACACAACTGCAAGGAGACTCACGTGAATCCCAGAGGATGGACCATTGTCCATGGAGAAAAATCATCTTGGGTATTTTCCCTGGAGGAGTCTGGGGTTGCTACCCGGGATCAGAGGGCCCCAGACCACCGCAATAAAGACTCAGGGCCATAACTGAAAGGAGTCTCAGATGCATCCCAGAGGATGGAGCATTGCCCAAGGATAAAAATCATCTCGGGTATCTTACCTGGAGGAGTCTGGGGTTGCTACCCGGGATTACAGGGCCCCAAACCACAGGAATAATGTCTGCGGAAGACGCCTGGGAGGAATCGCGGATGCATCCCAGAGGATGGAGCATTGCCCAAGGAGAAAAATCATCTCGGGTATCTTCCCTGGAGGAGTCTGGGGTTGCTACCTCGGATCACAGGGCCATAAAGCATTGCAGAAAACTCTGCGGGAGACGCCTGGGAGGAGTTCTGGGTATATCCTGCAGGATGGACCACTGTCAAGAGAGAAAAATCATCTTGGGTATCTTCCCTGGAGGAGTCTGGGGTTGCTACCCGGGATGACAGGACCCCAAACCACCGGATAAAAGACTCGGGGACATACCTGCGAGGAGTCTCGGGTGAATCCCAGAGGATGGAGCATTGTCCAAGGAGAAAAATCATCTTGGGTATCTTCCCTGGAGGAGTCTGGGGTTGCTACCCGGGATCAGAGGACCGCAAACCACCAGAATAAAGGCTCAGGGACATACCTGCAAGGAGTCTCCGATGCATCCCAGAGGATGGACCACTGTCAAGAGAGAAAAATCATCTTGGGTATCTTCCCTGGAGGAGTCTGGGGTTGCTACCCGGGATCACAGGGCCCTAAAGCATTGCAGAAAACTCTGCGGGAGACGCCTGGGAGGAGTTCTGGGTAGATCCCGCAGGATGGACCACTGTCAAGAGAGAAAAAGCATCTTGGTTATCTTCCCTGGAGGAGTCTGGGGTTGCTACCCGGGATCACAGGGTCCCAGACCACCGGAATAAAGACTCAGGGACATAACTGCAAGGAGTCTCAGATGCATCCCAGAGGATGGACAATAGTCCAAGGAGAAAAATTATCTTGGGTATCTTCCCTGGAGGAGTCTGGGGTTGCTACCCGGGATGACAGGGCCCCAAACCACAGGAAAAATGTCTGTGGGAGACCTCTGGGAGGAATCTCGGATGCATCCCAGACGACGGAGCATTGCCCAAGGATAAAAATCATCTTGGGTATCTTCCCTGGAGGAGTCTGGGATTGCTACTCGGGATCAGAGGACCCCAAACCACCGGAATAAAGCCTCAGGGACATACCTGCAAGGAGTCTCCGATGCATCGCAGAGGATGGAGCATTGTCCAAGGATAAAAATCATCTTGGGTATCTTCCTGGAGGAGTCTGGGTTTTCTACCCGGGATGACAGGACCCCAAATCACCGGAAAAAAGACTCGGGGACATACCTGCGAGGCGTCTCGGGTGAATCCCAGAGGATGGAGCATTGTCCAAGGAGAAAAATCATCTTGGGTATCTACCCTGGAAGAGTCTGGGGTTGCTACCCGGGATCAGAGGACCGCAAACCACCAGAATAAAGACTCAGGGACATAACTGCAAGGAGTCTCCGATGCATCCCAGAGGATGGACCACTGTCAAGAGAGAAAAAGCATCTTGGGTATCTTCGCTGGAGGAGTCTGGGGTTGCTACCTGGGATCACAGGACCCTAAACTCCAGGCAGAAAACATTCAGAAACAGAGCTGGGAGGAGTCTCGGGTGCATCCTGCAGGATGGAGCATTGTCCAAGGAGAAAAATCATCTCAGGTATCTTCCCTGGAGGAGTCTGGGGTTGCTACCCGGGATCACAGGGCCCTAAAGCATTGCAGAAAACTCTGCGGAAGAAGCCTGGGAGGAGTTCTGGGTAGATCCCGCAGGATGGACCACTGTCAAGAGAGAAAAATCATCTCGGCTATCTTTTATGGAGGAGTCTGGGGTTTCTACCCGGGATCACAGGGTCCTAAATCACCGAAAAAAAGACTCGGGGACACAACTGCAAGGAGGCTCACGTGAATCCCAGAGGATGGAGCATTGTCCAAGGAGAAAAATCATCTCGGGTATCTTCCCTGGAGGAGTCTGGGGTTGCTACCCGGGATTACAGGGCCCCAAACCACAGGAATAATGTCTGCGGAAGACGCCTGGGAGGAATCGCGGATGCATCCCAGAGGATGGAGCATTGCCCAAGGAGAAAAATCATCTCGGGTATCTTCCCTGGAGGAGTCTGGGGTTGCTACCTCGGATCACAGGGCCATAAAGCATTGCAGAAAACTCTGCGGGAGACGCCTGGGAGGAGTTCTGGGTATATCCTGCAGGATGGACCACTGTCAAGAGAGAAAAATCATCTTGGGTATCTTCCCTGGAGGAGTCTGGGGTTGCTACCCGGGATGACAGGACCCCAAACCACCGGATAAAAGACTCGGGGACATACCTGCGAGGAGTCTCGGGTGAATCCCAGAGGATGGAGCATTGTCCAAGGAGAAAAATCATCTTGGGTATCTTCCCTGGAGGAGTCTGGGGTTGCTACCCGGGATCAGAGGACCGCAAACCACCAGAATAAAGGCTCAGGGACATACCTGCAAGGAGTCTCCGATGCATCCCAGAGGATGGACCACTGTCAAGAGAGAAAAATCATCTTGGGTATCTTCCCTGGAGGAGTCTGGGGTTGCTACCCGGGATCACAGGGCCCTAAAGCATTGCAGAAAACTCTGCGGGAGACGCCTGGGAGGAGTTCTGGGTAGATCCCGCAGGATGGACCACTGTCAAGAGAGAAAAAGCATCTTGGTTATCTTCCCTGGAGGAGTCTGGGGTTGCTACCCGGGATCACAGGGTCCCAGACCACCGGAATAAAGACTCAGGGACATAACTGCAAGGAGTCTCAGATGCATCCCAGAGGATGGACAATAGTCCAAGGAGAAAAATTATCTTGGGTATCTTCCCTGGAGGAGTCTGGGGTTGCTACCCGGGATGACAGGGCCCCAAACCACAGGAAAAATGTCTGTGGGAGACCTCTGGGAGGAATCTCGGATGCATCCCAGACGACGGAGCATTGCCCAAGGATAAAAATCATCTTGGGTATCTTCCCTGGAGGAGTCTGGGATTGCTACTCGGGATCAGAGGACCCCAAACCACCGGAATAAAGCCTCAGGGACATACCTGCAAGGAGTCTCCGATGCATCGCAGAGGATGGAGCATTGTCCAAGGATAAAAATCATCTTGGGTATCTTCCTGGAGGAGTCTGGGTTTTCTACCCGGGATGACAGGACCCCAAATCACCGGAAAAAAGACTCGGGGACATACCTGCGAGGCGTCTCGGGTGAATCCCAGAGGATGGAGCATTGTCCAAGGAGAAAAATCATCTTGGGTATCTACCCTGGAAGAGTCTGGGGTTGCTACCCGGGATCAGAGGACCGCAAACCACCAGAATAAAGACTCAGGGACATAACTGCAAGGAGTCTCCGATGCATCCCAGAGGATGGACCACTGTCAAGAGAGAAAAAGCATCTTGGGTATCTTCGCTGGAGGAGTCTGGGGTTGCTACCTGGGATCACAGGACCCTAAACTCCAGGCAGAAAACATTCAGAAACAGAGCTGGGAGGAGTCTCGGGTGCATCCTGCAGGATGGAGCATTGTCCAAGGAGAAAAATCATCTCAGGTATCTTCCCTGGAGGAGTCTGGGGTTGCTACCCGGGATCACAGGGCCCTAAAGCATTGCAGAAAACTCTGCGGAAGAAGCCTGGGAGGAGTTCTGGGTAGATCCCGCAGGATGGACCACTGTCAAGAGAGAAAAATCATCTCGGCTATCTTTTATGGAGGAGTCTGGGGTTTCTACCCGGGATCACAGGGTCCTAAATCACCGAAAAAAAGACTCGGGGACACAACTGCAAGGAGGCTCACGTGAATCCCAGAGGATGGAGCATTGTCCAAGGAGAAAAATCATCTCGGGTATCTTCCCTGGAGGAGTCTGGGGTTGCTACCTGGGATCACAGGGCCCTAAACCATTGCAGAAAACTCTGCGGGAGACGCCTGGGAGGAGTTCTGGGTAGATCCCGCAGGATGGACCACTGTCAAGAGAGAAAAATCATCTTGGGTATCTTCCCTGGAGGAGTCTGGGGCTTCTACCCGGGATCACAGGGTCCTAAATCACCGAAAAAAAGACTCAGGGACACAACTGCAAGGAGGCTCATGTGAATCCCAGAGGATGGAGCATTGTCCATGGAGAAAAATCATCTTGGGTATCTTCCCTGGAGGAGTCTGGGATTGCTACCCGGGATCACAGGGCCCCAGACCACCACAATAAAGACTCAGGGCCATAACTGAAAGGAGTCTCAGATGCATCCCAGAGGATGGAGCATTGCCCAAGGATAAAAATCATCTCGGGTATCTTCCCTGGAGGAGTCTGGGGTTGCTACCCGGGATTACAGGGCCCCAAACCACAGGAATAATGTCTGCGGAAGACGCCTGGGAGGAATCGCGGATGCATCCCAGAGGATGGAGCATTGCCCAAGGAGAAAAATCATCTCGGGTATCTTCCCTGGAGGAGTCTGGGGTTGCTACCTCGGATCACAGGGCCCTAAAGCATTGCAGAAAACTCTGCGGGAGACGCCTGGGAGGAGTTCTGGGTAGATCCTGCAGGATGGACCACTGTCAAGAGAGAAAAATCATCTTGGGTATCTTCCCTGGAGGAGTCTGGGGTTGCTACCCGGGATGACAGGACCCCAAACCACCGGATAAAAGACTCGGGGACATACCTGCGAGGAGTCTCGGGTGAATCCCAGAGGATGGAGCATTGTCCAAGGAGAAAAATCATCTTGGGTATCTTCCCTGGAGGAGTCTGGGGTTGCTACCCGGGATCAGAGGACCGCAAACCACCAGAATAAAGACTCAGGGACATACCTGCAAGGAGTCTCCGATGCATCCCAGAGGATGGACCACTGTCAAGAGAGAAAAATCATCTTGGGTATCTTCCCTGGAGGAGTCTGGGGTTGCTACCCGGGATCACAGGGCCCTAAAGCATTGCAGTAAACTCTGCGGGAGACGCCTGGGAGGAGTTCTGGGTAGATCCCGCAGGATGGACCACTGTCAAGAGAGAAAAATCATCCTGGGTATCTTCCCTGGAGGAGTCTGGGGTTGCTACCCGGGATCACAGGGACCCAGACCACCGGAATATAGACTCAGGGACATAACTGCAAGGAGTCTCGGATGCATCCCAGAAGATGGAGCATTGCTCAAGGATAAAAATCATCTCGGGTATCTTCCCTGGAGGAGTCTGGGGTTGCTACCTGGGATCACAGGACCCTAAACCCCAGGAAGAAAACATTCAGAAACAGAGCTGGGAGGAGTCTCGGGTGCATCCTGCAGGATGGACAATAGTCCAAGGATAAAAATCATCTCAGGTATCTTCCCTGGAGGAGTCTGGGGTTGCTACCCGAGATCACAAGGCCCTAAAGCATTGCAGAAAACTCTGCGGAAGAAGCCTGGGAGGAGTTCTGGGTAGATCCCGCAGGATGGACCACTATCAAGAGAGAAAAATCATCTCGGCTATCTTTTCTGGAGGAGTCTGGGGTTTCTACCCGGGATCACAGGGTCCTAAATCACCGAAAAAAAGACTCGGGGACACAACTGCAAGGAGGCTCACGTGAATCCCAGAGGATGGAGCATTGTCCAAGGAGAAAAATCATCTCGGGTATCTTCCCTGGAGGAGTCTGGGGTTGCTACCCGGTACCACAGGGCCCTAAAGCATTGCAGAAAACTCTGCGGTAGACGCCTGGGAGGAGTTCTGGGTAGATCCCGCAGGATGGACCACTGTCAAGAGAGAAAAATCATCTTGGGTATCTTCCCTGGAGGAGTCTGGGGCTTCTACCCGGGATCACAGGGTACTAAATCACCGAAAAAAAGACTCGGGGACACAACTGCAAGGAGGCTCATGTGAATCCCAGAGGATGGAGCATTGTCCATGGCGAAAAATCATCTTGGGTATTTTCCCTGGAGGAGTCTGGGATTGATACCCGGGATCACAGGGCCCCAGACCACCACAATAAAGACTCAGGTCCATAACTGAAAGGAGTCTCAGATGCATCCCAGAGGATGGAGCATTGCCCAAGGATAAAAATCATCTTGGGTATCTTCCCTGGAGGAGTCTGGGGTTGCTACTCGGGATCAGAGGACGCCAAACCACCGGAATAAAGCCTCAGGGACATACCTGCAAGGAGTCTCCGATGCATCGCAGAGGATGGAGTATTGTCCAAGGATAAAAATCATATTGGGTATCTTCCTGGAGGAGTCTGGGTTTGCTACCCGGGATGACAGGACCCCAAATCACCGGAAAAAAGACTCGGGGACATACCTGCGAGGCGTCTCGGGTGAATCCCAGAGGATGGAGCATTGTCCAAGGAGAAAAATCATCTTGGGTATCTACCCTGGAAGAGTCTGGGGTTGCTACCCGGGATCAGAGGACCGCAAACCACCAGAATAAAGACTCAGGGACATACCTGCAAGGAGTCTCCGATGCATCCCAGAGGATGGACCACTGTCAAGAGAGAAAAAGCATCTTGGGTATCTTCCCTGGAGGAGTCTGGGGTTGCTACCCGGGATGAGAGGACCGCAAACCACCAGAATAAAGACTCAGGGACATACCTGCAAGGAGTCTCGGATGCATCCCAGAGGATGGAGCATTGCTCAAGGATAAAAATCATCTCGGGTATCTTCCGTGGAGGAGTCTGGGGTTGCTACCTGGGATCACAGGACCCTAAACCCCAGGAAGAAAACATTCAGAAACAGAGCTGGGAGGAGTCTCGGGTGCATCCTGCAGGATGGACAATAGTCCAAGGATAAAAATCATCTCAGGTATCTTCCCTGGAGGAGTCTGGGGTTGCTACCCAGGATCACAGGGCCCTAAAGCATTGCAGAAAACTCTGCGGGAGACGCCTGGGAGGAGTTCTGGGTAGATCCCGCAGGATGGACCACTGTCAAGAGAGAAAAAGCATCTTGGGTATCTTCCCTGGAGGAGTCTGGGGTTGCTACCCGGGAAGACAGGACCCCAAACCACCGGATAAAAGACTCGGGGACATACCTGCGAGGAGTCTCGGGTGAATCCCAGAGGATGGAGCATTGTCCAAGGAGAAAAATCATCTTGGGTATCTTCCCTGGAGGAGTCTGGGGTTGCTACCCGGGATCAGAGGACCGCAAACCACCAGAATAAAGACTCAGGGACATACCTGCAAGGAGTCTCCGATGCATCCCAGAGGATGGACCACTGTCAAGAGAGAAAAATCATCTTGGGTATCTTCCCTGGAGGAGTCTGGGGTTGCTACCCGGGATCACAGGGCCCTAAAGCATTGCAGAAAACTCTGCGGGAGACGCCTGGGAGGAATTCTGGGTAGATCCCGCAGGATGGACCACTGTCAAGAGAGAAAAAGCATCTTGGGTATCTTCCCTGGAGGAGTCTGGGGTTGCTACCCGGGATCACAGGGCCCCAGACCACCGGAAAAAAAGACTCAGGGACATAACTGCAAGGAGTCTCGGATGCATCCCAGAGGATGGACAATAGTCCAAGGAGAAAAATCATCTTGGGTATCTTCCCTGGAGGAGTCTGGGGTTGCTACCCGGGATGACAGGACCCCAAACCACCGGATCAAAGACTCGGGGATATACCTGCAAGGCGTCTCGGGTGAATCCCAGAGGATGGAGCATTGTGCAAGGATAAAAATCATCTTGGCTATCTTCCCTGGAGGAGTCTGGGGTTGCTACCCGGGATCAGAGGACCGCAAAACACCAGAATAAAGACTCAGGGACATACATGGAAGGAGTTTCCGATACATCCCAGACGATGGACCACTGTCAAGAGAGAAAAATCATCTTGGGTATCTTCCCTGGAGGAGTCTGGGGTTGCTACCCGGGATCACAGGGCCCTAAAGCATTGGAGAAAACTCTGCGGGAGACGCCTGGGAGGAGTTCTGGGTAGATCCCGCAGGATGGACCACTGTCAAGAGAGAAAAAGCATCTTGGGTATCTTCCCTGGAGGAGTCTGGGGTTGCTACCCGGGATCACAGGGCCCTAAATCCCAGGAAGAAAACATTCAGAAACAGAGCTGGGAGGAGTCTCGGGTGCATCCTGCAGGATGGACAATAGTCCAAGGAGAAAAATCATCTCAGGTATCTTCCCTGGAGGAGTCTGGGGTTGCTACCCAGGATCACAGGGACCCAGACCACCGGAATAAAGACTCAGGGACATAACTGCAAGGAGTCTCGGATGCATCCCAGAGGATGGAGCATTGCTCAAGGATACAAATCATCTTGCGTATCTTCCCAGTAGGAGTCTGGGGTTGCTACCTCGGATCACAGGGCCCTAAAGCATTGCAGAATACTCTGCGGGAGACGTCTGGGAGGAGTTCTGGGTATATCCTGCAGGATGGACCACTGTCAAGACAGAAAAATCATCTTGGGTATCTTCCCTGGAGGAGTCTGGGGTTGCTACCCGGGATGACAGGACCCCAAACCACCGGATAAAAGACTCGGGGACATACCTGCGAAGAGTCTCGGGTGAATCCCAGAGGATGGAGCATTGTCCAAGGAGAAAAATCATCTTGGGTATCTTCCCTGGAGGAGTCTGGGGTTGCTACCCGGGATCAGAGGACCGCAAACCACCAGAATAAAGACTCAGGGACATACCTGCAAGGAGTCTCCGATGCATCCCAGAGGATGGACCACTGTCAAGAGAGAAAAATCATCTCCGGTATCTTCCCTGGAGGAGTCTGGGGTTGCTACCCGGGATCACAGGGCCCTAAAGCATTGCAGAAAACTCTGCGGGAGACGCCTGGGAGGAGTTCTGGGTAGATCCCGCAGGATGGACCACTGTCAAGAGAGAAAAATCATCCTGGTATCTTCCCTGGAGGAGTCTGGGGTTGCTACCCGGGATCACAGGGCCCCAGACCACCGGAATAAAGACTCAGGGACATAACTGCAAGGAGTCTCGGATGCATCCCAGAGGATGGAGCATTGCTCAAGGATAAAAATCATCTCGTGTATCTTCCCTGGAGGAGTCTGGGGTTGCTACCTGGGATCACAGGACCCTAAACCCCAGGAAGAAAACATTCAGAAACAGAGCTGGGAGGAGTCTCGGGTGCATCCTGCAGGATGGACAATAGTCCAAGGATAAAAATCATCTCAGGAATCTTCCCTGGAGGAGTCTGGGGTTGCTACCCGGGATCACAGGGCCCTAAAGCATTGCAGAAAACTCTGCGGGAGACGCCTGGGAGGAGTTCTGGGTAGATCCCGCAGGATGGACCACTATCAAGAGAGAAAAATCATCTCGGCTATCTTTTCTGGAGGAGTCTGGGGTTTCTACCCGGGATCACAGGGTCCTAAATCACCGAAAAAAAGACTCGGGGACACAACTGCAAGGAAGCTCACGTGAATCCCAGAGGATGGAGCATTGTCCATGGAGAAAAATCATCTTGGGTGTTTTCCCTAGAGGAGTCTGGGATTGCTACCCGGGATCACAGGGCCCCAGACCACCGCAATAAAGACTCAGGGCCATAACTGAAAGGAGTCTCAGATGCATCCCAGAGGATGGAGCATTGCCCAAGGAGAAAAATCATCTCGGGTATCTTCCCTGGAGGAGTCTGGGGTTGCTACCTCGGATCACAGGGCCCTAAAGCATTGCAGAAAACTCTGCGGGAGACGCCTGGGAGGAGTTCTGGGTATATCCTGCAGGATGGACCACTGTCAAGAGAGAAAAATCATCTTGGGTATCTTCCCTGGAGGAGTCTGGGGTTGCTACCCGGGAAGACAGGACCCCAAACCACCGGATAAAAGACTCGGGGACATACCTGCGAGGAGTCTCGGGTGAATCCCAGAGGATGGAGCATTGTCCAAGGAGAAAAATCATCTTGGGTATCTTCCCTGGAGGAGTCTGGGGTTGCTACCCGGGATCAGAGGACCGCAAACCACCAGAATAAAGACTCAGGGACATACCTGCAAGGAGTCTCCGATGCATCCCAGAGGATGGACCACTGTCAAGAGAGAAAAATCATCTTGGGTATCTTCCCTGGAGGAGTCTGGGGTTGCTACCCGGGATCACAGGGCCCTAAAGCATTGGAGAAAACTCTGCGGGAGACGCCTGGGAGGAGTTCTGGGTAGATCCCGCAGGATGGACCACTGTCAAGAGAGAAAAAGCATCTTGGGTATCTTCCCTGGAGGAGTCTGGGGTTGCTACCCGGGATCACAGGGCCCCAGACCACCGGAATAAAGACTCAGGGACATAACTGCAAGGAGTCTCCGATGCATCCCAGAGGATGGACAATAGTCCAAGGAGAAAAATCATCTTGGGTTTCTTCCCTGGAGGAGTCTGGGGTTGCTACCAGGGATGACAGGACCCCAAACCACCGGAAAAATGTCTGCGGAAGACGCCTGGGAGGAATCTCGGATGCATCCCAGAGGATGGAGCATTGTCCAAGGAGAAAAATCATCTCGGGTATCTTCCCTGGAGGAGTCTGGGGTTGCTACCTGGGATCACAGGGCCCTAAAGCATTGCAGAAAACTCTGCGGTAGACGCCTGGGAGGAGTTCTGGGTAGATCCCGCAGGATGGACCACTGTCAAGAGAGAAAAATCATCTTGGGTATCTTCCCTGGAGGAGTCTGGGGTTGCTACCCGGGATCACAGGGTCCTAAATCACCGAAAAAAAGACTCGGGGACACAACTGCAAGGAGGCTCATGTGAATCCCAGAGGATGGAGCATTGTCCATGGCGAAAAATCATCTTGGGTATTTTCCCTGGAGAAGTCTGGGATTGCTACCCGGGATCACAGGGCCCCAGACCACCACAATAAAGACTCAGGTCCATAACTGAAAGGAGTCTCAGATGCATCCCAGAGGATGGATCATTGCCCAAGGATAAAAATCATCTCGGGTATCTTCCCTGGAGGAGTCTGGGTTTGCTACCCGGGATTACAGGGCCCGAAACCACAGGAAAAATGTCTGTGGGAGACCTCTGGGAGGAATCTCAGATGCATCCCAGACGATGGAGCATTGCCCAAGGATAAAAATCATCTTGGGTATCTTCCCTGGAGGAGTCTGGGGTTGCTACTCGGGATCAGAGGACCCCAAACCACCGGAATAAAGCCTCAGGGACATACCTGCAAGGAGTCTCCGATGCATCGCAGAGGATGGAGCATTGTCCAAGGATAAAAATCATCTTGGGTATCTTCCTGGAGGAGTCTGGGTTTGCTACCCGGGATGACAGGACCCCAAATCACCGGAAAAAAGACTCGGGGACATACCTGCGAGGAGTCTCGGGTGTATCCCAGAGGATGGAGCATTGTCCAAGGAAAAAAATCATCTTGGGTATCTACCCTGGAAGAGTCTGGGGTTGCTACCCGGGATCAGAGGACCGCAAACCACCAGAATAAAGACTCAGGGACATACCTGCAAGGAGTCTCCGATGCATCCCAGAGGATGGACCACTGTCAAGAGAGAAAAATCATCTCCGGTATCTTCCCTGGAGGAGTCTGGGGTTGCTACCCGGGATCACAGGGCCCTAAAGCATTGCAGAAAACTCTGCGGGAGACGCCTGGGAGGAGTTCTGGGTAGATCCCGCAGGATGGACCACTGTCAAGAGAGAAAAATCATCTCAGGTATCTTCCCTGGAGGAGTCTGGGGTTGCTACCCGGGATCACAGGGCCCCAGACCACCGCAATAAAGACTCAGGGCCATAACTGAAAGGAGACTCAGATGCATCCCAGAGAATGGAGCATTGCCCAAGGATAAAAATCATCTCGGGTATCTTCCCTGGAGGAGTCTGGGTTTCCTACCCAAGATTACAGGGCCCCAAACCACAGGAAAAATGTCTGTGGGAGACCTCTGGGAGGAATCGCGGATGCATCCCAGAGGATGGAGCATTGCCCAAGGAGAAAAAACATCTCGGGTATCTTCCCTGGAGGAGTCTGGGGTTGCTACCTCGGATCACAGGGCCCTAAAGCATTGCAGAAAACTCTGCGGGAGACGCCTGGGAGGAGTTCTGGGTATATCCTGCAGGATGGACCACAGTCAAGAGAGAAAAATCATCTTGGGTATCTTCCCTGGAGCAGTCTGGGGTTGCTACCCGGGATGACAGGACCCCAAACCACCGGATAAAAGACTCGGGGACATACCTGCGAGGTGTCTCGGGTGAATCCCAGAGGATGGAGCACTGTCCAAGGAGAAAAATCATCTTGGGTATCTTCCCTGGAGGAGTCTGGGGTTGCTACCCAGGATGAGAGGACGGCAAACCACCAGAATAAAGACTCAGGGACATATCTGCAAGGAGTCTCCGATGCATCCCAGAGGATGGACCACTGTCAAGAGAGAAAAATCATCTTGGGTATCTTCCCTGGAGGAGTCTGGGGTTGCTACCCGGGATCACAGGGTCCTAAAGCATTGGAGAAAACTCTGCGGGAGACGCCTGGGAGGAGTTCTGGGTAGATCCCGCAGGATGGACCACTGTCAAGAGAGAAAAAGCATCTTGGGTATCTTCCCTGGAGGAGTCTGGGGTTGCTACCCGGGATCACAGGGCCCCAGACCACCGGAATAAAGACTCAGGGACATAACTGCAAGGAGTCTCAGATGCATCCCAGAGGATGGAGCATTGCCCAAGGATAAAAATCATCTTGGGTATCTTCCCTGGAGGAGTCTGGGGTTGCTACCCGGGATCACAGGGCCCTAAAGCGTTGGAGAAAAATCTGCGGGAGACGCCTGGGAGGAGTTCTGGGTAGATCCTGCAGGATGGACCACTGTCAAGAGCGAAAAATCATCTTGGGTATCTTCCCTGGAGGAGTCTGGGGTTGCTACCCGGGATGACAGGACCCCAAACCACGGATAAAAGACTCGGGGATATACCTGCAAGGCGTCTCGGGTGAATCCCAGAGGATGGAGCATTGTGCAAGGATAAAAATCATCTTGTGTATCTTCCCTGGAGGAGTCTGGGGTTGCTACCCGGGATCAGAGGACCGCAAAACACCAGAATAAAGACTCAGGGACATACCTGGAAGGAGTCTCCGATACATCCCAGAGGATGGACCACTGTCAAGAGAGAAAAAGCATCTTGGGTATCTTCCCTGGAGGAGTCTGGGGTTGCTACCCGGGATCACAGGGCCCTAAAGCATTGGAGAAAACTCTGCGGGAGACACCTGTGAGGAGTTCTGGGTAGATCCCGCAGGATGGACCACTGTCAAGAGAGAAAAAGCATCTTGGGTATCTTCCCTGGAGGAGTCTGGGGTTGCTACCCGGGATCACAGGGCCCCAGACCACCGGAATAAAGACTCAGGGACATAACTGCAAGGAGTCTCGGATGCATCCCAGAGGATGGACCATAGTCCAAGGAGAAAAATCATCTTGGGTATCTTCCCTGGAGGAGTCTGGGTTTGCTACCCGGGATTACAGGGCCCCAAACCACAGGAAAAATATCTGTAGAAGACCTCTGGGAGGAATCTCAGATGCATCCCAGACGACGGAGCATTGTCCAAGGATAAAAATCATCTTGGGTATCTTCCCTGGAGGAGTCTGGGGTTGCTACCCGGGATGACAGGACCCCAAATCACCGGAAAAAAGACTCGGGGACATACCTGCAAGGAGTCTCGAGTGAATCCCAAAGGATGGAGCATTGTCCAAGGAGAAAAATCATCTCGGGTATCTTCCCTGGAGGAGTCTGGGGTTGCTACCCGGGATCACAGGGCCCTAAAGCATTGCAGAAAACTCTGCGGTAGACGCCTGGGAGGAGTTCTGGGTAGATCCCGCAGGATGGACCACTGTCAAGAGAGAAAAATCATCCTGGGTATCTTCCCTGGAGGAGTCTGGGGTTGCTACCCGGGATCACAGGGACCCAGACCACCGGAATATAGACTCAGGGACATAACTGCAAGGAGTCTCGGATGCATCCCAGAAGATGGAGCATTGTCCAAGGATAAAAATCATCTCGGGTATCTTCCCTGGAGGAGTCTGGGGTTGCTAACTGGGATCACAGGACCCTAAACCCCAGGAAGAAAACATTCAGAAACAGAGCTGGGAGGAGTCTCGGGTGCATCCTGCAGGATGGACAATAGTCCAAGGAGAAAAATCATCTCGGGTATCTTCCCTGGAGGAGTCTGGGGTTTCTACCCGGGATCACAGGGTCCTAAATCACCGAAAAAAAGACTCGGGGACACAACTGCAAGGAGGCTCACGTGAATCCCAGAGGATGGAGCATTGTCCAAGGAGAAAAATCATCTCGGGTATCTTCCCTGGAGGAGTCTGGGGTTCCTACCCGGGATCACAGGGCCCTAACGCATTGCAGAAAACTCTGCCGGAGACGCCTGGGAGGAGTTCTGGGTAGATCCCGCAGGATGGACCACTGTCAAGAGAGAAAAATCATCTTGGGTATCTTCCCTGGAGGAGTCTGGGGCTTCTACCCGGGATCACAGGGTCCTAAATCACCGAAAAAAAGACTCGGGGACACAACTGCAAGGAGGCTCATGTGAATCCCAGAGGATGGAGCATTGTCCATGGAGAAAAATCATCTTGGGTATTTTCCCTGGAGGAGTCTTGGATTGCTACCCGGGATCACAGGGCCCCAAACCACCGCAATAAAGACTCAGGGCCATAACTGAAAGGAGTCTCAGATGCATCCCAGAGGATGGAGCATTGCCCAAGGAGAAAAATCATCTCGGGTATCTTCCCTGGAGGAGTCTGCGATTGCTACCTCGGATCACAGGGCCCTAAAGCATTGCAGAAAACTCTGCGGGAGACGCATGGGAGGAGTTCTGGGTAGATCCTGCAGGATGGACCACTGTCAAGAGAGCAAAATCATCTTGGGTATCTTCCCTGGAGGAGTCAGGGGTTGCTACCCGGGATCAGAGGACCGCAGACCACCAGAATAAAGACTCAGGGACATACCTGCAAGGAGTCTCCGATGCATCCCAGAGGATGGACCACTGTCAAGAGAGAAAAATCATCCTGGGTATCTTCCCTGGAGGAGTCTGGGGTTGCTACCCGGGATCACAGGGACCCAGACCACCGGAATATAGACTCAGGGACATAACTGCAAGGAGTCTCCGATGCATCCCAGAAGATGGAGCATTGCTCAAGGATAAAAATCATCTCGGGTATCTTCCCTGGAGGAGTCTGGGGTTGCTACCTGGGATCACAGGACCCTAAACCCCAGGAAGAAAACATTCAGAAACAGAGCTGGGAGGAGTCTCGGGTGCATCCTGCAGGATGGAGCATTGTCCAAGGAGAAAAATCATCTCGGGTATCTTCCCTGGAGGAGTCTGGGGTTGCTACCCGGGATCACAGGGCCCTAAAGCATTGCAGAAAACTCTGCGGGAGACGCCTGGGAGGAGTTCTGGGTAGATCCCGCGGGATGGACCACTGTCAAGAGAGAAAAATCATCCTGGGTATCTTCCCTGGAGGAGTCTGGGGTTGCTACCCGGGATCACAGGGCCCCAGACCACCGGAATAAAGACTCAGGGACATAACTGCAAGGAGTCTCGGATGCATCCCAGAGGATGGAGCATTGTCCAAGGATAAAAATCATCTCGGGTATCTTCCCTGGAGGAGTCTGGGGTTGCTAACTGGGATCACAGGACCCTAAACCCCAGGAAGAAAACATTCAGAAACAGAGCTGGGAGGAGTCTCGGGTGCATCCTGCAGGATGGACAATAGTCCAAGGATAAAAATCATCTCGGGTATCTTCCCTGGAGGAGTCTGGGGTTGCTACCCGGGATCACAGGGCCCTAAAGCATTGCAGAAAACTCTGCGGAAGAAGCCTGGGAGGAGTTCTGGGTAGATCCCGCAGGATGGACCACTGTCAAGAGAGAAAAATCATCTCGGCTATCTTTTCTGGAGGAGTCTGGGGTTTCTACCCGGGATCACAGGGTCCTAAATCACCGAAAAAAAGACTCGGGGACACAACTGCAAGGAGGCTCACGTGAATCCCAGAGGATGGAGCATTGTCCATGGAGAAAAATCATCTTGGGTATCTTCCCTGGAGGAGTCTGGGATTGCTACCCGGGATCACAGGGCCCCAGACCACCACAATAAAGACTCAGGGCCATAACTGAAAGGAGTCTCAGATGCATCCCAGAGGATGGAGCATTGCCCAAGGATAAAAATCATCTCGGGTATCTTCCCTGGAGGAGTCTGGGGTTGCTACCCGGGATTACAGGGCCCCAAACCACAGGAATAATGTCTGCGGAAGACGCCTGGGAGGAATCGCGGATGCATCCCAGAGGATGGAGCATTGCCCAAGGAGAAAAATCATCTTGGGTATCTTCCCTGGAGGAGTCTGGGGTTGCTACCTCGGATCACAGGGCCCTAAAGCATTGCAGAAAACTCTGCGGGAGACGCCTGGGAGGAGTTCTGGGTAGATCCTGCAGGATGGACCACTGTCAAGAGAGAAAAATCATCTTGGGTATCTTCCCTGGAGGAGTCTGGGGTTGCTACCCGGGATGACAGGACCCCAAACCACCGGATAAAAGACTCGGGGACATACCTGCGAGGAGTCTCGGGTGAATCCCAGAGGATGGAGCATTGTCCAAGGAGAAAAATCATCTTGGGTATCTTCCCTGGAGGAGTCTGGGGTTGCTACCCGGGATCAGAGGACCGCAAACCACCAGAATAAAGACTCAGGGACATACCTGCAAGGAGTCTCCGATGCATCCCAGAGGATGGACCACTGTCAAGAGAGAAAAATCATCCTGGGTATCTTCCCTGGAGGAGTCTGGGGTTGCTACCCGGGATCACAGGGACCCAGACCACCGGAATATAGACTCAGGGACATAACTGCAAGGAGTCTCGGATGCATCCCAGAAGATGGAGCATTGCTCAAGGATAAAAATCATCTTGGGTATCTTCCCTGGAGGAGTCTGGGGTTGCTACCTGGGATCACCGGACCCTAAACCCCAGGAAGAAAACATTCAGAAACAGAGCTGGGAGGAGTCTCGGGTGCATCCTGCAGGATGGACAATAGTCCAAGGATAAAAATCATCTCAGGTATCTTCCCTGGAGGAGTCTGGGGTTGCTACCCGGGATCACAGGGCCATAAAGCATTGCAGAAAACTCTGCGGAAGAAGCCTGGGAGGAGTTCTGGGCAGATCGCGCAGGATGGACCACTATCAAGAGAGAAAAATCATCTCGGCTATCTTTTCTGGAGGAGTCTGGGGTTTCTACCCGTGATCACAGGGTCCTAAATCACCGAAAAAAAGACTCGGGGACACAACTGCAAGGAGGCTCACGTGAATCCCAGAGGATGGAGCATTGTCCAAATAGAAAAATCATCTCGGGTATCTTCCCTGGAGGAGTCTGGGGTTGCTACCCGGGATTACAGGGCCCTAAAGCATTGCAGAAAACTCTGCGGTAGACGCCTGGGAGGAGTTCTGGGTAGATCCCGCAGGATGGACCACTGTCAAGAGAGAAAAATCATCTTGGGTATCTTCCCTGGAGGAGTCTGGGGCTTCTACCCGGGATCACAGGGTCCTAAATCACCGAAAAAAAGACTCGGGGACACAACTGCAAGGAGGCTCATGTGAATCCCAGAGGATGGAGCATTGTCCATGGACAAAAATCATCTTGGGTATTTTCCCTGGAGGAGTCTGGGATTGCTACCCGGGATCACAGGGCCCTAAAGCATTGGAGAAAACTCTGCGGGAGACGCCTGGGAGGAGTTCTGGGTAGATCCTGCAGGATGGACCACTGTCAAGAGCGAAAAATCATCTTGGGTATCTTCCCTGGAGGAGTCTGGGGTTGCTACCCGGGATGACAGGACCCCAAACCACCGGATAAAAGACTCAGGGATATACCTGCAAGGCGTCTCGGGTGAATCCCAGAGGATGGAGCATTGTGCAAGGATAAAAATCATCTTGGCTATCTTGCCTGGAGGAGTCTGGGGTTGCTACCCGGGATCAGAGGACCGCAAAACACCAGAATAAAGACTCAGGGACATACCTGGAAGGAGTCTCCGATACATCCCAGAGGATGGACCACTGTCAAGAGAGAAAAATCATCTTGGGTATCTTCCCTGGAGGAGTCTGGGGTTGCTACCCGGGATCACAGGGCCCTAAAGCATTGCAGAAAACTCTGCGGGAGACACCTGTGAGGAGTTCTGCGTAGATCCCGCAGGATGGACCACTGTCAAGAGAGAAAAATCATCCTGGGTATCTTCCCTGGAGGAGTCTGGGGTTGCTACCCGGGATCACAGGGACCCAAACCACCGGAATATAGACTCAGGGACATAACTGCAAGGAGTCTCGGATGCATCCCAGAAGATGGAGCATTGCTCAAGGATAAAAATCATCTCGGGTATCTTCCCTGGAGGAGTCTGGGGTTGCTACCTGGGATCACAGGACCCTAAACCCCAGGAAGAAAACATTCAGAAACAGAGCTGGGAGGAGTCTCGGGTGCATCCTGCAGGATGGACAATAGTCCAAGGAGAAAAATCATCTCAGGTATCTTCCCTGGAGGAGTCTGGGGTTGCTACCCGGGATCACAGGGCCCTAAAGCATTGCAGAAAACTCTGCGGAAGAAGCCTGGGAGGAGTTCTGGGTAGATCCCGCAGGATGGACCACTATCAAGAGAGAAAAATCATCTCGGCTATCTTTTCTGGAGGAGTCTGGGGTTTCTACCCGGGATCACAGGGTCCTAAATCACCGAAAAAAAGACTCGGGGACACAACTGCAAGGAGGCTCACGTGAATCCCAGAGGATGGAGCATTGTCCAAGGAGAAAAATCATCTCGGGTATCTTCCCTGGAGGAGTCTGGGGTTGCTACCCGGTACCACAGGGCCCTAAAGCATTGCAGAAAACTCTGCGGTAGACGCCTGGGAGGAGTTCTGGGTAGATCCCGCAGGATGGACCACTGTCAAGAGAGAAAAATCATCTTGGGTATCTTCCCTGGAGGAGTCTGGGGCTTCTACCCGGGATCACAGGGTCCTAAATCACCGAAAAAAAGACTCGGGGACACAACTGCAAGGAGGCTCATGTGAATCCCAGAGGATGGAGCATTGTCCATGGCGAAAAATCATTTTGGGTATTTTCCCTGGAGGAGTCTGGGATTGATACCCGGGATCACAGGGCCCCAGACCACCACAATAAAGACTCAGGTCCATAACTGAAAGGAGTCTCAGATGCATCCCAGAGGATGGAGCATTGCCCAAGGATAAAAATCATCTTGGGTATCTTCCCTGGAGGAGTCTGGGGTTGCTACTCGGGATCAGAGGACGCCAAACCACCGGAATAAAGCCTCAGGGACATACCTGCAAGGAGTCTCCGATGCATCGCAGAGGATGGAGTATTGTCCAAGGATAAAAATCATATTGGGTATCTTCCTGGAGGAGTCTGGGTTTGCTACCCGGGATGACAGGACCCCAAATCACCGGAAAAAAGACTCGGGGACATACCTGCGAGGCGTCTCGGGTGAATCCCAGAGGATGGAGCATTGTCCAAGGAGAAAAATCATCTTGGGTATCTACCCTGGAAGAGTCTGGGGTTGCTACCCGGGATCAGAGGACCGCAAACCACCAGAATAAAGACTCAGGGACATACCTGCAAGGAGTCTCCGATGCATCCCAGAGGATGGACCACTGTCAAGAGAGAAAAAGCATCTTGGGTATCTTCCCTGGAGGAGTCTGGGGTTGCTACCTGGGATCACAGGACCCTAAACTCCAGGCAGAAAACATTCAGAAACAGAGCTGGGAGGAGTCTCGGGTGCATCCTGCCCGATGGAGCATTGTCCAAGGAGAAAAATCATCTCGGGTATCTTCCCTGGAGGAGTCTGGGGTTGCTACCCGGGATCACAGGGCCCTAAAGCATTGCAGAAAACTCTGCGGGAGACGCCTGGGAGGAGTTCTGGGTAGATCCCGCAGGATGGACCACTGTCAAGAGAGAAAAATCATCCTGGGTATCTTCCCTGGAGGAGTCTGGGGTTGCTACCCGGGATCACAGGGCCCCAGACCACCGGAATAAAGACTCAGGGACATAACTGCAAGGAGTCTCGGATGCATCCCAGAGGATGGAGCATTGCTCAAGGATAAAAATCATCTCGGGTATCTTCCGTGGAGGAGTCTGGGGTTGCTACCTGGGATCACAGGACCCTAAACCCCAGGAAGAAAACATTCAGAAACAGAGCTGGGAGGAGTCTCGGGTGCATCCTGCAGGATGGACAATAGTCCAAGGATAAAAATCATCTCAGGTATCTTCCCTGGAGGAGTCTGGGGTTGCTACCCGGGATCACAGGGCCCTAAAGCATTGCAGAAAACTCTGCGGGAGACGCCTGGGAGGAGTTCTGGGTAGATCCCGCAGGATGGACCACTGTCAAGAGAGAAAAAGCATCTTGGGTATCTTCCCTGGAGGAGTCTGGGGTTGCTACCCGGGAAGACAGGACCCCAAACCACCGGATAAAAGACTCGGGGACATACCTGCGAGGAGTCTCGGGTGAATCCCAGAGGATGGAGCATTGTCCAAGGAGAAAAATCATCTTGGGTATCTTCCCTGGAGGAGTCTGGGGTTGCTACCCGGGATCAGAGGACCGCAAACCACCAGAATAAAGACTCAGGGACATACCTGCAAGGAGTCTCCGATGCATCCCAGAGGATGGACCACTGTCAAGAGAGAAAAATCATCTTGGGTATCTTCCCTGGAGGAGTCTGGGGTTGCTACCCGGGATCACAGGGCCCTAAAGCATTGCAGAAAACTCTGCGGGAGACGCCTGGGAGGAATTCTGGGTAGATCCCGCAGGATGGACCACTGTCAAGAGAGAAAAAGCATCTTGGGTATCTTCCCTGGAGGAGTCTGGGGTTGCTACCCGGGATCACAGGGCCCCAGACCACCGGAAAAAAAGACTCAGGGACATAACTGCAAGGAGTCTCGGATGCATCCCAGAGGATGGACAATAGTCCAAGGAGAAAAATCATCTTGGGTATCTTCCCTGGAGGAGTCTGGGGTTGCTACCCGGGATGACAGGACCCCAAACCACCGGATCAAAGACTCGGGGATATACCTGCAAGGCGTCTCGGGTGAATCCCAGAGGATGGAGCATTGTGCAAGGATAAAAATCATCTTGGCTATCTTCCCTGGAGGAGTCTGGGGTTGCTACCCGGGATCAGAGGACCGCAAAACACCAGAATAAAGACTCAGGGACATACATGGAAGGAGTTTCCGATACATCCCAGACGATGGACCACTGTCAAGAGAGAAAAATCATCTTGGGTATCTTCCCTGGAGGAGTCTGGGGTTGCTACCCGGGATCACAGGGCCCTAAAGCATTGGAGAAAACTCTGCGGGAGACGCCTGGGAGGAGTTCTGGGTAGATCCCGCAGGATGGACCACTGTCAAGAGAGAAAAAGCATCTTGGGTATCTTCCCTGGAGGAGTCTGGGGTTGCTACCCGGGATCACAGGGCCCTAAATCCCAGGAAGAAAACATTCAGAAACAGAGCTGGGAGGAGTCTCGGGTGCATCCTGCAGGATGGACAATAGTCCAAGGAGAAAAATCATCTCAGGTATCTTCCCTGGAGGAGTCTGGGGTTGCTACCCAGGATCACAGGGACCAAGACCACCGGAATAAAGACTCAGGGACATAACTGCAAGGAGTCTCGGATGCATCCCAGAGGATGGAGCATTGCTCAAGGATACAAATCATCTTGCGTATCTTCCCAGTAGGAGTCTGGGGTTGCTACCTCGGATCACAGGGCCCTAAAGCATTGCAGAATACTGTGCGGGAGACGTCTGGGAGGAGTTCTGGGTATATCCTGCAGGATGGACCACTGTCAAGACAGAAAAATCATCTTGGGTATCTTCCCTGGAGGAGTCTGGGGTTGCTACCCGGGATGACAGGACCCCAAACCACCGGATAAAAGACTCGGGGACATACCTGCGAGGAGTCTCGGGTGAATCCCAGAGGATGGAGCATTGTCCAAGGAGAAAAATCATCTTGGGTATCTTCCCTGGAGGAGTCTGGGGTTGCTACCCGGGATCAGAGGACCGCAAACCACCAGAATAAAGACTCAGGGACATACCTGCAAGGAGTCTCCGATGCATCCCAGAGGATGGACCACTGTCAAGAGAGAAAAATCATCTCCGGTATCTTCCCTGGAGGAGTCTGGGGTTGCTACCCGGGATCACAGGGCCCTAAAGCATTGCAGAAAACTCTGCGGGAGACGCCTGGGAGGAGTTCTGGGTAGATCCCGCAGGATGGACCACTGTCAAGAGAGAAAAATCATCCTGGTATCTTCCCTGGAGGAGTCTGGGGTTGCTACCCGGGATCACAGGGCCCCAGACCACCGGAATAAAGACTCAGGGACATAACTGCAAGGAGTCTCGGATGCATCCCAGAGGATGGAGCATTGCTCAAGGATAAAAATCATCTCGTGTATCTTCCCTGGAGGAGTCTGGGGTTGCTACCTGGGATCACAGGACCCTAAACCCCAGGAAGAAAACATTCAGAAACAGAGCTGGGAGGAGTCTCGGGTGCATCCTGCAGGATGGACAATAGTCCAAGGATAAAAATCATCTCAGGAATCTTCCCTGGAGGAGTCTGGGGTTGCTACCCGGGATCACAGGGCCCTAAAGCATTGCAGAAAACTCTGCGGGAGACGCCTGGGAGGAGTTCTGGGTAGATCCCGCAGGATGGACCACTATCAAGAGAGAAAAATCATCTCGGCTATCTTTTCTGGAGGAGTCTGGGGTTTCTACCCGGGATCACAGGGTCCTAAATCACCGAAAAAAAGACTCGGGGACACAACTGCAAGGAAGCTCACGTGAATCCCAGAGGATGGAGCATTGTCCATGGAGAAAAATCATCTTGGGTGTTTTCCCTAGAGGAGTCTGGGATTGCTACCCGGGATCACAGGGCCCCAGACCACCGCAATAAAGACTCAGGGCCATAACTGAAAGGAGTCTCAGATGCATCCCAGAGGATGGAGCATTGCCCAAGGAGAAAAATCATCTCGGGTATCTTCCCTGGAGGAGTCTGGGGTTGCTACCTCGGATCACAGGGCCCTAAAGCATTGCAGAAAACTCTGCGGGAGACGCCTGGGAGGAGTTCTGGGTATATCCTGCAGGATGGACCACTGTCAAGAGAGAAAAATCATCTTGGGTATCTTCCCTGGAGGAGTCTGGGGTTGCTACCCGGGAAGACAGGACCCCAAACCACCGGATAAAAGACTCGGGGACATACCTGCGAGGAGTCTCGGGTGAATCCCAGAGGATGGAGCATTGTCCAAGGAGAAAAATCATCTTGGGTATCTTCCCTGGAGGAGTCTGGGGTTGCTACCCGGGATCAGAGGACCGCAAACCACCAGAATAAAGACTCAGGGACATACCTGCAAGGAGTCTCCGATGCATCCCAGAGGATGGACCACTGTCAAGAGAGAAAAATCATCTTGGGTATCTTCCCTGGAGGAGTCTGGGGTTGCTACCCGGGATCACAGGGCCCCAGACCACCGGAATAAAGACTCAGGGACATAACTGCAAGGAGTCTCCGATGCATCCCAGAGGATGGACAATAGTCCAAGGAGAAAAATCATCTTGGGTTTCTTCCCTGGAGGAGTCTGGGGTTGCTACCAGGGATGACAGGACCCCAAACCACCGGAAAAATGTCTGCGGAAGACGCCTGGGAGGAATCTCGGATGCATCCCAGAGGATGGAGCATTGTCCAAGGAGAAAAATCATCTCGGGTATCTTCCCTGGAGGAGTCTGGGGTTGCTACCTGGGATCACAGGGCCCTAAAGCATTGCAGAAAACTCTGCGGTAGACGCCTGGGAGGAGTTCTGGGTAGATCCCGCAGGATGGACCACTGTCAAGAGAGAAAAATCATCTTGGGTATCTTCCCTGGAGGAGTCTGGGGCTTCTACCCGGGATCACAGGGTCCTAAATCACCGAAAAAAAGACTCGGGGACACAACTGCAAGGAGGCTCATGTGAATCCCAGAGGATGGAGCATTGTCCATGGCGAAAAATCATCTTGGGTATTTTCCCTGGAGAAGTCTGGGATTGCTACCCGGGATCACAGGGCCCCAGACCACCACAATAAAGACTCAGGTCCATAACTGAAAGGAGTCTCAGATGCATCCCAGAGGATGGAGCATTGCCCAAGGATAAAAATCATCTCGGGTATCTTCCCTGGAGGAGTCTGGGTTTGCTACCCGGGATTACAGGGCCCCAAACCACAGGAAAAATGTCTGTGGGAGACCTCTGGGAGGAATCTCAGATGCATCCCAGACGATGGAGCATTGCCCAAGGATAAAAATCATCTTGGGTATCTTCCCTGGAGGAGTCTGGGGTTGCTACTCGGGATCAGAGGACCCCAAACCACCGGAATAAAGCCTCAGGGACATACCTGCAAGGAGTCTCCGATGCATCGCAGAGGATGGAGCATTGTCCAAGGATAAAAATCATCTTGGGTATCTTCCTGGAGGAGTCTGGGTTTGCTACCCGGGATGACAGGACCCCAAATCACCGGAAAAAAGACTCGGGGACATACCTGCGAGGAGTCTCGGGTGTATCCCAGAGGATGGAGCATTGTCCAAGGAGAAAAATCATCTTGGGTATCTACCCTGGAAGAGTCTGGGGTTGCTACCCGGGATCAGAGGACCGCAAACCACCAGAATAAAGACTCAGGGACATACCTGCAAGGAGTCTCCGATGCATCCCAGAGGATGGACCACTGTCAAGAGAGAAAAATCATCTCCGGTATCTTCCCTGGAGGAGTCTGGGGTTGCTACCCGGGATCACAGGGCCCTAAAGCATTGGAGAAAACTCTGCGGGAGACGCCTGGGAGGAGTTCTGGGTAGATCCCGCAGGATGGACCACTGTCAAGAGAGAAAAATCATCTCAGGTATCTTCCCTGGAGGAGTCTGGGGTTGCTACCCGGGATCACAGGGCCCCAGACCACCGCAATAAAGACTCAGGGCCATAACTGAAAGGAGACTCAGATGCATCCCAGAGAATGGAGCATTGCCCAAGGATAAAAATCATCTCGGGTATCTTCCCTGGAGGAGTCTGGGTTTCCTACCCAAGATTACAGGGCCCCAAACCACAGGAAAAATGTCTGTGGGAGACCTCTGGGAGGAATCGCGGATGCATCCCAGAGGATGGAGCATTGCCCAAGGAGAAAAAACATCTCGGGTATCTTCCCTGGAGGAGTCTGGGGTTGCTACCTCGGATCACAGGGCCCTAAAGCATTGCAGAAAACTCTGCGGGAGACGCCTGGGAGGAGTTCTGGGTATATCCTGCAGGATGGACCACAGTCAAGAGAGAAAAATCATCTTGGGTATCTTCCCTGGAGGAGTCTGGGGTTGCTACCCGGGATGACAGGACCCCAAACCACCGGATAAAAGACTCGGGGACATACCTGCGAGGTGTCTCGGGTGAATCCCAGAGGATGGAGCACTGTCCAAGGAGAAAAATCATCTTGGGTATCTTCCCTGGAGGAGTCTGGGGTTGCTACCCAGGATGAGAGGACGGCAAACCACCAGAATAAAGACTCAGGGACATATCTGCAAGGAGTCTCCGATGCATCCCAGAGGATGGACCACTGTCAAGAGAGAAAAATCATCTTGGGTATCTTCCCTGGAGGAGTCTGGGGTTGCTACCCGGGATCACAGGGTCCTAAAGCATTGGAGAAAACTCTGCGGGAGACGCCTGGGAGGAGTTCTGGGTAGATCCCGCAGGATGGACCACTGTCAAGAGAGAAAAAGCATCTTGGGTATCTTCCCTGGAGGAGTCTGGGGTTGCTACCCGGGATCACAGGGCCCCAGACCACCGGAATAAAGACTCAGGGACATAACTGCAAGGAGTCTCAGATGCATCCCAGAGGATGGACAATAGTCCAAGGAGAAAAATCATCTTGGGTATCTTCCCTGGAGGAGTCTGGGGTTGCTACCCGGGATCACAGGGCCCTAAAGCGTTGGAGAAAACTCTGCGGGAGACGCCTGGGAGGAGTTCTGGGTAGATCCTGCAGGATGGACCACTGTCAAGAGCGAAAAATCATCTTGGGTATCTTCCCTGGAGGAGTCTGGGGTTGCTACCCGGGATGACAGGACCCCAAACCACGGATAAAAGACTCGGGGATATACCTGCAAGGCGTCTCGGGTGAATCCCAGAGGATGGAGCATTGTGCAAGGATAAAAATCATCTTGTGTATCTTCCCTGGAGGAGTCTGGGGTTGCTACCCGGGATCAGAGGACCGCAAAACACCAGAATAAAGACTCAGGGACATACCTGGAAGGAGTCTCCGATACATCCCAGAGGATGGACCACTGTCAAGAGAGAAAAAGCATCTTGGGTATCTTCCCTGGAGGAGTCTGGGGTTGCTACCCGGGATCACAGGGCCCTAAAGCATTGGAGAAAACTCTGCGGGAGACGCCTGTGAGGAGTTCTGGGTAGATCCCGCAGGATGGACCACTGTCAAGAGAGAAAAAGCATCTTGGGTATCTTCCCTGGAGGAGTCTGGGGTTGCTACCCGGGATCACAGGGCCCCAGACCACCGGAATAAAGACTCAGGGACATAACTGCAAGGAGTCTCGGATGCATCCCAGAGGATGGACCATAGTCCAAGGAGAAAAATCATCTTGGGTATCTTCCCTGGAGGAGTCTGGGTTTGCTACCCGGGATTACAGGGCCCCAAACCACAGGAAAAATATCTGTAGAAGACCTCTGGGAGGAATCTCAGATGCATCCCAGACGACGGAGCATTGCCCAAGGATAAAAATCATCTTGGGTATCTTCCCTGGAGGAGTCTGGGGTTGCTACTCGGGATCAGAGGACCCCAAACCACCGGAATAAAGCCTCAGGGACATACCTGCAAGGAGTCTCCGATGCATCGCAGAGGATGGAGCATTGTCCAAGGATAAAAATCATCTTGGGTATCTTCCCTGGAGGAGTCTGGGGTTGCTACCCGGGATGACAGGACCCCAAATCACCGGAAAAAAGACTCGGGGACATACCTGCAAGGAGTCTCGAGTGAATCCCAAAGGATGGAGCATTGTCCAAGGAGAAAAATCATCTCGGGTATCTTCCCTGGAGGAGTCTGGGGTTGCTACCTGGGATCACACGGCCCTAAAGCATTGCAGAAAACTCTGCGGTAGACGCCTGGGAGGAGTTCTGGGTAGATCCCGCAGGATGGACCACTGTCAAGAGAGAAAAATCATCCTGGGTATCTTCCCTGGAGGAGTCTGGGGTTGCTACCCGGGATCACAGGGACCCAGACCACCGGAATATAGACTCAGGGACATAACTGCAAGGAGTCTCGGATGCATCCCAGAAGATGGAGCATTGTCCAAGGATAAAAATCATCTCGGGTATCTTCCCTGGAGGAGTCTGGGTTTGCTAACTGGGATCACAGGACCCTAAACCCCAGGAAGAAAACATTCAGAAACAGAGCTGGGAGGAGTCTCGGGTGCATCCTGCAGGATGGACAATAGTCCAAGGAGAAAAATCATCTCGGGTATCTTCCCTGGAGGAGTCTGGGGTTTCTACCCGGGATCACAGGGTCCTAAATCACCGAAAAAAAGACTCGGGGACACAACTGCAAGGAGGCTCACGTGAATCCCAGAGGATGGAGCATTGTCCAAGGAGAAAAATCATCTCGGGTATCTTCCCTGGAGGAGTCTGGGGTTCCTACCCGGGATCACAGGGCCCTAACGCATTGCAGAAAACTCTGCCGGAGACGCCTGGGAGGAGTTCTGGGTAGATCCCGCAGGATGGACCACTGTCAAGAGAGAAAAATCATCTTGGGTATCTTCCCTGGAGGAGTCTGGGGCTTCTACCCGGGATCACAGGGTCCTAAATCACCGAAAAAAAGACTCGGGGACACAACTGCAAGGAGGCTCATGTGAATCCCAGAGGATGGAGCATTGTCCATGGCGAAAAATCATCTTGGGTATTTTCCCTGGAGGAGTCTTGGATTGCTACCCGGGATCACAGGGCCCCAAACCACCGCAATAAAGACTCAGGGCCATAACTGAAAGGAGTCTCAGATGCATCCCAGAGGATGGAGCATTGCCCAAGGAGAAAAATCATCTTGGGTATCTTCCCTGGAGGAGTCTGGGGTTGCTACTCGGGATCAGAGGACCCCAAACCACCGGAATAAAGCCTCAGGGACATACCTGCAAGGAGTCTCCGATGCATCGCAGAGGATGGAGCATTGCTCAAGGATAAAAATCATCTCGGGTATCTTCCCTGGAGGAGTCTGGGGTTGCTACCTGGGATCACAGGACCCTAAACTCCAGGCAGAAAACATTCAGAAACAGAGCTGGGAGGAGTCTCGGGTGCATCCTGCAGGATGGACAATAGTCCAAGGATAAAAATCATCTCAGGTATCTTCCCTGGAGGAGTCTGGGGTTGCTACCCGGGATCACAGGGCCCTAAAGCATTGCAGAAAACTCTGCGGAAGAAGCCTGGGAGGAGTTCTGGGTAGATCCCGCAGGATGGACCACTATCAAGAGAGAAAAATCATCTTGGGTATCTTCCCTGGAGGAGTCTGGGGTTGCTACCCGGGATGACAGGACCCCAAACCACCGGATAAAAGACTCGGGGACATACCTGCGAGGAGTCTCGGGTGAATCCCAGAGGATGGAGCATTGTCCAAGGAGAAAAATCATCTTGGGTATCTTCCCTGGAGGAGTCTGGGGTTGCTACCCGGGATCAGAGGACCGCAAACCACCAGAATAAAGACTCAGGGACATACCTGCAAGGAGTCTCCGATGCATCCCAGAGGATGGACCACTGTCAAGAGAGAAAAATCATCTTGGGTATCTTCCCTGGAGGAGTCTGGGGTTGCTACCCGGGATCACAGGGCCCTAAAGCATTGGAGAAAACTCTGCGGGAGACGCCTGGGAGGAGTTCTGGGTAGATCCCGCAGGATGGACCACTGTCAAGAGAGAAAAAGCATCTTGGGTATCTTCCCTGGAGGAGTCTGGGGTTGCTACCCGGGATCACAGGGCCCCAGACCACCGGAATAAAGACTCAGGGACATAACTGAAAGGAGTCTCGGATGCATCCCAGAGGATGGACAATAGTCCAAGGAGAAAAATCATCTTGGGTTTCTTCCCTGGAGGAGTCTGGGGCTTCTACCCGGGATCACAGGGTCCTAAATCACCGAAAAAAAGACTCGGGGACACAACTGCAAGGAGGCTCATGTGAATCCCAGAGGATGGAGCATTGTCCATGGCGAAAAATCATCTTGGGTATTTTCCCTGGAGGAGTCTGGGATTGCTACCCGGGATCACAGGGCCCCAGACCACCACAATAAAGACTCAGGTCCATAACTGAAAGGAGTCTCATATGCATCCCAGAGGATGGACAATAGTCCAAGGAGAAAAATCATCTTGGGTATCTTCCCTGGAGGAGTCTGGTGTTGCTACCCGGGATCACAGGGCCCTAAAGCGTTGGAGAAAACTCTGCGGGAGACGCCTGGGAGGAGTTCTGGGTAGATCCTGCAGGATGGACCACTGTCAAGAGCGAAAAATCATCTTGGGTATCTTCCCTGGAGGAGTCTGGGGTTGCTACCCGGGATGACAGGACCCCAAACCACCGGATAAAAGACTCGGGGATATACCTGCAAGGCGTCTCGGGTGAATCCCAGAGGATGGAGCATTGTGCAAGGATAAAAATCATCTTGTGTATCTTCCCTGGAGGAGTCTGGGGTTGCTACCCGGGATCAGAGGACCGCAAAACACCAGAATAAAGACTCAGGGACATACCTGGAAGGAGTCTCCGATACATCCCAGAGGATGGACCACTGTCAAGAGAGAAAAAGCATCTTGGGTATCTTCCCTGGAGGAGTCTGGGGTTGCTACCCGGGATCACAGGGCCCTAAAGCATTGGAGAAAACTCTGCGGGAGACGCCTGGGAGGAGTTCTGGGTAGATCCCGCAGGATGGACCACTGTCAAGAGAGAAAAAGCATCTTGGGTATCTTCCCTGGAGGAGTCTGGGGTTGCTACCCGGGATCACAGGGCCCCAGACCACCGGAATAAAGACTCAGGGACATAACTGCAAGGAGTCTCGGATGCATCCCAGAGGATGGACCATAGTCCAAGGAGAAAAATCATCTTGGGTATCTTCCCTGGAGGAGTCTGGGTTTGCTACCCGGGATTACAGGGCCCCAAACCACAGGAAAAATATCTGTAGAAGACCTCTGGGAGGAATCTCAGATGCATCCCAGACGACGGAGCATTGCCCAAGGATAAAAATCATCTTGGGTATCTTCCCTGGAGGAGTCTGGGGTTGCTACTCGGGATCAGAGGACCCCAAACCACCGGAATAAAGCCTCAGGGACATACCTGCAAGGAGTCTCCGATGCATCGCAGAGGATGGAGCATTGTCCAAGGATAAAAATCATCTTGGGTATCTTCCCTGGAGGAGTCTGGGGTTGCTACCCGGGATGACAGGACCCCAAATCACCGGAAAAAAGACTCGGGGACATACCTGCGAGGAGTCTCGAGTGAATCCCAAAGGATGGAGCATTGTCCAAGGAGAAAAATCATCTTGGGTATCTACCCTGGAAGAGTCTGGGGTTGCTACCCGGGATCAGAGGACCGCAAACCACCAGAATAAAGACTCAGGGACATACCTGCAAGGAGTCTCCGATGCATCCCAGAGGATGGACCACTGTCAAGAGAGAAAAATCATCTCCGGTATCTTCCCTGGAGGAGTCTGGGGTTGCAACCCGGGATCACAGGGCCCTAAAGCATTGGAGAAAACTCTGCGGGAGACCCCTGGGAGGAGTTCTGGGTAGATCCCGCAGGATGGACCACTGTCAAGAGAGAAAAATCATCCTGGGTATCTTCCCTGGAGGAGTCTGGGGTTGCTACCCGGGATCACAGGGACCCAGACCACCGGAATATAGACTCAGGGACATAACTGCAAGGAGTCTCGGATGCATCCCAGAAGATGGAGCATTGTCCAAGGATAAAAATCATCTCGGGTATCTTCCCTGGAGGAGTCTGGTGTTGCTAACTGGGATCACAGGACCCTAAACCCCAGGAAGAAAACATTCAGAAACAGAGCTGGGAGGAGTCTCGGGTGCATCCTGCAGGATGGACAATAGTCCAAGGAGAAAAATCATCTCGGATATCTTCCCTGGAGGAGTCTGGGGTTGCTACCCGGGATCACAGGGCCCTAAAGCATTGCAGAAAACTCTGCGGGAGACGCCTGGGAGGAGTTCTGGGTAGATCCCGCAGGATGGACCACTGTCAAGAGAGAAAAAGCATCTTGGGTATCTTCCCTGGAGGAGTCTGGGGCTTCTATCCGGGATCACAGAGTCCTAAATCACCGGAAAAATGTCTGCGGAAGACGCCTGGGAGGAATCTCGGATGCATCCCAGAGGATGGAGCATTGTCCAAGGAGAAAAATCATATTGGGTACCTTCCCTGGAGGACTCTGGGGTTGCCACCCGGGATCACAGGGCCCTAAAGCGTTGGAGAAAACTCTGCGGGAGACGCCTGGGAGGAGTTCTGGGTAGATCCTGCAGGATCGACCACTGTCAAGAGAGAAAAATCATATTGGGTATCTTCCCTGGAGGAGTCTGGGTTTGCTACCCGGGATTACAGGGCCCCAAACCACAGGAAAAATGTCTGTGGGAGACCTCTGGGAGGAATCTCAGATGCATCCCAGACGACGGAGCATTGCCCAAGGAGAAAAATCATCTCGGGTATCTTCCCTGGAGGAGTCTGGGGTTGCTACCTGGGATCACAGGGCCCTAAAGCATTGCAGAAAACTCTGCGGTAGACGCCTGGGAGGAGTTCTGGGTAGATCCCGCAGGATGGACCACTGTCAAGAGAGAAAAATCATCTTGGGTATCTTCCCTGGAGGAGTCTGGGGCTTCTACCCGGGATCACAGGGTCCTAAATCACCGGAAAAATGTCTGCGGAAGACGCCTGGGAGGAATCTCGGATGCATCCCAGAGGATGGAGCATTGTCCAAGGAGAAAAATCATATTGGGTATCTTCCCTGGAGGAGTCTGGGGTTGCTACCCGGGATCACCGGGCCCTAAAGCGTTGGAGAAAACTCTGCGGGAGACGCCTGGGAGGAGTTCTGGGTAGATCCTGCAGGATCGACCACTGTCAAGAGAGAAAAATCATCTTGGGTATCTTCCCTGGAGGAGTCTGGGGTTGCTACCCGGGATGACAGGACCCCAAATCACCGGAAAAAAGACTCGGGGACATACCTGCGAGGCGTCTCGGGTGAATCCCAGAGGATGGAGCATTGTCCAAGGAGAAAAATCATCTTGGGTATCTACCCTGGAAGAGTCTGGGGTTGCTACCCGGGATCAGAGGACCGCAAACCACCAGAATAAAGACTCAGGGACATACCTGCAAGGAGTCTCCGATGCATCCCAGAGGATGGACCACTGTCAAGAGAGAAAAAGCATCTTGGGTATCTTCCCTGGAGGAGTCTGGGGTTGCTACCTGGGATCACAGGACCCTAAACTCCAGGCAGAAAACATTCAGAAACAGAGCTGGGAGGAGTCTCGGGTGCATCCTGCCCGATGGAGCATTGTCCAAGGAGAAAAATCATCTCGGGTATCTTCCCTGGAGGAGTCTGGGGTTGCTACCCGGGATCACAGGGCCCTAAAGCATTGCAGAAAACTCTGCGGGAGACGCCTGGGAGGAGTTCTGGGTAGATCCCGCAGGATGGACCACTGTCAAGAGAGAAAAATCATCCTGGGTATCTTCCCTGGAGGAGTCTGGGGTTGCTACCCGGGATCACAGGGCCCCAGACCACCGGAATAAAGACTCAGGGACATAACTGCAAGGAGTCTCGGATGCATCCCAGAGGATGGAGCATTGCTCAAGGATAAAAATCATCTCGGGTATCTTCCGTGGAGGAGTCTGGGGTTGCTACCTGGGATCACAGGACCCTAAACCCCAGGAAGAAAACATTCAGAAACAGAGCTGGGAGGAGTCTCGGGTGCATCCTGCAGGATGGACAATAGTCCAAGGATAAAAATCATCTCAGGTATCTTCCCTGGAGGAGTCTGGGGTTGCTACCCGGGATCACAGGGCCCTAAAGCATTGCAGAAAACTCTGCGGGAGACGCCTGGGAGGAGTTCTGGGTAGATCCCGCAGGATGGACCACTGTCAAGAGAGAAAAAGCATCTTGGGTATCTTCCCTGGAGGAGTCTGGGGTTGCTACCCGGGAAGACAGGACCCCAAACCACCGGATAAAAGACTCGGGGACATACCTGCGAGGAGTCTCGGGTGAATCCCAGAGGATGGAGCATTGTCCAAGGAGAAAAATCATCTTGGGTATCTTCCCTGGAGGAGTCTGGGGTTGCTACCCGGGATCAGAGGACCGCAAACCACCAGAATAAAGACTCAGGGACATACCTGCAAGGAGTCTCCGATGCATCCCAGAGGATGGACCACTGTCAAGAGAGAAAAATCATCTTGGGTATCTTCCCTGGAGGAGTCTGGGGTTGCTACCCGGGATCACAGGGCCCTAAAGCATTGCAGAAAACTCTGCGGGAGACGCCTGGGAGGAATTCTGGGTAGATCCCGCAGGATGGACCACTGTCAAGAGAGAAAAAGCATCTTGGGTATCTTCCCTGGAGGAGTCTGGGGTTGCTACCCGGGATCACAGGGCCCCAGACCACCGGAAAAAAAGACTCAGGGACATAACTGCAAGGAGTCTCGGATGCATCCCAGAGGATGGACAATAGTCCAAGGAGAAAAATCATCTTGGGTATCTTCCCTGGAGGAGTCTGGGGTTGCTACCCGGGATGACAGGACCCCAAACCACCGGATCAAAGACTCGGGGATATACCTGCAAGGCGTCTCGGGTGAATCCCAGAGGATGGAGCATTGTGCAAGGATAAAAATCATCTTGGCTATCTTCCCTGGAGGAGTCTGGGGTTGCTACCCGGGATCAGAGGACCGCAAAACACCAGAATAAAGACTCAGGGACATACATGGAAGGAGTTTCCGATACATCCCAGACGATGGACCACTGTCAAGAGAGAAAAATCATCTTGGGTATCTTCCCTGGAGGAGTCTGGGGTTGCTACCCGGGATCACAGGGCCCTAAATCCCAGGAAGAAAACATTCAGAAACAGAGCTGGGAGGAGTCTCGGGTGCATCCTGCAGGATGGACAATAGTCCAAGGAGAAAAATCATCTCAGGTATCTTCCCTGGAGGAGTCTGGGGTTGCTACCCAGGATCACAGGGACCAAGACCACCGGAATAAAGACTCAGGGACATAACTGCAAGGAGTCTCGGATGCATCCCAGAGGATGGAGCATTGCTCAAGGATACAAATCATCTTGCGTATCTTCCCAGTAGGAGTCTGGGGTTGCTACCTCGGATCACAGGGCCCTAAAGCATTGCAGAATACTGTGCGGGAGACGTCTGGGAGGAGTTCTGGGTATATCCTGCAGGATGGACCACTGTCAAGACAGAAAAATCATCTTGGGTATCTTCCCTGGAGGAGTCTGGGGTTGCTACCCGGGATGACAGGACCCCAAACCACCGGATAAAAGACTCGGGGACATACCTGCGAGGAGTCTCGGGTGAATCCCAGAGGATGGAGCATTGTCCAAGGAGAAAAATCATCTTGGGTATCTTCCCTGGAGGAGTCTGGGGTTGCTACCCGGGATCAGAGGACCGCAAACCACCAGAATAAAGACTCAGGGACATACCTGCAAGGAGTCTCCGATGCATCCCAGAGGATGGACCACTGTCAAGAGAGAAAAATCATCTCCGTTATCTTCCCTGGAGGAGTCTGGGGTTGCTACCCGGGATCACAGGGCCCTAAAGCATTGCAGAAAACTCTGCGGGAGACGCCTGGGAGGAGTTCTGGGTAGATCCCGCAGGATGGACCACTGTCAAGAGAGAAAAATCATCCTGGTATCTTCCCTGGAGGAGTCTGGGGTTGCTACCCGGGATCACAGGGCCCCAGACCACCGGAATAAAGACTCAGGGACATAACTGCAAGGAGTCTCGGATGCATCCCAGAGGATGGAGCATTGCTCAAGGATAAAAATCATCTCGTGTATCTTCCCTGGAGGAGTCTGGGGTTGCTACCTGGGATCACAGGACCCTAAACCCCAGGAAGAAAACATTCAGAAACAGAGCTGGGAGGAGTCTCGGGTGCATCCTGCAGGATGGACAATAGTCCAAGGATAAAAATCATCTCAGGAATCTTCCCTGGAGGAGTCTGGGGTTGCTACCCGGGATCACAGGGCCCTAAAGCATTGCAGAAAACTCTGCGGGAGACGCCTGGGAGGAGTTCTGGGTAGATCCCGCAGGATGGACCACTATCAAGAGAGAAAAATCATCTCGGCTATCTTTTCTGGAGGAGTCTGGGGTTTCTACCCGGGATCACAGGGTCCTAAATCACCGAAAAAAAGACTCGGGGACACAACTGCAAGGAAGCTCACGTGAATCCCAGAGGATGGAGCATTGTCCATGGAGAAAAATCATCTTGGGTGTTTTCCCTAGAGGAGTCTGGGATTGCTACCCGGGATCACAGGGCCCCAGACCACCGCAATAAAGACTCAGGGCCATAACTGAAAGGAGTCTCAGATGCATCCCAGAGGATGGAGCATTGCCCAAGGAGAAAAATCATCTCGGGTATCTTCCCTGGAGGAGTCTGGGGTTGCTACCTGGGATCACAGGGCCCTAAAGCATTGCAGAAAACTCTGCGGTAGACGCCTGGGAGGAGTTCTGGGTAGATCCCGCAGGATGGACCACTGTCAAGAGAGAAAAATCATCTTGGGTATCTTCCCTGGAGGAGTCTGGGGCTTCTACCCGGGATCACAGGGTCCTAAATCACCGAAAAAAAGACTCGGGGACACAACTGCAAGGAGGCTCATGTGAATCCCAGAGGATGGAGCATTGTCCATGGCGAAAAATCATCTTGGGTATTTTCCCTGGAGAAGTCTGGGATTGCTACCCGGGATCACAGGGCCCCAGACCACCACAATAAAGACTCAGGTCCATAACTGAAAGGAGTCTCAGATGCATCCCAGAGGATGGAGCATTGCCCAAGGATAAAAATCATCTCGGGTATCTTCCCTGGAGGAGTCTGGGTTTGCTACCCGGGATTACAGGGCCCCAAACCACAGGAAAAATGTCTGTGGGAGACCTCTGGGAGGAATCTCAGATGCATCCCAGACGATGGAGCATTGCCCAAGGATAAAAATCATCTTGGGTATCTTCCCTGGAGGAGTCTGGGGTTGCTACTCGGGATCAGAGAACCCCAAACCACCGGAATAAAGCCTCAGGGACATACCTGCAAGGAGTCTCCGATGCATCGCAGAGGATGGAGCATTGTCCAAGGATAAAAATCATCTTGGGTATCTTCCTGGAGGAGTCTGGGTTTGCTACCCGGGATGACAGGACCCCAAATCACCGGAAAAAAGACTCGGGGACATACCTGCGAGGAGTCTCGGGTGTATCCCAGAGGATGGAGCATTGTCCAAGGAGAAAAATCATCTTGGGTATCTACCCTGGAAGAGTCTGGGGTTGCTACCCGGGATCAGAGGACCGCAAACCACCAGAATAAAGACTCAGGGACATACCTGCAAGGAGTCTCCGATGCATCCCAGAGGATGGACCACTGTCAAGAGAGAAAAATCATCTCCGGTATCTTCCCTGGAGGAGTCTGGGGTTGCTACCCGGGATCACAGGGCCCTAAAGCATTGGAGAAAACTCTGCGGGAGACGCCTGGGAGGAGTTCTGGGTAGATCCCGCAGAATGGACCACTGTCAAGAGAGAAAAATCATCTCAGGTATCTTCCCTGGAGGAGTCTGGGGTTGCTACCCGGGATCACAGGGCCCCAGACCACCGCAATAAAGACTCAGGGCCATAACTGAAAGGAGACTCAGATGCATCCCAGAGAATGGAGCATTGCCCAAGGATAAAAATCATCTCGGGTATCTTCCCTGGAGGAGTCTGGGTTTCCTACCCAAGATTACAGGGCCCCAAACCACAGGAAAAATGTCTGTGGGAGACCTCTGGGAGGAATCGCGGATGCATCCCAGAGGATGGAGCATTGCCCAAGGAGAAAAAACATCTCGGGTATCTTCCCTGGAGGAGTCTGGGGTTGCTACCTCGGATCACAGGGCCCTAAAGCATTGCAGAAAACTCTGCGGGAGACGCCTGGGAGGAGTTCTGGGTATATCCTGCAGGATGGACCACAGTCAAGAGAGAAAAATCATCTTGGGTATCTTCCCTGGAGGAGTCTGGGGTTGCTACCCGGGATGACAGGACCCCAAACCACCGGATAAAAGACTCGGGGACATACCTGCGAGGTGTCTCGGGTGAATCCCAGAGGATGGAGCACTGTCCAAGGAGAAAAATCATCTTGGGTATCTTCCCTGGAGGAGTCTGGGGTTGCTACCCAGGATGAGAGGACGGCAAACCACCAGAATAAAGACTCAGGGACATATCTGCAAGGAGTCTCCGATGCATCCCAGAGGATGGACCACTGTCAAGAGAGAAAAATCATCTTGGGTATCTTCCCTGGAGGAGTCTGGGGTTGCTACCCGGGATCACAGGGTCCTAAAGCATTGGAGAAAACTCTGCGGGAGACGCCTGGGAGGAGTTCTGGGTAGATCCCGCAGGATGGACCACTGTCAAGAGAGAAAAAGCATCTTGGGTATCTTCCCTGGAGGAGTCTGGGGTTGCTACCCGGGATCACAGGGCCCCAGACCACCGGAATAAAGACTCAGGGACATAACTGCAAGGAGTCTCAGATGCATCCCAGAGGATGGACAATAGTCCAAGGAGAAAAATCATCTTGGGTATCTTCCCTGGAGGAGTCTGGGGTTGCTACCCGGGATCACAGGGCCCTAAAGCGTTGGAGAAAACTCTGCGGGAGACGCCTGGGAGGAGTTCTGGGTAGATCCTGCAGGATGGACCACTGTCAAGAGCGAAAAATCATCTTGGGTATCTTCCCTGGAGGAGTCTGGGGTTGCTACCCGGGATGACAGGACCCCAAACCACGGATAAAAGACTCGGGGATATACCTGCAAGGCGTCTCGGGTGAATCCCAGAGGATGGAGCATTGTGCAAGGATAAAAATCATCTTGTGTATCTTCCCTGGAGGAGTCTGGGGTTGCTACCCGGGATCAGAGGACCGCAAAACACCAGAATAAAGACTCAGGGACATACCTGGAAGGAGTCTCCGATACATCCCAGAGGATGGACCACTGTCAAGAGAGAAAAAGCATCTTGGGTATCTTCCCTGGAGGAGTCTGGGGTTGCTACCCGGGATCACAGGGCCCTAAAGCATTGGAGAAAACTCTGCGGGAGACGCCTGTGAGGAGTTCTGGGTAGATCCCGCAGGATGGACCACTGTCAAGAGAGAAAAAGCATCTTGGGTATCTTCCCTGGAGGAGTCTGGGGTTGCTACCCGGGATCACAGGGCCCCAGACCACCGGAATAAAGACTCAGGGACATAACTGCAAGGAGTCTCGGATGCATCCCAGAGGATGGACCATAGTCCAAGGAGAAAAATCATCTTGGGTATCTTCCCTGGAGGAGTCTGGGTTTGCTACCCGGGATTACAGGGCCCCAAACCACAGGAAAAATATCTGTAGAAGACCTCTGGGAGGAATCTCAGATGCATCCCAGACGACGGAGCATTGCCCAAGGATAAAAATCATCTTGGGTATCTTCCCTGGAGGAGTCTGGGGTTGCTACTCGGGATCAGAGGACCCCAAACCACCGGAATAAAGCCTCAGGGACATACCTGCAAGGAGTCTCCGATGCATCGCAGAGGATGGAGCATTGTCCAAGGATAAAAATCATCTTGGGTATCTTCCCTGGAGGAGTCTGGGGTTGCTACCCGGGATGACAGGACCCCAAATCACCGGAAAAAAGACTCGGGGACATACCTGCAAGGAGTCTCGAGTGAATCCCAAAGGATGGAGCATTGTCCAAGGAGAAAAATCATCTCGGGTATCTTCCCTGGAGGAGTCTGGGGTTGCTACCTGGGATCACACGGCCCTAAAGCATTGCAGAAAACTCTGCGGTAGACGCCTGGGAGGAGTTCTGGGTAGATCCCGCAGGATGGACCACTGTCAAGAGAGAAAAATCATCCTGGGTATCTTCCCTGGAGGAGTCTGGGGTTGCTACCCGGGATCACAGGGACCCAGACCACCGGAATATAGACTCAGGGACATAACTGCAAGGAGTCTCGGATGCATCCCAGAAGATGGAGCATTGTCCAAGGATAAAAATCATCTCGGGTATCTTCCCTGGAGGAGTCTGGGTTTGCTAACTGGGATCACAGGACCCTAAACCCCAGGAAGAAAACATTCAGAAACAGAGCTGGGAGGAGTCTCGGGTGCATCCTGCAGGATGGACAATAGTCCAAGGAGAAAAATCATCTCGGGTATCTTCCCTGGAGGAGTCTGGGGTTTCTACCCGGGATCACAGGGTCCTAAATCACCGAAAAAAAGACTCGGGGACACAACTGCAAGGAGGCTCACGTGAATCCCAGAGGATGGAGCATTGTCCAAGGAGAAAAATCATCTCGGGTATCTTCCCTGGAGGAGTCTGGGGTTCCTACCCGGGATCACAGGGCCCTAACGCATTGCAGAAAACTCTGCCGGAGACGCCTGGGAGGAGTTCTGGGTAGATCCCGCAGGATGGACCACTGTCAAGAGAGAAAAATCATCTTGGGTATCTTCCCTGGAGGAGTCTGGGGCTTCTACCCGGGATCACAGGGTCCTAAATCACCGAAAAAAAGACTCGGGGACACAACTGCAAGGAGGCTCATGTGAATCCCAGAGGATGGAGCATTGTCCATGGCGAAAAATCATCTTGGGTATTTTCCCTGGAGGAGTCTTGGATTGCTACCCGGGATCACAGGGCCCCAAACCACCGCAATAAAGACTCAGGGCCATAACTGAAAGGAGTCTCAGATGCATCCCAGAGGATGGAGCATTGCCCAAGGAGAAAAATCATCTTGGGTATCTTCCCTGGAGGAGTCTGGGGTTGCTACTCGGGATCAGAGGACCCCAAACCACCGGAATAAAGCCTCAGGGACATACCTGCAAGGAGTCTCCGATGCATCGCAGAGGATGGAGCATTGCTCAAGGATAAAAATCATCTCGGGTATCTTCCCTGGAGGAGTCTGGGGTTGCTACCTGGGATCACAGGACCCTAAACTCCAGGCAGAAAACATTCAGAAACAGAGCTGGGAGGAGTCTCGGGTGCATCCTGCAGGATGGACAATAGTCCAAGGATAAAAATCATCTCAGGTATCTTCCCTGGAGGAGTCTGGGGTTGCTACCCGGGATCACAGGGCCCTAAAGCATTGCAGAAAACTCTGCGGAAGAAGCCTGGGAGGAGTTCTGGGTAGATCCCGCAGGATGGACCACTATCAAGAGAGAAAAATCATCTCGGCTATCTTTTCTGGAGGAGTCTGGGGTTTCTACCCGGGATCACAGGGTCCTAAATCACCGAAAAAAAGACTCGGGGACACAACTGCAAGGAGGCTCACGTGAATCCCAGAGGATGGAGCATTGTCCAAATAGAAAAATCATCTCGGGTATCTTCCCTGGAGGAGTCTGGGGTTGCTACCTGGGATCACAGGGCCCTAAAGCATTGCAGAAAACTCTGCGGTAGACGCCTGGGAGGAGTTCTGGGTAGATCCCGCAGGATGGACCACTGTCAAGAGAGAAAAATCATCTTGGGTATCTTCCCTGGAGGAGTCTGGGATTGCTACCCGGGATCACAGGGCCCCAGACCACCACAATAAAGACTCAGGGCCATAACTGAAAGGAGTCTCAGATGCATCCCAGAGTATGGAGCATTGCCCAAGGATAAAAATCATCTCGGGTATCTTCCCTGGAGGAGTCTGGGGTTGCTACCCGGGATTACAGGGCCCCAAACCACAGGAATAATGTCTGCGGAAGACGACTGGGAGGAATCGCGGATGCATCCCAGAGGATGGAGCATTGCCCAAGGAGAAAAATCATCTCGGGTATCTTCCCTGGAGGAGTCTGGGGTTGCTACCTCGGATCACAGGGCCATAAAGCATTACAGAAAACTCTGCGGGAGACGCCTGGGAGGAGTTCTGGGTATATCCTGCAGGATGGACCACTGTCAAGAGAGAAAAATCATCTTGGGTATCTTCCCTGGAGGAGTCTGGGGTTGCTACCCGGGATGACAGGACCCCAAACCACCGGATAAAAGACTCGGGGACATACCTGCGAGGAGTCTCGGGTGAATCCCAGAGGATGGAGCATTGTCCAAGGAGAAAAATCATCTTGGGTATCTTCCCTGGAGGAGTCTGGGGTTGCTACCCGGGATCAGAGGACCGCAAACCACCAGAATAAAGACTCAGGGACATACCTGCAAGGAGTCTCCGATGCATCCCAGAGGATGGACCACTGTCAAGAGAGAAAAATCATCTCCGGTATCTTCCCTGGAGGAGTCTGGGGTTGCTACCCGGGATCACAGGGCCCTAAAGCATTGCAGAAAACTCTGCGGGAGACGCCTGGGAGGAGTTCTGGGTAGATCCCACAGGATGGACCACTGTCAAGAGAGAAAAAGCATCTTGGGTATCTTCCCTGGAGGAGTCTGGGGTTGCTACCCGGGATCACAGGGCCCCAGACCACCGGAATAAAGACTCAGGGACATAACTGAAAGGAGTCTCGGATGCATCCCAGAGGATGGACAATAGTCCAAGGAGAAAAATCATCTTGGGTTTCTTCCCTGGAGGAGTCTGGGGCTTCTACCCGGGATCACAGGGTCCTAAATCACCGAAAAAAAGACTCGGGGACACAACTGCAAGGAGGCTCATGTGAATCCCAGAGGATGGAGCATTGTCCATGGCGAAAAATCATCTTGGGTATTTTCCCTGGAGGAGTCTGGGATTGCTACCCGGGATCACAGGGCCCCAGACCACCACAATAAAGACTCAGGTCCATAACTGAAAGGAGTCTCATATGCATCCCAGAGGATGGACAATAGTCCAAGGAGAAAAATCATCTTGGGTATCTTCCCTGGAGGAGTCTGGTGTTGCTACCCGGGATCACAGGGCCCTAAAGCGTTGGAGAAAACTCTGCGGGAGACGCCTGGGAGGAGTTCTGGGTAGATCCTGCAGGATGGACCACTGTCAAGAGCGAAAAATCATCTTGGGTATCTTCCCTGGAGGAGTCTGGGGTTGCTACCCGGGATGACAGGACCCCAAACCACCGGATAAAAGACTCGGGGATATACCTGCAAGGCGTCTCGGGTGAATCCCAGAGGATGGAGCATTGTGCAAGGATAAAAATCATCTTGTGTATCTTCCCTGGAGGAGTCTGGGGTTGCTACCCGGGATCAGAGGACCGCAAAACACCAGAATAAAGACTCAGGGACATACCTGGAAGGAGTCTCCGATACATCCCAGAGGATGGACCACTGTCAAGAGAGAAAAAGCATCTTGGGTATCTTCCCTGGAGGAGTCTGGGGTTGCTACCCGGGATCACAGGGCCCTAAAGCATTGGAGAAAACTCTGCGGGAGACACCTGTGAGGAGTTCTGGGTAGATCCCGCAGGATGGACCACTGTCAAGAGAGAAAAAGCATCTTGGGTATCTTCCCTGGAGGAGTCTGGGGTTGCTACCCGGGATCACAGGGCCCCAGACCACCGGAATAAAGACTCAGGGACATAACTGCAAGGAGTCTCGGATGCATCCCAGAGGATGGACCATAGTCCAAGGAGAAAAATCATCTTGGGTATCTTCCCTGGAGGAGTCTGGGTTTGCTACCCGGGATTACAGGGCCCCAAACCACAGGAAAAATATCTGTAGAAGACCTCTGGGAGGAATCTCAGATGCATCCCAGACGACGGAGCATTGCCCAAGGATAAAAATCATCTTGGGTATCTTCCCTGGAGGAGTCTGGGGTTGCTACTCGGGATCAGAGGACCCCAAACCACCGGAATAAAGCCTCAGGGACATACCTGCAAGGAGTCTCCGATGCATCGCAGAGGATGGAGCATTGTCCAAGGATAAAAATCATCTTGGGTATCTTCCCTGGAGGAGTCTGGGGTTGCTACCCGGGATGACAGGACCCCAAATCACCGGAAAAAAGACTCGGGGACATACCTGCGAGGAGTCTCGAGTGAATCCCAAAGGATGGAGCATTGTCCAAGGAGAAAAATCATCTTGGGTATCTACCCTGGAAGAGTCTGGGGTTGCTACCCGGGATCAGAGGACCGCAAACCACCAGAATAAAGACTCAGGGACATACCTGCAAGGAGTCTCCGATGCATCCCAGAGGATGGACCACTGTCAAGAGAGAAAAATCATCTCCGGTATCTTCCCTGGAGGAGTCTGGGGTTGCTACCCGGGATCACAGGGCCCTAAAGCATTGGAGAAAACTCTGCGGGAGACCCCTGGGAGGAGTTCTGGGTAGATCCCGCAGGATGGACCACTGTCAAGAGAGAAAAATCATCCTGGGTATCTTCCCTGGAGGAGTCTGGGGTTGCTACCCGGGATCACAGGGACCCAGACCACCGGAATATAGACTCAGGGACATAACTGCAAGGAGTCTCGGATGCATCCCAGAAGATGGAGCATTGTCCAAGGATAAAAATCATCTCGGGTATCTTCCCTGGAGGAGTCTGGTGTTGCTAACTGGGATCACAGGACCCTAAACCCCAGGAAGAAAACATTCAGAAACAGAGCTGGGAGGAGTCTCGGGTGCATCCTGCAGGATGGACAATAGTCCAAGGAGAAAAATCATCTCGGATATCTTCCCTGGAGGAGTCTGGGGTTGCTACCCGGGATCACAGGGCCCTAAAGCATTGCAGAAAACTCTGCGGGAGACGCCTGGGAGGAGTTCTGGGTAGATCCCGCAGGATGGACCACTGTCAAGAGAGAAAAAGCATCTTGGGTATCTTCCCTGGAGGAGTCTGGGGCTTCTACCCGGGATCACAGAGTCCTAAATCACCGGAAAAATGTCTGCGGAAGACGCCTGGGAGGAATCTCGGATGCATCCCAGAGGATGGAGCATTGTCCAAGGAGAAAAATCATATTGGGTACCTTCCCTGGAGGACTCTGGGGTTGCCACCCGGGATCACAGGGCCCTAAAGCGTTGGAGAAAACTCTGCGGGAGACGCCTGGGAGGAGTTCTGGGTAGATCCTGCAGGATCGACCACTGTCAAGAGAGAAAAATCATATTGGGTATCTTCCCTGGAGGAGTCTGGGTTTGCTACCCGGGATTACAGGGCCCCAAACCACAGGAAAAATGTCTGTGGGAGACCTCTGGGAGGAATCTCAGATGCATCCCAGACGACGGAGCATTGCCCAAGGAGAAAAATCATCTCGGGTATCTTCCCTGGAGGAGTCTGGGGTTGCTACCTGGGATCACAGGGCCCTAAAGCATTGCAGAAAACTCTGCGGTAGACGCCTGGGAGGAGTTCTGGGTAGATCCCGCAGGATGGACCACTGTCAAGAGAGAAAAATCATCTTGGGTATCTTCCCTGGAGGAGTCTGGGGCTTCTACCCGGGATCACAGGGTCCTAAATCACCGGAAAAATGTCTGCGGAAGACGCCTGGGAGGAATCTCGGATGCATCCCAGAGGATGGAGCATTGTCCAAGGAGAAAAATCATATTGGGTATCTTCCCTGGAGGAGTCTGGGGTTGCTACCCGGGATCACCGGGCCCTAAAGCGTTGGAGAAAACTCTGCGGGAGACGCCTGGGAGGAGTTCTGGGTAGATCCTGCAGGATCGACCACTGTCAAGAGAGAAAAATCATCTTGGGTATCTTCCCTGGAGGAGTCTGGGTTTGCTACCCGGGATTACAGGGCCCCAAACCACAGGAAAAATGTCTGTGGGAGACCTCTGGGAGGAATCTCAGATGCATCCCAGACGACGGAGCATTGCCCAAGGATAAAAATCATCTTGGGTATCTTCCCTGGATGAGTCTGGGGTTGCTACTCGGGATCACAGGGACCCAGACCACCGGAATATAGACTCAGGGACATACCTGCAAGGAGTCTCCGATGCATCGCAGAGGATGGAGCATTGTCCAAGGATAAAAATCATCTTGGGTATCTTCCCTGGAGGAGTCTGGGTTTGCTACCCGGGATGACAGGACCCCAAATCACCGGAAAAAAGACTCGGGGACATACCTGCGAGGAGTCTCGGGTGAATCCCAGAGGATGGAGCATTGTCCAAGGAGAAAAATCATCTTGGGTATCTACCCTGGAAGAGTCTGGGGTTGCTACCCGGGATCAGAGGACCGCAAACCACCAGAATAAAGACTCAGGGACATACCTGCAAGGAGTCTCCGATGCATCCCAGAGGATGGACCACTGTCAAGAGAGAAAAATCATCTTGGGTATCTTCCCTGGAGGAGTCTGGGGTTGCTACCCGGGATCACAGGGCCCTAAAGCATTGCAGAAAACTCTGCGGGAGACGCCTGGGAGGAGTTCTGGGTAGATCCCGCAGGATGGACCACTGTCAAGAGAGAAAAATCATCCTGGGTATCTTCCCTGGAGGAGTCTGGGGTTGCTACCCGGGATCACAGGGACCCAGACCACCGGAATATAGACTCAGGGACATAACTGCAAGGAGTCTCGGATGCATCCCAGAAGATGGAGCATTGCTCAAGGATAAAAATCATCTCGGGTATCTTCCCTGGAGGAGTCTGGGGTTGCTACCTGGGATCACAGGACCCTAAACTCCAGGCAGAAAACATTCAGAAACAGAGCTGGGAGGAGTCTCGGGTGCATCCTGCAGGATGGACAATAGTCCAAGGATAAAAATCATCTCAGGTATCTTCCCTGGAGGAGTCTGGGGTTGCTACCCGGGATCACAGGGCCCTAAAGCGTTGGAGAAAACTCTGCGGGAGACGCCTGGGAGGAGTTCTGGGTATATCCTGCAGGATGGACCACTGTCAAGAGAGAAAAATCATCTTGGGTATCTTCCCTGGAGGAGTCTGGGGTTGCTACCCGGGATGACAGGACCCCAAACCACCGGATAAAAGACTCGGGGACATACCTGCGAGGAGTCTCGGGTGAATCCCAGAGGATGGAGCATTGTCCAAGGAGAAAAATCATCTTGGGTATCTTCCCTGGAGGAGTCTGGGGTTGCTACCCGGGATCAGAGGACCGCAAACCACCAGAATAAAGACTCAGGGACATACCTGCAAGGAGTCTCCGATGCATCCCAGAGGATGGACCACTGTCAAGAGAGAAAAATCATCTTGGGTATCTTCCCTGGAGGAGTCTGGGGTTGCTACCCGGGATCACAGGGCCCTAAAGCATTGCAGAAAACTCTGCGGGAGACGCCTGGGAGGAGTTCTGGGTAGATCCCGCAGGATGGACCACTGTCAAGAGAGAAAAAGCATCTTGGGTATCTTCCCTGGAGGAGTCTGGGGTTGCTACCCGGGATCACAGGGCCCCAGACCACCGGAATAAAGACTCAGGGACATAACTGCAAGGAGTCTCCGATGCATCCCAGAGGATGGACAATAGTCCAAGGAGAAAAATCATCTTGGGTTTCTTCCCTGGAGGAGTCTGGGGTTGCTACCAGGGATGACAGGACCCCAAACCACTGGAAAAATGTCTGCGGAAGACGCCTGGGAGGAATCTCGGATGCATCCCAGAGGATGGAGCATTGTCCAAGGAGAAAAATCATCTCGGGTATCTTCCCTGGAGGAGTCTGGGGTTGCTACCTGGGATCACAGGGCCCTAAAGCATTGCAGAAAACTCTGCGGTAGACGCCTGGGAGGAGTTCTGGGTAGATCCCGCAGGATGGACCACTGTCAAGAGAGAAAAATCATCTTGGGTATCTTCCCTGGAGGAGTCTGGGGCTTCTACCCGGGATCACAGTGTCCTAAATCACCGGAAAAATGTCTGCGGAAGACGCCTGGGAGGAATCTCGGATGCATCCCAGAGGATGGAGCATTGTCCAAGGAGAAAAATCATCTTGGGTATCTTCCCTGGAGGAGTCTGGGGTTGCTACCCGGGATCACAGGGCCCTAAAGCGTTGGAGAAAACTGCGGGAGACGCCTGGGAGGAGTTCTGGGTAGATCCTGCAGGATCGACCACTGTCAAGAGAGAAAAATCATCTTGGGTATCTTCCCTGGAGGAGTCTGGGTTTGCTACCCGGGATTACAGGGCCCCAAACCACAGGAAAAATGTCTGTGGGAGACCTCTGGGAGGAATCTCAGATGCATCCCAGACGACGGAGCATTGCCCAAGGATAAAAATCATCTTGGGTATCTTCCCTGGAGGAGTCTGGGGTTGCTACTCGGGATCACAGGGACCCAGACCACCGGAATATAGACTCAGGGACATACCTGCAAGGAGTCTCCGATGCATCGCAGAGGATGGAGCATTGTCCAAGGATAAAAATCATATTGGGTATCTTCCCTGGAGGAGTCTGGGTTTGCTACCCGGGATGACAGGACCCCAAATCACCGGAAAAAAGACTCGGGGACATACCTGCGAGGAGTCTCGGGTGAATCCCAGAGGATGGAGCATTGTCCAAGGAGAAAAATCATCTTGGGTATCTACCCTGGAGGAGTCTGGGGTTGCTACCCGGGATCAGAGGACCGCAAACCACCAGAATAAAGACTCAGGGACATACCTGCAAGGAGTCTCCGATGCATCCCAGAGGATGGACCACTGTCAAGAGAGAAAAATCATCTCCGGTATCTTCCCTGGAGGAGTCTGGGGTTGCTACCCGGGATCACAGGGCCCTAAAGCATTGCAGAAAACTCTGCGGGAGACGCCTGGGAGGAGTTCTGGGTAGATCCCGCAGGATGGACCACTGTCAAGAGAGAAAAATCATCCTGGGTATCTTCCCTGGAGGAGTCTGGGGTTGCTACCCGGGATCACAGGGACCCAGACCACCGGAATATAGACTCAGGGACATAACTGCAAGGAGTCTCCGATGCATCCCAGAGGATGGACAATAGTCCAAGGAGAAAAATCATCTTGGGTATCTTCCCTGGAGGAGTCTGGGGTTGCTACCCGGGATGACAGGACCCCAAACCACCGGAAAAATGTCTGCGGAAGACGCCTGGGAGGAATCTCGGATGCATCCCAGAGGATGGAGCATTGTCCAAGGAGAAAAATCATATTGGGTATCTTCCCTGGAGGAGTCTGGGGTTGCTACCCGGGATCAGAGGACCGCAAACCACCAGAATAAAGACTCAGGGACATACCTGGAAGGAGTCTCCGATGCATCCCAGAGGATTGACCACTGTCAAGAGAGAAAAATCATCTTGGGTATCTTCCCTGGAGGAGTCTGGGGTTGCTACCCGGGATCACAGGGCCCTAAAGCATTGGAGAAAACTCTGCGGGAGACGCCTGGGAGGAGTTCTGGGTAGATCCCGCAGGATGGACCACTGTCAAGAGAGAAAAAGCATCTTGGGTATCTTCCCTGGAGGAGTCTGGGGTTGCTACCCGGGATCACAGGGCCCCAGACCACCGGAATAAAGACTCAGGGACATAACTGCAAGGAGTCTCGGATGCATCCCAGAGGATGGACAATAGTCCAAGGAGAAAAATCATCTTGGGTATCTTCCCTGGAGGAGTCTGGGGTTGCTACCCGGGATGACAGGACCCCAAACCACCGGAAAAATGTCTGCGGAAGACGCCTGGGAGGAATCTCGGATGCATCCCAGAGGATTGAGCATTGTCCAAGGAGAAAAATCATCTTGGGTATCTTCCCTGGAGGAGTCTGGGGTTGCTACTCGGGATCAGAGGACCCCAAACCACCGGAATAAAGCCTCAGGGACATACCTGCAAGGAGTCTCCGATGCATCGCAGAGGATGGAGCATTGTCCAAGGATAAAAATCATATTGGGTATCTTCCCTGGAGGAGTCTGGGGTTGCTACCCGGGATGACAGGACCCCAAACCACCGGATAAAAGACTCGGGGACATACCTGCGAGGAGTCTCGGGTGAATCCCAGAGGATGGAGCATTGTCCAAGGAGAAAAATCATCTTGGGTATCTTCCCTGGAGGAGTCTGGGGTTGCTACCCGGGATCAGAGGACCGCAAACCACCAGAATAAAGACTCAGGGACATACCTGCAAGGAGTCTCCGATGCATCCCAGAGGATGGACCACTGTCAAGAGAGAAAAATCATCCTGGGTATCTTCCCTGGAGGAGTCTGGGGTTGCTACCCGGGATCACAGGGACCCAGACCACCGGAATATAGACTCAGGGACATAACTGCAAGGAGTCTCGGATGCATCCCAGAAGATGGAGCATTGCTCAAGGATAAAAATCATCTTGGGTATCTTCCCTGGAGGAGTCTGGGGTTGCTACCTGGGATCACAGGACCCTAAACTCCAGGCAGAAAACATTCAGAAACAGAGCTGGGAGGAGTCTCGGGTGCATCCTGCAGGATGGAGCATTGTCCAAGGAGAAAAATCATCTCGGGTATCTTCCCTGGAGGAGTCTGGGGTTGCTACCCGGGATCACAGGGCCCTAAAGCATTGCAGAAAACTCTGCGGGAGACGCCTGGGAGGAGTTCTGGGTAGATCCCGCAGGATGGACCACTGTCAAGAGAGAAAAATCATCCTGGGTATCTTCCCTGGAGGAGTCTGGGGTTGCTACCCGGGATCACAGGGCCCCAGACCACCGGAATAAAGACTCAGGGACATAACTGCAAGGAGTCTCGGATGCATCCCAGAGGATGGATAATAGTCCAAGGAGAAAAATCATCTTGGGTATCTTCCCTGGAGGAGTCTGGGGTTGCTACCCGGGATCAGAGGACCGCAAACCACCAGAATAAAGACTCAGGGACATACCTGCAAGGAGTCTCCGATGCATCCCAGAGGATGGACCACTGTCAAGAGAGAAAAATCATCTTGGGTATCTTCCCTGGAGGAGTCTGGGGTTGCTACCCGGGATCACAGGGCCCTAAAGCATTGCAGAAAACTCTGCGGGAGACGCCTGGGAGGAGTTCTGGGTAGATCCCGCAGGATGGACCACTGTCAAGAGAGAAAAAGCATCTTGGGTATCTTCCCTGGAGGAGTCTGGGGTTGCTACCCGGGATCACAGGGCCCCAGACCACCGGAATAAAGACTCAGGGACATAACTGCAAGGAGTCTCCGATGCATCCCAGAGGATGGACAATAGTCCAAGGAGAAAAATCATCTTGGGTTTCTTCCCTGGAGGAGTCTGGGGTTGCTACCAGGGATGACAGGACCCCAAACCACTGGAAAAATGTCTGCGGAAGACGCCTGGGAGGAATCTCGGATGCATCCCAGAGGATGGAGCATTGTCCAAGGAGAAAAATCATCTCGGGTATCTTCCCTGGAGGAGTCTGGGGTTGCTACCTGGGATCACAGGGCCCTAAAGCATTGCAGAAAACTCTGCGGTAGACGCCTGGGAGGAGTTCTGGGTAGATCCCGCAGGATGGACCACTGTCAAGAGAGAAAAATCATCTTGGGTATCTTCCCTGGAGGAGTCTGGGGCTTCTACCCGGGATCACAGTGTCCTAAATCACCGGAAAAATGTCTGCGGAAGACGCCTGGGAGGAATCTCGGATGCATCCCAGAGGATGGAGCATTGTCCAAGGAGAAAAATCATCTTGGGTATCTTCCCTGGAGGAGTCTGGGGTTGCTACCCGGGATCACAGGGCCCTAAAGCGTTGGAGAAAACTGCGGGAGACGCCTGGGAGGAGTTCTGGGTAGATCCTGCAGGATCGACCACTGTCAAGAGAGAAAAATCATCTTGGGTATCTTCCCTGGAGGAGTCTGGGTTTGCTACCCGGGATTACAGGGCCCCAAACCACAGGAAAAATGTCTGTGGGAGACCTCTGGGAGGAATCTCAGATGCATCCCAGACGACGGAGCATTGCCCAAGGATAAAAATCATCTTGGGTATCTTCCCTGGAGGAGTCTGGGGTTGCTACTCGGGATCACAGGGACCCAGACCACCGGAATATAGACTCAGGGACATACCTGCAAGGAGTCTCCGATGCATCGCAGAGGATGGAGCATTGTCCAAGGATAAAAATCATATTGGGTATCTTCCCTGGAGGAGTCTGGGTTTGCTACCCGGGATGACAGGACCCCAAATCACCGGAAAAAAGACTCGGGGACATACCTGCGAGGAGTCTCGGGTGAATCCCAGAGGATGGAGCATTGTCCAAGGAGAAAAATCATCTTGGGTATCTACCCTGGAGGAGTCTGGGGTTGCTACCCGGGATCAGAGGACCGCAAACCACCAGAATAAAGACTCAGGGACATACCTGCAAGGAGTCTCCGATGCATCCCAGAGGATGGACCACTGTCAAGAGAGAAAAATCATCTCCGGTATCTTCCCTGGAGGAGTCTGGGGTTGCTACCCGGGATCACAGGGCCCTAAAGCATTGCAGAAAACTCTGCGGGAGACGCCTGGGAGGAGTTCTGGGTAGATCCCGCAGGATGGACCACTGTCAAGAGAGAAAAATCATCCTGGGTATCTTCCCTGGAGGAGTCTGGGGTTGCTACCCGGGATCACAGGGACCCAGACCACCGGAATATAGACTCAGGGACATAACTGCAAGGAGTCTCCGATGCATCCCAGAGGATGGACAATAGTCCAAGGAGAAAAATCATCTTGGGTATCTTCCCTGGAGGAGTCTGGGGTTGCTACCCGGGATGACAGGACCCCAAACCACCGGAAAAATGTCTGCGGAAGACGCCTGGGAGGAATCTCGGATGCATCCCAGAGGATGGAGCATTGTCCAAGGAGAAAAATCATATTGGGTATCTTCCCTGGAGGAGTCTGGGGTTGCTACCCGGGATCACAGGGCCCTAAAGCGTTGGAGAAAACTCTGCGGGAGACGCCTGGGAGGAGTTCTGGGTAGATCCTGCAGGATGGACCACTGTCAAGAGAGAAAAATCATCTTGGGTATCTTCCCTGGAGGAGTCTGGGGTTGCTACCCGGGATGACAGGACCCCAAACCACCGGATAAAAGACTCGGGGACATACCTGCGAGGAGTCTCGGGTGAATCCCAGAGGATGGAGCATTGTCCAAGGAGAAAAATCATCTTGGGTATCTTCCCTGGAGGAGTCTGGGGTTGCTACCCGGGATCAGAGGACCGCAAACCACCAGAATAAAGACTCAGGGACATACCTGGAAGGAGTCTCCGATGCATCCCAGAGGATTGACCACTGTCAAGAGAGAAAAATCATCTTGGGTATCTTCCCTGGAGGAGTCTGGGGTTGCTACCCGGGATCACAGGGCCCTAAAGCATTGGAGAAAACTCTGCGGGAGACGCCTGGGAGGAGTTCTGGGTAGATCCCGCAGGATGGACCACTGTCAAGAGAGAAAAAGCATCTTGGGTATCTTCCCTGGAGGAGTCTGGGGTTGCTACCCGGGATCACAGGGCCCCAGACCACCGGAATAAAGACTCAGGGACATAACTGCAAGGAGTCTCGGATGCATCCCAGAGGATGGACAATAGTCCAAGGAGAAAAATCATCTTGGGTATCTTCCCTGGAGGAGTCTGGGGTTGCTACCCGGGATGACAGGACCCCAAACCACCGGAAAAATGTCTGCGGAAGACGCCTGGGAGGAATCTCGGATGCATCCCAGAGGATTGAGCATTGTCCAAGGAGAAAAATCATCTTGGGTATCTTCCCTGGAGGAGTCTGGGGTTGCTACTCGGGATCAGAGGACCCCAAACCACCGGAATAAAGCCTCAGGGACATACCTGCAAGGAGTCTCCGATGCATCGCAGAGGATGGAGCATTGTCCAAGGATAAAAATCATATTGGGTATCTTCCCTGGAGGAGTCTGGGGTTGCTACCCGGGATGACAGGACCCCAAACCACCGGATAAAAGACTCGGGGACATACCTGCGAGGAGTCTCGGGTGAATCCCAGAGGATGGAGCATTGTCCAAGGAGAAAAATCATCTTGGGTATCTTCCCTGGAGGAGTCTGGGGTTGCTACCCGGGATCAGAGGACCGCAAACCACCAGAATAAAGACTCAGGGACATACCTGCAAGGAGTCTCCGATGCATCCCAGAGGATGGACCACTGTCAAGAGAGAAAAATCATCCTGGGTATCTTCCCTGGAGGAGTCTGGGGTTGCTACCCGGGATCACAGGGACCCAGACCACCGGAATATAGACTCAGGGACATAACTGCAAGGAGTCTCGGATGCATCCCAGAAGATGGAGCATTGCTCAAGGATAAAAATCATCTTGGGTATCTTCCCTGGAGGAGTCTGGGGTTGCTACCTGGGATCACAGGACCCTAAACTCCAGGCAGAAAACATTCAGAAACAGAGCTGGGAGGAGTCTCGGGTGCATCCTGCAGGATGGAGCATTGTCCAAGGAGAAAAATCATCTCGGGTATCTTCCCTGGAGGAGTCTGGGGTTGCTACCCGGGATCACAGGGCCCTAAAGCATTGCAGAAAACTCTGCGGGAGACGCCTGGGAGGAGTTCTGGGTAGATCCCGCAGGATGGACCACTGTCAAGAGAGAAAAATCATCCTGGGTATCTTCCCTGGAGGAGTCTGGGGTTGCTACCCGGGATCACAGGGCCCCAGACCACCGGAATAAAGACTCAGGGACATACCTGCAAGGAGTCTCGGATGCATCCCAGAGGATGGATAATAGTCCAAGGAGAAAAATCATCTTGGGTATCTTCCCTGGAGGAGTCTGGGGTTGCTACCCGGGATGACAGGACCCCAAACCACCGGAAAAATGTCTGCGGAAGACGCCTGGGAGGAATCTCGGATGCATCCCAGAGGATGGAGCATTGTCCAAGGAGAAAAATCATATTGGGTATCTTCCCTGGAGGAGTCTGGGTTTGCTACCCGGGATTACAGGGCCCCAAACCACAGGAAAAATGTCTGTGGGAGACCTCTGGGAGGAATCTCAGATGCATCCCAGACGACGGAGCATTGCCCAAGGATAAAAATCATCTTAGGTATCTTCCCTGGAGGAGTCTGGGGTTGCTACTCGGGATCAGAGGACCCCAAACCACCGGAATAAAGCCTCAGGGACATACCTGCAAGGAGTCTCCGATGCATCGCAGAGGATGGAGCATTGTCCAAGGATAAAAATCATATTGGGTATCTTCCCTGGAGGAGTCTGGGGTTGCTACCCGGGATGACAGGACCCCAAACCACCGGATAAAAGACTCGGGGACATACCTGCGAGGAGTCTCGGGTGAATCCCAGAGGATGGAGCATTGTCCAAGGAGAAAAATCATCTTGGGTATCTTCCCTGGAGGAGTCTGGGGTTGCTACCCGGGATCAGAGGACCGCAAACCACCAGAATAAAGACTCAGGGGCATACCTGCAAGGAGTCTCCGATGCATCCCAGAGGATGGACCACTGTCAAGAGAGAAAAATCATCTCCGGTATCTTCCCTGGAGGAGTCTGGGGTTGCTACCCGGGATCACAGGGCCCTAAAGCATTGCAGAAAACTCTGCGGGAGACGCCTGGGAGGAGTTCTGGGTAGATCCCGCAGGATGGACCACTGTCAAGAGAGAAAAATCATCTTGGGTATCTTCCCTGGAGGAGTCTGGGGCTTCTACCCGGGATCACAGGGTCCTAAATCACCGAAAAAAAGACTCGGGGACACAACTGCAAGGAGGCTCATGTGAATCCCAGAGGATGGAGCATTGTCCATGGAGAAAAATCATCTTGGGTATCTTCCCTGGAGGAGTCTGGGATTGCTACCCGGGATCACAGGGCCCCACACCACCACAATAAAGCCTCAGGGCCATAACTGAAAGGAGTCTCAGATGCATCCCAGAGGATGGAGCATTGCCCAAGGATAAAAATCATCTCGGGTATCTTCCCTGGAGGAGTCTGGGGTTGCTACCCGGGATTACAGGGCCCCAAACCACAGGAATAATGTCTGCGGAAGACGCCTGGGAGGAATCGCGGATGCATCCCAGAGGATGGAGCATTGCCCAAGGATAAAAATCATCTTGGGTATCTTCCCTGGAGGAGTCTGGGGTTGCTACCTCGGATCACAGGGCCCTAAAGCATTGCAGAAAACTCTGCGGGAGACGCCTGGGAGGAGTTCTGGGTAGATCCTGCAGGATGGACCACTGTCAAGAGAGAAAAAGCATCTTGGGTATCTTCCCTGGAGGAGTCTGGGGTTGCTACCCGGGATGACAGGACCCCAAACCACCGGATAAAAGACTCGGGGACATACCTGCGAGGAGTCTCGGGTGAATCCCAGAGGATGGAGCATTGTCCAAGGAGAAAAATCATCTTGGGTATCACAATATCACAGTATCACAGTATGGTAGGGATTGGAAGGGACCTCAAAAGATCATCTAGTCCAATCCCCCTGTCGGAGCAGGAACACCTAGACGAGGTTGCACAGGAAGGTGTCCAGGCGAGTTTTGAATGTCTCCAGAGAAGGAGACTCCACAACCTCCCTGGGCAGCCTGTTCCAGTGCTCTGTCACCCTCACTGAGAAGAAGTTTCTTCTCAAATTTAAGTGGAACCTCTTGTGTTCCAGCTTGAATCCATTACCCCTTGTCCTATCACTGGTCGCCACTGAGAAGAGCCTGGCTCCATCCTCATGACATTCCCCCTTTATATATTTATAAACGCTAATAAGATCACCCCTCAGTCTCCTCTTCTCCAAACTAAAGAGACCCAGCTCCCTCAGTCTTTCCTCATAAGGGAGATGCTCCACTCCCTTAATCATCTTAGTTGCCCTACGCTGGACTCTCTCCAGCAGCTCTCTGTCCTTCTTGAACTGAGGGGCCCAGAACTGGACACAATATTCCAGATGCGGTCTCACCAGGGCAGAGTAGAGGGGAAGGAGGACCTCTCTCGATCTGCTAACCACCCCCCTTCTAATACAGCCCAGGATGCCATTGGCCTTCTTGGCCACAAGGGCACAGTGCTGGCTCATGGTCATCCTGCTGTCCACCAGGACCCCCAGGTCCCTTTCCTCTACACTGCTCTCTAACAGGTAGCTCCCCATCCTATACTGGAACCTGGGGTTGTTTCTGCCCAGATGTAGGACCCTACACTTTCCCTTGTTGTATTTCATTAAGTTATTCCCTGCCCAAATCTCCAGCCTGTCCAAGTCTCTCTGGATGGCAGCACAGCCCTCTGGCGTGTCAGCCACTCCTCCTAGCTTAGTGTCATCAGCAAACTTGCTGATAGTACACTCAATTCCCTCATCTAAATCATTAATGAATATATTGAATAATATGGGCCCCAGTACCGACCCTTGAGGCACTCCGCTGGTTACCGGCCTCCAACTGGACTCTGCCCCATTGACTACGACTCTCTGGCTTCTCTCCTTCAGCCAGTTTGCAGTCCACCTAATTATCCGGTCATCCAGTCCACACTTCCTCAGTTTAGCCATGAGGATGCTGTGGGAGACCGTGTCAAATGCTTTACTGAAGTCAAGGTAGACCACATCCACCGCTCTGCCATCATCCATCCACCTCGTTATTTCCTCATAAAAGGCTATGAGGTTGGTCAAGCATGACTTCCCCTTGGAAAAGCCATGCTGACTGCCCCTAATAACCCTCTTATCCTTGATATGCCTTGAGAGGGCACCAAGGATAAGCTGCTCCATCAGTTTCCCAGGGATGGAGGTGAGGCTGACCGGTCTATAGTTACCCGGGTCCTCCTTCTTGCCCTTTTTGAAGACTGGAGTGACATTTGCTTTCCTCCAGTCCTCAGGCACCTCGCCCGTTTCCCAAGACTTGGTAAAGATGGTGGAGAGTGGTCCAGCAATGACTTCAGACAGCTCCTTCAGCACCCGCGGGTGCATCCCATCCGGACCCATGGATTTATGGATGTCCAGGTTGCTTAACTGGTCTCTGACCCAGTCCTCATCAACTAAGGCAAACCCATCCATTGACTTGACTTCATCTGGGGTCTCAGCAGAACAGGACTCCTCAGGACAGCCCCCGACAGAGTAGACAGAGACAAAGAAGGCATTCAATAGTTCTGCCTTCTCTGTATCTTCTGTCACCAGGGCACCCACCCCATTCAGTAGTGGGCCTACATTGCCTCTGGTGTTAGTTTTATCTGCCATGTATTTGAAAAAGCTCTTCCTGTTGTCTTTTACCCCTCTTGCAAGGTTTAACTCTAAGGAGGCCTTAGCTTTCCTAGTTGCCTCTCTACATCCCCTGACAGCAGCCCTGTACTCCTCCCAAGTGGTCAGCCCCTCCTCATCTTGGGTATCTTCCCTGGAGGAGTCTGGGATTGCTACCCGGGATCACAGGGCCCCAGACCACCACAATAAAGACTCAGGGCCATAACTGAAAGGAGTCTCAGATGCATCCCAGAGGATGGAGCATTGCCCAAGGATAAAAATCATCTCGGGTATCTGGAGGGATACCCCTCCAGGGTATCTTCCCTGGAGGAGTCTGGGGTTGCTACCCGGGATCAGAGGACCGCAAACCACCAGAATAAAGACTCAGGGACATACCTGCAAGGAGTCTCCGATGCATCCCAGAGGATGGACCACTGTCAAGAGAGAAAAATCATCCTGGGTATCTTCCCTGGAGGAGTCTGGGGTTGCTACCCGGGATCACAGGGACCCAGACCACCGGAATATAGACTCAGGGACATAACTGCAAGGAGTCTCCGATGCATCCCAGAAGATGGAGCATTGCTCAAGGATAAAAATCATCTCGGGTATCTTCCCTGGAGGAGTCTGGGGTTGCTACCTGGGATCACAGGACCCTAAACTCCAGGCAGAAAACATTCAGAAACAGAGCTGGGAGGAGTCTCGGGTGCATCCTGCAGGATGGAGCATTGTCCAAGGAGAAAAATCATCTCGGGTATCTTCCCTGGAGGAGTCTGGGGTTGCTACCCGGGATCACAGGGCCCTAAAGCATTGCAGAAAACTCTGCGGGAGACGCCTGGGAGGAGTTCTGGGTAGATCCCGCGGGATGGACCACTGTCAAGAGAGAAAAATCATCCTGGGTATCTTCCCTGGAGGAGTCTGGGGTTGCTACCCGGGATCACAGGGCCCCAGACCACCGGAATAAAGACTCAGGGACATAACTGCAAGGAGTCTCGGATGCATCCCAGAGGATGGAGCATTGTCCAAGGATAAAAATCATCTCGGGTATCTTCCCTGGAGGAGTCTGGGGTTGCTAACTGGGATCACAGGACCCTAAACCCCAGGAAGAAAACATTCAGAAACAGAGCTGGGAGGAGTCTCGGGTGCATCCTGCAGGATGGACAATAGTCCAAGGATAAAAATCATCTCAGGTATCTTCCCTGGAGGAGTCTGGGGTTGCTACCCGGGATCACAGGGCCCTAAAGCATTGCAGAAAACTCTGCGGAAGAAGCCTGGGAGGAGTTCTGGGTAGATCCCGCAGGATGGACCACTGTCAAGAGAGAAAAATCATCTCGGCTATCTTTTCTGGAGGAGTCTGGGGTTTCTACCCGGGATCACAGGGTCCTAAATCACCGAAAAAAAGACTCGGGGACACAACTGCAAGGAGGCTCACGTGAATCCCAGAGGATGGAGCATTGTCCATGGAGAAAAATCATCTTGGGTATCTTCCCTGGAGGAGTCTGGGATTGCTACCCGGGATCACAGGGCCCCAGACCACCACAATAAAGACTCAGGGCCATAACTGAAAGGAGTCTCAGATGCATCCCAGAGGATGGAGCATTGCCCAAGGATAAAAATCATCTCGGGTATCTTCCCTGGAGGAGTCTGGGGTTGCTACCCGGGATTACAGGGCCCCAAACCACAGGAATAATGTCTGCGGAAGACGCCTGGGAGGAATCGCGGATGCATCCCAGAGGATGGAGCATTGCCCAAGGATAAAAATCATCTTGGGTATCTTCCCTGGAGGAGTCTGGGGTTGCTACCTCGGATCACAGGGCCCTAAAGCATTGCAGAAAACTCTGCGGGAGACGCCTGGGAGGAGTTCTGGGTAGATCCTGCAGGATGGACCACTGTCAAGAGAGAAAAATCATCTTGGGTATCTTCCCTGGAGGAGTCTGGGGTTGCTACCCGGGATGACAGGACCCCAAACCACCGGATAAAAGACTCGGGGACATACCTGCGAGGAGTCTCGGGTGAATCCCAGAGGATGGAGCATTGTCCAAGGAGAAAAATCATCTTGGGTATCTTCCCTGGAGGAGTCTGGGGTTGCTACCCGGGATCAGAGGACCGCAAACCACCAGAATAAAGACTCAGGGACATACCTGCAAGGAGTCTCCGATGCATCCCAGAGGATGGACCACTGTCAAGAGAGAAAAATCATCCTGGGTATCTTCCCTGGAGGAGTCTGGGGTTGCTACCCGGGATCACAGGGACCCAGACCACCGGAATATAGACTCAGGGACATAACTGCAAGGAGTCTCGGATGCATCCCAGAAGATGGAGCATTGCTCAAGGATAAAAATCATCTTGGGTATCTTCCCTGGAGGAGTCTGGGGTTGCTACCTGGGATCACCGGACCCTAAACCCCAGGAAGAAAACATTCAGAAACAGAGCTGGGAGGAGTCTCGGGTGCATCCTGCAGGATGGACAATAGTCCAAGGATAAAAATCATCTCAGGTATCTTCCCTGGAGGAGTCTGGGGTTGCTACCCGGGATCACAGGGCCATAAAGCATTGCAGAAAACTCTGCGGAAGAAGCCTGGGAGGAGTTCTGGGCAGATCGCGCAGGATGGACCACTATCAAGAGAGAAAAATCATCTCGGCTATCTTTTCTGGAGGAGTCTGGGGTTTCTACCCGTGATCACAGGGTCCTAAATCACCGAAAAAAAGACTCGGGGACACAACTGCAAGGAGGCTCACGTGAATCCCAGAGGATGGAGCATTGTCCAAATAGAAAAATCATCTCGGGTATCTTCCCTGGAGGAGTCTGGGGTTGCTACCCGGGATCACAGGGCCCTAAAGCATTGCAGAAAACTCTGCGGTAGACGCCTGGGAGGAGTTCTGGGTAGATCCCGCAGGATGGACCACTGTCAAGAGAGAAAAATCATCTTGGGTATCTTCCCTGGAGGAGTCTGGGGCTTCTACCCGGGATCACAGGGTCCTAAATCACCGAAAAAAAGACTCGGGGACACAACTGCAAGGAGGCTCATGTGAATCCCAGAGGATGGAGCATTGTCCATGGACAAAAATCATCTTGGGTATTTTCCCTGGAGGAGTCTGGGATTGCTACCCGGGATCACAGGGCCCTAAAGCATTGGAGAAAACTCTGCGGGAGACGCCTGGGAGGAGTTCTGGGTAGATCCTGCAGGATGGACCACTGTCAAGAGCGAAAAATCATCTTGGGTATCTTCCCTGGAGGAGTCTGGGGTTGCTACCCGGGATGACAGGACCCCAAACCACCGGATAAAAGACTCAGGGATATACCTGCAAGGCGTCTCGGGTGAATCCCAGAGGATGGAGCATTGTGCAAGGATAAAAATCATCTTGGCTATCTTGCCTGGAGGAGTCTGGGGTTGCTACCCGGGATCAGAGGACCGCAAAACACCAGAATAAAGACTCAGGGACATACCTGGAAGGAGTCTCCGATACATCCCAGAGGATGGACCACTGTCAAGAGAGAAAAATCATCTTGGGTATCTTCCCTGGAGGAGTCTGGGGTTGCTACCCGGGATCACAGGGCCCTAAAGCATTGCAGAAAACTCTGCGGGAGACACCTGTGAGGAGTTCTGCGTAGATCCCGCAGGATGGACCACTGTCAAGAGAGAAAAATCATCCTGGGTATCTTCCCTGGAGGAGTCTGGGGTTGCTACCCGGGATCACAGGGACCCAAACCACCAGAATATAGACTCAGGGACATAACTGCAAGGAGTCTCGGATGCATCCCAGAAGATGGAGCATTGCTCAAGGATAAAAATCATCTCGGGTATCTTCCCTGGAGGAGTCTGGGGTTGCTACCTGGGATCACAGGACCCTAAACCCCAGGAAGAAAACATTCAGAAACAGAGCTGGGAGGAGTCTCGGGTGCATCCTGCAGGATGGACAATAGTCCAAGGAGAAAAATCATCTCAGGTATCTTCCCTGGAGGAGTCTGGGGTTGCTACCCGGGATCACAGGGCCCTAAAGCATTGCAGAAAACTCTGCGGAAGAAGCCTGGGAGGAGTTCTGGGTAGATCCCGCAGGATGGACCACTATCAAGAGAGAAAAATCATCTCGGCTATCTTTTCTGGAGGAGTCTGGGGTTTCTACCCGGGATCACAGGGTCCTAAATCACCGAAAAAAAGACTCGGGGACACAACTGCAAGGAGGCTCACGTGAATCCCAGAGGATGGAGCATTGTCCAAGGAGAAAAATCATCTCGGGTATCTTCCCTGGAGGAGTCTGGGGTTGCTACCCAGGATGAGAGGACCGCAAACCACCAGAATAAAGACTCAGGGACATACCTGCAAGGAGTCTCCGATGCATCCCAGAGGATGGACCACTGTCAAGAGAGAAAAATCATCTTGGGTATCTTCCCTGGAGGAGTCTGGGGTTGCTACCCGGGATCACAGGGCCCTAAAGCATTGGAGAAAACTCTGCGGGAGACGCCTGGGAGGAGTTCTGGGTAGATCCCGCAGGATGGACCACTGTCAAGAGAGAAAAAGCATCTTGGGTATCTTCCCTGGAGGAGTCTGGGGTTGCTATCCGGGATTACAGGGCCCCAAACCACAGGAAACATGTCTGCGGGAGACGGCTGGGAAGAATCTAAGGTGCATCCCAGACGATGGAGCATTGTCCAAGGAGAAAAATCATCTTGGGTATCTTCCCTGGAGGAGTCTGGGGTTGCTACCCGGGATGAGAGGACCGCAAACCACCAGAATAAAGACTCAGGGACATACCTGCAAGGAGTCTCCGATGTATCCCAGAGGATGGACCACTGTCAAGAGAGAAAAATCATCTTGGGTATCTTCCCTGGAGGAGTCTGGGGTTGCTACCCGGGATCACAGGGCCCTAAAGCATTGCAGAAAACTCTGCGGGAGACGCCTGGGAGGAGTTCTGGGTAGATCCCACAGGATGGACCACTGTCAAGAGAGAAAAATCATCCTGGGTATCTTCCCTGGAGGAGTCTGGGGTTGCTACCCGGGATCACAGGGACCCAAACCACCGGAATATAGACTCAGGGACATAACTGCAAGGAGTCTCGGATGCATCCCAGAAGATGGAGCATTGCTCAAGGATAAAAATCATCTCGGGTATCTTCCCTGGAGGAGTCTGGGGTTGCTACCTGGGATCACAGGACCCTAAACCCCAGGAAGAAAACATTCAGAAACAGAGCTGGGAGGAGTCTCGGGTGCATCCTGCAGGATGGACAATAGTCCAAGGATAAAAATCATCTCAGGTATCTTCCCTGGAGGAGTCTGGGGTTGCTACCCGGGATCACAGGGCCCTAAAGCATTGCAGAAAACTCTGCGGAAGAAGCCTGGGAGGAGTTCTGGGTAGATCCCGCAGGATGGACCACTATCAAGAGAGAAAAATCATCTCGGCTATCTTTTCTGGAGGAGTCTGGGGTTTCTACCCGGGATCACAGGGTCCTAAATCACCGAAAAAAAGACTCGGCGACACAACTGCAAGGAGGCTCACGTGAATCCCAGAGGATGGAGCATTGTCCAAGGAGAAAAATCATCTCGGGTATCTTCCCTGGAGGAGTCTGGGGTTGCTACCCGGGATCACAGGGCCCTAAAGCATTGGAGAAAACTCTGCGGGAGACGCCTGGGAGGAGTTCTGGGTAGATCCTGCAGGATGGACCACTGTCAAGAGCGAAAAATCATCTTGGGTATCTTCCCTGGAGGAGTCTGGGGTTGCTACCCGGGATGACAGGACCCCAAACCACCGGATAAAAGACTCAGGGATATACCTGCAAGGCGTCTCGGGTGAATCCCAGAGGATGGAGCATTGTGCAAGGATAAAAATCATCTTGGCTATCTTGCCTGGAGGAGTCTGGGGTTGCTACCCGGGATCAGAGGACCGCAAAACACCAGAATAAAGACTCAGGGACATACCTGGAAGGAGTCTCCGATACATCCCAGAGGATGGACCACTGTCAAGAGAGAAAAATCATCTTGGGTATCTTCCCTGGAGGAGTCTGGGGTTGCTACCCGGGATCACAGGGCCCTAAAGCATTGCAGAAAACTCTGCGGGAGACACCTGTGAGGAGTTCTGCGTAGATCCCGCAGGATGGACCACTGTCAAGAGAGAAAAATCATCCTGGGTATCTTCCCTGGAGGAGTCTGGGGTTGCTACCCGGGATCACAGGGACCCAAACCACCAGAATATAGACTCAGGGACATAACTGCAAGGAGTCTCGGATGCATCCCAGAAGATGGAGCATTGCTCAAGGATAAAAATCATCTCGGGTATCTTCCCTGGAGGAGTCTGGGGTTGCTACCTGGGATCACAGGACCCTAAACCCCAGGAAGAAAACATTCAGAAACAGAGCTGGGAGGAGTCTCGGGTGCATCCTGCAGGATGGACAATAGTCCAAGGAGAAAAATCATCTCAGGTATCTTCCCTGGAGGAGTCTGGGGTTGCTACCCGGGATCACAGGGCCCTAAAGCATTGCAGAAAACTCTGCGGAAGAAGCCTGGGAGGAGTTCTGGGTAGATCCCGCAGGATGGACCACTATCAAGAGAGAAAAATCATCTCGGCTATCTTTTCTGGAGGAGTCTGGGGTTTCTACCCGGGATCACAGGGTCCTAAATCACCGAAAAAAAGACTCGGGGACACAACTGCAAGGAGGCTCACGTGAATCCCAGAGGATGGAGCATTGTCCAAGGAGAAAAATCATCTCGGGTATCTTCCCTGGAGGAGTCTGGGGTTGCTACCCAGGATGAGAGGACCGCAAACCACCAGAATAAAGACTCAGGGACATACCTGCAAGGAGTCTCCGATGCATCCCAGAGGATGGACCACTGTCAAGAGAGAAAAATCATCTTGGGTATCTTCCCTGGAGGAGTCTGGGGTTGCTACCCGGGATCACAGGGCCCTAAAGCATTGGAGAAAACTCTGCGGGAGACGCCTGGGAGGAGTTCTGGGTAGATCCCGCAGGATGGACCACTGTCAAGAGAGAAAAAGCATCTTGGGTATCTTCCCTGGAGGAGTCTGGGGTTGCTATCCGGGATTACAGGGCCCCAAACCACAGGAAACATGTCTGCGGGAGACGGCTGGGAAGAATCTAAGGTGCATCCCAGACGATGGAGCATTGTCCAAGGAGAAAAATCATCTTGGGTATCTTCCCTGGAGGAGTCTGGGGTTGCTACCCGGGATGAGAGGACCGCAAACCACCAGAATAAAGACTCAGGGACATACCTGCAAGGAGTCTCCGATGTATCCCAGAGGATGGACCACTGTCAAGAGAGAAAAATCATCTTGGGTATCTTCCCTGGAGGAGTCTGGGGTTGCTACCCGGGATCACAGGGCCCTAAAGCATTGCAGAAAACTCTGCGGGAGACGCCTGGGAGGAGTTCTGGGTAGATCCCACAGGATGGACCACTGTCAAGAGAGAAAAATCATCCTGGGTATCTTCCCTGGAGGAGTCTGGGGTTGCTACCCGGGATCACAGGGACCCAAACCACCGGAATATAGACTCAGGGACATAACTGCAAGGAGTCTCGGATGCATCCCAGAAGATGGAGCATTGCTCAAGGATAAAAATCATCTCGGGTATCTTCCCTGGAGGAGTCTGGGGTTGCTACCTGGGATCACAGGACCCTAAACCCCAGGAAGAAAACATTCAGAAACAGAGCTGGGAGGAGTCTCGGGTGCATCCTGCAGGATGGACAATAGTCCAAGGATAAAAATCATCTCAGGTATCTTCCCTGGAGGAGTCTGGGGTTGCTACCCGGGATCACAGGGCCCTAAAGCATTGCAGAAAACTCTGCGGAAGAAGCCTGGGAGGAGTTCTGGGTAGATCCCGCAGGATGGACCACTATCAAGAGAGAAAAATCATCTCGGCTATCTTTTCTGGAGGAGTCTGGGGTTTCTACCCGGGATCACAGGGTCCTAAATCACCGAAAAAAAGACTCGGCGACACAACTGCAAGGAGGCTCACGTGAATCCCAGAGGATGGAGCATTGTCCAAGGAGAAAAATCATCTCGGGTATCTTCCCTGGAGGAGTCTGGGGTTGCTACCCAGGATGAGAGGACCGCAAACCACCAGAATAAAGACTCAGGGACATACCTGCAAGGAGTCTCCGATGCATCCCAGAGGATGGACCACTGTCAAGAGAGAAAAATCATCTTGGGTATCTTCCCTGGAGGAGTCTGGGGTTGCTACCCGGGATCACAGGGCCCTAAAGCATTGCAGAAAACTCTGCGGGAGACGCCTGGGAGGAGTTCTGGGTAGATCCCGCAGGATGGACCACTGTCAAGAGAGAAAAAGCATCTTGGGTATCTTCCCTGGAGGAGTCTGGGGTTGCTACCCGGGATCACAGGGCCCCAGACCACCGGAATAAAGACTCAGGGACATAACTGCAAGGAGTCTCGGATGCATCCCAGAGGATGGACAATAGTCCAAGGAGAAAAATCATCTTGGGTATCTTCCCTGGAGGAGTCTGGGGTTGCTACCCGGGATGACAGGACCCCAAACCACCGGAAAAATGTCTGCGGAAGACGCCTGGGAGGAATCTAGGATGCATCCCAGAGGATGGAGCATTGTCCAAGGAGAAAAATCATCTTGGGTATCTTCCCTGGAGGAGTCTGGGGTTGCTACCCGGGATCAGAGGACCGCAAACCACCAGAATAAAGACTCAGGGACATACCTGCAAGGAGTCTCCGATGCATCCCAGAGGATTGACCACTGTCAAGAGAGAAAAATCATCTTGGGTATCTTCCCTGGAGGAGTCTGGGGTTGCTACCTCGGATCACAGGGCCCTAAAGCATTGCAGAAAACTCTGCGGGAGACGCCTGGGAGGAGTTCTGGGTAGATCCTGCAGGATGGACCACTGTCAAGAGAGCAAAATCATCTTGGGTATCTTCCCTGGAGGAGTCTGGGGTTGCTACCCGGGATCAGAGGACCGCAGACCACCAGAATAAAGACTCAGGGACATACCTGGAAGGAGTCTCCATTGCATCCCAGAGGATGGACCACTGTCAAGAGAGAAAAATCATCCTGGGTATCTTCCCTGGAGGAGTCTGGGGTTGCTACCCGGGATCACAGGGACCCAGACCACCGGAATAAAGACTCAGGGACATAACTGCAAGGAGTCTCGGATGCATCCCAGAGGATGGAGCATTGTCCAAGGATAAAAATCATCTCGGGTATCTTCCCTGGAGGAGTCTGGGGTTGCTAACTGGGATCACAGGACCCTAAACCCCAGGAAGAAAACATTCAGAAACAGAGCTGGGAGGAGTCTCGGGTGCATCCTGCAGGATGGACAATAGTCCAAGGATAAAAATCATCTCAGGTATCTTCCCTGGAGGAGTCTGGGGTTGCTACCCGGGATCACAGGGCCCTAAAGCATTGCAGAAAACTCTGCGGAAGAAGCCTGGGAGGAGTTCTGGGTAGATCCCGCAGGATGGACCACTGTCAAGAGAGAAAAATCATCTCGGCTATCTTTTCTGGAGGAGTCTGGGGTTTCTACCCGGGATCACAGGGTCCTAAATCACCGAAAAAAAGACTCGGGGACACAACTGCAAGGAGGCTCACGTGAATCCCAGAGGATGGAGCATTGTCCATGGAGAAAAATCATCTTGGGTATCTTCCCTGGAGGAGTCTGGGATTGCTACCCGGGATCACAGGGCCCCAGACCACCACAATAAAGACTCAGGGCCATAACTGAAAGGAGTCTCAGATGCATCCCAGAGGATGGAGCATTGCCCAAGGATAAAAATCATCTCGGGTATCTTCCCTGGAGGAGTCTGGGGTTGCTACCCGGGATTACAGGGCCCCAAACCACAGGAATAATGTCTGCGGAAGACGCCTGGGAGGAATCGCGGATGCATCCCAGAGGATGGAGCATTGCCCAAGGATAAAAATCATCTTGGGTATCTTCCCTGGAGGAGTCTGGGGTTGCTACCTCGGATCACAGGGCCCTAAAGCATTGCAGAAAACTCTGCGGGAGACGCCTGGGAGGAGTTCTGGGTAGATCCTGCAGGATGGACCACTGTCAAGAGAGAAAAATCATCTTGGGTATCTTCCCTGGAGGAGTCTGGGGTTGCTACCCGGGATGACAGGACCCCAAACCACCGGATAAAAGACTCGGGGACATACCTGCGAGGAGTCTCGGGTGAATCCCAGAGGATGGAGCATTGTCCAAGGAGAAAAATCATCTTGGGTATCTTCCCTGGAGGAGTCTGGGGTTGCTACCCGGGATCAGAGGACCGCAAACCACCAGAATAAAGACTCAGGGACATACCTGCAAGGAGTCTCCGATGCATCCCAGAGGATGGACCACTGTCAAGAGAGAAAAATCATCCTGGGTATCTTCCCTGGAGGAGTCTGGGGTTGCTACCCGGGATCACAGGGACCCAGACCACCAGAATATAGACTCAGGGACATAACTGCAAGGAGTCTCGGATGCATCCCAGAAGATGGAGCATTGCTCAAGGATAAAAATCATCTTGGGTATCTTCCCTGGAGGAGTCTGGGGTTGCTACCTGGGATCACCGGACCCTAAACCCCAGGAAGAAAACATTCAGAAACAGAGCTGGGAGGAGTCTCGGGTGCATCCTGCAGGATGGACAATAGTCCAAGGATAAAAATCATCTCAGGTATCTTCCCTGGAGGAGTCTGGGGTTGCTACCCGGGATCACAGGGCCATAAAGCATTGCAGAAAACTCTGCGGAAGAAGCCTGGGAGGAGTTCTGGGCAGATCGCGCAGGATGGACCACTATCAAGAGAGAAAAATCATCTCGGCTATCTTTTCTGGAGGAGTCTGGGGTTTCTACCCGTGATCACAGGGTCCTAAATCACCGAAAAAAAGACTCGGGGACACAACTGCAAGGAGGCTCACGTGAATCCCAGAGGATGGAGCATTGTCCAAATAGAAAAATCATCTCGGGTATCTTCCCTGGAGGAGTCTGGGGTTGCTACCCGGGATCACAGGGCCCTAAAGCATTGCAGAAAACTCTGCGGTAGACGCCTGGGAGGAGTTCTGGGTAGATCCCGCAGGATGGACCACTGTCAAGAGAGAAAAATCATCTTGGGTATCTTCCCTGGAGGAGTCTGGGGCTTCTACCCGGGATCACAGGGTCCTAAATCACCGAAAAAAAGACTCGGGGACACAACTGCAAGGAGGCTCATGTGAATCCCAGAGGATGGAGCATTGTCCATGGACAAAAATCATCTTGGGTATTTTCCCTGGAGGAGTCTGGGATTGCTACCCGGGATCACAGGGCCCTAAAGCATTGGAGAAAACTCTGCGGGAGACGCCTGGGAGGAGTTCTGGGTAGATCCTGCAGGATGGACCACTGTCAAGAGCGAAAAATCATCTTGGGTATCTTCCCTGGAGGAGTCTGGGGTTGCTACCCGGGATGACAGGACCCCAAACCACCGGATAAAAGACTCAGGGATATACCTGCAAGGCGTCTCGGGTGAATCCCAGAGGATGGAGCATTGTGCAAGGATAAAAATCATCTTGGCTATCTTGCCTGGAGGAGTCTGGGGTTGCTACCCGGGATCAGAGGACCGCAAAACACCAGAATAAAGACTCAGGGACATACCTGGAAGGAGTCTCCGATACATCCCAGAGGATGGACCACTGTCAAGAGAGAAAAATCATCTTGGGTATCTTCCCTGGAGGAGTCTGGGGTTGCTACCCGGGATCACAGGGCCCTAAAGCATTGCAGAAAACTCTGCGGGAGACACCTGTGAGGAGTTCTGCGTAGATCCCGCAGGATGGACCACTGTCAAGAGAGAAAAATCATCCTGGGTATCTTCCCTGGAGGAGTCTGGGGTTGCTACCCGGGATCACAGGGACCCAAACCACCAGAATATAGACTCAGGGACATAACTGCAAGGAGTCTCGGATGCATCCCAGAAGATGGAGCATTGCTCAAGGATAAAAATCATCTCGGGTATCTTCCCTGGAGGAGTCTGGGGTTGCTACCTGGGATCACAGGACCCTAAACCCCAGGAAGAAAACATTCAGAAACAGAGCTGGGAGGAGTCTCGGGTGCATCCTGCAGGATGGACAATACTCCAAGGATAAAAATCATCTCAGGTATCTTCCCTGGAGGAGTCTGGGGTTGCTACCCGGGATCACAGGGCCCTAAAGCATTGCAGAAAACTCTGCGGAAGAAGCCTGGGAGGAGTTCTGGGTAGATCCCGCAGGATGGACCACTATCAAGAGAGAAAAATCATCTCGGCTATCTTTTCTGGAGGAGTCTGGGGTTTCTACCCGGGATCACAGGGTCCTAAATCACCGAAAAAAAGACTCGGGGACACAACTGCAAGGAGGCTCACGTGAATCCCAGAGGATGGAGCATTGTCCAAGGAGAAAAATCATCTCGGGTATCTTCCCTGGAGGAGTCTGGGGTTGCTACCCAGGATGAGAGGACCGCAAACCACCAGAATAAAGACTCAGGGACATACCTGCAAGGAGTCTCCGATGCATCCCAGAGGATGGACCACTGTCAAGAGAGAAAAATCATCTTGGGTATCTTCCCTGGAGGAGTCTGGGGTTGCTACCCGGGATCACAGGGCCCTAAAGCATTGGAGAAAACTCTGCGGGAGACGCCTGGGAGGAGTTCTGGGTAGATCCCGTAGGATGGACCACTGTCAAGAGAGAAAAAGCATCTTGGGTATCTTCCCTGGAGGAGTCTGGGGTTGCTATCCGGGATTACAGGGCCCCAAACCACAGGAAACATGTCTGCGGGAGACGGCTGGGAAGAATCTAAGGTGCATCCCAGACGATGGAGCATTGTCCAAGGAGAAAAATCATCTTGGGTATCTTCCCTGGAGGAGTCTGGGGTTGCTACCCGGGATGAGAGGACCGCAAACCACCAGAATAAAGACTCAGGGACATACCTGCAAGGAGTCTCCGATGTATCCCAGAGGATGGACCACTGTCAAGAGAGAAAAATCATCTTGGGTATCTTCCCTGGAGGAGTCTGGGGTTGCTACCCGGGATCACAGGGCCCTAAAGCATTGCAGAAAACTCTGCGGGAGACGCCTGGGAGGAGTTCTGGGTAGATCCCACAGGATGGACCACTGTCAAGAGAGAAAAATCATCCTGGGTATCTTCCCTGGAGGAGTCTGGGGTTGCTACCCGGGATCACAGGGACCCAAACCACCGGAATATAGACTCAGGGACATAACTGCAAGGAGTCTCGGATGCATCCCAGAAGATGGAGCATTGCTCAAGGATAAAAATCATCTCGGGTATCTTCCCTGGAGGAGTCTGGGGTTGCTACCTGGGATCACAGGACCCTAAACCCCAGGAAGAAAACATTCAGAAACAGAGCTGGGAGGAGTCTCGGGTGCATCCTGCAGGATGGACAATAGTCCAAGGATAAAAATCATCTCAGGTATCTTCCCTGGAGGAGTCTGGGGTTGCTACCCGGGATCACAGGGCCCTAAAGCATTGCAGAAAACTCTGCGGAAGAAGCCTGGGAGGAGTTCTGGGTAGATCCCGCAGGATGGACCACTATCAAGAGAGAAAAATCATCTCGGCTATCTTTTCTGGAGGAGTCTGGGGTTTCTACCCGGGATCACAGGGTCCTAAATCACCGAAAAAAAGACTCGGCGACACAACTGCAAGGAGGCTCACGTGAATCCCAGAGGATGGAGCATTGTCCAAGGAGAAAAATCATCTCGGGTATCTTCCCTGGAGGAGTCTGGGGTTGCTACCCAGGATGAGAGGACCGCAAACCACCAGAATAAAGACTCAGGGACATACCTGCAAGGAGTCTCCGATGCATCCCAGAGGATGGACCACTGTCAAGAGAGAAAAATCATCTTGGGTATCTTCCCTGGAGGAGTCTGGGGTTGCTACCCGGGATCACAGGGCCCTAAAGCATTGCAGAAAACTCTGCGGGAGACGCCTGGGAGGAGTTCTGGGTAGATCCCGCAGGATGGACCACTGTCAAGAGAGAAAAAGCATCTTGGGTATCTTCCCTGGAGGAGTCTGGGGTTGCTACCCGGGATCACAGGGCCCCAGACCACCGGAATAAAGACTCAGGGACATAACTGCAAGGAGTCTCGGATGCATCCCAGAGGATGGACAATAGTCCAAGGAGAAAAATCATCTTGGGTATCTTCCCTGGAGGAGTCTGGGGTTGCTACCCGGGATGACAGGACCCCAAACCACCGGAAAAATGTCTGCGGAAGACGCCTGGGAGGAATCTCGGATGCATCCCAGAGGATGGAGCATTGTCCAAGGAGAAAAATCATATTGGGTATCTTCCCTGGAGGAGTCTGGGGTTGCTACCCGGGATCACAGGGCCCTAAAGCGTTGGAGAAAACTCTGCGGGAGACGCCTGGGAGGAGTTCTGGGTAGATCCTGCAGGATGGACCACTGTCAAGAGAGAAAAATCATCTTGGGTATCTTCCCTGGAGGAGTCTGGGGTTGCTACCCGGGATGACAGGACCCCAAACCACCGGATAAAAGACTCGGGGACATACCTGCGAGGAGTCTAGGGTGAATCCCAGAGGATGGAGCATTGTCCAAGGAGAAAAATCATCTTGGGTATCTTCCCTGGAGGAGTCTGGGGTTGCTACCCGGGATCAGAGGACCGCAAACCACCAGAATAAAGACTCAGGGACATACCTGCAAGGAGTCTCCGATGCATCCCAGAGGATTGACCACTGTCAAGAGAGAAAAATCATCTTGGGTATCTTCCCTGGAGGAGTCTGGGGTTGCTACCTCGGATCACAGGGCCCTAAAGCATTGCAGAAAACTCTGCGGGAGACGCCTGGGAGGAGTTCTGGGTAGATCCTGCAGGATGGACCACTGTCAAGAGAGCAAAATCATCTTGGGTATCTTCCCTGGAGGAGTCTGGGGTTGCTACCCGGGATCAGAGGACCGCAGACCACCAGAATAAAGACTCAGGGACATACCTGGAAGGAGTCTCCATTGCATCCCAGAGGATGGACCACTGTCAAGAGAGAAAAATCATCCTGGGTATCTTCCCTGGAGGAGTCTGGGGTTGCTACCCGGGATCACAGGGACCCAGACCACCGGAATAAAGACTCAGGGACATAACTGCAAGGAGTCTCGGATGCATCCCAGAGGATGGAGCATTGTCCAAGGATAAAAATCATCTCGGGTATCTTCCCTGGAGGAGTCTGGGGTTGCTAACTGGGATCACAGGACCCTAAACCCCAGGAAGAAAACATTCAGAAACAGAGCTGGGAGGAGTCTCGGGTGCATCCTGCAGGATGGACAATAGTCCAAGGATAAAAATCATCTCAGGTATCTTCCCTGGAGGAGTCTGGGGTTGCTACCCGGGATCACAGGGCCCTAAAGCATTGCAGAAAACTCTGCGGAAGAAGCCTGGGAGGAGTTCTGGGTAGATCCCGCAGGATGGACCACTGTCAAGAGAGAAAAATCATCTCGGCTATCTTTTCTGGAGGAGTCTGGGGTTTCTACCCGGGATCACAGGGTCCTAAATCACCGAAAAAAAGACTCGGGGACACAACTGCAAGGAGGCTCACGTGAATCCCAGAGGATGGAGCATTGTCCATGGAGAAAAATCATCTTGGGTATCTTCCCTGGAGGAGTCTGGGATTGCTACCCGGGATCACAGGGCCCCAGACCACCACAATAAAGACTCAGGGCCATAACTGAAAGGAGTCTCAGATGCATCCCAGAGGATGGAGCATTGCCCAAGGATAAAAATCATCTCGGGTATCTTCCCTGGAGGAGTCTGGGGTTGCTACCCGGGATTACAGGGCCCCAAACCACAGGAATAATGTCTGCGGAAGACGCCTGGGAGGAATCGCGGATGCATCCCAGAGGATGGAGCATTGCCCAAGGATAAAAATCATCTTGGGTATCTTCCCTGGAGGAGTCTGGGGTTGCTACCTCGGATCACAGGGCCCTAAAGCATTGCAGAAAACTCTGCGGGAGACGCCTGGGAGGAGTTCTGGGTAGATCCTGCAGGATGGACCACTGTCAAGAGAGAAAAATCATCTTGGGTATCTTCCCTGGAGGAGTCTGGGGTTGCTACCCGGGATGACAGGACCCCAAACCACCGGATAAAAGACTCGGGGACATACCTGCGAGGAGTCTCGGGTGAATCCCAGAGGATGGAGCATTGTCCAAGGAGAAAAATCATCTTGGGTATCTTCCCTGGAGGAGTCTGGGGTTGCTACCCGGGATCAGAGGACCGCAAACCACCAGAATAAAGACTCAGGGACATACCTGCAAGGAGTCTCCGATGCATCCCAGAGGATGGACCACTGTCAAGAGAGAAAAATCATCCTGGGTATCTTCCCTGGAGGAGTCTGGGGTTGCTACCCGGGATCACAGGGACCCAGACCACCGGAATATAGACTCAGGGACATAACTGCAAGGAGTCTCGGATGCATCCCAGAAGATGGAGCATTGCTCAAGGATAAAAATCATCTTGGGTATCTTCCCTGGAGGAGTCTGGGGTTGCTACCTGGGATCACCGGACCCTAAACCCCAGGAAGAAAACATTCAGAAACAGAGCTGGGAGGAGTCTCGGGTGCATCCTGCAGGATGGACAATAGTCCAAGGATAAAAATCATCTCAGGTATCTTCCCTGGAGGAGTCTGGGGTTGCTACCCGGGATCACAGGGCCATAAAGCATTGCAGAAAACTCTGCGGAAGAAGCCTGGGAGGAGTTCTGGGCAGATCGCGCAGGATGGACCACTATCAAGAGAGAAAAATCATCTCGGCTATCTTTTCTGGAGGAGTCTGGGGTTTCTACCCGTGATCACAGGGTCCTAAATCACCGAAAAAAAGACTCGGGGACACAACTGCAAGGAGGCTCACGTGAATCCCAGAGGATGGAGCATTGTCCAAATAGAAAAATCATCTCGGGTATCTTCCCTGGAGGAGTCTGGGGTTGCTACCCGGGATCACAGGGCCCTAAAGCATTGCAGAAAACTCTGCGGTAGACGCCTGGGAGGAGTTCTGGGTAGATCCCGCAGGATGGACCACTGTCAAGAGAGAAAAATCATCTTGGGTATCTTCCCTGGAGGAGTCTGGGGCTTCTACCCGGGATCACAGGGTCCTAAATCACCGAAAAAAAGACTCGGGGACACAACTGCAAGGAGGCTCATGTGAATCCCAGAGGATGGAGCATTGTCCATGGACAAAAATCATCTTGGGTATTTTCCCTGGAGGAGTCTGGGATTGCTACCCGGGATCACAGGGCCCTAAAGCATTGGAGAAAACTCTGCGGGAGACGCCTGGGAGGAGTTCTGGGTAGATCCTGCAGGATGGACCACTGTCAAGAGCGAAAAATCATCTTGGGTATCTTCCCTGGAGGAGTCTGGGGTTGCTACCCGGGATGACAGGACCCCAAACCACCGGATAAAAGACTCAGGGATATACCTGCAAGGCGTCTCGGGTGAATCCCAGAGGATGGAGCATTGTGCAAGGATAAAAATCATCTTGGCTATCTTGCCTGGAGGAGTCTGGGGTTGCTACCCGGGATCAGAGGACCGCAAAACACCAGAATAAAGACTCAGGGACATACCTGGAAGGAGTCTCCGATACATCCCAGAGGATGGACCACTGTCAAGAGAGAAAAATCATCTTGGGTATCTTCCCTGGAGGAGTCTGGGGTTGCTACCCGGGATCACAGGGCCCTAAAGCATTGCAGAAAACTCTGCGGGAGACACCTGTGAGGAGTTCTGCGTAGATCCCGCAGGATGGACCACTGTCAAGAGAGAAAAATCATCCTGGGTATCTTCCCTGGAGGAGTCTGGGGTTGCTACCCGGGATCACAGGGACCCAAACCACCAGAATATAGACTCAGGGACATAACTGCAAGGAGTCTCGGATGCATCCCAGAAGATGGAGCATTGCTCAAGGATAAAAATCATCTCGGGTATCTTCCCTGGAGGAGTCTGGGGTTGCTACCTGGGATCACAGGACCCTAAACCCCAGGAAGAAAACATTCAGAAACAGAGCTGGGAGGAGTCTCGGGTGCATCCTGCAGGATGGACAATACTCCAAGGATAAAAATCATCTCAGGTATCTTCCCTGGAGGAGTCTGGGGTTGCTACCCGGGATCACAGGGCCCTAAAGCATTGCAGAAAACTCTGCGGAAGAAGCCTGGGAGGAGTTCTGGGTAGATCCCGCAGGATGGACCACTATCAAGAGAGAAAAATCATCTCGGCTATCTTTTCTGGAGGAGTCTGGGGTTTCTACCCGGGATCACAGGGTCCTAAATCACCGAAAAAAAGACTCGGGGACACAACTGCAAGGAGGCTCACGTGAATCCCAGAGGATGGAGCATTGTCCAAGGAGAAAAATCATCTCGGGTATCTTCCCTGGAGGAGTCTGGGGTTGCTACCCAGGATGAGAGGACCGCAAACCACCAGAATAAAGACTCAGGGACATACCTGCAAGGAGTCTCCGATGCATCCCAGAGGATGGACCACTGTCAAGAGAGAAAAATCATCTTGGGTATCTTCCCTGGAGGAGTCTGGGGTTGCTACCCGGGATCACAGGGCCCTAAAGCATTGGAGAAAACTCTGCGGGAGACGCCTGGGAGGAGTTCTGGGTAGATCCCGTAGGATGGACCACTGTCAAGAGAGAAAAAGCATCTTGGGTATCTTCCCTGGAGGAGTCTGGGGTTGCTATCCGGGATTACAGGGCCCCAAACCACAGGAAACATGTCTGCGGGAGACGGCTGGGAAGAATCTAAGGTGCATCCCAGACGATGGAGCATTGTCCAAGGAGAAAAATCATCTTGGGTATCTTCCCTGGAGGAGTCTGGGGTTGCTACCCGGGATGAGAGGACCGCAAACCACCAGAATAAAGACTCAGGGACATACCTGCAAGGAGTCTCCGATGTATCCCAGAGGATGGACCACTGTCAAGAGAGAAAAATCATCTTGGGTATCTTCCCTGGAGGAGTCTGGGGTTGCTACCCGGGATCACAGGGCCCTAAAGCATTGCAGAAAACTCTGCGGGAGACGCCTGGGAGGAGTTCTGGGTAGATCCCACAGGATGGACCACTGTCAAGAGAGAAAAATCATCCTGGGTATCTTCCCTGGAGGAGTCTGGGGTTGCTACCCGGGATCACAGGGACCCAAACCACCGGAATATAGACTCAGGGACATAACTGCAAGGAGTCTCGGATGCATCCCAGAAGATGGAGCATTGCTCAAGGATAAAAATCATCTCGGGTATCTTCCCTGGAGGAGTCTGGGGTTGCTACCTGGGATCACAGGACCCTAAACCCCAGGAAGAAAACATTCAGAAACAGAGCTGGGAGGAGTCTCGGGTGCATCCTGCAGGATGGACAATAGTCCAAGGATAAAAATCATCTCAGGTATCTTCCCTGGAGGAGTCTGGGGTTGCTACCCGGGATCACAGGGCCCTAAAGCATTGCAGAAAACTCTGCGGAAGAAGCCTGGGAGGAGTTCTGGGTAGATCCCGCAGGATGGACCACTATCAAGAGAGAAAAATCATCTCGGCTATCTTTTCTGGAGGAGTCTGGGGTTTCTACCCGGGATCACAGGGTCCTAAATCACCGAAAAAAAGACTCGGGGACACAACTGCAAGGAGGCTCACGTGAATCCCAGAGGATGGAGCATTGTCCAAGGAGAAAAATCATCTCGGGTATCTTCCCTGGAGGAGTCTGGGGTTGCTACCCGGGATCACAGGGCCCTAAAGCATTGCAGAAAACTCTGCGGGAGACGCCTGGGAGGAGTTCTGGGTAGATCCCGCAGGATGGACCACTGTCAAGAGAGAAAAAGCATCTTGGGTATCTTCCCTGGAGGAGTCTGGGGTTGCTACCCGGGATCACAGGGCCCCAGACCACCGGAATAAAGACTCAGGGACATAACTGCAAGGAGTCTCGGATGCATCCCAGAGGATGGACAATAGTCCAAGGAGAAAAATCATCTTGGGTATCTTCCCTGGAGGAGTCTGGGGTTGCTACCCGGGATGACAGGACCCCAAACCACCGGAAAAATGTCTGCGGAAGACGCCTGGGAGGAATCTCGGATGCATCCCAGAGGATGGAGCATTGTCCAAGGAGAAAAATCATCTTGGGTATCTTCCCTGGAGGAGTCTGGGGTTGCTACCCGGGATCACAGGGCCCTAAAGCGTTGGAGAAAACTCTGCGGGAGACGCCTGGGAGGAGTTCTGGGTAGATCCTGCAGGATCGACCACTGTCAAGACAGAAAAATCATCTTGGGTATCTTCCCTGGAGGAGTCTGGGTTTGCTACCCGGGATTACAAGGCCCCAAACCACCGGAAAAATGTCTGCGGAAGACGCCTGGGAGGAATCTCGGATGCATCCCAGAGGATGGAGCATTGCCCAAGGATAAAAATCATCTTGGGTATCTTCCCTGGAGGAGTCTGGGGTTGCTACTCGGAATCACAGGGACCCAGACCACCGGAATATAGACTCAGGGACATACCTGCAAGGAGTCTCCGATGCATCCCAGAGGATGGAGCATTGTCCAAGGATAAAAATCATCTTGGGTATCTTCCCTGGAGGAGTCTGGGTTTGCTACCCGGGATGACAGGACCCCAAATCACCGGAAAAAAGACTCGGGGACATACCTGCGAGGAGTCTCGGGTGAATCCCAGAGGATGGAGCATTGTCCAAGGAGAAAAATCATCTTGGGTATCTACCCTGGAGGAGTCTGGGGTTGCTACCCGGGATCAGAGGACCGCAAACCACCAGAATAAAGACTCAGGGACATACCTGCAAGGAGTCTCCGATGCATCCCAGAGGATGGACCACTGTCAAGAGAGAAAAATCATCTTGGGTATCTTCCCTGGAGGAGTCTGGGCTTGCTACCCGGGATCACAGGGCCCTAAAGCATTGGAGAAAACTCTGCGGGAGACGCCTGGGAGGAGTTCTGGGTAGATCCCGCAGGATGGACCACTGTCAAGAGAGAAAAATCATCCTGGGTATCTTCCCTGGAGGAGTCTGGGGTGTCTACCCGGGATCACAGGGACCCAGACCACCGGAATATAGACTCAGGGACATAACTGCAAGGAGTCTCGGATGCATCCCAGAAGATGGAGCATTGCTCAAGGATAAAAATCATCTCGGGTATCTTCCCTGGAGGAGTCTGGGGTTGCTACCTGGGATCACAGGACCCTAAACCCCAGGAAGAAAACATTCAGAAACAGAGCTGGGAGGAGTCTCGGGTGCATCCTGCAGGATGGACAATAGTCCAAGGATAAAAATCATCTCAGGTATCTTCCCTGGAGGAGTCTGGGGTTGCTACCTGGGATCACAGGGCCCTAAAGCATTGCAGAAAACTCTGCGGAAGAAGCCTGGGAGGAGTTCTGGGTAGATCCCGCAGGATGGACCACTATCAAGAGAGAAAAATCATCTCGGCTATCTTTTCTGGAGGAGTCTGGGGTTTCTACCCGGGATCACAGGGTCCTAAATCACCGAAAAAAAGACTCGGGGACACAACTGCAAGGAGGCTCACGTGAATCCCAGAGGATGGAGCATTGTCCATGGAGAAAAATCATCTTGGGTATTTTCCCTGGAGGAGTCTGGGATTGCTACCCGGGATCACAGGGCCCCAGACCACCGCAATAAAGACTCAGGGCCATAACTGAAAGGAGTCTCAGATGCATCCCAGAGGATGGAGCATTGCCCAAGGATAAAAATCATCTCGGGTATCTTCCCTGGAGGAGTCTGGGGTTGCTACCCGGGATTACAGGGCCCCAAACCACAGGAATAATGTCTGCGGAAGACGCCTGGGAGGAATCGCGGATGCATCCCAGAGGATGGAGCATTGCCCAAGGAGAAAAATCATCTCGGGTATCTTCCCTGGAGGAGTCTGGGGTTGCTACCTCGGATCACAGGGCCATAAAGCATTGCAGAAAACTCTGCGGGAGACGCCTGGGAGGAGTTCTGGGTAGATCCTGCAGGATGGACCACTGTCAAGAGAGAAAAATCATCTTGGGTATCTTCCCTGGAGGAGTCTGGGGTTGCTACCCGGGATCAGAGTACCGCAAACCACCAGAATAAAGGCTCAGGGACATACCTGCAAGGAGTCTCCGATGCATCCCAGAGGATGGACCACTGTCAAGAGAGAAAAATCATCTTGGGTATCTTCCCTGGAGGAGTCTGGGGTTGCTACCCGGGATCACAGGGCCCTAAAGCATTGCAGAAAACTCTGCGGGAGACGCCTGGGAGGAGTTCTGGGTAGATCCCGCAGGATGGACCACTGTCAAGAGAGAAAAAGCATCTTGGTTATCTTCCCTGGAGGAGTCTGGGGTTGCTACCCGGGATCACAGGGTCCCAGACCACCGGAATAAAGACTCAGGGACATAACTGCAAGGAGTCTCAGATGCATCCCAGAGGATGGACAATAGTCCAAGGAGAAAAATTATCTTGGGTATCTTCCCTGGAGGAGTCTGGGGTTGCTACCCGGGATGACAGGGCCCCAAACCACAGGAAAAATGCCTGTGGGAGACCTCTGGGAGGAATCTCGGATGCATCCCAGACGACGGAGCATTGCCCAAGGAGAAAAATCATCTTGGGTATCTTCCCTGGAGGAGTCTGCGGTTGCTACCCGGGATCAGAGGACCGCAAACCACCAGAATAAAGACTCAGGGACATACCTGTAAGGAGTCTCCGATGCATCGCAGAGGATGGACCACTGTCAAGAGAGAAAAAGCATCTTGGGTATCTTCCCTGGAGGAGTCTGCGGTTGCTACCTGGGATCACAGGACCCTAAACTCCAGGAAGAAAACATTCAGAAACAGAGCTGGGAGGAGTCTCGGGTGCATCCTGCAGGATGGAGCATTGTCCAAGGAGAAAAATCATCTCGGGTATCTTCCCTGGAGGAGTCTGGGGTTCCTACCCGGGATCACAGGACCACAAACCACCGGATAAAAGACTCGGGGACATACCTGCGAGGAGTCTCGGGTGAATCCCAGAGGATGGAGCATTGTCCAAGGAGAAAAATCATCTCCGGTATCTTCCCTGGAGGAGTATGGGGTTGCTACCCGGGATCACAGGGCCCTAAAGCATTGCAGAAAACTCTGCGGGAGACGCCTGGGAGGAGTTCTGGGTAGATCCCGCAGGATGGATCACTGTCAAGAGAGAAAAAGCATCTTGGGTATCTTCCCTGGAGGAGTCTGGGGTTGCTACCCGGGATCACAGGGCCCCAGACCACCGGAATAAAGACTCAGGGACATAACTGCAAGGAGTCTCGGATGCATCCCAGAGGATGGAGCATTGCTCAAGGATAAAAATCATCTTGGGTATCTTCCCTGGAGGATTCTGGGGCTTCTACCCGGGATCACAGGGTCCTAAATCACAAAAAAAAAAGACTCAGGGACACAACTGCAAGGAGGATCATGTGAATCCCAGAGGTTGGACCATTGTCCAAGGAGAAAAATCATCTTGGGTATCTTCCCTGGAGGAGTCTGGGTTTGCTACCCGAAATCACAGGACCACAAACCACCGGATAAAAGACTCGGGGACATACCTGCGAGGAGTCTCGGGTGAATCCCAGAGGATAGAGCATTGTCCAAGGAGAAAAATCATCTTGGGTATCTTACCTGGAGGAATCTGGGGTTGCTACCGGGATCAGAGGACCGCAAAACACCAGAATAAAGACTCAGGGACATACCTGCAAGGAGTCTCCGATGCATCCCAGAGGATGGACCACTGTCAAGAGAGAAAAATCATCTTGGGTATCTTCCCTGGAGGAGTCTGGGGTTGCTACCCGGGATCACACGGCCCCAGACCACCGGAATAAAGACTCAGGGACATAACTGCAAGGAGTCTCGGATGCATCCCAGAGGATGGACAATAGTCCAAGGAGAAAAATCATCGTGGGTATCTTCCCTGGAGGAGTCTGGGGTTGCTACCCGGGATTACAGGGCCCCAAACCACAGCAAACATGTCTGCGGGAGACGGCTGGGAGGAATCTAAGGTGCATCCCAGACGATGGAGCATTGTCCAAGGATAAAAATCATCTTGGGTATCTTCCCTGGAGGAGTCTGGGGTTGCTACCCGGGATCAGAGGACCGCAAACCACCAGAATAAAGACTCAGGGACATACCTGTAAGGAGTCTCCGATGCATCCCAGAGGATGGACCACTGTCAAGAGAGAAAAATCATCTTGGGTATCTTCCCTGGAGGAGTCTGGGGTTGCTACCCGGGATCACAGGGTCCTAAAGCATTGGAGAAAACTCTGCGGGAGACGCCTGGGAGGAATTCTGGGTAGATCCCGCAGGATGGACCACTGTCAAGAGAGAAAAAGCATCTTGGGTATCTTCCCTGGAGGAGTCTGGGGTTGCTACCCGGGATCAGAGTACCGCAAACCACCAGAATAAAGACTCAGGGACATACCTGCAAGGAGTATCCGATGCATCCCATAGGATGGACCACTGTCAAGAGAGAAAAAGCATCTTGGGTATCTTCCCTGGAGGAGTCTGGGGTTGCTACCTGGGATCACAGGACCCTAAACTCCAGGAAGAAAACATTCAGAAACAGAGCTGGGAGGAGTCTCGGGTGCATCCTGCAGGATGGAGCATTGCCCAAGGATAAAAATCATCTCAGGTATCTTCCCTGGAGGAGTCTGGGTTTGCTACCCGGGATTACAGGGCCCCAAACCACAGGAAAAATGTCTGCGGGAGACCTCTGAGAGGAATCTCAGATGCATCCCAGACGAAGGAGCATTGCCCAAGGAGAAAAATCATCTTGGGTATCTTCCCTGGAGGAGTCTGGGGCTTCTACCCGGGATCACAGGGTCCTAAATCACCGAAAAAAAGACTCGGGGACACAACTGTAAGGAGGCTCATGTGAAACCCAGAGGATGGAGCATTGTCCAAGGATACAAATCATCTTGGGTATCTTCCCTGGACGAGTCTGGGGTTGCTCCCCGGGATGAGAGGACCCCAAATCACCGGAAAAAAGACTCGGGGACATACCTGCAAGGAGTCTCCGATGCATCCCAGAGGATGGACCACTGTCAAGAGAGAAAAAGCATCTTGGGTATCTTCCGGGGAGGAGTCTGGGGTTGCTACCTGGGATCACAGGGCCCTAAAGCATTGCAGAAAACTCTGCGGGAGACGCCTGGGAGGAGTTCTGGGTAGATCCCGCAGGATGGACCACTGTCAAGAGAGAAAAAGCATCTTGGGTATCTTCCCTGGAGGAGTCTGGGGCTTCTTCCCGGGATCACAGGGTCCTAAATCACCGAAAAAAAGACTCGGGGACACAACTGCAAGGAGGCTCGGATGCATCCCAGAGGATGGAGCATTGTCCAAGCATACAAATCATCTTGGGTATCTTCCCTGGACGAGTCTGGGATTGCTACCCGGGATCACAGGGTCCTAAATCACCGAGAAAAAGACTCTGGGACACAACTGCAAGGAGGCTCATGTGAATCCCAGAGGATGGAGCATTGTCCAAGGAGAAAAATCATGTTGGGTATCTTCCGGGGAGGAGTCTGGGGTTGCTACCTGGGATCACAGGGCCCTAAAGCATTGCAGAAAACTCTGCGGGAGACGCCTGGGAGGAGTTCTGGGTAGATCCCGCAGGATGGACCACTGTCAGGAGAGAAAAATCATCTTGGGTATCTTTCCTGGAGGAGTCTGGGGCTTCTACCCGGGATCACAGGGTCCTAAATCACCGAAAAAAACACTCGGGGACACAACTGCAAGGACGCTCATGTGAATCCCAGAGGATGGAGCATTGTCCATGGAGAAAAATCATCTTGGGTATCTTCCCTGGAGGAGTCTGGGGTTGCTACCCGGGATCACAGGGCCCCAGACCACCGCAATAAAGACTCAGGGCCATAACTGAAAGGCGTCTCAGATGCATCCCAGAGGATGGAGCATTGCCCAAGGATAAAAATCATCTCAGATATCTTCCCTGGAGGAGTCTGGGTTTGCTACCCGGGATTACAGGGCCCCAAACCACAGGAAAAATGTCTGCGGGAGACCTCTAGGAAGAATCTCAGATGCATCCCAGACGATGGAGCATTGCCCAAGGATAAAAATCATCTTGGGTATCTTCCCTGGAGGAGTCTGGGGCTTCTACCCGGGATCACAGGGTCCTAAATCACCGAAAAAAAGACTCGGGGACACAACTGCAAGGAGGCTCATGTGAATCCCAGAGGATGGAGCATTGTCCAAGGATACAAATCATCTTGGGTATCTTCCCTGGAGGAGTCTGGGGTTGCTACCTGGGATCACAGGGCCCTAAAGCATTGCAGAAAACGCTGCGGGAGACGCCTGGAAGGAGTTCTGGGTAGCTCCTGCAGGATAGACCACTGTCAAGAGAGAAAAATCATCTTGGGTATCTTCCCTGGAGGAGTCTGGGGCTTCTACCCGGGATCATAGGCTGCTAAATCACCGAAAAAAAGACTCGGGGACACAACTGCAAGGAGGCTCATGTGAATCCCAGAGGATGGAGAATTGTCCATGGAGAAAAATCATCTTGGGTATCTTCCCTGGAGGAGTCTGGGATTGCTACCCGGGATCACAGGGCCCCAGACCACCGCAATAAAGACTCAGGGCCATAACTGAAAGGAGTCTCAGATGCATCCCAGAGGATGGAGCATTGCCCAAGGATAAAAATCATCTCGGGTATCTTCCCTGGAGGAGTCTGGGTTTGCTACCCAGGATTACAGGGCCCCAAACCACAGGAAGAATGTCTGCAGGAGACCTCTGAGAGGAATCTCAGATGCATCCCAGACGATGGAGCATTGCCCAAAGATAAAAATCATCTTGGGTATCTTCCCTGGAGGAGTCTGGGGTTGCTACCCGGGATCACAGGGCCCTAAAGCATTGCAGAAAACTCTGCTGGAGACGGCTGGGAGGAGTTCTGGGTAGATCCCGCAGGATGGACTACTGTCAAGAGAGAAAAATCATCTGGGGTATCTTCCCTGGAGGAGTCTGGGGCTTCTACCCGGGATCACAGCGTCCTAAATCACCGAAAAAAAGACTCGGGGACACAACTGCAAGGAGGCTCGGATGCATCCCAGAGGATGGAGCATTGTCCAAGGATACAAATCATCTTGGGTATCTTCCCTGGAGGAGTCGGGAATTGCTACCCGGGATGACAGGTCCCCAAATCACCGGAAAAGACTCGGGGACATACCTGCGAGGAGTCTCGGGTGAATCCCAGAGGATGGAGAATTGTCCAAGGACAAAAATCATCTCGGGTATCTTCCCTGGAGGAGTCTGGGGTTGCTACCCGGGATCACAGGGCCCTAAAGCATTGGAGAAAACTCTGCGGGAGACGCCTGGGAGGAGTTCTGGGTAGATCCTGCAGGATGGACCACTGTCAAGAGAGAAAAATCATCTTGGGTATCTTCCCTGGAGGAGTCTGGGGTTGCTACCTGGGATCACAGGGCCCTAAACCCCAGGAAGAAAACATTCAGAAACAGAGCTGGGAGGACTCTCGGGTGCATCCTGCAGGATGGACAATAGTCCAAGGAGAAAAATCATCTCAGGTATCTTCCCTGGAGGAGTCTGGGGTTGCTACCCGGGATCACAGGACCCTAAACCCCAGGAAGAAAACATTCAGAAACAGAACTGGGAGGAGTCTCGGGTGCATCCTGCAGGATGGAGCATTGTCCAAGGAGAAAAATCATCTTGGGTATCTTCCCTGGAGGAGTCTGGGGTTGCTACCCGGGATCGCAGAGCCCCAAATCACTGGAAAAAAGACTCGGGGACATACCTGCGAGGAGTCTCTTGTGATTACCAGAGGATGGAGCATTGTCCATGGAGAAAAATCATCTTGGGTATCTTCCCTGGAGGAGTCTGGGGTTGCTACCCGGGATCACAGGGCCCCAAACCACAGGAATACTGTCTGCGCAAGACGCCTGGGAGGAATCTTGGATGCATCCCAGAGGATGGAGCATTGCCCAAGGAGAAAAATCATCTCGGGTATCTTCGCTGGAGGAGTCTGGGGTTGCTTCCCAGGATCACAGGGCCCCAAACCACCGGAATAAAACTCAGGGACATAACTGCAAGGAGTCTCGGATGCATCCCAGAGGATGGAGCATTGCTCAAGGATAAAAATCATCTCGGGTATCTTCCCTGGAGGAGTCTGGGGTTGCTACCTGGGATCACAGGGCCCTAAACCCCAGGAAGAAAACACTCAGAAACAGAGCTGGGAGGAGTCTCGGGTGCATCCTGCAGGATGGACAATAGTCCAAGGAGAAAAATCATCTCGGGTATCTTCCCTGGACGAGTCTGGGGTTGCTACCCGGGATCACAGAACCTCAAACCACCGGAAGAAAGACTCGGGGACATAACTGCGAGGAGCCTCAGGTGAATCCCAGAGGATGGAGCATTGTCCAAGGAGAAAAATCATCTTGGGTATCTTCCCTGGAGGAGTCTGGGGTTGCTACCCGGGATTACAGGGCCCCAGACCACAGGAAAAATCATAGAATCATAGAATCATAGAATCAGTGAGGTTGGAAGGGACCTTTAAGATCATGATGTCCAACCATTAACCTACCCTGATAAAAACACCACCACTCCTAAACCATGTCCCTAAGCACCTCATCTACCCTTTTCTTAAACACCTCCATGGATGCTGAATCCACCACCTCTCTGGGCAGCTTATTCCAATGTTTAATAACCCTTTCAGTGAAAAAATGCTTCCTAATATCCAATCTAAACCTGCCCTGACATAACATGAACCCAAAATGTCTGCGGGAGATTCCTGGGAGGAATCTCAGATGCATCCCAGAGGATGGAGCATTGCTCAAGGATACAAATCATCTTGGGTATCTTCCCTGGAGGAGTCTGGGGTTGCTACCTGGGATCACAGGGCCTTAAAGCATTGCAGAAAACTCTGCGGGAGACGCCTGGGAGGAGTTCTGGGTAGATCCCGCAGGATGGACCACTGTCAAGAGAGAAAAATCATCTTGGGTATCTTCCCTGGAGGATTCTGGGGCTTCTACCCGGGATCACACGGTCCTAAATCACCGAAAAAAAGACTCGGGGACACAACTGCAAGGAGGCTCATGTGAATCCCATAGGATGGTGAATTGTCCAAGGAGAAAAATCATCTTGGGTATCTTCCCTGGAGGAGTCTGGGGTTGCTACCCGGGATGACAGGACCCCAAATCACCGGAAAAAAGACTCGGGGACATACCTGCGAGGAGTCTCTGGTGATTACCAGAGGATGGAGCATTGTCCAAGGAGAAAAATCATCTTGGGTATCTTCCCTGGAGGAGTCTGGGGTTGCTACCCGGGATCACATGGCCCCAAACCACATGAATACTGTCTGCGCAAGACGCCTGGGAGGAATCTTGGATGCATCCCAGAGGATGGAGCATTGCCCAAGGAGAAAAATCATCTCGGGTATCTTCCCTGGAGGAGTCTGGGGTTGCTTCCCAGGATCACAGGGCCCTAAACCCCAGGAAGAAAACACTCAGAAACAGAGCTGGGAGGAGTCTCGGGTGCATCCTGCAGGATGGACAATAGTCCAAGGAGAAAAATCATCTCAGGTATCTTCCCTGGAGGAGTCTGGGGTTGCTACCCGGGATGACAGGACCCCAAATCACCGGAAAAAAGACTCGGGGACATACCTGCGAGGAGTCTCGGGTGAATCCCAGAGGATGGAGCATTGTCCAAGGAGAAAAATCATCTTGGGTATCTACCCTGGAAGAGTCTGGGGTTGCTACCCGGGATTACAGGGCCCTAAAGCATTGGAGAAAACTCTGCGGGAGATGCCTGGGAGGAGTTCTGGGTAGATCCCGCAGGATGGACCACTGTCAAGAGAGAAAAATCATCCTGGGTATCTTCCCTGGAGGCGTCTGGGGTTGCTACCCGGGATCACAGGGACCCAGACCACCGGAATATAGACTCAGGGACATAACTGCAAGGAGTCTCGGATGCATCCCAGAAGATGGAGCATTGCTCAAGGATAAAAATCATCTCGGGTATCTTCCCTGGAGGAGTCTGGGGTTGCTACCTGGGATCACAGGACCCTAAACCCCAGGAAGAAAACATTCAGAAACAGAGCTGGGAGGAGTCTCGGGTGCATCCTGCAGGATGGACAATAGTCCAAGGATAAAAATCATCTCAGGTATCTTCCCTGGAGGAGTCTGGGGTTGCTACCCGGGATCACAGGGCCCTAAAGCATTGCAGAAAACTCTGCGGAAGAAGCCTGGGAGGAGTTCTGGGTAGATCCCGCAGGATGGACCACTATCAAGAGAGAAAAATCATCTCGGCTATCTTTTCTGGAGGAGTCTGGGGTTTCTACCCGGGATCACAGGGTCCTAAATCACCGAAAAAAAGACTCGGGGACACAACTGCAAGGAGGCTCACGTGAATCCCAGAGGATGGAGCATTGTCCATGGAGAAAAATCATCTTGGGTATTTTCCCTGTAGGAGTCTGGGATTGCTACCCGGGATCACAGGGCCCCAGACCACCGCAATAAAGACTCAGGGCCATAACTGAAAGGAGTCCCAGATGCATCCCAGAGAATGGAGCATTGCCCAAGGATAAAAATCATCTCGGGTATCTTCGCTGGAGGAGTCTGGGGTTGCTACTCGGGATCAGAGGACCCCAAACCACGGGAATAAAGCCTCAGGGACATACCTGCAAGGAGTCTCCGATGCATCACAGAGGATGGAGCATTGTCCAAGGATAAAAATCATCTTGGGTATCTTCCCTGGAGGAGTCTGGGGTTGCTACCCGGGATGAGAGGACCCTAAATCACCGGAAAAAAGACTCGGGGACATACCTGCGAGGAGTCTCGGGTGAATCCCAGAGGATGGAGCATTGTCCAAGGAGAAAAATCATCTTGGGTATCTTCCCTGGAGGAGTCTGGGGTTGCTACCCGGGATCACAGGGCCCCAGACCACCGGAATAAAGTCTCAGGGACATAACTGCAAGGAGTCTCGGATGCATCCCAGAGGATGGAGCATTGTCCAAGGATAAAAATCAGCTTGGGTATCTTCCCCTGGAGGAGTCTGGGGTTGCTACCCGAAATTACAAGACCACAAACCACTGGATAAAAGACTCGGGGACATAGCTGCGAGGAGTCTCAGGTGCATCCCAGACGATGGAGCAGTGTCCAAGGAGAAAAATCATATTGGGTATCTTCCCTGGAGGAGTCTGGGGTTGCTACCCGGGATCACAGGGCCCTAAAGCATTGCAGAAAACTCTGCGGGAGATGCCTGGGAGGAGTTCTGGGTAGATCCCGCAGGATGGACCACTGTCAAGAGAGAAAAAGCATCTTGGGTATCTTCCCTGGAGGAGTCTGGGGTTGCTACCCGGGATCACAGGGCCCCAGACCACCGGAATAAAGACTCCGGGACATAACTGCAAGGAGTCTCGGATGCATCCCAGAGGATGGAGCATTGTCCAAGGATAAAAACCATCTCAGGTATCTTCCCTGGAGGAGTCTGGGGTTGCTACCTGGGATCACAGGACCCTAAACTCCAGGAAGAAAACTTTCAGAAACAGAGCTGGGAGGAGTCTCGAGTGCATCCAGCAGGATGGACAATAGTCCAAGGAGAAAAATCATCTCGGGTATCTTCCCTGGAGGAGTCTGGGGTTGCTACCCGGGATCACAGGGCCCTAAAGCACTGCAGAAAACTCTGCGGAAGACGCCTGGGAGGAATCTTGGATGCATCCCAGAGGATGGACAATAGTCCGAGGAGAAAAATCATCTTGGGTATCTTCCCTGGAGGAGTCTGGGGTTGCTACCCAGGATTACAGGGCCCCAAACCACAGGAAAAATGTCTGCGGGAGACCTTTGGGAGGAATATCAGATGCATCCCAGACGATGGAGCATTGCCCAAGGAGAAAAATCATCTTGGGTATCTTCGCTGGAGGAGTCTGGGGTTTCTACTCGGGATCAGAGGACCCCAAACCACCGGAATAAAGCCTCAGGGACATACCTGCAAGGAGTCTCCGATGCATCGCAGAGGATGGAGCATTGTCCAAGGATAAAAAGCATCTTGGGTATCTTCCCTGGAGGAGTCTGGGGTTGCTACCCGGGATCAGAGGACCACAAACCACCGGAATAAAGACTCAGGGACATACCTGCAAGGAGTCTCCGATGCATCGCAGAGGATGGAGCATTGTCCAAGGATAAAAATCAACTTGGGTATCTTCCCCTGGAGGAGTCTGGGGTTGCTACCCGAAATCACAGGACCACAAACCACCGGATAAAAGACTCGGGGACATACCTGCGAGGAGTCTCAGGTGAATCCCAGAGGATGGAGCATTGTCCAAGGAGAAAAATCATCTTGGGTATCTTCCCTGGAGGAGTCTGGGGTTGCTACCCGGGATCACAGGGCCCCAGACCACCGGAATAAAGTCTCAGGGACATAACTGCAAGGAGTCTCGGATGCATCCCAGAGGATGGACAATAGTCCAAGGAGAAAAATCATCTTGGGTATCTTCACTGGAGGAGTCTGGTGTTGCTATCCGGGATTACAGGGCCCCAAACCACAGGAAACATGTCTGCGGGAGACGGCTGGGAGGAACCTAACGTGCATCCCAGACGATGGAGCAGTGTCCAAGGAGAAAAATCATATTGGGTATCTTCCCTGGAGGAGTCTGGGGTTGCTACCCGGGATCACAGGGCCCTAAAGCATTGCAGAAAACTCTGCGGGAGACGCCTGGGAGGAGGTCTGGGTAGATCCCGCAGGATGGACCACTGTCAAGAGACAAAAAGCATCTTGGATATCTTCCCTGGAGGAGTCTGGGGCTTCTACCCGGGATCAGAGGACCCCAGACCACCGGAAAAAAGACTCAGGGACATACCTGCAAGGAGTCTCCGATGCATCGCAGAGGATGGAGCATTGCCCAAGGATAAAAATCATCTTGGGTATCTTCCCTGGAGGAGTCTGGGGTTGCTACCCGGGATCACAGGGCCCCAGACCACCGGAATAAAGACTCCGGGACATAACTGCAAGGAGTCTCGGATGCATCCCAGAGGATGGAGCATTGTCCAAGGATAAAAACCACCTCGGGTATCTTCCCTGGAGGAGTCTGGTGTTGCTACCTGGGATCACAGGACCCTAAAGCATTGCAGAAAACTCTGCGGAAGACGCCTGGGAGGAGTTCTGGGTAGATCCCGCAGGATGGACCACTGTCAAGAGAGAAAAAGCATCTTGGGTATCTTCCCTGGAGGAGTCTGGGGTTGCTCCCCGGGATCACAGGGTCCTAAATCACCGAAAAAAAGACTCGGGGACACAACTGCAAGGAGGCTCCCGTGAATCCCAGAGGATGGAGCATTGTCCAAGGAGAAAAATCATCTTGGGTATCTTCCGGGGAGGAGTCTGGGGTTACTACCTAGGATCACAGTGCCCTAAAGCATTGCAGAAAACTCTGCGGTAGACGCCTGGGAGGAGTTCTGGGTAGATCCCGCAGGATGGACCACTGTCAAGAGAGAAAAATCATCTTGGGTATCTTCCCTGGAGGAGTCTGGGGCTTTTACCCAGGATCACAGGGTCCTAAATCACCGAAAAAAAGACTCGGGGACACAACTGCAAGCAGGCTCATGTGAATCCCAGAGGATCGAGCATTGTCCATGGAGAAAAATCATCTTGGGTATCTTCCCTGGAGGAGTCTGGGATTGCTAACCGGGATCACAGGGTCCCAGACCACCGGAAAAAAGACTCAGGGCCATAACTGAAAGGAGTCTCAGATGCATCCCAGAGGATGGAGCATTGCCCAAGGATTAAAATCATCTCGGGTATCTTCCCTGGAGGAGTCTGGGGTTGCTACCCGGAATTACGGGGCCCCAAACCACAGGAAAAATGTCTGCGGGAGACCTTTGGGAGGAATATCAGATGCATCCCAGACGATGGAGCATTGCCCAAGGAGAAAAATCATCTTGGGTATCTTCCCTGGAGGAGTCTGGGGTTTCTACTCGGGATCAGAGGACCCCAAACCACCGGAATAAAGCCTCAGGGACATACCTGCAAGGAGTCTCCGATGCATCGCAGAGGATGGAGCATTGTCCAAGGATAAAAATCATCTTGGGTATCTTCCCTGGAGGAGTCTGGGGTTGCTACCCGGGATCAGAGGACCACAAACCACCGGAATAAAGACTCAGGGACATACCTGCAAGGAGTCTCCGATGCATCGCAGAGGATGGAGCATTGTCCAAGGATAAAAATCAACTTGGGTATCTTCCCCTGGAGGAGTCTGGGGTTGCTACCCGAAATCACAGGACCACAAACCACTGGATAAAAGACTCGGGGACATACCTGCGAGGAGTCTCAGGTGAATCCCAGAGGATGGAGCATTGTCCAAGGAGAAAAATCATCTTGGGTATCTTCCCTGGAGGAGTCTGGGGTTGCTACCCGGGATCACAGGGCCCCAGACCACCGGAATAAAGTCTCAGGGACATAACTGCAAGGAGTCTCGGATGCATCCCAGAGGATGGACAATAATCCAAGGAGAAAAATCATCTTGGGTATCTTCACTGGAGGAGTCTGGTGTTGCTATCCGGGATTACAGGGCCCCAAACCACAGGAAACATGTCTGCGGGAGACGGCTGGGAGGAACCTAACGTGCATCCCAGACGATGGAGCAGTGTCCAAGGAGAAAAATCATATTGGGTATCTTCCCTGGAGGAGTCTGGGGTTGCTACCCTGGATCACAGGGCCCTAAAGCATTGCAGAAAACTCTGCGGGAGATGCCTGGGAGGAGGTCTGGGTAGATCCCGCAGGATGGACCACTGTCAAGAGAGAAAAAGCATCTTGGGTATCTTCCCTGGAGGAGTCTGGGGTACCTACCCGGGATCACAGGGTCCCAGACCACCGGAAAAAAGACTCAGGGACATAACTGCAAGGAGTCTCGGATGCATCCCAGAGGATGGAGCATTGTCCAAGGATAAAAACCATCTCAGGTATCTTCCCTGGAGGAGTCTGGGGTTGCTACCTGGGATCACAGGACCCTAAACTCCAGGAAGAAAACATTCAGAAACAGAGCTGGGAGGAGTCTCGAGTGCATCCTGCAGGATGGACAATAGTCCAAGGAGAAAAATCATCTTGGGTATCTTCCCTGGAGGAGTCTGGGGCTTTTACCCAGGATCACAGGGTCCTAAATCACCGAAAAAAATACTCGGGGACACAACTGCAAGGAGGTTCATGTGAATCCCAGAGGATGGAGCATTGTCCATGGAGAAAAATCATCTTGGGTATCTTCCCTGGAGGAGTCTGGGATTGCTAACCGGGATCACAGGGTCCCAGACCACCGGAAAAAAGACTCAGGGCCATAACTGAAAGGAGTCTCAGATGCATCCCAGAGGATGGAGCATTGCCCAAGGATTAAAATCATCTCGGGTATCTTCCCTGGAGGAGTCTGGGTTTGCTACCCGGAATTACGGGGCCCCAAACCACAGGAAAAATGTCTGCGGGAGACCTTTGGGAGGAATATCAGATGCATCCCAGACGATGGAGCATTGCCCAAGGAGAAAAATCATCTTGGGTATCTTCGCTGGAGGAGTCTGGGGTTTCTACTCGGGATCAGAGGACCCCAAACCACCGGAATAAAGCCTCAGGGACATACCTGCAAGGAGTCTCCGATGCATCGCAGAGGATGGAGCATTGTCCAAGGATAAAAATCATCTTGGGTATCTTCCCTGGAGGAGTCTGGGGTTGCTACCCGGGATCAGAGGACCACAAACACCCGGAATAAAGTCTCAGGGACATACCTGCGAGGAGTCTCGGGTGAATCCCAGAGGATGGAGCATTGTCCAAGGAGAAAAATCATCTTGGGTATCTTCCCTGGAGGAGTCTGGGGTTGCTACCCGGGATCACAGGGCCCCGGACCACCGGAATAAAGTCTCAGGGACATAACTGCAAGGAGTCTCGGATGCATCCCAGAGGATGGACAATAGTCCAAGGAGAAAAATCATCTTGGGTATCTTCCCTGGAGGAGTCTGGGGTTGCTACCCGGGATCAGAGGACCGCAAACCACCAGAATAAAGACTCAGGGACATAACTGCAAGGAGTCTCCGATGCATCCCAGACGATGGACCACTGTCAAGAGAGAAAAAGCATCTTGGGTATCTTCCCTGGAGGAGTCTGGGGTTGCTACCTGGGATCACAGGACCCTAAACCACAGGAAGAAAACATTCAGAAACAGAGCTGGGAGGAGTCTCGGGTGCATCCTGCAGGATGGACAATAGTCCAAGGAGAAAAATCATCTCGGGTATCTTCCCTGGAGGAGTCTGGGGTACCTACCCGGGATCACAGGGCCCTAAAGCATTGCAGAAAACTCTGCGGGAGACGCCTGGGAGGAGTTCTGGGTAGATCCCGCAGGATGGATCATTGTCAAGAGAGAAAAAGCATCCTGGGTATTTTCCCTGGAGGAGTCTGGGGTTGCTACCCGGGATCACAGGGCCCCAGACCACCGGAATGAAGACTCAGTGACATAACTGCAAGGAGTCTCGCATGCATCTCAGAGGATGGAGCATTGTCCAAGGATACAAATCATCTCGGGTATCTTCCCTGGAGGAGTCTGGGGTTGCTACCCAGGATTACAGGGCCCCAAACCACAGGAAAAATGTCTGCGGGAGACCTCTGGGAGGAATCTCAGATGCATCCCAGACGATGGAGCATTGCCCAAGGAGAAAAATCATCTTGGGTATCTTCCCTGGAGGAGTCTGGGGTTGCTACTCGGGATCAGAGGACCCCAAACCACCGAAATAAAGCATCAGGGACATACCTGCAAGGAGTCTCCGATGCATAGCAGAGGATGGAGCATTGTCCAAGGATAAAAATCATCTTGGGTATCTTCCCTGGAAGAGTCTGGGGTTGCTACCCGGGATGACAGGACCCCAAACCACCGGAAAAAAGACTCGGGGACATACCTGCGAGGACTCTCGGGTGAATCACAGAGGATGGAGCATTGTCCAAGGATACAAATCATCTCGGGTATCTTCCCTGGAGGAGTCTGGGGCTTCTTCCCGGGATCACAGGGTCCTAAATCACCGAAAAAAAGACTCGGGGACACAACTGCAAGGAGGCTCATGTGAATCCCAGAGGATGGAGCATTGTCCAAGGAGAAAAATCATCTTGGGTATCTTCCCTGGAGGAGTCTGGGGTTGCTACCCGGGATCACAGGGCCCCAAACCACCGCAATAAAGACTCAGGGCCATAACTGAAAGGAGTCTCAGATGCATCCGAGAGGATGGAGCATTGCCCAAGGATAAAAATCATCTCGGGTATCTTCCCTGGAGGAGTCTGGGGTTGCTACCCGGGATTACAGGGCCCCAAACCACAGGAAAAATGTCTGCGGGAGACCTCTGGGAGGAATCTCAGATGCATCCCAGACGATGGAGCATTGCCCAAGGATAAAAATCATCTTGGGTACCTTCGCTGGAGGAGTCTGGGGTTGCTACTCGGGATCAGAGGACCCCAAACCACCGGAAAAAAGACTCGGGGACATACCTGCGAGGAGTCTCAGGTGAATCCCAGAGGATGGAGCATTGTCCAAGGAGAAAAATCATCTTGGGTATCTACCCTGGAGGACTCTGGGGTTGCTACTCGGGATCAAAGGACCCCAAACCACCGGAATAAAGCCTCAGGGACATACTTGCAAGGACTCTCCGATGCATCGCAGAGGATGGAGCATTGTCCAAGGATAAAAATCATCTCGGGTATCTTCCCTGAAGGAGTCTGGGGTTGCTACCCGGGATGACAGGACCCCAAACCACCGGAAAAAAGACTCGGGGACATACCTGCGAGGAGTCTCGGGTGAATCCCAGAGGATGGAGCATTGTCCAAGGATAAAAATCTTCTTGGGTATCTACCCTGGAGGAGTCTGGGGTTGCTACCCGGGATCAGAGGACTGCAAACCACCAGAATAAAGACTCAGGGACATACCTGCAAGGAGTCTCCGATGCATCCCAGAGGATGGACCACTGTCAAGAGAGAAAAAGCATCTTGGGTATCTTCCCTGGAGGAGTCTGGGGTTGCTACCTGGGATCACAGGGCCCTAAACCCCAGGAAGAAAACATTCAGAAACAGAGCTGGGAGGAGTCTCGGGTGCATCCTGCAGGATGGACAATAGTCCAAGGAGAAAAATCATCTCGGGTATCTTCCCTGGAGGAGTCTGGGGTTGCTACCTGGGATCACAGGGCCCTAAAGCATTGCACAAAACTCTGCGGGAGAAGCCTGGGAGGAGTTCTGGGTAGATCCCGCAGGATGGACCACTGTCAAGAGAGAACAATCAACTTGGGTATCTTCCCTGGAGGAGTCTGGGGCTTCTACCCGGGATCACAGGGTCTGAAATCACCGAAAAAAAGACTCGGGGACACAACTGCAAGGAGGCTCATGTGAATCCCAGAGGACGGAGCATTGTCCAAGGAGAAAAATCATCTTGGGTATCTTCCATGGAGGAGTCTGGGATTGCTACCCGGGATCACAGGGCGCCAGACCACCGCAATAAAGACTCAGGGACATAACTGCAAGGAGTCTCAGATGCATCCCAGAGGATGGAGCATTGTCCAAGGAGAAAAATCATCTCGGGTATCTTCCCTGGAGGAGTCTGGGGTTGCTACCTGGGATCACAGGGCCCTAAAGCATTGCAGAAAACTCTGCAGGAGACGCCTGGGAGGAGTTCTGGGTAGCTACCGCAGGATGGACCACTGTCAAGAGAGAAAAAGCATCTTGGGTATCTTCCCTGGAGGAGTCTGGGGTTGCTACCCGGGATTACAGGGCCCCAGACCACAGGAAAAATCATAAAATCATAGAATCATAGAATCATAGAATCAGTGAGGTTGGAAGGGACCTTTAAGATCATGAAGTCCAACCATTAACCTACCCTGATAAAAACGCCACCACTCCTAAACCATGTCCCTAAGCACCTCATCTACCCTTTTCTTAAACACCTCCATGGATGCTGAATCCACCACCTCTCTGGGCAGCTTATTCCAGTGTTTAATAACCCTTTCAGTGAAAAAATGCTTCCTAATATCCAATCTGAACCTGCCCTGACATAACATGAACCCAAAATGTCTGCGGGAGACTCCTGGGAGGAATCTCAGATGCATCCCAGAGGATGGAGCATTGCTCAAGGATACAAATCATCTTGGGTATCTTCCCTGGAGGAGTCTGGGGTTGCTACCTGGGATCACAGGGCCCTAAAGCATTGGAGAAAACTCTGCGGGAGACGCCTGGGAGGAGTTCTGGGTAGATCCCGCAGGATGGACCACTGTCAAGAGAGAAAAAGCATCTTGGGTATCTTCCCTGGAGGAGTCTGGGGTTGCTACCTGGGATCACAGGGCCCTAAACCCCAGGAAGAAAACATTCAGAAACAGAGCTGGGAGGAGTCTCGGGTGCATCCTGCAGGATGGACAATAGTCCAAGGAGAAAAATCATCTCGGGTATCTTCCCTGGAGGAGTCTGGGGCTTCTACCCGGGATCACAGGGTCTGAAATCACCGAAAAAAAGACTCGGGGACACAACTGCAAGGAGGCTCATGTGAATCCCAGAGGATGGAGCATTGTCCATGGAGAAAAATCATCTTGGGTATTTTCCCTGGAGGAGTCTGGGATTGCTACCCGGGATCACAGGTCGCCAGACCACCGCAATAAAGACTCAGGGACATAACTGCAAGGAGTCTCAGATGCATCCCAGAGGATGGAGCATTGCCCAAGGAGAAAAATCATCTCGGGTATCTACCCTGGAGGAGTCTGGGGTTGCTACCCGGGATTACAGGGCCCCAAACAACAGGAAAAATGTCTTCGGGAGACCTCTGGGAGGAATCTCAGATGCATCGCAGAGGATGGAGCATTGTCCAAGGATAAAAATCATCTTGGGTATCTTCCCTGGAGGAGTCTGGGGTTGCTACCCGGGATGACAGGACCCCAAACCACCGGAAAAAAGACTCGGGGACATAACTACGAGGAGTCTCGGGTGAATCCCAGAGGATGGAGCATTGTCCAAGGCTAAAAATCTTCTTGGGTATCTACCCTGGAGGAGTCTGGGGTTGCTACCCGGGATCAGAGGACCGCAAACCACCAGAATAAAGACTCAGGGACATACCTGCAAGGAGTCTCCGATGCATCCCAGAGGATGGACCACTGTCAAGAGAGAAAAAGCATCTTGGGTATCTTCCCTGGAGGAGTCTGGGGTTGCTACCTGGGATCACAGGACCCTAAACCCCAGGAAGAAAACACTCAGAAACAGAGCTGGGAGGAGTCTCGGGTGTATCCTGCAGGATGGACAATAGTCCAAGGAAAAAAATCATCTCGGGTATCTTCCCTGGAGGAGTCTGCGGTTGCTACCCGGGATCACAGGGCCCTAAAGCATTGCAGAAAACTCTGCGGGAGACGCCTGGGAGGAGTTCTGGGTAGATCCCGCAGGATGGACCACTGTCAAGAGAGAAAAATCATCTTGGGTATCTTCCCTGGAGGAGTCTGGGGCTTCTACCCGGGATCACAGTGTCCTAAATCACCGAAAAAAAGACTCGGGGAAACAACTGCAAGGAGGCTCATGTGAATCCCAGAGGATGGAGCATTGTCCAAGGAGAAAAATCATCTCGGGTATCTTCCCTGGAGGAGTCTGGGGTTGCTACCTGGGATCACAGGGCCCTAAAGCATTGGAGAAAACTCTGCGGGAGACGCCTGGGAGGAGTTCTGGGTAGATCCCGCAGGATGGACCACTGTCAAGAGAGAAAAAGCATCTTGGGTATCTTCCCTGGAGGAGTCTGGGGTTGCTACCTGGGATCACAGGGCCCTAAACCCCAGGAAGAAAACATTCAGAAACAGAGCTGGGAGGACTCTCGGGTGCATCCTGCAGGATGGACAATAGTCCAAGGAGAAAAATCATCTCGGGTATCTTCTCTGGAGGAGTCTGGGGTTGCTACCCGGGATCACAGGGCCCTAAAGCATTGCAGAAAACTCTGCGGAAGACGCCTGGGAGGAGTTCTGGGTAGATCCCGCAGGATGGACCACTGTCAAGAGAGAAAAATCATCTTCGGTATCTTCCCTGGAAAAGTCTGGGGCTTCTACCCGGGATCACAGGGTCCTAAATCACCGAAAAAAAGACTCGGGGACACAACTGCAAGGAGGCTCATGTGAATCCCAGAGGATGGAGCATTGTCCAAGGAGAAAAATCATCTCGGGTATCTTCCCTGGAGGAGTCTGGGGTTGCTACCCGGGATCACAGGGCCCTAAAGTATTGGAGAAAACTCTGCGGGAGACGCCTGGGATGAGTTCTGGGTAGATCCCGCAGGATGGACCACTGTCAAGAGAGAAAAAGCATCTTGGGTATCTTCCATGGAGGAGTCTGGGGTTGCTACCCGGGATGACAGGACCCCAAACCACCGGAAAAAAGGCTCGGGGACATAACTTCGAGGAGTCTCGGGTGAATCCCAGAGGATGGAGCATTGTCCAAGGATAAAAATCTTCTTGGATATCTACCCTGGAGGAGTCTGGGGTTGCTACGCGGGATCAGAGGACCGCAAACCACCAGAATAAAGACTCAGGGACATACCTGCAAGGAGTCTCTGATGCATCAGAGAGGATGGACCACTGTCAAGAGAGAAAAAGCATCTTGGGTATCTTCCCTGGAAGAGTCTGGGGTTGCTACCTGGGATCACAGGGCCCTAAACCCCAGGAAGAAAACACTCAGAAACAGAGCTGGGAGGAGTCTCGGGTGTATCCTGCAGGATGGACAATAGTCCAAGGAGAAAAATCATCTCGGGTATCTTCCCTGGAGGAGTCTGGGGTTGCTACCCGGGATCACAGGGTCCTAAAGCATTGTAGAAAACTCTGCGAGAGACGCCTGGGAGGAGTTCTGGGTAGATCCCGCAGGATGGACCACTGTCAAGAGAGAAAAATCATCTTGGGTATCTTCCCTGGAGGAGTCTGGGGCTTCTTCCCGGGATCACAGGGTCCTAAATCACCGAAAAAAAGACTCGGGGACACAACTGCAAGGAGGCTCATGTGAATCCCAGAGGATGGAGCATTGTCCAAGGAGAAAAATCATCTTGGGTATCTTCCCTGGAGGAGTCTGGGGTTGCTAACTGGGATCACAGGGCCCTAAAGCATTGCAGAAAACTCTGCTGGAGACGCCTGGGAGGAGTTCTGGGTAGATCCCGCAGGATGGACCACTGTCAAGAGAGAAAATGCATCTTGGGTATCTTCCCTGGATGAGTCTGCGGCTTCTACCCGGGATCACAGGGTCTGAAATCACCGAAAAAAAGACTCGGGGACACAACTGCAAGGAGGCTCATGTGAATCCCAGAGGATGGAGCATTGTCCAAGGAGAAAAATCATCTTTGGTATCTTCCCTGAAGGAGTCTGGGGTTGCTACCCGGGATTACAGGGCCCTAAAGCATTGGAGAAAACTCTGCGGGAGACGCCTGGGAGGAGTTCTGGGTAGATCCCGCAGGATGGACCACTGTCAAGAGAGAAAAATCATCTTGGGTATCTTCCCTGGAGGAGTCTGGGGTTGCTACCCGGGATCACAGGGCCCTAAAGCATTGGAGAAAACTCTGCGGGAGACGCCTGGGATGAGTTCTGGGTAGATCCCGCAGGATGGACCACTGTCAAGAGAGAAAAATCATCTTGGGTATCTTCCCTGGAGGAGACTGGGGTTGCTACCCGGGATTACAGGGCCCCAGACCACAGGAAAAATCATAGAATCATAGAATCATAGAATCCGTGAGGTTGGAAGGGACCTTTAAGATCATGAAGTCCAACCATTAACTTACCCTGATAAAAACGCCACCACTCCTAAACCATGTCCCTAAGCACCTCATCTACCCTTTTCTTAAACACCTCCATGGATGCTGAATCCACCACCTCTCTGGGCTGCTTATTCCAATGTTTAATAACCCTTTCAGTGAAAAAATGCTTCCTAATATCCAATCTAAACCTGCCCTGACATAACATGAACCCAAAATGTCTGCGGGAGACTCCTGGGAGGAATCTCAGATGCATCCCAGAGGATGGAGCATTGCTCAAGGATACAAATCATCTTGGGTATCTTCCCTGGAGGAGTCTGGGGTTGCTACCTGGGATCACAGGGCCCTAAAGCATTGCAGAAAACTCTGCGGGAGACGCCTGGGAGGAGTTCTGGGTAGATCCCGCAGGATGGACCACTGTCAAGAGAGAAAAAGCATCTTGGGTATCTTCCTTGGAGGAGTTTGGGGCTTCTACCCGGGATCACAGGGTCTGAAATCACCGAAAAAAAGACTCGGGGACACAACTGCAAGGAGGCTCATGTGAATCCCAGAGGACGGAGCATTGTCCAAGGAGAAAAATCATCTTGGGTATCTTCCATGGAGGAGTCTGGGATTGCTACCCGGATCACAGGGCCCCAGACCACCGCAATAAAGACTCAGGGACATAACTGCAAGGAGTCTCAGATGCATCCCAGAGGATGGAGCATTGCCCAAGGATAAAAATCATCTCGGGTATCTACCCTGGAGGAGTCTGGGGTTGCTACCCGGGATTACAGGGCCCCAAACAACAGGAAAAATGTCTGCGGGAGACGGCTGGGAGGAATCTAAGATGCATCGCAGAGGATGGAGCATTGTCCAAGGATAAAAATCATCATGGGTATCTTCCCTGGAGGAGTCTGGGGTTGCTACCCGTGATGACAGGACCCCAAACCACCGGAAAAAAGACTCGGGGACATAACTACGAGGAGTCTCGGGTGAATCCCAGGGGATGGAGCATTGTCCAAGGATAAAAATCATCTCGGGTATCTTCCCTGGAGGAGTCTGGGGTTGCTACCTGGGATCACAGGGCCCTAAAGCATTGGAGAAAACTCTGCGGGAGACGCCTGGGAGGAGTTCTGGGTAGATCCCGCAGGATGGACCACTGTCAAGAGAGAAAAAGCATCTTGGGTATCTTCCCTGGAGCAGTCTGGGGCTTCTACCCGGGATCACAGGGCCCTAAAGCATTGCAGAAAACTCTGCGGGAGACGCCCAGGAGAAGTTCTGGGTAGATCCCGCAGGATGGACCACTGTCAAGAGAGAAAAATCATCTCGGGTATCTTCCCTGGAGGAGTCTGGGGTTTCTACCCGGGATCACAGGGTCCTAAATCACCGAAAAAAAAACTCGGGGACACAACTGTATGGAGGCTCATGTGAATCCCAGAGGATAGAGCATTGTCCAAGGAGAAAAATCATCTCGGGTATCTTCCCTGGAGGAGTCTGGGGTTGCTACCCAGGATCACAGGGTCCTAAAGCATTGGAGAAAACTCTGCGGGAGACGCCTGGGAGGAGTTCTGGGTAGATCCCGCAGGATGGACCACTGTCAAGAGAGAAAAATCATCTTGGGTATCTTCCCTGGAGGATACTGGGGTTGCTACTTGGGATCACAGGGCCCTAAACCCCAGGAAGAAAACATTCAGAAACAGAGCTGGGAGGAGTCTCGGGTGCATACTGCAGGATGGACAATAGTCCAAGGAGAAAAATCATCTCGGGTATCTTCCCTGGAGGAATCTGGGGTCGCTACCCGGGATCACAGGGCCCTAAAGCATTGGAGAAAACTCTGCGGGAGACGCCTGGGAGGAGTTCTGGGTAGATCCCGCAGGATGGACCACTGTCAAGAGAGAAAAAGCATCTTGGGTATCTTCCCTGGAGGAGTCTGGGGTTGCTACCTGGTATCACAGGGCCCTTAACCCCAGGAAGAAAACATTCAGAAACAGAGCTGGCAGGAGTCTCGGGTGCATCCTGCAGGATGGACGATAGTCCAAGGAGAAAAATCATCTCGGGTATCTTCCCTGGAGGAGTCTGGGCTTGCTACCTGGGATCACAGGACCCCAAACCACAGGAATAATGTCTGCGGAAGACACCTGGGAGGAATCTCGGATGCATCCCAGAGGATGGAGCATTGCCCAAGGAGAAATATCATCTCGGGTATCTTCCCTGGAGGAGTCTGGGGTTGCTACCTGGGATCACAGGGCCCTAAAGTATTGGAGAAAACTTTGCGGAAGACACCTGGGAGGAGTTCTGGGTAGATCCCGCAGGATGGACCACTGTCAAGAGAGAAAAATCATCCTGGGTATCTTCCCTGGAGGAGTCTGGGGTTGCTTCCCAGGATCACAGGGCCCCAAACCACCGGAATAAAGACTCAGGGACCTAACTGTAAGGAGTCTCGGATGCATCCCTGAGGATCGAGCATTGCCCAAGGATAAAAATCATCTTGGGTATTTTCCCTGGAGGAGTCTGGGGCTGCTACCCGGGATCACAGGGCCCTAAAGCACCGGAAAAAAGACTCGGGGACATACCTGCAAGGAGGCTCGGGTGAATCCCAGAGGATCGAGCATTGTCCAAAGAGAAAAATCATCTTGGGTATCTTCCCTGGAAGAGTCTGGAGTTGCTACCCGGGATGACAGGACCCTAAACCACTGGAAAAAAGACTGAGGAACATACCTGCGAGGAGTCTTGAATGCATCCCAGAGGAAGAAGCATTGTCCCAGGAGAAAAATCATCTTAGGTATCTTCCCTGGAGGAGTTTCGGGTTGCCATCCAGGATCACGAGGCCCTTATACCACAGGAAGAAAAGACTCAGAAACTGAGCTGGGAGTCTGGGGTGCATCTCGCAGGATGGACAATAGTCCAAGGAGAAAAATCATCTTGGGTATCTTCCACGGAGGAGTCTGGGGTTGCTACCCGGGATCACAGGTCCCCAAAACACTGAAAAAAAAGATTCAGGGCCATACCTGGGTGGAGTCTCGAGTACATCCCAGAGCATGGAGCATTATCCAAGGAGGAAAATCATGTCGGATATCTTCCCTGGAGGAGTCTGGGGTTGCTTCCTGGGAGCTCAGGTCCCTAAAGCAGCGATCAAAAGCCTGCAGGAGTTCCCTGGCAGGAGTCTTGGGGGGACCCTGGGGGATACATTTTGATAGAAAAAGAGTGGTTTGGTAGAGAAAACCATGTCAGGTTTCCATGCTGGGATGGCCCTGAGGTGCCCCTAGTGGAAGCAGGGGACGGGTTGGGCAGTGCTGGTGTCCCCTGGAGCCACGGCTGCACCGGGGGCCAGGCAAAAAGTCTTGCTCGAGTGCTCAGGGAACAGCCGATCGCCACTTTTGGGGTCAGGAAGGAATTTTTTCCCCCGGGGCACACTGGCACGGGCCCCCGGGGGTCTTTCGCCTTCCTCTGCAGCCCCGAGCACGGCCCCTTGCCAGGGCTCCTCGGGGCCAGTTGTGGCCAGCGGTTCCCTGTCCTGGCAGGAGCGGGAGTCCAGCGGTGCCCTCCATCCCTCCGCCTCTCCTCCCTGTGCCAGCTTGGCAGGGGCACCTCCGGGACCTCCCTGCACGAACCCCCCGGGGGTCTTCTGCCCTGGGCCGGGCACGGCCTGCTTGCACAGGCTGCAGGCGCCATGCTGCCTCAGGACGGAGCGGGCAATCGAAGCGGAGCCTCCGTCTCCTCTGCCAGAGCCGCCGGCTGTGCCTCGTCTGTCCCGGCCGCAGCCCGAGAGCGTCTCCACCGGCCCGGGCCCGACCCTGTGCCCCGGGGGAGCCCCGCAGCCTCTGCCCCGCCGCCAGCCCGCCTCTCCCCGGGCCCGTCCCCGTCCCCGTCCCCGTCGGCACCGGGGGGAGCGCAGCCAGCGGCCGCAGCCCGGCCCCTCTCCGCACCGCCGCTGCCCGCCGACGGCCGCCCCGCCAGACCCCCGGCAGCAGCGGGCAGCGGCGGGGCCGCGCCCGGGGGACGCCCGACGGCTGCGCCGCTGCCCGCTCCCGCGGGGACCCGCTCCCGGGCCCGCCGGCCCCGCGCTTCTGCCCTCGGGCCCCGCCGCGGCCTCCGCAGCCTCCGCGGAGCGAGGCCCACACGCCCCCTGCCCGCAGCCCCCGCACGCACCCACCGGGACCCCCGGCCCCCTCCGCGCCCACACCTGCCCCGCCGCTCCGCCGGGGCTCCCGCCGCACGGCCCGGCCCGGGCCCGCAGGGCCGCAGCCCACTCGAGCCGAGCCGAGCCCGGCCCAGCCCAGCCCAGCCCAGCCCGGCCCGGCCCAGACGAGCCCAGCCCAGCCGATCCAGCCAGCCGTGCGGGCAGAGCCGGGCCGAGCCGGGCGGGGGGAGCAGGCGGCAGGCGCGGCCGGAGCGAGGCAGTGCCGCCTCCCCGGGACTCCCTCCCGCCTCTGCCGGGGATGGGGGGCGGGTGGCCGAGCAGCGCAGCGTCCCCGCAGGGCCCTCCCTGCCCTCTGCACCTGCGGGAGCAGACAAGTCCCCCCCAGGAGAGGCACTCCACGCTGTTCCATCCTTCCCCCGCTCTCTGCCTTCCTGCCCGTCCCCAGCGTCCTCCCGTCCTTTGGGACCTGCTCCTTGCTGCCCGGCCAGCTCCTCTGGGAAGCCCCTTCCCGGGCACTCTTGGGCCAGCAGGCAGTGCCAACGGCGTCCCTGGCAAGGGCCTGTGGCCCAACGCCTGTGGCAACCCAGCCCCGTCCTGCTGGGGAGGGCGAGGATGGGGCTGTGCTCGTGGCCGGGCGGGAGCAGTGTGGGTTGGGGGGATGCTGCATGCCCCCAGGGTTGCCATACCCGTGGACATGCTGTGCCCGCAGGGATGCCATGCCCGTGGGGGTTGCCATGCCAACTGGGGTGCTGTGCCTGGGGGATCGCCATGTCTGTGGAGATTCTACGCCTGCAGGGACGTAGGTGCTGTACCCATGGGGATGCCGTGCCCCTGGAGATGCTGTGACCATGGTGGTGCCGTTCCCGTTGGGATGCTGTGCGCGCAGCATGCTGGCACTGTGCGAGGTCTGCTGGTCCCTGCTGCAGGACTGGGTGATCAGTGTGACCATCGGCTGGAACTGCAACCTGGACCTATCCGACAGCGAGTGCCGCCCTCACTACTCCTTCCACCACCTTCATCCCAAAAGGACTTCGGCTTCCCCTTGGCTACAGCTACAGGTGATGACCCTGGCCCTGCCCTGGCCCCACTGCCCCGCATCCTTTATCCAGCCCTGCCCCACCATCCCCACAGCACCCATTGGTCTGAGGATGCTCTGTGGTGGGGGGGCATCACCCTGGGGTGCTCCAGCCTCAGGCCAGCCCGTCCTGTCCCTGCCCGGGTACCGCCGGAGCTGCAAAGGGCCATGGTGGCAGGCTGGGGTAACACTCGCTCTGCCCGAGACCATCCAAGTCCCCCCCAGCTCTCAGTGACATGCTGCCCCCAGAAGGAGTTGCACCCCTACCTGGGTGGGACATGTCCTACAGCCAAGTGTCACCGCTGCCAGCCCCAGGCCTGTCAATAAACCCCCGTGCCTGGGGCTGCTCCCTGCGGACAGAATGGAGGGGACTGGGGGGGGGGACGGGGGGGGATGGGGGGGACACGGGGGGGTGTCGTCCCCATCCTTGAGCCCTGCAGTGCTGACGTACGGAAACAAACTCCACAACTCACGCAGAGTTATAAAGCAGCTATGTCTATTGCAGCGCTGGGTGCAAGGGGGATCGCTCCTCCAAACTTGCACACCCTAAAGGGTTAGTTATACACCTTATAGACATGCCATATATACACATTCACAAGGGTTTCGGGAAATGATTAACATGTTCATTACTTTTCCGGGAACTCATTACCATAGGCTACTACCCACCCCGGTATGCCCATTATAGTCTCTCAGTGGTCCTTCAGAATCCTCTGGGAGTCGTTAACTCCTTTTCAATCACTGTATTGTTTTGGTCAACTGTCCTTATCTGGTTGCCAAAGCCGCTGCTCTATGGCTCCAGATGGCTCTGCTCTCTGCCACTTCCAAGGTAGAGCTGCCCCAGGGTCACCATTCAGGAGCCTCTCAGCTACGCATTTTGCCATGTTGCAATGTCTCTCTGGATGTTGTTTCCCCGTAGCGGTGCCATGGTGGGGACAGGCACATCCCCCAGCGCTCGTGGGGAGCTGGAGGGTCCTGGGGCTGCTTGCCCTGCTGCGGGCATGTGGGAAGAGCGCGGGGTCCCCCCAGCCCCCTCCGGGCACCGTCCCTGCCCACAGGCTGCCTGCAGAACCTGACACAGGCAGGCACCTTGGTTCGGGCGGCATTGCCCCCCCCGCTGCTACTGCAAGAGGAGGTCGCCCCTGACGGCACCTTGGCGTTGTCCCGAGAGCCCCCGGGGAGCACAGGAGGGGCTCTGCCCGCAGCCCCGGGGACCCTTTTCCCCCGGAGGGGGGCAGGAGCAGGAGCCGCCTGTCCGGTGCTGGCAGCCCCTTCCCCTAGAGCTGCAGGGGGACAGCCGGGGGGGCTGCAGGGGTCAGACACGGACGGGTCCGTGGTCCTTCCTGCCCAGCAAGGTCACAGCTCCACCCCCTCAGCTGCATGCACCCCCCTACGGCCGCACCTCCTGCTTCCCCCCTCCCCAAATCTACACCTGCCTTCTACAAGCCACTTATTTACAGAAATTCAACATTAAAACCGCACCTGGGGGCCAGCACAGCCCTGCGGAGCACAGCTCCAGCCCTCGGTGCCCCCAGACCCCCGTGCCCGGCAGCGGGGGGCAGGACAGCCCCATGGTCCAGCTCTTCTCCCGCAGCTCCTCCGCGTTCGGCTCCCCTTCCCCCTCCTCTTCTGCCCCCGCCACCTCCTCCTCCCACACTCCTCTCTTGCCGCTGTCCTTCTGGAGGGAGACAGGGACGGCGCAGCAGTTCCTCCTGCCCGGCCAACACCTCCCTGCTCAGCTCAACCCCCCCCGCTGCTGCCGGGGTACGGAGCGCTTCCCAGCTCTGACCTCCCCGTAGCGGACGCGAGAGTCCAACTTCCCTCGATACCTCCATAACCGGCTGGATCCATCCAGAGCAGGAACTCCCCGCAGCGGGAGCAGGAGATGGTCAGAGAGCGGAAGATCCCCTCGGAGTGGGTGCGGGAGGGCAGAGACTGCAGTCGCCCCCCGCGTTGGCATCGTCCCGAGTTCAGAGCCTTCTCTGGGGGACACTGTGGGGAGGAGGCGGTGCTGGCAAAGAGGGGGGGTTCCCTTCTCCCCTCCCACCACTGGGGGATGGATGGGCCGAACCCATCCGACCCCATCCGAGCGGAGCCGACCCCATCCGAGCGGAGCCGAGCCCCGCCGGTGCCCGCGGGCGCGGTGCGGCTCCTCCCGCCGCGGGTGACGGCGCGCAGGAACCGGCCCCGCGGCACCGGGCGCTGCAGCTGCTCGTCCCGCTGCGCTCCGGCGGGGCGGCGCGGGCTCGGGGAGCTCCTGCCCAGGGCGGGGGCGGGCGGGCGGAGCGGGGCGCTGCCGGGGCCGGGGGGCGGCCCGCGGGGGAGGGGGCGTGTGGCGGTGGGAACGCGCGGACTGCGATATGCAGGATCGAAACCGGAATCCGCTGTATTAAGCAAGCGTGCTCTTTACATACCTTTCTACCAAGGCAGTAAATTCCTACTGTACTTGTTTACACCATCGCGTACTCCAAAAGATCACGTTCCCACCGAAAAGGGAATCTCTCTTCCCTGTGAGCAGCACCTCCTTATCTCGGGAGGAGCTTCACACAACTTCGTGGTCTGCCAGAACAGTGCTGCAGCTGCTTATTCCTCCCTATTAGTTCTACCCCACTTAACCCTTCTTTTGCCTCAGTCCCCACATCTCGTGATCATGTGTTGCCATCTCATGTTGAGCTTCTCATCAATCAGCACCCCCAGGTCCTTCTCCCCAGGGCTGTTCTCCATCCATTCTCCGCCCAGCCTGGATTTGGGCTGGGGATTGCCCCGACCCAGGAGCAGGACATTGCACTTGGCCTGGTTGAACTTGATGAGGTTGGCATGGGCCCACCTCTCCGGCCTGTCATTAGTAGAAGGCCAGGCCTGCAGCACCCCGGTTATCAGCCCGGCTCGGGTGGGAGGGGATGCTCCTGCATGGGGGGGTTGCCCTGCACTGGGGGGGGAAATGCCACAGAGGGAAGGTCTCGCCAAAGTGGGGGCTGCGCTCATGCTCCCTCTCCCCCATCCCTCCCCAGATCGCCCCGGCAGAAGGTCCCGAGGGCAGCGAGCGGATGGTCATCATCACAGGGCCGCCCGAGGCTCAGTTCAAGGTGCTCTGGGTGGGGGCTGTGGGTGGGGGGGACAGTAAGGGACAAGTCGAGGGCGTCCCTGTGGTCACCACTGTGCTGCCAGCCTGGCTTGGCCTCCCTCAGCGCCAGGGGATGCTCTTTGCTGGGTACAGTGGTTTTGATGCTGCTGGACGTGGGGACATTATCAGCTTTGGGGATGGAGAGGCACAGCGGGCGTTGCCTGATGGTTTTCCTTCCCGTCCGTCTGCTCCCCAGGCCCAGGGGTGAATATTTGGGAAGCTGAAAGAGGCAAACTTCTTTAACGCGAAAGAAGTGAAGCTTGAAGCCCACATCAAGGTGCCTTCCTTCACTGCTGGCCATGTGATAGGCAAAGGTGGCAAAACGGTAGGTGGTGGTGCCCTGGGGACGCAGAGTTGGGCATCACCCATCACCCCAGCCCACCCCAGGGGGACAAATCCCGGGTGCACAGTGGTTTCAGCGACGTCTTGACCCTCAGCCCCCATGTCCTGGTGGTGGTTCTTGTTGGTCCCAAGGAAGGGGGAGACACACAGGGTGCCTGGTGCCGTCGTGACACCGGTAGTGGAGGTTTTTGGCTCTTCCACAACAGAAGCCTCTTGTGGTTCCTCCAGGTGAACGAACTGCAAAACTTAACCAGTGCGGAAGTCCTTGTGCCACGAGACCAAACCCCGGACGAGAACGAGGAGGTCATCGTTAAAATCATTGGGCATTTCTTTGCCAGTCAGGTACTGTTTGGCTGTGGCTTTACCCGATCCTCCCCGGCCACTTTCATCCACCGAGGAAAGGTGTGGGGCTTGCTGAGCCCAGCACCACCCGAGCGACCTGCTGCTCTTCTTTTGGGAGGTCCCTGTGTCCCCAAGAGGCACTGAAGGTGTTTCGGTAGCTCCCCCCGGCTGTGCGAGAACTGAAATTGAAGATTGGCTTGATTGAGCTAAAAATGTGTGTTTTGGATGCTGTGCAGAGCAGCACCCAGGGTGTGAATGGACTCCTTGGTGCGGGCAAATCCATGCGCATCCCACCTGGGTGCATCTTCCATAACCTTGTCTCCTGTCCACTTCGGCGGGATGGCGACCCCCCAAAAAATTCAGGCTCTCTCGAGGAGTGAAGCACAAGTTAAAAAAAAAAAAGAACAAAACAAAACAAAAACTTAACAAAAAAAAAACCAAACACACACCAGCACCACCCCCACGAAATTACTTACAGCTTGTCCAGAGTGAAAAGTTGGGAGTGGCGAGATGCTCAGTGGGGGCTCGGGAGTGGTTGGTGGGGGGAGAAGCGGTGCCCTGACCCCCACCTCTTGCTTTTCCCCTCTCCTCCCCAGGACTGCAGAGCGCAAGATGAGGGAAATGCTCCAGCAGGTGAAGCAGCAGGAGCAGAAACACGCTCCGGGAGCCCCGGCCTCGCAGCACAGCAAGGGAGGCTCCTGTCGTGCCGCCCAGCACCGCCCGATGAATGTAACCCCGCCGCCAGACATCCCCCCCCCCCTCTCCCACCCCCGGCAGGTCAGGGGAGCAAACCAAAGACCCCCCCAAACACACAGCCCCCCATTCCCCGCGGCGCTGCGAGGATGCACAGCCGAGGGGTACGGGGAGGGCTCTCTCCATCCCACAGCCTCCCCCTTCCTCCTCCCTCGCCTCCCGACGCTATCCCTTTAGTTGGACTAACGTGGGCAGGTTTGGGTACCTCAGCACCTCACGCTTGTGTCTCCCTTTTAGAGATTTTGTGTGCCTTGGAAACCTGAGAGTTGGAGGGTTTTTTTATTAATTTTCTAATAAAAAAAGAAACGAGTTGGACAAAACGATGGGGATAGGCAGCACTGTGGTCATTCTCTCCGGGGCGTTGTGGAGGAAGGCTGCCAGTCTTCCTCCCAGTGTACTTTTCCCCGTTGGCTCCAGACTGCTGCTGGGGCTGAGCTCTGAGCCGCCAGAGCGGTTCTCAGCAGACGGTCACTCGGCGCAGACAATGAGGCCCTGAATAGCCCTTCCTGTGCTCTTGATGGCTCCGGACGGCTCTGCTCCTCTGCTGCTTCTAAGGTGGGGCTGCCCCAGTGCCCTCACTCAGGAGCCTTTTGTCTGTGCAGGTCTCACTTGTGACAGGGGGTGGGGGTGTTGCCAAACTAACTGCTGTGCTGCGATGTGTGAGTGGGTGTTCCTGCCCGTGTCAGTGCCAGAGCTCTTCCGTAGGCTCCTTCTGCCAGCGAAGAGCCAGGGGCCGCTCCTTCAGGAGAGAGCTTGTTTAAAGAGAGGAAAAAAAAAAAAGCGGGGGGGGGGGGGGGGGAAGTGGGAAAAGAAAAAAGGGGGAAAAAGAGAAAAAAAGGGGAAAAAAGTGAAAAAATGAGAAAAGTGAAAACGGGGGAAAAGGGAGAAACAGAGAAAAAAGGGAGATAAGGAAAAAAAAAGGGAAAAAGAACAAAGGGGAAAAAGAGGAAAAAAGTAAAAAAAGAGAAAAAGTAAAACGGGGAAAAGGAGAAACAGAAAAAAGGGGGAAAAGGCAAAAAAAAGGGAAAAAGAAAAAAAGGGAAAAAAGAGAAAAAAGGAGGGGGAAGCGAAAAACAAAAGGGAGAAAGAAGAAAACCCCACATATTAAAAAATAAAGGTAGAAAAGAAAAAAAAAAAAACAAACAAACCAAGGAAGGAAAGTGGGAACAGCCGCGGGGCAGGAGGAGGGACAGGAGCCGGGGGAGGGGGGGGGGGGCCGTGGGGGGAGGTGGCGGTGCCAGCGGCGGCCCCGGGGGCTGCGACACCATGTTTTTGTCCTCTACTGCAAAGTGTTCTGTGAAAAAACCCCAACCAAATCCCACCCAACGACAACATCAAAACCCAAAGAGAAATCTCTCCAGCTCACACGAGCCTGAGCTCGCTCTCCGTTGCTCTCTTTCCAGTGTCTCGGGGGGGTCACGGCCGAGCTGAGATTGGGGGGTGGGGGTGGTGGGAGTTTGCCCCATGGCTGTGATGGGGGGAGAAGGGGTGGGTGGGGAGTGGGGGATGTGCTGTGGGGGTTTCAACAGCACAGTAATTAGGCCGGTGTAATGGGGAAGCTCAGATGCCCCCTAACCACCCCCCCCCGGTGCTTCTCTAGCCAGGCGAGCGCTGGGCGTCCCCCCCACAGGAGAGGAGCGCACCTCCGGGGTGGGTGGAAGGGCGTCACCCAACGGGGAGAGGACCAAGATGGGGCTTGGGTGTCCCTTGGGGTGGCCGGGTGGCGGGGTAGGGCTGCTGGGGGCTGCCACGATGAGGGACACCCCCACGCCTTTCTCCATGGCTCCCAGAGCTCTGCTCCCTCCCTCCCTCCCACCCATCCAGTGCCACCGGAGAGGTGGTGTCCCCCCTCCCGGGGCGGGCAGGGGCTGTGCCACCCCATCTAACACCTCAACGCACCAAACCAGCTTTCAGCAGTCACAGCCACCCGGGCACTGCCAAGGGGGCAGCAGGGGCTCCCCAAAGGGGGCTTACAGAACACAGAGAGCGTCCGTACACCGCTGACCCCTCTCCAGGGGCGGATTTTCGGGATGCTGCTTGCTCATCTCATCACTGAACGACACCCCGATTGCCCCTGCAGCACTGTGTGACCATCGCTTCGCCGCTTCTGTGCTCCGATGCTCCTCCTGGCTCCAATCCTCTTCCTGGGGGATTGTGAGGGAGCGAAAATCCACATCGCTACATCCAACTTTTTTTCAGTTAAATAAAAAAAAAAGAATAAATCACCCTCTCTCATTACCAGGTAGAGGTTCGTTCCATTAAGGCTCTTTTTATGAAAATAAATATTTAAATTCTATAAAGAAATAAATACTTCTCTTTTCACATTAGATAACTCCCTGGAGACAGCAAAAAACAACCCAACACCACTGTGCACCAGTGTCCACCAGGGCTTTATACTTTTGTGGCTCTCATGTGCCAGGCCATCGAATCCACACAGTCCAATAAAGTCGGTTGTCCCTCTCCTCCTCCTGGCTGGAGGCAGGGCACCTCTACTGTTGACCGTAGTACCTACGATTATCAGATTGGTTCCTACCTGGTCCGTAGGATCGCCTACCGTAGGTTGGAGCAACCTTCTTCCTGTAAGAATCCTTTCTTCTATCGGCTTCATTTTGCAACTCAAGCACCTGTGCCTGTAGGGCTGAGGTAGGTTCTCCATCCCTCTTCTTCATGTCTTCTGCATATTCACAGAGGCAAACCCACAGGATATCTCGCATCAGCTTTGATTTGTCTTGAGTCGGAGGGTGGTTTTTCTCTTGAGTAGGAGGGCGTTTCCTCTTAGCAGCTGCAACATGAGTCTGTACAGGGAAAGCATGGAGTTTTTCCTCCACCTTGGTTAGTTTATCAAACAGTTTATTGGTTTGCTCAACTAATTTCTGGGTCATTTGCTCTATTTTCTCAGTCAGTTTCTCAGTCATTTTCTCGGTGGTCACAGTCAGCTTTTCTATGGCTGCCACAGAGAAGGGACCAGAGAGACTGTCTTCATACTGTCGTACCTTCTTAACCCCTTCATTTACAGTTGGTGTGTCAGTATCGGATCCTCCCCAGACCATTGTTGACAATGTGTGGGAATATGTTGATGGTGCACTTTGTACAAACTTTTTGAGCAGAGATCGTTTGCATGGCATTTCATCAGGGTCTACTATCGCTTGCCCATCACTATAAATCACCTCTCGCACAGGCAGTTCTCTCAGGTACTTAATACCTTTTCCCATGTTGGTCCATTTACTTGGACGGCATTCGATATCGTCCTTGAAGGGATACCTGCACTTTATGGCTGACACCAGTCGCCTCCAGAGACTGAGAGTGCTTGTCTTTCTCCCAATTTCTTTATCAATCCCTCCATCCTTGGCCAGGTTTCCCAATCGCCTAGCTTCTCTGCCATCTCAGTCTAGGGTATCTGCCCCGCTATCCCAGCATCGGAGCAACCAGGAGACAAGTGTTTCGCCTTCATGACGACTAAAGTCCTTCCTGATATTTCTCAGATCTTTCCTAGAGAAGGATTTAACAACTCCCTCTACATCTGAGTCCTCCTGTGGTGAGGCTGCCCCAGAAGGGGCCTCTCCAGCATCTGCTCTAGAAGGACTCTGGCCTTTGTCTGTTTTCAAAGGTCTCTTTCCCTTCTGTGGTCTTGAAGGACCCTCCCCTGGATCTTGTTCAGAACTCTCCCCCAAGCTATGTGACTTGAGGTGGTCTTTGTCGTAAGGGGCAGGGGAAGGAGTTGACCTCCTCTTCCTGCTCCTGGTTACCGGGGCAGCTTGTACCGATTTTGATGGAGTTGGAGTAGTTTTGGTACTGGTTGTAGTGGCTGCAGTAGGTTGTGCCGGGAGAGGCGGCGGCGTGGCTTGTGCCGCTGCAGGGGGGGGCGCGGCTTGTGCCGGGACGGGCGGCGGAGGGGCCGGTGTTGTTGCGGTGGGGCGGGCGGCTGCCAGTGATGCCGGTGCCGCTGTGGTGGGGGGGCGGTTGCGGCCGGGCCGGGCGGGGCTGCGGTTTGCACCGCTGCAGATCGCCGAGCGGCTGCGCGGGTCTGAGTGGCGGCAGCGCATGGTCCCCTACGGCTTCCCCTGTGCCCATGTTTCCTATGAAACCACCCCTGCAACACATTCAGGAGCACCAACAACAAAATCACGATCTTGAGAAGGTACCAGAGCCCAAAAGGTTTCCATGCCCCAGCTCTGAGAGTGTCACATCAGCATAAGTATCAAAGGGCGAAGTAAACATTCCCCAGGTAGAACCGAAAGTATAATTAATAACAGAATCCATCACCTGATGCCCGAGATATACAGGTAGAGCCGTTACCCAACTCATCGTGTTATACATCTGAATTGCGAACCACACCAAAACAGCACCTTTAAACCTTCGCATAAAAAGACAAAGAATAAATGAAGTTTGCAACACCTTTGGCAGGTTAAACCAAGTTGACTGCATTAAGGTCCAACAAAGCTGTTTAAAGGCATGATACACGATTTCGTCTAAGAACGACATGATGCAAGCTGTCTGTTCTAATCTCTGAGCAAACTGGAATTCAAACTATTCGGGCAACTTATCACAGCTCTGGTGGAGCACTGCTCGGGCCCCACGTTGGGCGCCAATTAATCTGTCATGGTTTAGGCCAAATCCACCACTGGGGACCCGGGGGACCCCAAACGGGACCGACAGATGCTCCCCTCTACCCCTCTTCAAAGAGAGAGGCAGAGGAGGAAAAAGAGACTTAGGAGTTTAGAAGGAACTAAACTACTTTAATGAAATATTAATAATAAAATAAAAAGAAATAATGAAAAATATATACAAAACCGTATCAAGCTCCCGAGATGACAATCACGTCACCGGCTGGCACTGGGGCAGTCCCAGGCTGAGTCCCCCTCAGACATCGGCCATTGAAGGAAGAGCACTGACCCTTTGATCCCTCAGCTTTTATACTGAGCATGAGGCAGATGGGATGGAATACCCTGTTGGTCAGTTTGGGGTCACCTGTCCTGTCCGCTCCTCCCTGCAGGTGGGACCCCACTATGCTTTTCCGCTTCCGACCCTCCAACGGGGCAAATCACAAAGTTGTTTGGCCGTGGGGGTTATAGCAATGAGTATAAGCAGAGCCTCTCTGCATCCCACGCCCGGGCATCAGCTGTAACCATTGGTCTGACCTCTCTGAGAGAGTGAACACTGTCTGCACAATATGCAGTTAACTTCAGTAGTTAGAAGAGGCCCCGCTAAGAAGCGAAGTTACTGAACAAAATTGGTTCTGTTTTACCTCAAACCAGGACAGAGGTAGAGTTTCGTTCCATTAAGGCTCTTTTTATTAAAATACGCTTTCTTTCCGTGGTCATGACAAATCCAGTTTTAGGAATCAAGTAGACGGTAGATATTCCAGAAACAGAGGAAAACTCTCTTTGAGGAGACGGTAGTTCAGCATGTTGTCCTTGGGAAGGTAAGTTGGGCAAACACGACTGTAACCACCACCACAGATGTTTCCCATTTGTCTGTAACGTGGTCGCGTGCGCTGCGAGGCGCGAGCGTGCGGCTCAGCCATGGAAGTTCGATGTTCCTTCTTCACTCTGCCCTTAACGAGGTCACACCCATCTTTCTGGCTCTCGCTTAAGGTGCGTTAGCTAATTTCAAAGAGAGTTACTGTCTCCAAAATAAGGGGGGTGGGAGGGAAATAAACTGTCTTAACCCACTACTTCATAACTTGAAGAGGAAAATTTGTGTGCCTGCTGCTGTTCCAAATAAGGTCTAAGAAATGTAACTGCAATAACAACTAGTCACCCGGAGGTGATCACAGCGTTGTTCTAATAGTGCACATCTCACAGCAGCTGTTGGTGGTGTTGGCAAAAAAAAACCCCAAAACCCCAGAGTTACTGTCTCCAAAATAAGGGAGGTGGGGGGAATAAACCATCTTAACTTCTACTTCATAACCTAAAGAGGAAAATTTGTCTAAGAAATGTAACTAAAGGTCTAAGAAAACTAACTAAAGGTCTAAGAAATGTAACTAAGGTCTAAGAAACGTAATTAAAATAAGAACTCTAATAGTCCACATGTCACAGCAGCTGTTGGTGGATTATCTCCCACACCATCTTCTTGCGGAAGTATGGCATGTGAGTCTGAAAAGAGAAGAGAAATCCATTAAATTACGACGTCACGGTAGAAAGAGGCGGCAAAGCGGCATAAACGCCCAGCGGAGTCCTTAATAGGAAGTTCCCTTTAGGAACTGTCAACCATTTGGGTACAACACCCCATGTGGTTCCTAAGAGGGTGACACAACAACACGACAAAACCAGATTGGCTTGACTGCGCGACAGCTTACAAGCACGCTAACAAACAAAATGCTATAAAACAAAATCAATAAAAATAAGCAGTGTCTTGACTGGTCAAAGGGTAGAAGCCATTTCTCCAAAAGATACCGAGCCCAGATATGCCAAACCCGCTGGCGGCAGTATCTTGCCCAAGAGGAATCTCACCGGCAGCAGCTCCCAAAAGCGGGGATGGAGAACCACAGCTCTGCCCTGCCCAGGCCACTTGGAAGTTCTGATCCCAGCAACTACGCACCGAAACGGGGCACGAAACCTCAGCCCCTGCCCCGGACACAATTAAGAGCTGCTGCGTAACCTCCCTGGCTCCTGTCCCTGCGCGAAAGGGGCTGGAGGGGTTTATGACCTTCACTCACCTGGGTAAAGTTGAACGGTTTCTCTCTGGAGATGTACTCTGCGTAGTTGCACATAAAGACGCCGCAGTCGCTTCCGTTCAGCTGCTGAGGGATCTCCTAAGGAATGCAAAGAAGATGGAGGATTTCCCTCTGTCTCAAAAGAAAAGCAACTTGGAAGTAGCGCACATTACCCACACCGACACTGCGCTCACCGCACACTCCTGACCCTACTTGCGTAATCCCGAATACCCACTCCCGCCCACGAGGAACAGACCCAGTTCACTGCTCACCATCCCTCCCCTCTGCCTCCTGGACTCGGACCCTACAACCCAAATTCTTGGCAACCCCAGAAGGGGCAGCAGCCCTCCTCCCTGCGAGGTGTCTCGAGGTTCGCACGGCATCTTTCTCAAGTGACCTTTCTTAAATCCAGTCTTTAGGGACTGCTTTTTACTATCAACTCCTCGAGAAACATCAGCTCAACCCTTTCTTTGTCACGTGCCAGGATCTGGGCCCCAAAGAAGCACTGACAGTTCCCATTTCAGACCCAAGTGGTGCTCACATACACGTGGCTCCATGCTGTGAAGAGTCCACTCCGAAACATTCAGCTCCAGGTTTCTTTTTTCCCGGCTTTCTTTTTGCAGGTATTGGCTGGTTAAAACAAAAGGGGAAAAAAAAATCCCTTTTCGTCTCTGTAATTTAGGCCAACAACAAAATAAAGTGGCTGAAGAATCACAGGAAGATGAACGGCAGGACGGGAAAACGTCAGAGGATCCTCACAGCAACTGATTTAAGGCTGATTTGGGAGGAAAAATCCCAATCTTCAATTTATAAACACGCTGAGAGGCTGTGAGCTAATGGTCAAGAATGAGACCAACAATTCCAACAGAGGCTTCCACACAAACCTAAGTTCATTGCTTCAGAGAGGTCAAAAAACCCCAAATCACATGTTATCAGAGGACCAAGAGACAAATCAAGCAGGGAACTGTAATGCCATAATTCCACCGGGTGCCTTCATCCCACATACTGGGATCCAACTAACAAAGCCGGTACACGTGTGCCATGGGGCTATGGCGTATTTGGCTGTGCCTATCACGGGAAGGCGGCAGAATCCAGGCACCCCAGACCCTGGGTGCAGGGGACGCTGTGACACCAGATAAGCAGCCGATGCCAGACAACTCGCAGCAAGCAACGCCAAGATTCCGGGTTGGTTATCTACAAGCCACGTGAAAACTTGCAGTCGCCTTACAGGGACTCAATCTAAAATCCCTCTCCTCATTCACACCATAAAAGCAGTGACGGAGCGGTTACTTACAGCAAAGTCTGACAAATCTTGTCCCCTTTCTGGCCCAGCGAGTCCAAGTACGTGATCGTATTCTTCCTGAGATCTATGACCTGTTATTAAAAGGTGACCATTAGACAAAGCACAACCTTCTGCCACACAACCCCCAACACCTAAATGACTTCTCTTGCCAGTTTTTGCTCCCTGTCCAATTCTAAAGAAAAAGCCCGTGGGACTCACGGCTAGTGTCCAGTGTGCTTGCAAGTTCACAGGCACGAAGATGATGTCCTGCTTGAAGACATCGACACTTCTGGTCCATCTTCTTACTGCTTCGTAGCCCCCAGATGTTAGTTTGGCATAAAAGAAAGTACTGAACGCGTGGACCGCTGGATATCCTTCCTTCTTGCCTCTTTCCATCAGCAGACCCATGTAGAAATTAACCACCTGTACCATAAAGAGGAAACGTGAGGTGTCAAAATAAGACGCTGCCTTCCCCAACCAAAAATACAGCACCGCGTCTTTTCTGGCCACCCTTAAGCACGCAGCGGAGAGAACTCCAGCCTCAGCTGGAGGCTTTTGTTCCCAGAATTTCACATGGGGCTACATCGGCAGTTTGATCAAAACACCTGCCCCCCACGCCAATAACCCGGACGAACTCCTGGAAGCTGCATCATACAAGAAGTAACGGAACTTCCAGAAACGCTCGACCCTTCAATACCTCAAATAAGACCTGTACAGAGATTTCTAGGCTCTGCCGCGGAGGTCGTCAAAGAACGTTGACGGGACTTCTGTACACGGCGGAGGGGTATTTTTCAATAAAGGCTGAATGAGACTGTCCCTGTGCTGCAGCTGGTTTTACCTCATCATTTAGCCAGCAAAGGTTCCTGAGCGTGCGGATGTCCTCCCGAGTGACCTTTAGTTTGAAGGCACTGCTCATGATCTCATCTGGCTCACCTTTGCCAAATGCGGCACTGACCTCTCTCTCCATGGCCTGAAAGGAACAATTCAACGGGGAAGGACTTGTGAAACAGCGCATGGAGCACGCTGACCTGGGGGCAGCTTTCCACTGAAACACGGCCTGTAAATTCAGCTCAGGTGACAGAGCAACTGCCTTCGATGGTTTCCTGCCTCAGTGAGCGATAGCGCTTTTGCCTTGCTTGGTTGCTTTCAGCATCCCAACTTTGAACTTTAGAGCCCAGGCTTGCTGCCATTTCATTTCACCAAGGATGTTGGGATAAAACCCGTAAACTCAGCAAACACGCTAAAGCAGCTGAAGACGGAACACAAGTTTGGCAAACCACTTTCCCATGTGCTCCTGCGGCCCTCGCAATACCCAGGTTTAAGCCAACCCCAGCGGGCATCCTCCGTACCGAGGCAGCTAAGTCAGGGGCCTGAAACAGTGTGAAGGTGGGGGACTTCAAAGGGAACGGGAAAGGGGGAAACTGAGGCAGCTACACTGGAGTCAGGCAATGGGGAGTCCAGCTTGTGCACACAACTGGTCCCAATTTGCACGTTCCCATCTAAGTCTGCCTAGGGAATGCAAAGAAACCACTACGGATGGTGGTATAAAATACTCTGATCTGCAATAGCATCTTCTTGCTTGAATCTGGGCGAGCAAAATAAGAAAACCACCCGGTTTCCCTTGTACCCAGCATCAACGCTGCAGACCTTGTAAACTCTGCATTTGCTCGCCCTTTCCGAGTCCATCCTCAACAGGCAGGAAAAGGCGGGGGGAGCTCAATTAGACTGCAACTCCGAAGAATAAAAGCAGCCAAAATTCATACAAGCAGGGGAAACTGAACTCCCACTCCCCGGTGGACGGCACCACGGATCAGCACAAGCTGATCTTTCAGGTTCTATCACCACGGTAGGACAAGAGGCACATCCAATAGAACTGGATGAGTCGGGTTAGCACTGCTCTGGAGACTGGTGTTCAACCTGGACTCATTTTTTGTCCTGCTAACAGAAGGCCCACAAACCCTCAAGGCAGCACAACTGAAGGAGCGCTGGAGCACACGAAATCCTTCAAACCAGCTTTAGTGCTGACCCTCGCACTGCGAAGTCACAGCCGCAGACACTCGCTAACAGGTTCAAAGCAAGTTCTTCTAAGAGGAGTTCCCTGCAGCTCTGTCACAACCTTCTCTTTTGTCTAACAGACTGTCGGCTGTGGTACCTCTGTGAGCGGAGGAAAGCGTTCCGCTGTTTTTCCCAAGCCTGGCACTTTCTTTCCTTCCACATTGAGGCTGGCTGACTTTTTGGACTGAACACGTGTTGGGTGTCCTCGGAATAACGCATCTTCTGAGATTTCAGTGCCACGCTGCCTCTGTTAGACAAACGGACGTTAAGCTAGCAATCAAGCACAGATTTGTTTGCTTGGGAATAGGACAGAAAATCTTGCTTATATAGGAAACTGGAAGGGTTTTTGTACACACATCCAAACAGCAAACCCCAAAGTGACTTTTTATTGACGACTGCATTCCAACTGTGCACCCATGGAGTGCTGCACTTGGAGGCAAGAGAGGCAGAGAGCTCGTTTGGCTTGGGCTAGCGTTAAGAACCCCAGCAAAGCCTCCACATGTAGGTATTAAGTTGAGAGTGAGACTACTATTTATGATTTCCATGATTAAAATTTTATTTTTGACCTCAATCCTGACCAGAGGTGGAAGTCAGGGATGTACTTCCCATCCCAGCAAACAAGATAAGACTAAAGACACCCCAGTCCAGCTTTGCAGGTCAACTAAGGCTGTGCGCTAAAGATTTTGAGGCTATACCCAACACATGAAAGGGGAAGAATCAAAATGCTATAGTGTAGTGTGCTCCTAATAGTCCAGAAACAAAATTAACGGCAGCGGAAAACACTTTGCGACAGCGCTACTCATCAAATAATGCTCCCACTTTCCCTGGGAAAAACAACCTGGGCAAATACAGATATTGTTGAGGAAGTCATGTGAAGTGGAGAGTGCTGAAGTTTCTGATCACAAATAGCTCTATTTTCCTTGTGAATAACACAATCTTACCCCCGCGATGGTTTGTTTCGCTGCTCCTTCCTCTTCCTCAGAGTTTTCCTCTGGTGTGCAGTACCTGCCAGGAGAGGGAGAGAGAGAAGTGAGCTTTGTATCCATCCTCTCCCATGGAATTCTCAGGAATTCACCTTCTGGACAAGAAAGGCTTTTTCAAGGCTTATTCTGACTACAGCCCCAGTTGCACACATCAACACGTGACAATATCGCCTCAACGTCCAGCACCGTTCTTTCTTAGCAGCAGGACTGGGATAGAATGAAGAGCTGGGAGCTTTGCAATTTTTTTTTTTCCCATTTACTTGTACAAGACTCCTTTTCCTTCTCTTTATCAGTTGCATTATTTGGAAAACAGGGAAGCAACCAGCACTTCCTCTGTCGAGTGCTTTGTGATCTGCTGCTGATAAACACTGCACGCTGGGTGTTCTACTGCAAGGTGTAACAGGAACATCTGCAACTAGACTTGCATCCAAACAGAGTGAGCTTCGGGAAACTAAGGCCAGCACACTGAATTCCAAATGGGACAGCCACAGGATGTTTACTTGCCTTCTACAGGCCAGTCAAGAGAGTGACTATCCCCATTTGGAGAGGATTGTCATTCAAACCACACAGACTCTGAAGAGCAAACAAATACACAGACATTAAAGTTGTCCAGATATATGTCCCTGCTTCAAAAACAAGAATTCGCATTGTCACCAAAAGACCCCTTTGAGAGAGGCTGCTGGCCTCTCAAACCCAACCGCACGCTGCTTTTTTCCCCCTCCTAGTCAAACCCCACGCATCCTCTAAGTCCCAAAAACTGCCTCAAGTCCCACCAGGCTTTACAAGCTCTCTAATCCTTATGCTCAGGATGCGAGTTTCCAAGTGAAAGAAATGAAATGTCAGCTCCTTGATGGCTCGGCAGAACGACTCACAAACAAAAACGGATTCTGCACATCCAAGGACAACTTGGGACGGCCACCACTCGCACCCTTACTGGCTTTCTTCCCACAGCAAACACCACACCAGCACAACCCTCTTTGTCACGCAGCACGGCTCTCGCATGGCAGCTGTGTTGGAGATGCAACAGGCTTGCGAGCAATTCCGGAGCCGCAAGGTAGCTACTCATTACTACATTAAAAGAGACTCTACCTGATCGTATCACCTCTCTGCGACCACTGCGGGCAGCAAACATCTATACATTCGACACCTGCACAGAAAAGAAGTAGTAAGAAAACAAGAAGTTGATTTTCAATCACCATTGGATGTACATAGCTCTCCATTTCTGAGTGATAATTAAAAAAAAAAAGAAAAACTTTGAATGCTGACTGTATGGTCAGGAAGTTTGAATTCTGGCAAGCGCTTTGAACATCATCTGCCAGTGTATAAGAAATGCCCTATTCCGATTTGAAGTCTACCTACAAAGTGGAACGGATTGGAATCAGGGGGATACTCACCGGTCCTTAGTGTTGGACGTGGATAGACCTCTCCTCCGTATTTTGGTTCTTCCAGGTGACTCACAGTCGTCACTGGTTCCTTAGAGGAGGCTTGAACGCTTTGGGGCAGGAAACAAACAACAGAGGAGAATCACAATTTTTATATGTGGGGCATTTGTTATCAGTGTATACCAATTCACAGTGGCTTTTGGGGTTTTTCTTTGAAAAGAACAAAATATTCTTTGCACATCCGACAAATATCTGCATCAACCTGAGGAGGCCACTTTACTCTGTGGGACAAGACAGCGTTCATTTCAACCAGCCCTGACCAATTCTGCTCAATCTATTTGTTAAAGGTTATGCTGACGCTGAGAATGGCAATGTCCACAACATCCACACTGCTGGGACATTTTACTTCAGACCTGCCCTGCTCTGACCTCAGGGACTATATGCTCAGTAGCAGTTGGAGTGCATTAGACACGTTCCCCAGGAACCTTCTCTGGTTTAGCTTCCTCTGAAAGGAATCTCTTTCTCATGCTCCAGATCTGCTCCAAAATATGAGCCAAACCACAATAAGCAACGACTGGCAGATTAGACGCCCAAAGCAGAGTCTTGACCCGCTCTCAAATGCAGTGCACTTAAACTCAGTGCACACAAAATTACATGAGAAACTGTTTTCTGTATCATTTTCATGATATGGATTTTCATCTGAAGTGGCGGATTCTGGCGCAGCGCGCTCCTTAATGGGCGGCCTCAGGGGTAAGAAGCTGTCTGGACCAGCTTTGATGCTCTGTTTGCCATTCCGGATTGTGCTGAAAACATCAACGGCAAAAGAAATGGTATCCAGAGAACATTCCAATATGCACCTCCACCACCAACTACTTTGTCAAGCACGTACACCGATGATGATGGAGACAGACACGAGATGTTCATGACTTTCAGATGAAGATACGCTGTTGATTGTGTCCTCAGCCTCCTCTCAAGTTCAACACTTCCTCTTACTGCAGACCTTTAATCTCTACCTAATCTCCTGCGTCAATTAAGTAGCTGGGTTTAAAGAAAAAGTTGAAAATTGGTTCTTCAGGGGGGAAGCAGCTGGAGACCTCCCTTACCATAGGCAGTAAACCTTTTGGGGAAGAAGTCAAAGAAAACAGAAGGATTTTTACCTCAGACGTGGAATTATCTTGTGAGGATGGGATAGTGGTTCCTTCGTCAGGTGAGCATGGGTTCCACACGGCATCTGACCTACGAGGGAAGAGCATAAGACATCAGGAACTCTAAAAGGAAACTGAAGAGGTTCATGAGTTTACAGTAACGAGCTTCAACAAAGATAAACTGTCATTTTCTCTCTCACATCATCATATTATTTCTGTTATGTCACTTGAGGACATTTTCAGGTTTTCACACCGGCAACTGCAGCAAGTTGCGCGCACAAGGTATTGCCAGCCGAAACCTGAAATACAAAAGGCTTCTCGGGATCTACTACTTAAAAGAAGCATTGAAAACAATTTACTTCTGGCAAGCTAACAGTGGACCTATCAGAATGGAAGGACTGCATCCAAGGCAGCTCTGGTACTGAGATGACAAGCTAAATGCCCGGCCCCACTCCAGAAGCAATGCAAGGATGCAGGTAAGAAACAGAGGTCACGCTCAAGTCTTCCCAGATGCTGCCTTGTCCCGTGCCTGCAATAATCTGTACAGAACCCCAGGGGTAGGCTTGGACGGTACACAAGGTAGGGTGAAAATGAAACAAGTCGTATAACTTGATGTCAGCCTTACCAATTTGTAGCATTGCTACATCGAGCGATGAAAATCTTGGTCTTTTACTTGAAGGCTCAAAAGAAGTGGACCGAATCTTAAAAGAAAACAAAAAAAAAAGTACCAATGTGAGTATAACCTGAATGAGAATCCAAGCAAACACACTTCCTGAGACTTAGTCAGCTCTGCTATGACTTGCGGACCATGACTTGCTGGGTCAGATTGCAGAAGAATGCCAATCTTTGCAGGACCTTTGACAGGTACACTTTAATTTTTGAATACAGGCTCTCATACGTGCAGTCAGCTCCTAAACATTCCAAAGTGTGATAATTCAGCCCTTGAAAAATATATTTTGTACAAATAAGAGTTAACGACTCTCTCAGGAATGAAGAATTAGAGCCCGACAGTCTCTTAGGCCTCTAATTCCATGGGGTAATAAGAAAAATAGCACTACACCTTTGAACCAAACTAGGGAGTCAAGCAGTAGGTGGCTCATTTTTACAGAGCCAAAGTCCTACAGGAATCCTCTCCTGGGCTGGTGGCTAATGAGCAGAAAGAGGTTTATCCACAGGAAGTACGCAGTTTTTCTTGTAAGGTAGTGTATTTTGATTCCTTAACCACAAACTCGAGAAAGAGAATAACGCAGACTTGAGTAAGGCAAACCCAGCCCACATTAGAGCTGCCTGCTAGAAATGCAAAAGAACCACCTACTGCTGTACAGGCTCAGAGCAGGCTCAACCTCAAGATGCAGTAGGGAGAGCTGCTTGCTCTCGCACCTTGCACAGACCCTAACATTTCAAAGCCCTCGCTAACCTCTTCCGCAGACTCTGTGCCGGCAGCATCTTCGCTGACGGAAGCCGCCGGGCGTTTGGTTGCCTTGGTCGGCAACTGCAGCACTGCAGAAACGTCAACTTTCTCTTTCTGCTCAGAGATGGAATAATCTAAAAAACAAAGACAGGCCGTATAAGAACAGGCTAGAAAACCAACAGAGGTACATTGCGAATACAGACAGGAGGGAGCACACAGCTTTGATTTAAGATACTCTTTCTGCTGACAGGCGCGGGCTCAGCGCCAGAGACCTGGGCTATCTCCTGCTGGCAGTAAAAGTATTGGGCCCTGCCACAGTCACCGCAGAGAACGTCCGTCATCTATAGGGCTAAGCCCTACCGGACACCCTCAAGCCATTGGCTATAGGCATAGAGAGCCACAAGGCAAGAAGCCAACAGCTTGAAAAGCCACCGTTTCAGGAACAATGCCAGAGCACAAAAGCCAGACTTTTCCAAGGGACACGAAACCTCAGAAAAATCGGGCATATTCAGTACTTGTGTAATGCGCGATACCTGATTTTTGCTTTTTCGGCGGAGTCTCGTCATCATCATCATCCACAACTATGCAAACGCTGAGGAAAGAACACACACAACAGTGTTTTGCAACCCTAGGGAAGCTCCCAGCAGGCTGACTTCCCTTCACAGGGCCCAAACTTCCCAAGTTACTTTTCCTATCCCAAAGGTCTCCCCCTCCAAGCGCCCCTGGGATCATCTCAGGCACATACACCTAACTGCAGCCCTCCTCAACACCCCCCAACCTCTCCCAGCCAACGACCGCTCGCAGAGAGCTAATGATCCCGCTGCAGCACATTAGGCCTCTTTGGCTCATTCCGTTAATGCTTCCCAACATTTTACCTTTCTTCCTATCGCCAACAAATTAAGTTCGTTTCGGAAATCCCTACACTGAGTTGCAAAGAAAAGTCTAAGGAGGACAGGACATAAAAGGTGGGAAAGCAACTCGGGCATACACCCACTTCAATCACTTTGTCCTTTGGGAATGGAGCACACAGGTTGGTCCGAGGTGGGTTTTTTCCTCTCTTTGCCCCCCCAAATGTCAGGACAGCCGGATCCTTTGAAGAACTCTTTGGTCTTTCTTACACAAAGGAATTTCTCTTGAACTGTTATGCCCCCGACCCCTGCTGATAGCATTGCTTCTGGCCGGGGAGATGGGGGGGGAGTGGGCGCCGGGGCGATGCCCGGGGGCGGCCCTGAGGCGGCGGGGCGGCTCGCTGCCCTGGGGGGCGGCCTCTTGCGCGGCGGCGGGGCCGGGGGCGGCGAGGAGGGCGACGAGGGCCCCCCGCAGCCATTAGTGGAGGGGAGGCTGAGGGGGGAGAGAGGGGCGGGGCGGTGGGTGCGCGCGCGCAGGCGCGCCGCCGTCTGTGCTCTGCCTGAGGGAGCCGTTAGCGGCCGCCCGGCCCGCTTCTGCCCCTGCCCTGCGGTGGGGCCGGGCCGGCGCCGTCCCGCCTGGCCCTGCTCTGTCTGGGGGAGGCGCTTGCCCTTCTCCGGAAGCCCCGAGCCGGGCCCCGGCTGGCAGCTGGGCGCCGGGAGGCCGGGGAGTGCCCGGAGGAGGGGAAGAGGCCTTCGGGGAGAGGCCCCCACGGAGGCCGGAGGGGCCCCCCAGAAGCCCTCCAGAGACGGAGGGGCCCCCCAGAAGCCTCCCAGAGAGCGGAGGGGCCCCTCGGAGAGCGGAGAAGCCTTTCGGCGTCCCGCAGGCCTGAGGCGAGCGACAGCGGCCGGCGGCGCGGGCTCTCGCGCGCCCCCTCCTGCCTCCTCTGCCCTCGGTGGGTGAGGGAATGCCAATCCCGGGCTTACCGAGCCCTTTCCTCCGCGCTCGCACGGCGCTTTGCGCCCCTCTGGCGGGGAGCTGCGCTCGCTGCACCCGGCTGCGCCATGGCTGCGGTGCGACTGGAAGGACGCGGACTGCGTTCGGCGTTCCACCATGGTGAGCGGCTGTGACGGAGCGGCGCCCGACCGCCGGCCGCGGGCAGCCCCGCTCGAGCCGCTGCTGCGGGGGCCGGCGAGCGTGTGGTGAGTGCTGAGCTGTGTGCTGGGGGGTTGGGCTGGCTCTTGGGGCGCTGCCTTGCTCCTAAGGGGGCTTTGAAATGCGGTGCTCGCCCCTCGTTAACGAGCTGTTTCCTGTGGGGTGGAAATGTGCGGGTGTTGCTGCAGCCCCGTCCTGGAGAGGCTTTTTTTCCAGGGCTGGGAGCGAGAGCGGCGTCCAGGCTGGGCAGGGGAGCCGGGTCTGCTCGTCCTCCAGCTGAGCAGTGGTGGTTTGCAGGTAGCATCCGGTTGCACTTGCTGGAATGCAGAGCAGGAGAGAGTTGTGTCGTGGTTTTCCCCTGCAGATGCGGGACACGGGCGGCAAGGTGGCAGCGTGGGGGGAGTGGGGGTAACTGGGAGCCCCCGTCTGCCTCCCAGCCCCATGGCGCTGGATGCAGCTCAGATGCACCCACGCTCTGTGAGGGGGGGTTTGAGGGCCTGAAGGGTTGTCCCCGTGTCCCTGCCGGGCTTATGGTGGTATCTTGCTGCTGTGCGTGGGTCTGGGGGTGGCCGGGAAGGGTCTGGCATGCTGGGGCCATCACTGACCCTCATTTTCTCTCCCACCATAGAGCTCCTCGGCGGAGCTCTCAGCCAGCTCTCGGCGGAGCTCCCCCAGCCAGCGCCTTCCCACATCAGCACCCTTTAGGTGCCTGTCCCCCCTCTCCAGGAGATCTTTGCTGGGGCACCTTGGGAGAGTGGGCAACCACTACCATGGGATGGTGGGATGGGGACAGCCACCTCCTTTGTCCCCTGTCCAGCTGGTGCCCTGACCCTCTCACTCTTCCATGCCCCCGCAGCTTCCGGAGCAAGAGGTTGTGAACGTGTTCATCGGGACGCAGGCGGTGGGGGCCATCATCGGGAAGAAGGGGCAGCACATCAAGCAGCTGGTGCGGTTTGCGGGTGCCTCCATCAAGGTGAGGAAGGCGCTGCGGGGCTGGTCCTGCGCTTCGTGCCTCAGTTTCCCCTCTGCACTGCCGAGGTCAGGGAATGGGAGTGTGCGGGGAGCAGTTTTGCTCCCCAACTTATCACAGAACGGTTGAGGTTGGAAGGGACCTTGAAGATCATGGAGTCCCACCCCCCTGCCCTGTTCAGGGACACCTCCCCCCAGCCCAGGTTGCTCCAAGCCCCATCCATCCTGGCCTTGAACACCTCCAGGGCTAGGGCAGCCACAGCTTCTCTGGGCAAGCTGGGCCAGTGATTCACCACCCTCACAGTGAAAAATTTCTTCCTGTTATCTCCTCTAAATGTCCCCTCTTCCACTTTGAAGGCACTCCGCCTCGTCCTGTCACCCCATGCCCTTGTAAAAAGTCTCTCCCCAGCTCTCCTGTACCCGTTGGCATGGGCCCACCTCTCCCGCCTGTGTTTAGTAGAAGGCCAGGCCTGCAGCACCCTGGTTATGAGCCCGGCTCGGGTGGGAGGGGATGCTCCTGCATGGGGGGATTGCCCTGCGTTGTGGGGGGACATGCCACCGAGGGAAGGTCTTGCTGAAGCGGTGGCTGCACTCACGCTCCTTCTCCCCCATACTTCCCCAGATTGCACCGGCAGAAGGTCCCAAGGGCAGCGAGCGCATGGTCATCATCACAGGGCCGCCCGAGGCTCAGTTCAAGGTGCGCTGGGTGGGGGCTGTGGGTGTGGGGGACAGTAAGGGCCAAGTTGAGAGCGTCCCTGTGGTCAGCACTGTGCTGCCAGCCTGGCTTGGCCTCCCTCAGCGCCAGGGGAGCTCTTTGCTGGGTACCATGATTTTGATGCTGCTGGACGTGAGGACATTGTGAATGGACTCCTCGGTGCGGGCAAAGCCACCCGCATCCCACCTGGGTTCATCTTCCATAACCTTGTCTCCTGTCCACTCGAGCGGGATGGCGGCCCCCCCCCAAAAAATTGAGCCTCTCTCAAGGAGCGATGGAGGAAGCACAAGTTAAAAAAAACCCAGAAACCTGAAATTAATTAGGGCTTGTCCGGGGTGAAAAGTTGGGAGCGGTGAGATGCTCGGTGGGGGCTCAGGGGTGGGTGGTGGTGGGAGAAACAGTGCCCTGACCCCCAACTCTTGCTTTTCCCTTCTCCTCCCCAAGACTGCACAGTGCAAGATGAGGGAAATGGTCCAGCAGGTGAAGCAGCAGGAGCAGAAACACGCTCCGGGAGCCCCGGCCTCGCAGCACAGCAAGTGATGCTCCTGTCGTGCCGCCCAGCACCGCCTGATGAATGTAACCCCACTGCCGGACAACCCCCTCCAACCTCCTCCACCACCCCCAGCAGGTCAGGGGAGCAAACCAAAGACCCGCCCAGACACACAGCCCCCCATTCCCGCGGCGCTGCGAGGATGCGCAGCTGAGGGGTACGGGGAGGGCTCTCTCCATCCCACAGCCTCCTCCTTCCTCCTCCGTCGCCTCCCGACGCTGTCCCTTTAGTTGGACTAACAGGGGCAGGTTTTGGTACCTCAACACCTCACGCTTGTGTTTCCCTTTTAGAGATTTTGTGTGCCTTGTAAAACTGAGAGTTGGAGCATTTTTTTATTAATTTTTTTAATAAAAAAGAATGAGTTGGAAAAAACCATGTCGAGCGAGTGCGAGGCGGGAGAAGGAAAGCAATCCCAGGGGTGCTGACGTGCGGAAAGAAACTCCCCAACTCGGGGCGAGTTACAAAGCAGCATGTTTATTGCAGCGCTGGGTG